>NW_026712114.1:2828356-4028356 GCF_030504385.1 Musca domestica
AGCCCCCATATGACGGTATCTCCCTATATTCGGTATTTTGATGATTTTAGCGACATTATTTATCGGAATTGTTTAAAATTTGGTATTTGAAGTTCGTAATGAATACCACATCCCAAGACAGAAAATGAACCATGTAGGTCCACGTCTTCGTATAGCCCCCAAATAACGGTACCTACCAATATTCGCTATTTTGATGATTTTAGCGTCATTATAGACCCTAATATACAGCTACATTCGGTATTTTTAAGATTTTAACAGAATCTTTAACCGATTTTATTTTTTTGAAAATTTTTAAATTTGTACCAAACTTATAGCTCTTTTACTTGTTTAAACTTCCTTCATATCGCCATCCTACACTCCGTCAATTTCAATTTTTTTGATTATTCTCTATCCGTGCCACTAAGTTCAAATTATACCATATATAGTACAGTTTAGTACTTTTCGCACACACTTGAGTACACACTTCCAAAACTACCTCCTTATATCGAATCTACTTCTCAACTTTGACTCTTATTCCAAATTTCAAGTTGTTAGGTCTAACCATTCACATGATACGAAATGTTACCAAATGGAGTACATATTTGTACTGTCGTACAATTACAGTGTGAAGTTCCAAAAACCCTTTGATAAATCTATCCCGCACTCCATCAGACCGCCTCATTTCAAATTTAGGAGTTCTTATATATAAAGGGTATCATATGTGGTACCTTTTAATACTTTTCATACCGTTCTACGAATTTCTTAAAAACTCAGCCTTATGTGACACCTTCGGACCAAGAGTGACCCTCACTCAAAATGTTAAGATTCTAGCTTCAGCCGTTTCTTCTGGGCGTTGATGAATCGTTAAATCAGCCAATAAATATAGATTGGTACCTACACCGAATTTTCTTCGATTTCTTTAGTGTTCCACAGTGAAATATATATGAGTGGTTAAAGGCCACAATCCCCCCTAAAAGAAGAAACTTTATTTCCAACGGCGTGAAAACTTCATTACTGTTCACTTTCAAGTCTTTAATGAAATAATAAAAGCAAAAAAAAAATTGAAATCAAAGAAAAAACTCTTCAATGTGGTGGCATTTAGAATAGCAGGCAGCCAGTAGCATTGGAAATTATCGTTACGCAAGCCTTGAAACATTTTTTCTGCTGTCATAATTAATAAAATATTCTTTTCTTTTCACTTTTTTTTTTGCTTTATTCTGCATACTGAGATCGCAAAGCAAAAGAAAAAAATGTTTTCATCCTATTCTCCTCCACCCGCGACGAAGAAAACCCACCCACTCAGTAATGCACACTTGCTGTTCTTTGCGTGCATGTTTTTTCCCTCCAACTTGGGTTCGGTGTGGTTGGTCGTCGTCGTCGTCGTCTTTCATAATGGAAATTTTGCTTTTGGCATTTTAATACATTAATTTCAATATTATTGCCATTCCCACTTGATTTGATGTAACCACAGATTTTTCATCTCATTTACAGTTATTTTGTTGTTTCTGCTTCTGCTATTTTCTTTTGCCGCTCCATTTGAGTGCAGTATTGATTTGTGAAAAAAAAATATATAATTGAATTGATTTAACCTTCCGTGGAGGGGGAAATGCGCTGATTCAGGCATTTATGTGTGAAGGGGTTGTTTATGAAGATAGCCTTGGCTATTAAAGTGCAATCGAAATGTAATTTTGAAGAAGCCCTTTGATATGCTACACAATTACTATATTTCTTGAACCATGATGGCCCTTAATGACGGAAAAGAGAGAGAGAGAGAGTAAGAGAGAGAGAGAGAGAGAGCTATATATACTGAATTGCAGTTCTTTCTTCGAAAATTACAGAAATACTTCCACCCAGAGGTGGGTTCAGTTGAAAAAAAATGGAAAATCAATTTTTAATTTTTTAGATAAATTTGAAAAATCCAAAATATACTATTTTAAAGGCAAAATGACAATTTTTAATAAAAACTAGGCACGTTTTGGCCGTATCAAATGATATATACCCTATATAGCCATATGGCTGTGGCTATAACAAGCAAAAAAGCATCGGTCGGTCTGGCCGACATATATATACCCTTAGCCAATGTCCGATTATTTTAAAAATATTTTGACTTCTGTTGTGAAAATTCGAACTCTTGACCCTCTATGAAGGGGGTTGGAAAGAATGGGTCAATAAAGTTATTTCGATATAGCAACCTGTAAATTAACGCTGAGTTGATTCGCAATTTATGACAGATAAAATTATTGAAAATTTTGTCTCTTTGTTGGTGAGGTACCAGAAGGGGTTCACCAGGTAGCAAAGGAAATGGTCCGACCTCTACCATCTTTATAACAGACCTTGTGTCGATGGAAATATTGAAATGTACAATGTCTGTAGTGGAATCGGATGTTGATTTTGTTTTTTATGAACTTTATGAATATTCAAAATTTTAAGCGTTTGTGGGGGAGGGACCAGAGGGAGTGAACCGATATACTCCATCTTAACACCAGACCTTGAACTAATACGAATATTGGGATGTGTGAAATTTGAAAACAATCGAGCTTTTAAATCACATTTTATAAGAGTTGTAGTTATTTAAAATTTTGACACTTTTTGAGGGGAGGTACTTGATGGAGTGGACCGATATTGTCAATTTTCACACCTGACCTAGCGCTGAAGAAAATATTAAGATTTGCAAAGTTGGAGCAAAATCGGATTATCGCTTCTCTTTCTGTGCAAAAAAAATATATATATTTTGAACATTTCGACCATTTGTGGGGGAGGTACTAGAAGGATGGATTTTGCCCATCTTAATACCAGACCTTGGGTTAATATAAATATTGGGATGTGTGAAATTTGAAGACAATCGGGCTTTTAAATAACATTTTATAAGACTTGTAATTATTTAAAATTTTGACCCTTTGTGGGGGAGGTACCAGAAGGAGTGGACCGATATTGTCCATTTTCGTACTTGACCTAGCACTGACGGAATTATTAGAATTTGCAAAGTTGGAGCAAAATCGAATCATCCTTTCTTGTTCTGTGCAATAAAATATTTTGTTTGAAAATTGCAACATTTTGTGGGGGATGTATCAGAAGGAGTGGACCGATATTGCCCATCTTCGAACTCGATCTAAGTTTTACAAAAATATTACGACGTACCAAGTTTAGACCAAATCGGATACTCCCTTCGAGTGTTATCGGGCGCACCAGCCAGACAGATGAACGGACGGACGGACATCGCTAGATCGACTCCAAATGTCCTGAAACGGATTTGGTCCAAAGAGACCTAGGGTCTAAAACCGTTATTTCGACTAGGCAAGTTTTGACCTTATCAAATTGTATATACCCTCTGTAGCCATATGGCTGAGGGTATTATAACATAAAATTTTAGAATATGTTTAGATTTGTTCGAATTGGTCACCTAAAAACCTTCCCTATTGGCTAAGGGTTAACAACTATGTATAGTTATTAAAAGTTGTTGTTAGTTGTTGGATTGGCAATTCAAAACTTCAGTTCAATTTAATTTAGTTATTTTTTTTATTCCAAAATATTAATTATATTGATTGTATTTTTTTAATTGGATATACAATGCCACCAAATGTTATTGAATTTGTCGGCAGTATTTGAAAAAACCAAACAAATAAATATATAAAACATTTAAAAACATGTTTAAATAAACGCCCACTAAATTTAAAATTCCCATCAAGTAACAGATGCTGCTGACTGGTCAATGTGAAAAGTTTGTATTTTTTTTTAGGCTTTTGTAGTGTGAAGTGTTTCCTCTATAAAACTACTGATAGTAACTCCCACTCAATTTTTGGCGAAAAAACCCAAACTGGCTTCAATATGTTTTTTTTTCTATTGGAATACCATTACCTGCAAACAATCGTATAAACACACACACACAGATATCCGTTTAAAATATAAAGAAAAAACGAAAACCAAAAAAAAAAATTGAATTGAATTCAAAAGTAATAAAAAAGTGATATTAGCTTCAGGCCATGTTTGTTTATGTGGCAATGTTGTTATTGTTTTTATTGTCCTCGGCGTTGTGTTAAGTGTAACTTGAACACACCAGAAAAAAAGCGAGAGAGAGTGTGGAGCATTTGTAAATTATGCAAATTTCCGTCACGCCATAAACTCAGGCAAACAAACAACCAACCACTCGTTCACCGACACTAACATTGGCAGTAACATGAAAATTGAAAATAAACCGACCCAAATTCGGGTAAAAATGCTCCCCATGGCCAATGTTTATATTGCACACATACACACATACATATGCATAGGCATCAAATCTATTTGAATGTACACACATATATAAACATAATTCAACTAACACAGAAAGGTGTGCAGAATTTCCATACAGATAGATTATATGCCTGTGTGTGTGTGGGAGAGTACTGTGCGATATAATTTTAAAGTAAACGAAATCACATTAAAATATGCAAAAACAATACTTGAATTGAAATTATTTATTCTATTGCGAATTGGAATATGTGAATGACATTGGCCAAAAAACCAAGTCAATTAGCTCTGCTATGCTTGCAATATTTGTGCATCAAATCAATATTTATTAATTGACTACAACAAAGGTCATATCGGTGCATTGGTTCGAATATGAAACCAGCAAAGAAAGTCTTAAAGTGGGGCGGGCCGACTTTATGATACCCTACACCACTTTGCTAATTTAGTAGAGCTCCACATAACAATACATTTTTTTTATGGGTGAATTCAATCATACATGCTATGATTATAATTAGAATTTAAAGTTCAAAGGACTAAATATGCCGAAGCATTTGTATCTTTTAAATTCGGACTTGTATTGCCCATTTGATGGACAATTAATTTGAAATCGGATAAAGATATATATGGGAGCTATACCCAAATCGGCACTGAACTCGATAAAAATTGGCAAATATATTTCTGAACTGTATTCGATATGCTTCGTTGAATATCGTTGATACGGAGTACATGTTACGGCTGTGGGTAACAAATATAACAAATCGGATGAACAGTATATATGGGAGCTATAGCTATATCTGAACCGATCTTCAAAAAATTTTACACACCAATTTCTAGACTCAATTCGGTCGTAAGTACCAAATTCCATCCGATTTGGGCTAATATTAGACGTTTGGTGCACAATAAAAGGTAAATCGAACGAAGTTATACATGGGAGCTTTATCCAAATCTGAACCGATCTCGATAAAATTTAGCAAAGGTATTTCTGAGATGTATTTCATATATTTCCACAAATATTGTTGTTACAGAGTGCATATTACGGCTGCGGAGGACAAAAATAACAAATCGAATGAACAATATATATGGGAGCTATAGCTATATATGAACCGATCAACCGATCAAATTTGGCATACTTATTTTCAGGCCTAATTTGGTTGTATGTTCAAAATTCCATACCATTCGGGCTGATATTACACGTTTGGTGCACAATGAAAGGCAAATCGGACCAATATATATATGGGAGCTATATCTAACTTTTTTACCGATTATCTCCAATTTCATTAGGGTTCGTCTTTGGGCCAAACAAACGATTTGTGGAAAATTTCATCTGGATCGGGAAATAAATGCGAACGGTACATTGTTAAAAAAAAACAGGCAGACGGACGGACGGACATGCAGAAATCGACTCAGAATCTGATTCTATGCAGACCACCAAAAGGGACTATGGGTCTATCTCTTTCCCTTTTGGCTGTTACAAACTAATGCACAAAGACATAATACCCTGACCACCTTTTGGTGTAGGGTATAAAAATATCCTATGTAAACCTTTGGGGTTATCGGATTGAGTAGGGACGGGGACATCATGCTGTTTATATTAAGCTTAGAAAATCGACAATATCTGAGCATTGTTTGAAATATCCTCCCCATTCCCCATAATAAGTCAAACATTTTAATAAGAGATACTAACAATTCGCCAACTTATCAAATCATCTCCTAGAAATTGGTATCTGACATTCCACAAAGTATTAAAAAATCTGACAAAAATCGTCAAAATACGGAATAGCGGAAGATACTCTTTTATGGGGGCTATACGAAAACGTGAACGTATGTATACAATGTTCCGCTACCGGAGCTAGAACGCATAACCAAATAAAAATATATATAATAAGAATGTGCACATTTTCAGCTGAGTCGGCGTTTTATGAGCTTTATGGATATCCAAAATTTTGAACCTTTATGGGGAAGGTGCCGGAAGAAGTGGACCTATGTATTCCATAATTACACCAGACGTCAGTTTAATAAAAATACATCTCATTTAATAAGAGTTTTAACAATTCAGCCTTTTGACCTTTTGTGGGGGAGGTACTTGTTGGAGAGAACCGATATTGTCCATTTTCTCACCTGACAAAAAATGAAATATTTTCTTTGAACATTTCGACATTTTGTGGGGGGTATCAGAAGTAGTGGACCCATATTGCCCATCTCCAAACTCAATCTACGTTTAATAATATTTTTGCGATGTATAAAGTTTGGACCAAATTGGATACTCCTTTTGAGAGTTATCGTGCACACCAGCCATCCAGACAGACGGACGGACGGACATCTCTAAATCGACTTTAAATGTCCTGAAACGGATTTGGTAAAAAGAGACCTAGGATCTAAATCCGTTATTACGATGCGACACGTTTTGGCCGTATCAAATAATATATACCAACTGTTGCGATATTGCTGAGGGTACAAAGTAAAGTATTGGTTCAAGGACATTCAGGCTATATCCGGAAATATTTCAAAAATATTTTTAAGGGCATGAATGTATATATTTTTTAAAGGAGCATTTTGCTCGAGAAATCTCATAGCCATAAATGTGGATCATTTAAAAATAAATTTTCCAAGGGATTGTATGGATCTGAGAGTCCCAAACCTTGATTTTTTAAAATACTTTTTTCAAGAACCCTCTTGAATTTTTAAAGAATATTTTTTCAAAAACCCTCATAGCCATAATCGCGGATTTTTTAAAAAATATTTTTCCAAAGTACCTTGTTACCATAAACGTGGATATTTAAAAAACAAGAATATTTTCTCAAGAATCCTCATAGCCGTAAATGTGGATTTTTTCAAGAACCCTCATAGATGTAAACATGAATTTAAAAAAACCTAGATTTTTTTTTTTTTAAATATTTTTTCAAGAACTCTCATAGCTATAAACGTGAATTTTTGTTTTTCAAAATAATATTTTCCCAAGAACCCTCATAGTCATAAACTGGATTTTTTTAAAGAATATTTTTTCAAGAACCATACCTCATAGCCAGAACGTGGATTTTTTAAAGAATATTTTTCAAGAACCATACCTCATAGCCATAAACGTGGATTTTTTAAAGAATAGTTTTTCAAGAACCATACCTCATAGAGGTCCGTTACGATAAATTCCGAATTTAACTGGAGCCACGAATTTAACCGAGAAAATAACATAGCTATGTTAACTTAACAGAGCTACATAGAACTCGTTTTTTCCTTAATATTTTTGATTTTTAATTACTTATCGTATAAAAACGCTAACAAAATGCATTATATAATCATAATTAAATTATATTCCAAAGATTGTTTGGCAACATACACCCATTATGGTCCTGGAAGGCATATTGGCCAATGGAGTTATCCTGTTCCAAGGATACCTCCAGAAATGACCATATACCTCGGAACTGGCCGGACTTTCCTATAATTTTGTTAATGCAAATGGATAGTAGACTTCATAAGCTTTCCGTAATACCCAAAATTGCACGTCAAAATGCACGTATTTTTTGTACAACTCTCATATAATAGGAATTCACTTTTAAAGTATTTTGATGGATTCGGATGTATTCTTAAAACAACTTCGCTGCTATTTCAATATTAGCCCATTATTTGGTGCAGACCCCCTATAGCGGTTTCGCCTTTGTGGGAAACTTTTCCACTGAATCGGCATAAAAGTAGGTTTTTTATGATAAGGGTAATACTTCCCCACATGTTTTGGGCGTGTTATGTGCAGCCTTACTACACATAACCTTAAGCATTTTGCTTTTTAATTTTTCTTTGTATATAAGTAAATATATGTAGGTGTGCTTTGTTGTGTCACTGCGTTGTTTATTTATTTTCACAAGAACTGAGAGTGTAATGTTTTTGTTTTCATGTTTTGTTGACACAATTATGTTGATTTATTTTCAATCGATTACCACAGGCTTATGGGGAAATAATGCGAATGGAAAAGTAATAAAAAAAAACAGCACTCAAGTAACTGTGGGAGTGATGTAATCTGTACATAGGTATTTTTTAAACAATTGAGGTAAGAAACGTCATGAATTTTTTTGCTGTATATTAAAATTGGAGCCAGTAAAGAAATACCAAAAGTCGGGTGGGCCGACTGTATGATACCCTACATTACTATGTGTATTTTGGAGCTCCCGTAATAAAAAAACAATTTAAGTGAAGTATATCATACCACCTACGAACCAAATAACATTGTTGTATAGTGCATGGTATGACTTCGATAAGGATTATATAAAAAATGTTAATCCCCTAACTCTTGTTTACAAGGGGATATGGCAGGGAATGCCATGGTTTCGGAAAGAGGCACGTATCCTCATTATTTCCCTCGTTTTTTGTCTGAGGATATTCTCCCCTGGAGTTATTTTAAAATACTTTACCCAAGTGACTAGATCGTAAGCTTAATAGAAGAGGAATATAAGAATTAAAATAATCTGAAATTAAAAAAAAATAATCCATTTTATGAAAACAAGTATAGAATTTTCAGAATTGTTTTATAAGATTTAGAATAAATATCTTACAAAACAATTCAGAAAATTCCATACTTGTTTTCATAAAATGGATTATTTTTTACTCGACCAAAAATATTGTAACATTAAAGTTAAAGTTTGAGTGTCAAAATACTGATTATATACGAAGTATATAAAACCATTATACATTATACATCATTCGGAACCTAGAGTGATTTTTATAGGCAGGCGGATATCATATAGACATAGCATATATACCATATGAACTCTTACTTTTGGAGATGATTGCAAAATATTTAGCGGTTCAAATGAACCAAAAACAGAAAAAAATTTCCTGATCACACAATTGAAGCCAACCGACACGCCTGAGTAGATAGTTAAAGACAGGGAAGAATTCTAGCATTTTGGATGCTCATTGGATTATATTTAGCTGTAAAATGGAACACAACAACTAACAGCACCAGGGAGTGCATAAATATTGTGCAAATATCTCTGGTGAAAATGCTAGGGGCAATATCTGGACAGTGCTCTGTGACATAATTTCAAAGGCTAAATCTTCCAAAATGGATTAGGACATAGCCCCCCCAACATATTGTAGTGTTGTAGGGTATCACATGGTCGGCCCCGCACGGCTATAGTTTTTGCTTACTTGTTAAATTTTTAACTTTTATACCCTACACCACAGGGTGGTCAGAGTATTATGTCTTTGTGCATTTGTTTGTAACAGGCAAAAGGAAACGAGATAAACCCATAGTTCCTTTTGATGATCTGCATAGAATCACATTCTGAGTCGATTTATACATGCCCGTCCGTCCGTCTGTCCATGTATTTTTGTAAACAAAGTACACTTCGCATTTATTGCCCTATCCAGATGAAATTTTGCACAAATCATTTGTTTGGCACAAGGACGAACCCTATTGAAGTTGGAAGTATTCGGTCAAGAATTAGATATGGCACCAAACGTGTAATATCAACACGAATAGTATGGAAGTTTGCACATACAACCAAATTAGGCCTGAAAATAAGTATGCTAAATTTTATCGAAATCATTTCAGATATAGTTATAGCTCCAATATATATTTTTCATCCGAGTTGTCATATTTGTTACCCACAGCCGTAGTATGCACTCTGTAACAACAATATTTGGGGAAATATATCAAATACAGCTCAGAAATATTTTTCCCAAATTTTATCAAGATCGGTCCCGATTTGGATATATCTCTCATATTTATTTTTATCCGATTTCAAATTAATTGTGCACCAAATGGGCAATACAGGTCCGAATTTAAAAGATACAAATGCTACGGCATATTGAGTCCTTTGAACTTTAAATTCTAATTTTAATCATAGCGTGTATGATTGAATCCTCCCATAAAAACTTTTAATTGTTATGCGGAGCTGTACTAAATTAGCAAATTGGTGTAGGGTATTATAAAGTCGGCCCCGACCGACTTAAAGACTTTCTTTACTGGTTTTTCTTTAGAACACAGGTTGGGGATATTTTATACAGATTGCAATTATCGTCCGATCCTCACGGAAATTTTCAGAAAGGTAGGGTTAGGCTCAGATGGGCTAGGCCTATTGTTTTCAAAGATCTCCGTAATATATTTAGGGGTTGAAATGGACCAACAACTAAAAATTTTTCTGATTTTGAAGCTGTTATAAAGGTCACAAATACAAACCAAAGGACACGAAACCACGCATGAAGTTAGAGTTTAGGACACCACTTTTGTGTGAAAAAATACCAACATTACTTACAGGCGATATCCGAAATACACAATAGGCGAATTTCTGGCTTTTTTATACCCTACACCACATAGTGGTAAGGGTATTATGTCTTTGTGCATTTGTTTGTAACATGGAGAAGGAAACGAGATAGACCCATAGTTACTTTTGAGAACCTTCATAGAATCACTTTCTGAGTCGATTTATGCATGTCAGTCCGTCTGTCCGTCCGTCCGTCCGTCCGTCCGTCCGTCTGTCCATGTATTCTTGTGAACAAGATGCAGGTCGCATTTATTATCCGATTGAGATGAAATTTTCCAAACAATATTTTTTTGGCCCAAGGACGAACCCTATTGAAATTGGTGAGAATCGGATCAAATTTAGATATAGCTCCCATATATATCTTTATCCGATTTCGATTTAAATGTGCACCAAATATCCACTATCAGTCCAAATTACCTGAATTTTGGCACACCCAACCGAGTTCGGCCTAGAAGCGAGTATATCAAATTTGGAGAAAATCGGTTCAGATATAGCTATAGCTCCCATATATATCTTTCATCCGATTTGATCTTTAAGTCCCTCACATTCCTACTATGCACTCCACAACCGTGATATTTGGTACCAGGTATTAGATGGAGCACAGAAATAGCTGTTTTAAATTTTATCGAAATCGGTTCAGATTTGGATATAGCTCCCATATATATCTTCATCCGATTTCGGGTTAATTGACCACCAAATGGCCAATATCAGCCCAAATGGCCCGAATTTTGGCACATGTGACCGAGATTAGCCGTAAAGCAAATACAACAAATTTGGAGAAAATCGGTTCAGAAACAGCTATAGTTCCCATATATATATATTCATCCGATTTCCGGTTAAATATGCACCAAATGTCCACTATCAGTCCAAATTACCTGAATTTTGGCACACCCAACCGAGTTCGGCCTAGAAGCAAGTATATCAAATTTGGAGAAAATCGGTTCAGATATAGCTATAACTCCCATATCTTTCATCCGATTTGGTGTTTAAGCCTCTCACATTCGTCATATGCACTCCACAAGAATGATATTTGGTACCAGATATAAGATACAGCCCAGAAATAGCTGTTTGTAATTTTATCGAAATCGGTTCAGATTTGGATATAGCTCCCATATATATCTTCATCCGATTTCGGGTTAATTGTGCACCAAATGGCCGATATAAGTCCAAATGGACTGAATTTTAGTACATCGGACCAAATTCAGCCTAGAAGCAAGTATATCAAATTTAGTGAAAATCGGTTCAGATATAGATATAGCAACCATATATATGTTTCATCCGATTTAGAGTTTTAGTCCCATACATTCGTAATATTCACTCCACAACCGTGATATTTGGTACCAGGTATTAGATGGAGCACAGGAATAGCTGTTTTAAATTTTATCGAAATCGGTTCAGATTTGGATATAGCTCTCATATATATCTTCATCCGATTTCGGGTTAAATGTGCACTAAATGGTCAATATCAGCCCAAATCACCAGTCTAGAAGATAATACGTAAAATATGGAGAAACCCGGTTCAGAGATAGCTATAGTTTGTAAAATGCACGATAGAATTAGATAGATTTTGATTTTGTACCAAATATCTCATAGAGCTCTGAAATGCCCTGTATAAACCTTTTTACGAGAGCTCTACTAAATATGCATAGTGGTGTAGGGTATCATATAGTCGGCCCCGCCCGACTTTTGAGCTTTCCTTACTGGTTTATGCTGATTTCGTTGACGAATATAGCCAAATATCGTAGACAAGCAAATCATATAGATGAGTCTAAATATGGAAACACAGAGGGGCCTCTTGCTTTTGGAGATGATCGCAAAATACTTAGGGGTTCAAATGAACCAAAAACAGAAAAAAATTCCTCATCACTCAATTGAAGCCAATCGACACGCCTGAGAAGATAGTTAAGCACAGGGAAGAATTCTGGCATTTTGGATGACCATTGGATTATATTTAGCCGAAAAAGGGACCACAAAAACTAACAGCACGACGGAGTGCATAAATATTGGGAAAATGTCCCTGGTCAAAATGCTATGGGTAATATTTGGGCAGTGCTCCGTGACATAATTTTAAAAAAGCGAAATCTTCCAAAATGTGTTTGGACATGAGGGGGCTTCTCACATATTGCACTGTTGTAGGTTATCACATGGTCGGACCGGCACGACATAAATTTGGAATTTTTGTAAATATTTTTGTGATAAAATAACAACTTATTTTAAAGTAATCATTTCTTAATGGAAAAATATTCTTCGATGGTTGCGTATCTTTTTTTATGCAACAAAAATAAACATGCGGGTTTTAATATTTAATTGCATTAATTTTTAATAATAAGATTTCAATGTTTGTGGACTTTAATTAAATTATATAAAAATCATGGAATAAATTCTTTGGTTGAATTTAGGCCCTTGGGCACTTAAAAACGTTATTTGTTTTAGTTTTCACACACACACACACACACACCTACACTCACAACTACTACAAATGGCAAAGCAAAACAATTTATTAGCATTCATTTGCAAAAAAAAAAACTTAAGAAAAAAATAATTCCATTTATTATGCCATGAATTGGCTTTCTTTATTTACAAATAATTGCTAATAAATAGAAATATCAAAATTTCTGTTTTAAAAGATTAAATTTGATTTTCTTTAAAGATTTTTGAACTTCTGCCATGTCTTGGTTATTCCATTGATGCAATTTTTAAATTGTTCAAATCAAATGCAATCAAATTAAATGTTTCATATTCATACTTTTAATTGCCTAAATTGCCATTCATAAAACAATAATAATACTAAGTTGTACAGACATGCATACATACAAACATGTATATCTGTATGAGTAATATGATATGTGCTTAAACTGGAGTTATTAGACATTTTTGCAATTTTCTAATAAATTTGCAACGAATGGACAATATTTTAATTACATTTGAAATAAAAGACGGAATTACTACTTTCTATACAATATTCCAATATTTCATATTTTTTAAAGCAGGTTTTAAAATACAAGCTCTCCAACCAAATAGAACTTTGCTTAACCATTATCATTTACTAACTTCTAAAAAAAACATTTTTTGCACTTATAAAATAATATTAATAACTTTAATTATTTATAAAAAATAAAAATTATTAAAAACAAGTAAAAAAGTATCGGTCGGTTTTGCCGACAGATGTCTACCCTCAGCCAATGTACGATTATTTAAAAATATTTTGACTTCTGTTATAATTATTCAAATGTTTGACCCCTTATGCCGTTGTTTCCGAAGGAATTGGCCAATATTGGCCATTTCGTATCGGACTTACATAAATATGATATAAATATTGCGACGTGATAGGTTTGGACTGTATTGTGTTAAGGGAAATTTTGGGATGCAACATGTCTTGAATAGAATTTGATTTTAATTTCGTTTTTATGAGCTTCATGGATATTCAAAAATTTGAGCCTTTGTGGGGGAGGTACCAGAAGGAGTGGACCGATGTATCCCTTCTTCACAACGGATCTTTTTTAGCGGAAATAATGGGATGTATGAAATATAAAGAGAACCTGATGCTTATTTCGGATTTTATAAACGTTTTGGTTATTTAAAACTTTAAGCTTTTGTGGGGGAGGAATGGTCCGATTTCTTCCGTTTTTTTAACAGGTCTTGTGTTGACAGAAATACTCAGATGTGCCAAGTCTAAATGGAATCCGCTGTTAATTTCGCATTTTATGAGCTTAAGTGACATTCAAAATTTCGACCTTTTGTGGGGGAGATACCAGAAGGAGTGAAGCGATATATTCCATCTTAACACCAGATCTTGGGTTTATAAAATATTTGGAGGTGTGAAATTTTAAGACAATCGGATTCTTACATCACATTTTATAAGACTTATAATTATTCAAAATTTTTACCCTTTGTGGGGGAAGTACTTGATGGAGTGGACCGATATTATCCATTTTTGCACCTGACACAGAACTGATGCAAATAATAGGATTTACAAAGTTCGAGCCAACCCGGATTATCGCTTCTCTTTCTGCGCAAAAAAAAATATATATTTCTTTTTTGATTTTTGAAATTTCGAACTGTTGTGGGGGAGGTATCAGAAGGAGTGGATTGATATATTCCGTCTTAACACCAGATCTTCGGTTAATATAAATATTGGGATGTGTGAAATTTGAAGACAATCGGACTCTTACATCACATTTTATGAGTGTTGTAATTATTTAAAATTTTGACCATTTGTGGGGGAGGTACTTGATACAGTGGACCGATATTGCCCATTTTCACATCTGACCTAGAACTGACGCATATATTAGGATTTGCAAAGTTGGAGCAAAATAAAATTACCCTTTCTCTTTCTGTGCAAAAAAATATATTTTTTGAAAATTTCGACCTTTGTGGAAGAGGTACCAGAAGGAGTGGACCAATATTGCCCATCTCCGAACTCGATCCAAGTTTGACAAGAATATTACGATGTACCAGGTTCGGACCAAATCGGATACTCCCTTCGAGAGTTATCGTGCGCACCAGCCAGACAGATAGACGGACGGACATCGCTAGATCGACTCCAAAAGTCCTAAAACGGATTTGGTCCAAAGAGACCTAGGGTCTAAAACCGTTATTTCGACTAGGCACGTTTTGACCTTATCAAATGATAATACCCTCTGTAGCCATATGGCTGAGGATATAAGAAATTATTCATTATTCATTGAGATAAAAAACTGCAACAAAGTCAAAAACCATAATTTTTACATTTTTATTAATTTTATTGAATGAGAGAAAAAAGTCGGAAATTGCATCAGATTTTATAATAAGTTAAGATTTGTTCGCCTTGTTCATCTTTGGAACGAATTATGGCCTTCAAACGGCCAATGAAACCGTCACACGCAGCCCGAATGTTTCTCTGTGGTATTTTGGCGTATTCACGACGAAGCGCTTGTGTGAGTTGATCGACACTTTGGTATTTTTTACTACCAAACTTGCTTTTCAAAATTCTCCAGACACAATAGTCCAACGGGTTGGTATATGGAGATTTTGGTGGCCATTGTGCGCTGGAAATGAAGCGAAGAACAACATTTTGTAACCATTCTTGGGTGGCGTGTGCTAAGTGCGATGATGCTGAGTCCTGTTGGAATGTCCAAGGTCTGCGGCCAACATGTTTGCGTGCCCAAGGCTTTAATACATCCTCCAAAATATTTTCGCGATAATATTCGGCATTTATTCTGATACCACGGTCGATTAATACGAACGGAGAACGACCATCGGCTGTTATGGTGGCTCACACCATTACCATGGCCGGCTCTGGTGGCCAACCGAAGGTTCACATTTTCAGCTGATCTCTTTTGCAAGTAAACACGATTATTTTGTTTGTTTACAAACTGCTGGAAAACGAATGTTTTCTCATCGGAGAAAACCAAATTCGGCAGTCCACCACTTTCGGACAAGCAAAGCAACACTCTAGCTCTTTTGAGTCTATTTTCTTTCTGTTGCGGTGTAAGTTCTTGCACTTTTTGGAATTTCAATGGCTTTACACCGAGCTCATTTCTCAATATTTTCCGAATGGAATATTGCGATATGTTCAGCTCACGAGTCATTTTTCGGCCACTGCAACGTGGGTTTCGATCAAGTAGATTTTGTACTTTTCGAACTATTTCTGCTGATGTTGCTGTTTTCTTCCGTCCACTTCCTTGACCGGGGCTACGCTATCAGTATCACTGTGACGAGCGATGGTGCGAGATTTATTCACATTTAAATGCTGGAGTGCTCTAACGATATCCACTTGTGGTTTTCCAGCCAAATATAAAGAAATCACACTATCACGCTTAAATTCCATCACAAAGAACTTTTTTTCTGGAAAATTCTCACCAAAATGCTTTTGTACGCTTGTAAACAATATAATGAGCTGTCACTGGAATAATTTTAATAGCTGTCGGACGAGTGGCTTAGATATGACAGCAGTCTGAAGTTGATGGCAATTTTTTCATCGCACCCCGTATATATACATACACAAAATAAGTAATACTGTTTCAAAATCTCTGCTTTTCCTTTATAATGAACCGAAAAAATACAATATTTATCTTAAATGAGTAGAATGAGTACTTCATCATCCCTGTGTGGCAGCCATTCAAAAAAAGACAAACATTAAAACTCACACACACACATATACACATTTAATATCATTTTCAAATCCTATAATAAAGCATAGGCCCGATGACATTAAGACATTTCACTCACATTTTTGTTTCTGCCTTTTTCTCTTCTACATTTTCCTCTTCTGCATTTTCCTCTTCTACACATTCCAACCACCACTCTGACTGATGGGTCCCCGTAATGCAAGCAACACATTCGACAATTCAGCCTCAAGGCATAATAAACTTGAGAATGAAAAGCGACACCAGTCGAATATAAACAACGACGTAGTCGTCGACGACGACGGCAACAACGACAACAAAAAATATGCAAGAAATCTGATATGATGGCAGAGCAGAAAAAAGACATTGTACCAATATTTACAAAATACAAGACAAAATGGATGTACAATATTATCCTGCACAGGATGATGATGATGATGAGTACATCCTTCATTTGCTTACCGCAATAAACCATAAAATCTAAACAAAAGTTTTCAATTCAAACGTTGGGGTGTAATGAAATGAATGAATCAGGAGGGCCTTACTAAGTTAAGGTTTATAGCAATATTCTTCTCTTACGGAAAACTTCGCTCACACTGGGATATATACCAAATATAAGGGTCTCCCCTGGGAGAAGCTTTACCGATATGGCTGAAAATTGATGAAGTGATTGCTTAGAGCCAGGAAACGGACATATTATACCATTCAGACCGTTAGTGTACTAAATGGTACTAAAAATGTTATCCATTTTATTGGTCAAATTGATAAAGGCAGAATTCTGGAATTTGGTAACTGAAGGTCGCTGAAATTCGAAATTCGACCTAAAGGTACTATTTGTAATTATGTGAATGGTTAGAGCTTCAATGTAGACATTTGATATCAAAATTAAGTTGCGGAACTAGGGTTGATATAAGGCTTTTTATATCCTCCACGATAGTATGGAGGGTATATGAAGTTTGTCATTCCGTTTGTAACACCTCGAAATGTACATTTTATACCCCACAAAGTATATATATTCTTAATCAGCATAAAATTCTATATCGATTTAGCGATATCCGTACATCTGTCCGTCTGTGGAAATCACTCTAGCTTCCAAACGAAATTAAGTAGATTGATAAAATTTTACTCAAATGTGTAGTATGTCTGCAGGACTTTTGGCATTAAAAATGGACTATGTAGGTCTACGTTTTCATATAGCCCCCATATAACGGTACCTCCCGATATTCGGTATTTTGATGATTTTAGCGACATTATTCACCGGAATAGTTTCAAATTTGATATTTGAAGTTCGGAATTGACACTACAGCCTAAGACAGAAAATTGTGTGTACAGGTCCACATCTTCGTAGAGCCCCCATATAATAGTACCTCCCTATATTGATGATTTTAGCTACATTATTCACCGATTTTTTTTTCAAGTTTCGCATTTGAATATTGTTATAGCTTATGAAAAAATTTGCCTATGCACCGAATATCGACACCTACCGATATTCGGTATTTTGATGATTTTAGCCACATTTTCAATGGAATTGTTTTAAAATCCGCGCAAAGGGTTCCTTCTAAGTACTTTACCCCTTAGAAGAGATTTGTGTAAATAGGACTTATATAACTATACGCCCAGATATTCGGTATTTTCATGAATCTTGCGACATTATTCCCCGGAATTATTTCAAATTTCGTATATTAAGTTCGGAACTGTCACTACATGTAAAGTAGTGCGTATAGCCCCCATATAGCGGTTTTTATTCGAGCGGTATTTTTCGATAGAATTTTTAGACATTTTTTTAAGTTTTTTCCAAATGGTGGAGGGTATAAAAAGTTCGGCCCGGCCGAACTTATTAGCTTTTTTACCTTTTTTTATCTCAACCTGTACATTGTTGCCCATATTCGACGGACCCATGTTTTTTTTGGGCCCATTCCAATCGACGAGGCTTGTCCGCAGGCAACATTCTTTGGGTCAATTGAATTTTGTACGGGAACAAATGCAAATCAATGCGAATAATTCGTTGTAATGTGGACCGAGCCATGCTCAACTGCTGAGAACGGCGTTTTCGGGATGTTCTTGGGGACCTCTCAACACTGGCTCGTACGGCAGCGATATTCTCGGCCGATCACCTTGGTCGACTTTTATATGGCCTCTTCGGATTAGAAAGAGCCTTAAGGTGGTCAGGGTATTATTTATTTGTGCATTTGTTTGTAACTGGCAAAAGGAAACGAGATAGACCCATAGTTCCTTTTGATGATCTGCATAGAATCAAATTCTGGGTCGATTTATGCATGTCCGTCCGTCTGTCCGTTCGTCCATCCGTCTGTCCATGTATTTTTGTGAACAAAGTACAGTTCGCATTTATTAGCCGATCCAGATGAAATTTTGTACAAATCATTTTTTTGGCCCAAGGACGAACCCTATTGAAATTGGAGATAATCGGTAAAAAATTAGATATATCTCCCATATATATCTTCGTCCGATTTGCCTTTTATTGTGCACTAAACGAATAGTATGGAATTTCGCGCATACAACCAAATCAATAAGTATGCCAAAAATAAGTATGCTAAATTTGATCGAAATCGGTCCAGATATAGCAATAGCTCAAATATATATTGTTCATTCGATTTGTTATTTTTGTCCTCCGCAGCCGTAATATGCACTCTGTAACAACAATATTTGGGGAAATATATCAAATGCAGCTCAGAAATACCTTTGCTAAAATTTATCGAGTTCGGTTCAGATTTGGATATAGCTCCCATATATAGCTTCGTCCGATTTACCTTTTATTGTGCATAAAACATCTAATATTTGTCCAAATGGGATGAAATTTTGCACTTACGACCGAATTGAGTCTAGAAGCATGTAAAATTTGGTGGAGATGAGTTCAGATATTGCTATAGCTCCCATATATACTGTTCTTCCGAATTGTTATATGTGTTACCCGCAGCCGTAATATGCACTCCGTAACATCGATATTCAGGGAAATATATCAAATACAGCTCAGAAATATCTTTGCCAAATTTTATCGAGATCGGTTCAGATTTGGATGTAGCTCCCACATATATATCTTTACCCGATTTCAAATTAATTGTGCTCCAAATTGTCTAAATAGGTCCACGTTTTAGTATAGCGCTCATATAACGGTACGCCCAGATATTCCATATTTTCATGATTCTTGCAACATTATTCACCGGATTTATTTCAAATTTTGTATATAAAGTTCAGAACCGTTACCACTTATAAAGTAGCCCCCATGTAGCGGTTTCAAGTCTCTTTCAAATGGTGGAGGGTATAAAAAGTTAAATGGGCAATGCAATTTCGAATTTAAAAGATACAAATGCTTCGGCATATTTAGTCCTTTGAACTTGAAATTATAATTATAATCATAGCGTGTATAATTGAATTCTCCCATAAAAACTTTTAATTGTTATACGGAGCTCTACTAAGTTGGCAAAGTGGTTTAGGGTATTATAAAGTCGTCCCCGCCCGACTTTAGCCTTTCTTAACTGATTTTTCCACTGTGAATTCGAAGTTCACGAACATCAATATAACCTCTTCCCAAATTTTAAATTTTCAACATTCGGCAACCGCTAATACACATTTCGGCCTCAAGCTGTGTGATGTACCAAAGAAGACAAATTTTAAAGGGAAAAAGAAAAAAAAACACCAAGGTAACCAAGTCTTCGTAGACATGCAATACATCGGAATAAGATAGATGTACTCTCACACGCTTACCACATTTTTCTTAACAGATGTAAACAATCCTGCAGGACACGAAGGCGAACACATCGCCAGAATTCTCTTCTGTTACCAGCATTACAATGGCAGGAAATCGCTGTTCAGTTTGTCATTCTACAGCTAGTTGTTCTTTGCTGTCATAGCGTTGTATGGCGGCGCTATGCTTAAATGTTACAATGTCATAAAGATAAAAAAAAAACAACCAACAACCATCCTGACTTTCAAACAGTGTCGAGTTTCGAGACAAGAAATCATTGCAAAATTTATTTACGATAAAGAAAACATTATAAAGTAGCAGGATCGACAACAAACAGGCAAGCCACCACCCACCCAGACAGACAGTTAGACACATCGCTGAGTACATTCTCACCGATGAATGTTATTGATTGCATAGCAGATGAAAACGACGAAGACGAAGAAATTGTTTTGTTGTATGACACAAACAGCCCTCGGAACCCGTATAACTTACGGCCATTGTGGTGTGTTGTTTCTTGACATATTTTGTTGCTTTTGTTTGAAAATTTGTCGAGATTCTCTTGTTTATGATGACCTTGGGCTAAAGCCATTCCCGCAATGCGAGTGTGTGTGTGTGTGTTTATGTTTTAAAATGAAATTAGTGTTTACGATGTCAAGATTAGATGAATTTGTTTGATTTCGTTACGGCGTGTATGACACAGTCGGCCTGGTTTGGGTTGGCTTGCAACAGCTTGCCTCGCGGCTATGGAAATCTTTAAAGAATACTAAATACATGTTTTCATAAAAAGATACGATTAGGTAACGGAATATAAAAATGACTTAAAGCTCAATTGAATTTTTAAGTTGAAAGCTTTCCCACCCAAAGAGAACCCTGATTTATGTTGTTTTACACAAAAAAACTCTTAAATCTTGTTAAAAATTAGAGCACCTCCGATACCGATTTTTATATATTTTGTAATTTTGTATTCTTTTTTTTGCAGGCAAGGGGTGACAAGATATACCCGTGAGCGAGGATTGATATTGTATCATTTTCCGTGTTGATCTCCACATGGGTAAGTACATAATAACATTGGGCGCCAAAATTCAATGAAATGAAATGAATGAAAGTAGAGCCGGAAATAGAAGATGTGTGCATTGGCGTTATGAAGGTTTGCATAGCAAAGTAACATAAATTGAAGACTCCTCGGAAACCTTGCCAGTTAAAAACCAGTAAAGAAAGTCTTAAAGTCGGGCGGGGCCGACTTTACGATACCCCACACCACTTTGCTAATTTAGTAGAGCTCCGCATAACAATTAAAAGTTTTTATGGGAGAATTCAATCATACACTCTATGATTATAATTATAATATAAAGTTAAAAAGACTAGGTATGCCGAAGCATTTGTATCTTTTAAATTCGGACTTATGTTGCCCATTTGGTGCACAATTAATTTGAAATCGGATAAAGATATATATGGGAGCTATATCCAAATCGGAACCGATCTCGATAAAATTTGACAAAGATATTTCTGAGCTGTATTTGATATATTTCCCTGAATATCGTTACAACAGAGGGAATATTACGGCTGTGGGTAACAAATATAACAAATCGGATGAACAGTATATATGGAAGCTATAGCTATATCTGAACCGATCTTCACCAAATTTGACATACTAGCTTCTAGACTCAATTTGGTCGTAAGTGCCAAATTTCATCCCATTTGGACAAATATTTGACGTTAGGTGCACAATAAAAGCTAAATCGGACGAAGTTATATATGGGAGCTATATCCAAATCTGAACCGATCTCGATAAAATTTAGCAAATGCATGTCTGAGCTGCATTTGCAATTTTTCCCCAAATATTGTTGTTACAGAATGCATATTACGACTGCGGAGGACAAAAAAAAATCGGATAAACAATATGTATGGGAGCTATAGCTATATCTGACCCGATTTCGATCAAATTTGGCACACTTATTTTCAGGCCTAATTTGGTTGTGTGTGTAAAATTCCATACTATTCGGGCTGATATTACACGTTTGGTGCACAATAAATGGCAAATCGGACGAAGATATGTATGGGAGCTATATCTAAATTTTAACCGATTATCTCCAATTTCAATAGGATTCGTTCTTGGGCCAAACAAATGATTTGTGAAAAATTTCATCTAGATATGGCTATAAATGCGAACTACACTTTCTTTACAAAAATACAACGACAGACGGATGGACATGCATAAATCGACTCAGAATGTGATTCTATGTAGATTATCAAAAGGATCTATAGCTCTATCTCGTTTCCTTTTGCCTTTAACAAACAAATGCACAAATACATAATACCATGACCACCTTGTGGTGTAGGGTATAAATAGCCTTTTATAAACTGCCAATAATTTCCTAATTTCCTAATTCCCAATTTCGGGGGTTTTATCATCGTTTTGATTGCAGTTATTTAAAGTTAAGAAATAGCCTTTTTTAAAATGGCCATAACTCCTTAAATATTGACTTTTCGGGGTTTTTAGCATCGCTTTGATTGCAGTTATTTAAAGGTTGAAAATAGCCTTTTTTAAAATGGCCATAACTCCTTAAATATTGACATTTCCGGAGTCATTTATTTAGAGTTAAGAAATAGCCTTTTTTTAAATGGCCATAACTCCTTAAATATTGACATTTCGGGGTTTTTAGCATCGTTTTGATTGCAGTTATTTAAAGTTAAGAAATAGCCTTTTTTAAAATGGCCATAACTCCTTAAATATTGACATTTCGGGGTTTTTGGCATCGTTTTGATTGCAGTTATTTAAAGGTTGAAAATAGCCTTTTTTAAAATGGCCATAACTCCTTAAATATTGACATTTCGGGGTTTTTAGCATCGTTTTGATTGCAGTTATTTAAAGGTTGAAAATAGCCTTATTTAAAATGGCCATAACTCCTTAAATATTGTCATTTCGGGGTTTTTAGCATCGTTTTGATTGCAGTTATTTAAAGTTAAGAAATAGCCTTTTTTAAAATGGCCATAACTCCTTAAATATTGACATTTCGGGGTTTTTGGCATCGTTTTGATTGCAGTTATTTAAAGGTTGAAAATAGCCTTTTTTAAAATGGCCATAACTCCTTAAATATTGACATTTCGGGGTTTTTAGCATCGTTTTGATTGCAGTTATTTAAAGGGTGAAAATAGCCTTATTTAAAATGGCCATAACTCCTTAAATATTGACATTTCGGGGTTTTTAGCATCGTTTTGATTGCAGTTATTTAAAGTTAAGAAATAGCCTTTTTTAAAATGGCCATAACTCCTTAAATATTGACATTTCGGGGTTTTTAGCATCGGTTTGATTGCAGTTATTTAAAGGTTGAAAATAGCCTTTTTTAAAATGGCCATAACTCCTTAAATATTGACATTTCGGGGTTTTTAGCATCGTTTTGATTGCAGTTATTTAAAGTTAAGAAATAGCCTTTTTTAAAATGGCCATAACTCCTTAAATATTGACATTTCGGGGTTTTTAGCATCGTTTTGATTGCAGTTATTTAAAGTGAAGACATAGCCTTTTTTAAAATGGCCATAACTCCTTAAATATTGGCATTTCGGGGTTTTTAGCATCGTTTTGATTGCAGTTATTTAAAGTTAAGAAATAGCCTTTTTTAAAATGGCCATAACTCCTTAAATATTGACATTTCGGGGTTTTTAGCATCGTTTTGATTGCAGTTATTTAAAGGTTGAAAATAGCCTTTTTTAAAATGGCCATAACTCCTTAAATATTGACATTTCGGGGTTTTTAGCATCGTTTTGATTGCAGTTATTTAAAGGTTGAAAATAGCCTTTTTTAAAATGGCCATAACTCCTTAAATATTGACATTTCGGGGCTTTCAGCATCGTTTTGATTGCAGTTATTTAAAGTTAAGAAATAGCTTTTTTTAAAATGGCCATAACTCCTTAAATATTGACATTTCGGGGTTTTTAGCGTCGTTTTGATTGCAGTTATTTAAAGGTTGAAAATAGCCTTTTTTAAAATGGCCAAAACCCCTTAAATATTGACATTTCGGGGTTTTTAGCATCGTTTTGATTGCAGTTATTTAAAGGTTGAAAATAGCCTTTTTTAAAATGGCCATAACTCCTTAAATATTGACATTTCGGGGTTTTTAGCATCGTTTTGATTGCAGTTATTTAAAGGTTGAAAATAGCCTTTTTTAAAATGGCCATAACTCCTTAAATATTGACATTTCGGGGTTTTTAGCATCGTTTTGATTGCAGTTATTTAAAGGTTGAAAATAGCATTTTTTTAAATGGCCATAACTCCTTAAATATTGACATTTCGGGGTTTTTAGCATCGTTTTGATTGCAGTTATTTAAAGGTTGAAAATAGCCTTTTTTAAAATGGCCATAACTCCTTAAATATTGACATTTCGGGGTTTTTAGCATCGTTTTGATTGCAGTTATTTAAAGGTTGAAAATAGCCTTTTTTAAAATGGCCATAACTCCTTAAATATTGACATTTCGGGGTTTTTAGCATCGTTTTGATTGCAGTTATTTAAAGGTTGAAAATAGCCTTTTTTAAAATGGCCATAACTCCTTAAGTATTGACATTTCGGGGTTTTTAGCATCGTTTTGATTGCAGTTATTTAAAGGTTGAAAATAGCCTTTTTTAAAATGGCCATAACTCCTTTAATATTGACATTTCGGGGTTTTTAGCATCGTTTTGATTGCAGTTATTTAAAGTTAAGAAATAGCCTTTTTTAAAATGGCCATAACTCCTTAAATATTGACATTTCGGGGTTTTTAGCATCGTTTTGATTGCAGTTATTTAAAGGTTGAAAATAGCCTTTTTTTAAAATGGCCATAACTCCTTAAATATTGACATTTCGGGGCTTTTAGCATCGTTTTGATTGCAGTTATTTAAAGGTTGAAAATAGCCTTTTTTAAAATGGCCATAACTCCTTAAATATTGACATTTCGGGGTTTTTAGCATCGTTTTGATTGCAGTTATTTAAAGGTTGAAAATAGCCTTTTTTAAAATGACCATAACTCCTTAAATATTGACATTTCGGGGCTTTTAGCATCGTTTTGATTGCAGTTATTTAAAGTTAAGAAATAGCTTTTTTTAAAATGGCCATAACTCCTTAAATATTGACATTTCGGGTTTTTTGGCATCGTTTTGATTGCAGTTATTTAAAGGTTGAAAATAGCCTTTTTTTAAAATGGCCATAACTCCTTAAATATTGACATTTTGGGGTTTTTAGCATCGTTTTGATTGCAGTTATTTAAAGGTTGAAAATAGCCTTTTTTAAAATGGCCATAACTCCTTAAATATTGACATTTTGGGGTTTTTAGCATCGTTTTGATTGCAGTTATTTAAAGGTTGAAAATAGCCTTTTTTAAAATGGCCGTAACTCCTTAAATATTGACATTTCGGGGCTTTTAGCATCGTTTTGATTGCAGTTATTTAAAGTTAAGAAATAGCTTTTTTTAAAATGGCCATAACTCCTTAAATATTGACATTTCGGGTTTTTTAGCATCGTTTTGATTGCAGTTACTTAAAGTTAAGAAATAGCCTTTTTTAAAATGGCCCTAACTCCTTAAATATTGACATTTCGGGGCTTTTAGCATCGTTTTGATTGCAGTTATTTAAAGTTAAGAAATAGCCTTTTTTAAAATGGCCATAACTCCTTAAATATTGACATTTCGGGGTTTTTAGCATCGTTTTGATTGCAGTTATTTAAAGGTTGAAAATAGCCTTTTTTAAAATGGCCATAACTCCTTAAATATTGACATTTCGGGGTTTTTAGCATCGTTTTGATTGCAGTTATTTAAAGGTTGAAAATAGCCTTTTTTAAAATGGCCATAACTCCTTAAATATTGACATTTCGGGGTTTTTAGCATCGTTTTGATTGCAGTTATTTAAAGGTTGAAAATAGCCTTTTTTAAAATGGCCATAACTCCTTTAATATTGACATTTCGGGGTTTTTAGCATCGTTTTGATTGCAGTTATTTAAAGTTAAGAAATAGCCTTTTTTAAAATGGCCATAACTCCTTAAATATTGACATTTCGGGGTTTTTAGCATCGTTTTGATTGCAGTTATTTAAAGGTTGAAAATAGCCTTTTTTTAAAATGGCCATAACTCCTTAAATATTGACATTTCGGGGCTTTTAGCATCGTTTTGATTGCAGTTATTTAAAGGTTGAAAATAGCCTTTTTTAAAATGGCCATAACTCCTTAAATATTGACATTTCGGGGTTTTTAGCATCGTTTTGATTGCAGTTATTTAAAGGTTGAAAATAGCCTTTTTTAAAATGACCATAACTCCTTAAATATTGACATTTCGGGGCTTTTAGCATCGTTTTGATTGCAGTTATTTAAAGTTAAGAAATAGCTTTTTTTAAAATGGCCATAACTCCTTAAATATTGACATTTCGGGTTTTTTGGCATCGTTTTGATTGCAGTTATTTAAAGGTTGAAAATAGCCTTTTTTTAAAATGGCCATAACTCCTTAAATATTGACATTTTGGGGTTTTTAGCATCGTTTTGATTGCAGTTATTTAAAGGTTGAAAATAGCCTTTTTTAAAATGGCCATAACTCCTTAAATATTGACATTTCGGGGTTTTTAGCATCGTTTTGATTGCAGTTATTTAAAGGTTGAAAATAGCCTTTTTTAAAATGGCCATAACTCCTTAAATATTGACATTTCGGGGCTTTTAGCATCGTTTTGATTGCAGTTATTTAAAGTTAAGAAATAGCTTTTTTTTAAATGGCCATAACTCCTTAAATATTGACATTTCGGGTTTTTTGGCATCGTTTTGATTGCAGTTATTTAAAGGTTGAAAATAGCCTTTTTTAAAATGGCCATAACTCCTTAAATATTGACATTTCGGGGTTTTTAGCATCGTTTTGATTGCAGTTATTTAAAGGTTGAAAATAGCCTTTTTTAAAATGGCCATAACTCCTTAAATATTGACATTTCGGGGCTTTTAGCATCGTTTTGATTGCAGTTATTTAAAGTTAAGAAATAGCTTTTTTTAAAATGGCCATAACTCCTTAAATATTGACATTTCGGGTTTTTTGGCATCGTTTTGATTGCAGTTATTTAAAGGTTGAAAATAGCCTTTTTTAAAATGGCCATAACTCCTTAAATATTGACATTTCGGGGTTTTTAGCATCGTTTTGATTGCAGTTATTTAAAGGTTGAAAATAGCCTTTTTTAAAATGGCCATAACTCCTTAAATATTGACATTTCGGGGTTTTTAGCATCGTTTTGATTGCAGTTACTTAAAGTTAAGAAATAGCCTTTTTTAAAATGGCCATAACTCCTTAAATATTGACATTTCGGGGTTTTTAGCATCGTTTTGATTGCAGTTATTTAAAGGTTGAAAATAGCCTTTTTTAAAATGGCCATAACTCCTTAAATATTGACATTTCGGGGCTTTTAGCATCGTTTTGATTGCAGTTATTTAAAGTTAAGAAATAGCTTTTTTTAAAATGGCCATAACTCCTTAAATATTGACATTTCGGGTTTTTTGGCATCGTTTTGATTGCAGTTATTTAAAGGTTGAAAATAGCCTTTTTTAAAATGGCCATAACTCCTTAAATAGTGACATTTCGGGGTTTTTAGCATTGTTTTGATTGCAGTTATTTAAAGGTTGAAAATAGCCTTTTTTAAAATGGCCATAACTCCTTAAATATTGACATTTCGGGGTTGTTAGCATCGTTTTGATTGCAGTTATTTAAAGGTTGAAAATAGCCTTTTTTAAAATGGCCATAACTCCTTAAATATTGACATTTCGGGTTTTTTGGCATCGTTTTGATTGCAGCTATTTAAAGGTTGAAAATAGCCTTTTTTAAAATGGCCATAACTCCTTAAATATTGACATTTCGGGGTTTTTAGCATCGTTTTGATTGCAGTTATTTAAAGGTTGAAAATAGCCTTTTTTAAAATGGCCATAACTCCTTAAATATTGACATTTCGGAGTTTTTAGCATCATTTTGATTGCAGTTATTTAAAGTTAAGAAATAACCTTTTTTTAAAATGGCCATAACTCCTTAAATATTGACATTTCGGGGCTTTTAGCATCGTTTTGATTGCAGTTATTTAAAGTTAAGAAATAGCTTTTTTTAAAATGGCCATAACTCCTTAAATATTGACATTTCGGGTTTTTTGGCATCGTTTTGATTGCAGTTATTTAAAGGTTGAAAATAGCCTTTTTTTAAAATGGCCATAACTCCTTAAATATTGACTTTTCGGGGTTTTTAGCATCGTTTTGATTGCAGTTATTTAAAGGTTGAAAATAGCCTTTTTTAAAATGGCCATAACTCCTTAAATATTGACATTTCGGGGTTTTTAGCATCGTTTTGATTGCAGTTATTTAAAGGTTGAAAATAGCCTTTTTTAAAATGGCCATAACTCCTTAAATATTGACATTTCGGGGTTTTTAGCATCGTTTTGATTGCAGTTATTTAAAGGTTGAAAATAGCCTTTTTTAAAATGGCCATAACTCCTTAAATATTGACATTTCGGGGTTTTTAGCATCGTTTTGATTGCAGTTATTTAAAGTTAAGAAATAGCCTTTTTTAAAATGGCCATAACTCCTTAAATATTGACATTTCGGGGTTTTTAGCATCGTTTTGATTGCAGTTATTTAAAGGTTGAAAATAGCCTTTTTTAAAATGGCCATAACTCCTTAAATATTGACATTTCGGGGCTTTTAGCATCGTTTTGATTGCAGTTATTTAAAGTTAAGAAATAGCTTTTTTTTAAATGGCCATAACTCCTTAAATATTGACATTTCGGGTTTTTTGGCATCGTTTTGATTGCAGTTATTTAAAGGTTGAAAATAGCCTTTTTTAAAATGGCCATAACTCCTTAAATAGTGACATTTCGGGGTTTTTAGCATTGTTTTGATTGCAGTTATTTAAAGGTTGAAAATAGCCTTTTTTAAAATGGCCATAACTCCTTAAATATTGACATTTCGGGGTTGTTAGCATCGTTTTGATTGCAGTTATTTAAAGGTTGAAAATAGCCTTTTTTAAAATGGCCATAACTCCTTAAATATTGACATTTCGGGTTTTTTGGCATCGTTTTGATTGCAGCTATTTAAAGGTTGAAAATAGCCTTTTTTAAAATGGCCATAACTCCTTAAATATTGACATTTCGGGGTTTTTAGCATCGTTTTGATTGCAGTTATTTAAAGGTTGAAAATAGCCTTTTTTAAAATGGCCATAACTCCTTAAATATTGACATTTCGGGGTTTTTAGCATCGTTTTGATTGCAGTTATTTAAAGTTAAGAAATAGCCTTTTTAAAATGGCCATAACTCCTTAAATATTGACATTTCGGGGTTTTTAGCATCGTTTTGATTGCAGTTATTTAAAGGTTGAAAATAGCCTTTTTTAAAATGGCCATAACTCCTTAAATATTGACATTTCGGGGTTTTTAGCATCGTTTTGATTGCAGTTATTTAAAGTTAAGAAATAGCCTTTTTTAAAATGGCCATAACTCCTTAAATATTGACATTTCGGGGTTTTTAGCATCGTTTTGATTGCAGTTATTTAAAGGCTGAAAATAGCCTTCTTTAAAATGGCCATAACTCCTTAAATATTGACATTTCGGGGTTTTTAGCACCGTTTTGATTGCATTTATTTAAAGGTTGAAAATAGCCTTTTTTAAAATGGCCATAACTCCTCACATATTGACATTTCGGGGTTTTTAGCATCGTTTTGATTGCAGTTATTTAAAGGTTGAAAATAGCCTTTTTTAAAATGGCCATAACTCCTTAAATATTGACATTTCGGGGTTTTTTAATGTTATCAAATGATATATACCCTCTCATGCCATATGGCTGAGGCTATATTTGTAGACCTTCCATCTTTTTGTAAAGGCTTTGACATTTAAAGAAATTTTAAAGCTTATCCGCGCTTTTACAAATTTTTAAGTTTATTAGTTTAATTTTCTCTTCCAAATATTATGAAATATATGTTTTCATATTTTTTATTACTTCCTTCCTTCTAAAGCCACCCCCCAAAGAACGAAATACATTTAATAAAAACGAATAAGCTATTTAAGTGAAATAAAACACATGATATATTAAAAAGTTTCCAGCCAAAGTCCTCCAAACGAAATGAACAGCAGCTCTTCATTTGCTACGCTTGACAAAAGTATTTCCTTTAGATTAGAAGTAATTTATATTAACAATGTTGAGATTGAGATTTTTGCGCTGATATTTTCGGAGACAAAGGCGGAAAGCAGAACAAAAACAGCACCATTGAAAATTGCCTCAATAACTATAATATTCCGCTTCTTCTTCTTCTTTTGTGTTAGTTCGCTTCATTTTTTTCTTGTGTTGCCTCAAAAAAATTGTGAGTATAAACTTTAGTTATAAAAAAAAAAACAAGTAAAAAAGCCGTAGGTACGGCCTGGCCGAACTTTGAATACCCTCCACCATTTGGAACGAATTTGGGAATTCTCAAAAAACAATAAAATCCGTTAAAAATTCTGTTAAAATCTTCAAAATACCGAATGTAGCTATTATATTAGGGTCTATACGACGACATGAACCTGCGTAGGTAACATGTGTCATAAGCCATTACAATATTCAAATGCGAAATTTAAAAAAATCGGTTATAATGTCGATAAAATCAAAATACCGAATATCGGGAGTTACCGTTATATGGGGGCTATACGAAGACTTGGACCTGTACAGACAATTTTCTGTCGTAGGCTGTAGTATCCATTACGAACTTCAAATACCAAATTTGAAACAATTCTGGTGAAAAAATGTCCATAAAATCATAAAAATAGCAAATATCGGGTGATACCGTTATATGAGGGCTATACGAAGACGTTTATCTGTACAGATAATTTTCTGTCATATGCTGAAGTGTCCATTACGAACTTTAAATACCAAATTTGAAATAATTCTGGTGAAAAAATGTCCATAAAATCATTAAAATGCGAAATATCGGGAGGTATCGTTACATGGGTGCTCTACGAAGACGTGGACCTTCACAGACTATTTTCTGTCATAGGTTGAAGTATCCATTACGAACTTTAAATACAAAATTTGAAACAATTCCGGTCAATAAATTCGCTAAAATCAATAAAATACCGAATAAGTGCCGTTATATGGGGGCTATACGAAGACGTGAACCTGCATAGAAAATGTTCTGTCATAGGCTGAAGTATCCATTATGAACTTCAAATACCAAATTTGAAACAATTCTGGTGAAAAAATGTCCATACAATCATCAAAATACCGAATATCCGTAATAAGGGGCTATACCAAAACGTGGACCTACATGGTCCATTTTCAATACCAAAAGTCCTGCAGACATAATACACATTTGAGTAAAAATTTATTAACCTACTTCATTTCGTTCGGAATCTAGAGTGATTTCCACTGACGGACGGGCATGGTTAAATCGTCTTAGAATTTTACGCTGATGATGATGATATATATACTTTGTTGGGTCTGACATGAGTATTTCGAGGAGTTACAAACGGAATGCCAAAATTAATATACCCTCCATACTATGGTAGAGGGTGTATAAAAAAAAAAAACATGAGAGAAGCAAATATCAAATTCTTTCCAATTTTTCGTCATAATAACGCACAAAAGTAACAAAAAAGTCATAAAACGTTTGTGCTCGTAAAAAATACGGTGGTAGAAGCAGTATTTGCTCTACGTACGTACGGCGGAAGTAAGCCAAAATTATTATTTATTTTCCTTTGCCTTCAGATCTATTGGGATGTAACAATGACTTCATGCTCAGGACACATACCGCAGAGACACACAGACACACCCACACAGAAGCAAGTGTGAGCCAGCCAGCCAGCGAGTCAATGATTTACTGGCGAGCAATTTGTACGCTCAGCCATCAGCAAACAACAAAAATAATAATCATAACAACACTGCTAGAGCTCCTATTAAGTTTGTTGGCGTTGTTGGTTTTAGCAAAAGTAAATCATAAAAAATCCCCCAACCCCCCCGCTTTATTTTCTCATCTCGACCCGGGGAACAGTCAAAGAGTTAAACTTGTTGGCGCCTTAAATATTTTCACACAATCAACACTTTTTTGTCTTGTAATGGACATTGCCAAGTTTTTCCTTTACTCTCACTCTCCCTGCTCCGTCACTTGTCCCCTCGCTGTGAAAGGAAAAAATCTTCAGTTGCTAAAAGATACAGAAACTCTGTCACAAGCGAAAGGGTAAGAGTTAACAATTTCACACTATCATTTCAACATTTATTTGCAACAACATCAACAACAACATCATGGCATCCGAACTTTTAGACGGACATAAAAATGAAAGAAAAACTTTTGCGTGGACAGCAAAAGTTCAAATAAACAAGAAAAAGTGCAGATCGTAATCGTGTGTTAACAATGTCTGCTTTATAATTCACACTTCATCTTGATGCTATACGCATACATACATACACACAAACAAATACATATTGCTGCTGGAATGGCTATTTGGTATACCCAAACAAGAACAACTATAAAACATTACAAATAGCCCCCCAACATTCTTGGAGGATAGTGAAGTGAAATCTACAATTTGTTGGATAAAACAAAATATCGCGTTTTTTTCTTTAAATAGCTTGAGAAAAAGTTTTCAGTTAAAAATGGTATTAGACAATTGAAATATGAAATGTGTGTTCCAATGGTCAGATGAGATATAAATGAAAATATGGCAACGCCACCTACATGTCATTTGGTGGGGGAAATCTATGAGGAAAGAAATTAATAGTGCCGCAACATTGTTTATCCAAATTGTAGCATAATTTTAGGCGAATGAATAAACTATGGCATATAAAAAAATATCGCTTGTTGTTTACTTCGTGCTAGCTATAGTCCAGGTTATTGCGTAATTCGCTTGGAAACCGGCAAATTTAGGAAAAAAGTCAGGCGGGGCCGACTGTGTGCTATCCTATGCCACAATGGATATTTATAATTGTTATTTAACAAAGGTTTATCCATCCATAAAAAAATCATAACCAAAAAATAATAAGGATTTTTTGGAATCCGTAAATTGTAGGTATAAAAGAGTATTCAGGAATATAAGTAATAATAACAAAAGGATTATTTGAAGCGAATATTTTAACCCACAAGTAAGTCACCAAAGGGTGTGTCTGTCCATATGGCAACATAGGGTATATACAGGGTGAGATAAAAAAACTGCAACAAAGTCAAACGCCACAATTTTTATTTATTTTTTTTTTTTAATTTTATTGAATGAAAGCAAAAAATTTCGGAAATAGCATTAAATTTAACAATAGGTTTAGATTTGTGCGAATCATGAATCATGACCAGTTATTTTTTTGTGCCAACCTTGCTTTCCAAAATACTCCAGACACAATAGTCCAACGGATTGGTATCCGGAGATTTTGGCGGCCATTGTGCGCTGGAAATGAAGCGTGGAACCTTATTTTGTAACCATTCTTGGGTGTCGCGTGTCTGATTGCGATGGTGCTGAGTTCTGTTGGAATGTCCAAGAACTGCTGCCAAAATGTTTGCGTGCCGAAGGATCTGATGCCACGGTCGATTAATTCGAGCGGAGAGCGATCATCGGCTGTTATGGCGGCCCACACCATCACCATGGCCGACATTTGAGTTCTGGTGGCCAACAGAAGGTGCACATTTACAGCTGACCTCTTTGGCAAGTAAACACAATAATTTTGTTTGTTTACAAACTGCTGGACAACGGATGTTTTCTCATCGGATGAAACCAAATTCGGCAGTCTGAAGTGGGTTGCAGTTTTTTAATCTCACCCTGTATATTTCGTTTGATACGGATGTTGGAAAAAAACGTTTTTAGATCCTGGATCTCTTTGAATGAAGTCCGCTGCAGGCTGTTTTATGGCGATCTAAAAGTGTCCGTATATCCGATAATTGCGAAGGGAATATCTCATTTAGTCCAAACTTGTTACATCATAATATTATTATGAAACATAGCTCGATTTCGGAGATGGGCAATATCGGTGCACTCCTTCTGGTACCTCCCACACAAAAGATCAAAATTTCAAATGAAAATATCTCGTAACAATTAAAAAAGCAGCTAACTTCGGTCGGACCGAATTTTTAACACATTTTACCTTTTGGACGGAACTTTGAAAATGTGAAAATAATTCCAGTGACAAAATGCCTCTAAAATTATCAAAACACCGAACATCGGATAGTAGAGTTATATGGGGACAAAGCAATTTTCTGTCATAGGAATTGGCACCCATTACGAACTCCAAATACTAAATTTCAAGTAATTCCGTAGAAAATTTTGTCAAAATTCATCCAAATAAGTTATATTCTTCTCCATAGAAGACATTCCATTTAACAATGTCGCAAAATCATAAAAATACCACACATATGAAGGTACCCTCATAAGGGGGCTATGTGTAAATAAAATAAATCAAATCATGAAAATGTCCAATATTGGGAGGTATAGCAGTTCTGTAAAATATAAAAGAGTAGTCAAATAACTGAAGCTGAATCTTGAAATTTTGCACGAGGGCCTAGGTGCGTAGGCTGCTTTTTTTTTTTTGGAAATTTGGGCTGATATTTGTTGCACATTAACTGTAAAATTGCTTGAAGGTATATCCACGTCGGAACAAATCTCGATAAAATTTGACAAAGGTATTGCTGAATTGTTTCTGATATCTTGTACCAAACGAATGTTAGGAACTTAAACACTAAATCGGACCAAACATATATACCGGAGCTATAGTTGAGGAGTCTGAACCAATTTTCACCAAATTGTAGTATTTGCTTCTAGTTTTAAAATCCACGCCATTGGGGCTGATATAAACCATTTGGATGACGATATATGTATATGGGTGCTATATCCAAATCTGAAACGACCTGAATAAAATTTGGCAGAGGAATTTCTGAGCTCTATGAGAAGATATCTGCTACCAAATATTATTCTATTGGAGTGCATATTACGCCTTAAATATCAAATCGGATGAAACATATAGGGGGGTAATAGGTATATCTTAACAAATTTTCTGCGAATGTAATACGTTCTTCTTTGCTGTGCCAAAATTCATCTTATTTAAGCTAATATTGCACATATGGACAACAAAATCTCATGAGGATATATATTGAACCTAAAAAATCGTAACCGATATTCACCAAAATTGTTAGGCATACTTCTGGACAGAACTTGGCCTTGTAAGCTAAAATTGCCCAAAGACATAATACCCTGACCAAAGTGTGGTGTAGGTCATAAACAATTTAAATTGGTACTATAAAAAAAATTGGACCTACATGTCGAATTTTTAAATCAATAATTCTTAGAGTTCAATCCAAGGCTATCTATAATTTTTCAAAGCCCTATATCAAATGTTGCGAATAATATTTCAGAATATTGGGCACCCTTTGAATGTCAAGACTATATGAAATCCCTCACAATTTTCCACAGCCTATACTATTGGCTATTGGGCAATGAAATTAAAATAAATCTAAATGAAAAGGTATTAAGATAAATTATTATTAAGTTGTGGTCAAGACTCTCGAAATTGAAAAATGTGGCAAGACAACTGAAAGTTCAAATCTGTTCACATATATTTTGTGAAAATGATTCTACATGTAACTCATAGGCAACCAAAAAGTCTTCAAAAGCCTTTAATTTTGAAGTTTACAGATGAGGATATTAATAAAACCATTACACAATGAACTCACATACAATTGTTCTGTGCAAAACTATTTTAACGTCTCCGCATGTAAACCCTAGAAACCAACAGTGACCTTAATAATAAAATTCAGCTCTTCGCTCCCCCCGATACCGAATTTAGAACCTCCTTGTAGTTTTCGAACAATCATAGTAAATATTTCCAGGACCAACTCCATATCTTAACCACAGACACCAACAGTGACATCTAATGTAGTACTTTTCGTACAAATATATATCACACATTTCGAAAACCACCAAGATATCTTATCCCCAGATACCAGCAGTGGAATCTGTATTAAATTTCAGGATATTAACTCTATTTCTTCACTCAATATCAAATTTACTACTATTTAGTACTTTTCGTACAATTATAGTATACATTCCCAAAACCACCCATTTATCTCCATTCTGGACACCAACAAAGACCTCAATATAAAATTTTTGGATTCCAGCCATATACATGCACCCTTAACAAATAGAAAATATTTCGCGCTTAGCAAATTGAAACAAGTACATTTTTGATTCGCAAGGGAAATTTGATTAAAATATTTTTGTCTTTGACGCCATCCTTCTTATTTATGTTTAGGGGAATTTTGTATCAACTGATTTGAAGTTCGGTTTTAACACCAAAATGTGTTTTGAAATATTTATATATTCATGAAGTTAAGGCAAGATTTGGAGTTTTGATGTACTCTGAGACATCGTCGTATTGTTATGACCTCTATTTTGGTTACTTTGCAAATTTTCAAAACGTCGATATACGTGTTTTCTATTTTTAGCTTTACTTTTTAAATCTAGTGAATATTTTATGTATTTATGGAAAAAATTAATTGCTTAAATTTTTATACCCTACAGCACTATGTGTTGGGGGTATTATAAGTTTGATTGGGCCAAAAATTATGTAACACCTCGAAATATTGGTTTCCTACATAGGAAAGTATATATGGATCTTCCTGTCTCGCCGAGCTGAGTCGGTGAGCTATATATGTCCGTCCGTCCGTCCGTCCGTCTGTCATGTTAATTTGTAATTCTCTGCAGGTCGGAAGTAGGGCTAGGGCCAGAATAGAAACCTATTGCTTTTGGAAATGATTGCATAATATTTAGGGGTTGAAATGGACAAAAAAAATGCTGATTTTGCCATTGCTCTGCAGGATGGGGCTAAAGCTTAGGGCTGGGCAGAAGCCTTCCAATTTTGATGGTCATCGGGTAATATTTAGTGGGTGAAATAGACCATAATATTTGTGTTATATAAAATTCAAATTTTCTATTGAAACGCGAATATTTTTAATCCCGGCAAAATTACAAATAGACGAAACGGTCAATTCTACCGTTACGTAGATGCCGCTAGTAAATATATCGGAAATATATACCGAAATATATAAAATGTGTACATACAAAAGAGGGGATGTTAGCTTTGCTTATATCTCTAGAATGGCTTGACCGATTTTGACAAATTATGTCAATTTAGAATGCCCTCTTTGCATAAAAATAGAAAAACTAAAAAAATCGCATAATGATGTTAATTGGCCAGTAATGATGTTAATTGGGTTTTTGTATATTTTTATCGCATGCGATTTTTTCAATTTGACTTATCATATTGAAGTGCATATTTTATAATATTTTTACCTTACAACACAAGTTGGGGGTTATACAGATTGAAATTATCGTCCGATCCTCGCAATCGTCCGATCCTGTCACAAGTGTAGAGTTAGGCTCTAAAGGGTTAGGCCGCCTACTGTTTTCAAAGATGTCCCCAATATATTTAGGGATTGAAATGGACTAATAACTAAAAATTTTCCTGGTTTTGCAGCCTTTATAAAGGTCACTAATAGAAACCAAAGGACACAAAATCTCGCTTGAAGTTAGAGTTTAGGACAGAGTGTAGACTGTCTACTACATTTTTATTCGAAATACACAAAAGGCCAACTTCTGGCTTTTCTATGCTGATTTCGTAGACGAATATAGCCAAATATCGTAGTCAAGCAAATCATATAGATGAGTCTAAATTTGGAGATACGGAGGGGCCTTTTGCTTTTGGAGATGATCGCAAAATATTTAAGGGTTCAAATGAACCAAAAACAGAAAAAAATTCCTGATCCCACAATTGAAACCAATCGACACGGAATTTCGCATGAAAAGAGAGTTAAAGGCAGGGAAGAAGTCGAGCATTTTGGATGACCAATAGATCATAATTAGCTGTAAAATGGACCACAACAACTAACAGCGCGACTGAGTGCGTGAATATTGGGCAAATTACTCTGGTCAAAAAGCTAAGGGTATAAATAGGGCCAGTGCTCCGTGACATCATTTTAAAAGGGAAATCTTTTAAAATGGATTTGGACATAAGGGGTCTTCTAACACATTATGGTGTGGTAGGATATCACATGGTTGGCCCCGCACGATTATATCCCTTGCATACTTGTTTCTTATATATTTTTTTACAGTAGAAAGAAAAATTCTTCCGAAAATTTACTAGTTTTGTAATTTTTTTCATTTACCTAGTATTTGGAATTTCTCTGTACCAACAACTTCATATTACAACATCACCTTTCAACATATTTCCAGTATTCGTTTTTTTTTTTTTGGTTTTCTTTTCTTGGCCTTTGCTTTGGTGATTTGGCGTCCGTTTTTTTTTCTTCTTCTTCTTTTAGTTTCAGTAGATACTTCACATTTTATGCTGAGCGTGGGAGCAGTAGAAAATGTGTAACTATTAGTTTCTTATTTCGTTTTTTGTTTTCTTACATTTTTTTCTTTATATTATTCATTGTCATTTCCTATTGTTTTCTTATCCTGTTGTAACTTACTAATATTTGTGTTCTTATTTTGTCGTACAACACCATGGTGTCGGTATATTTGAATTGGAGGTATTTTTTGTTCGTAGGGATGTTGGGGACATATGAGTTAGCAGAGGAACAAAGTAGAATGTGTGTTATTTTGTATTTTCGATGCATGTTGGATTAAGCCAACTTTTTTTAAGATTTTTTATTAAGTTATTAGTGACGTTTTACACAACTTAGCTGCATTTTTTTGTTAGTATTAGGATATTCAGTTTAATATTAAAATCGGAAAACTGTTTTGTTGGACTGCAGCAATGCACAACTGTTTATGGAAATCTGCAAATGAACCGAATGAAGTCAATAGGAAGTGCACAGGTCGAGATAAAAAAAACTGCAATTAAGTCAAAGTCCATAATTTTTACATTTTATTTTAGAATTTTTTTAATGAAATTAAAAAATGTCGGAAATAGCATCAAATTTTAGAATAAATTTAGATTTTTATCGAATTGGTCACCTTTAGCACGAATTATTGTCTTCAAACGAATGTTACTTTGTTATTTTTTAGTGCCAACCTTGCCTTCCAAAATACTCCAGACACAATAGTCCAACGGATTGGTATCCGGAGATTTTGGTAGCCATTGTGCGCTGGAAATGAAGCGAGGAACCTTATTTTGTAACCATTTTTGGGTTGTTGTCCTGTTGGAATGTGCAAGGTCTGCGCAAAAATGTTTGCATGCCCAAGGCTTTAATACATCCTCCATAATATTATCGCGATTATATTCGACATTTATTCTGATGCCACGGTCGATTAATACGGGCGGAAAGCTACCATCGTCTGTTATGGCGTCCCACACAATCACCATGGCCGGCGCTTGAGTTCTGGTGCCCAACCGAAGGTTCACATTTTCAGCTGACCTTTGTGGCAAATAAAGACAGTCATTCAAAACCAAATTCGGCAGTTCACAGCTTTCGACCAAGCGAAGCAAATCTTTTGCTCTTTTGAGTCTATTTTCCTTCTGTTGCGATGTAAGTTCTTGCTCTTTTTGGAATTTCAATGGCTTTATTCCGAGCTCATTTTTCAATATTTGCCGAATGGAATATTGCGATATTTTCAGCTCACGAGCCATTTTTCGGCCACTGCGGCGCGGGTTTCGATCAAGTCGCTTCTTTACTTTTCGAAGCATTTCTACTGATGTTGCTGTTTTCTTCCGTCCATTTTCTTGACATCGGGCTACGCTACCAGTATCACGGTAACGAGCGATGGTGCGAGACACTAAAGATTTATTCACATTTAAATGCTGGGATGCTCTAACGATAGCCACTCGTGGTTTTCCAGCCAAATATAAAGAAATCACATTATCACGCTTGAATTCCATCACGAATAACTTTTTTTCAGGGAAATTCTCACCAAAATGATTTAGTACGCTTGTAAACAATATAATGAGCTGTCACAAGTGGCGTAGAAATGACAGCAGTCTGAAGTTGGTTGAAGTTTTTTCATCTTACCCTGTATAGCAGCCCATTACAATTCGTTGCATATCGTCAAACTATTTTCTTAGGTTGTTTTTATTAAAACTACAACTTAATATTTTCACACAAAATCTTCCGTATTTGTTTGTTTGCTTGTTTGTTTCGGATGCAACTGTTTTTATTCTTCTATTTGTCCTTACGAACATTGCTATCGTTTTTCCTTTCTCTTGTTTTGTAATTTCAGCTTCTTTTCTTAGCTTTTTTTTTTTTTTGTTAGTTTCATTTTCCACCAACCAATACCAACACAAAAGGAGGGTGTTTGTGTGTTTGCCATGTAAATACTTGAGATACGTGTTTAAATATATTGTCGTTCTCAGTTTGTTCAGTTAAAGGAACTACGATAAGTATTATTGTTTTCGCTCTTTATTCAAAGATTTACTTTGCTAGTGGTATTAAATATGAGTTGTGGTACATATATATACTTTTTTAAGGGTTGCAGAATTGGAGATGTATTGAAAAGTTATTTATTGTGACAATAATTAAATTAATTCATGTTTAAGAATTTTTGAAGAATATATAGTATCTTGGTATACTAAAGATAGTTTTTCAAACGCAATTTTGTTGGAAAATTTGCCTGAAATTTTCATTTATGGAAAATTGGGTGGTAGCCTTAGAAAACGTGCATCCGTTTACCGCATTTTCAAAGTCAATCATCCCAGATATATTTTGTATAATGTCAAAGCTCTGCTTAGAATAATGTAAATGTAAGACAAGTAAACAAACATTAAGTTCGGCCGGGCCGAACTTTTAATACCCTCCACTTTAGAGTAATGGAAACATTAGAACCAATAATGACCCACATATACCATTTTTTTAACATATTCGTGGGAAAATGTGGCAAAAACTTAAAAATATCGAACATCGCGAGGTACCGCTATATAGGGCTATATAAAAATGTGGACCAATACATACAATGTTTCGCCAATGGAGCTTGAACTCACTATGACCAACTAATTCCAATTTTTAGACAAATCCATGAAAAAATGTGGCAAAAATCATCAAAATACCGAATATCGGGAGGTACCGTTATATGGAGCTATACCAAAACGTGGACTTATAGATGCAATGTTTCCCCACCGGAGCTAGAACCTGCTAGAATCGGGAGGTATCGTTATATGGGGACTATACCAAAACCGATATATGTTATTTTCAATACCAACCATCTTAGACACAATACAAATTATTCTGCTAAATTTTGACGCTCTACGTCAAATAATGTGGCCTGTATCGTGATTTTAACAGACAGACGGACAGACAGACGGACATCGTTAAATCGACTTAGAATTTTATGCTGATTATGAATATATATACATTATACATGTTACAAACGGAATGACAAAGTTAGTATACCCTCTTTTCCAAGGTGGAGGGTATAATAGTATTTATACCCTACAACACTATGTGTTGGGGGTATTATAAGTTTGATTGGACCAAAAATTATGTAACACCTCTAAATATTGGTTTCCCACATAGGAAAGTACATATGGATCTTCCTTATCGAGATGAGTCGATCTAGCTATGTATGTCCGTCTGTCCATGTTAATTTGTAATCAAGCTAGAGGTCGCAATTATGAACCGATCTTCACGAAATTGAAAATGGAGGTGGGGTTAGGGTCAGAATACAACCCTATTGTTTTTGAGGGTGGTTGCACAATATTTAGGGGTTAAAATGGACCAAAAACAGAAAAAAAAATCCTTATTCTGCAGTTGCTCAATAATGAACCAATCGACACGAACATTTACGCGGAGATATTCTTGATCAGCGTAAAATTCTAAGTCGATATAGCCATGTCCGTCTGTCTGTCTGTCTGTTGTAATCACGCTATCTTTCGAACGGCACCTCCCTATATTCGGTGTTTTGATGATTTTAGCGACATTACTCACCGGAGCAGTTTCAAATTACGTATTAAGAGTTCGTAATGAGACGGAAAATTGTCTCTGCAGGTCTACGTCTTCGTATAGGCCCCATATAACGGTCCCTCCCTATTTTCGGTATTTTGTCGATTTTAGGTAAAATACTCACATAAATTGTTTGAGATATCGTATTTGAAGTTCGTAATGTATGCTACAGCCTGTGACAGAAAATTGTCTGTGCAGGTCCAGGTCTTCATAGAGATCCGATATAACGGTACCACTGTATATACGATATTTTGATGATTTTAGCTACATTATTCACTGTTTATTTCAAGTTTCAAATTTGAATATGGTAATGGCTTATGACAAACAAAGCCTATGCCCACGTCGTAGAGACCCCAATATAAGGGCTGTATTCGGCATTTTATTTTTTGAAAATGGCCAAATTCATTCCAAATGGTAGAGAATATTCAAAGTTCGGCCCAGCCGAACTTACTGCTTTTTAACTTGTCTAGTATTAACAAGTAAAAAAATTACCTCCATCTAACATCGTTGCAAAAATACATTTTAAATGAAAACCGTTATATGGGGGCCATACGAAGACGGGGAACTCCATACGTAATTTTTTAGTACCCATTCGGATCTTTAAATACGAAATTTGAATTTGATAATTTTTCGAAAATGTTAAAATGTTCGTGATACAGTCGACCATTTTCATACTTCATCTAATACAGATGAAATGAGTTGTATGCTTATTTTTTTAAGCGTTTTGTTTTTCAAAATCTTGAACCCTATGTAGGGGAGGTACCACAAGGAATGGTCCGATCTCTACCATCTTTAAAGCCTATCTTGTGTTGAGAGTAATAGTGAGATGCGCCACGTCTGAATGGAATCTGATGTTAATTTCGCATTTTACGAACTTCATTGATATTCGAAGTTGTGACCCTTTGTGGAGGGGGAACCAGCAGTAATGGACCAATATATCCTATTTTCACAGCAGATATTGTGTTAGTAAAAATAATGGCATGTGTGGTTATTCAAAACTTTGGCCCTTGTGTGGAAGGTATCAGAGGGAATGGTCCGATCTCTACCATCTTTATAACAGATCTTGTGTTGATGGAAATATTGGCATGTTCCAAGTCTGAATGAAACCAGATTTTAATTTCGTGTTTTATGACCGGCATGGATATTCAAAATGGGGGATGTGTCAGGAGGAATGAACCGTTATATTCCATCTTCATAGCAGATCTTGTGTTAGTTGAAATAATGGGATATGTGAAATATGAAGAGTACAGGATGATTATTTCCGATTCTATAATCGTTTGATTATTCAAAACTTTGACCCTTTTTGGAAAGGTACCAGAAGAAACGGTCCAATCTCTACCGTTTTTTTTTTTTAACAGATACTGTGTTGATAGAAATATTTAAATGTGCCAAGTCTAAATGGAATCCGATGATAATTTCGCGTTTTATGAGCTTAATGTATATTCAAAATTTCAGGTTAATATAAATTTTGGGATGTGTGAAATTTGAAGACAATCGGACTCTTATATCAAATTTTATGAGAGCTTTTATTTTTTTAAAATATTGACCCTTTGTGGGGGAGGTACCAGAAGAAGTGGACCGATATTGTCCATTTTCGCACCTGACCTAGCACTGATGGAAATATTAGGATTTGCAAAGTTGGAGCAAAATCGGACTATCGTTTCTCTATGTGTGCAAAAAATATATTTTTTGTAAAATTTCGACCTTTTGTGGGGGAGGTACCAAAAGGAGTGGGCCGATTTTTTCCATCTTAACCTCAGACTCTGGGTTAATATAAATATTGGGATGTGTGAAACTTAAAGACAATCGGACTCTTACATCACACTTTATGAGAGTTGTAATTATTCAAAATTTTGACCATTTGTGTAGGAGGTACTTGATGGATGGATGGAGTGGATCGATATTGTCCATTTTCACACCTGACTTAGCACAAATGCAAATATTAGGATTTGCAAAGTTGGAACAAAATCGGATTATCGTTTCTCTTTCTGTGGAAATATATATTTTTTTGAAAATTTCGACCTTTTGTGGGGGAGGTACCAGAAGGAGTTGACCGATATTGTCCATCTTAACATCAGACTTTGGGTTAATATAAATATTGGGATGTGTGAAACTTAAAGACAATCGGACTCTTACATCACTTGATCACACATTATGAGAGTTGTAATTATTCAAAATTTTGACCATATTGTCCATTTTCACACCTGACCTAGCACAAACGCAAATATTAGGATTTGCAAAGTTGGAGCAAAATCGGATTATCATTTCACTTTCTGTGCAAAAAATATATTTTTTCAAAATTTCTACCTTTTGTGGGGGAGGTACCAGAAGGAGTGGACGATATTGCCTCGATCTAAGTTTGACAAAAATATTACGATGTACCAAGTTTGGATCAAATCGGATACTCCCTTCGAGAGTTAGCGTGCGCACCAGCCAGCCAGCCAGACAGACGGACGGACATCGCTAAATCGACTCCAAATGTTCTGAAACGGATTTGGTCCAAAGAGTTCTAGGGTCTAAATCCATTATTTCGACAAGGCACGTTTTGACCGTATCAAATTGTATATACCCTCATGTTCTGAAACGGATTTGGTCCAAAGAGACCTAGGGTCTAAAACCATTATTTAGACTAGGTACGTTTTGACCTATCAAATTGTATATACCCTCTGTAGCCATATGGCTGAGGGTATAAAAAGTTTGAAATTATTCGAATTACATGTGAATATGAGCAGATTCATGAACGTATTTCCTTAGCCTTCAACTACAATTATGTGAGCACAATGCCATCATTTTTATGTTTGGAGAGAATTAATGAATATATATTAAGCAAGAGCTGTCCCAACACAGCAGCATAACTTTTGAAGATGTTGCCAATTAATGATAATTATTTCTTGGGCATAGTCGGAAGGAATGTCTATTTCATAGTTTTGTGGGAAATTTTCCGTTTACACTTGCCATAGTAAAACCACAAAATGTATTCAAATTTTACTAATTTCTCATATTTATATTCCAATGAAATTTACGACCGACTATTCGGAAAATAAATGCGGATGTATGTGTGTGTGTGAGTACCCAACATACCAAAAATACAATACAGCTTGAGAATAATATTATGAAAATACCCAACATACCAAAAATACAATACAGCTTGAGAATAATATTATGAAAATAGTTTATCATAAGAATTTTTCAACAATGCTTGAGAAACACTTTTTTGCACAAACTTTTCTCAAATTTGTCCTTTGTTGACAAATTTGTTTTGAATTTTTTTGTGAAAATTGTCAACAAAAAATTATTTTCTTTGGTTAAAATCAAAATCACGCGAATTTAGGACCCATTTCCGGACGAAACTGTAAGGTAATGATGAATAATAAATCTGGGAATCTGTAGTATAAATTATTTCAATCTCATTTCAGAATGGAGGCGTCAAAAAGTTGCAGGAATTCAACAGAAGTGAAGAATAAGTGGAGGAGATACAGAAGCTCAAATAAGGGGAAAGAAAGCATCTAGGTATCAAGGCAACAGGATGCAGTGACAGCTGGGATGGCAATCAATGAATGAAATGTGTAAAATAATTAAAAAATGAATAAATAAATATTTTTTACCATTGAAAAAATAAGCTTTATAAAATATTACTTTCGTAAGCTTATTCTGCAATTACAAGAATAAGCTTATGAATAAGGGTTCCTTTTCGATTATTCTATAATTGTTAAACAAACATTTCTCAATACTTTCTCAAGATTTTCTCAAGCTTTAGGCTTATGTTTGTAAGCTTATTAAAATATTATTCTCAAGTCAATTTGGTATGTTGGGTAATATATGAATATGAATTTTAATAGATATCCAATGATTATACTGTCACATTTAAATATCAATTATAATAAACTTAATAAATAGTTTGATATTTATTACTTTTGATATCATTATTATTATTATTATGATTGTTGTTGTTGTTATTGTTGATATTATTGTCGAGGCGATACAGTTGTAATTTGGCATTGGCATAAATTTTCGAATTCACAGAAAACTTGCCAACATAAATCATTCCTTATTAACTTGTCTTCATTCATATTCATTATGGCAGCCCATCAAGAGCATTTAATCACTCGAAATGCGTCATGGCAGCCAGCAAAGCAGGGCAAGCCAGAAAGAAAACTTAATGAAACTAAAAGTTGGAACAGAACAGAATTTCCTCAATTCATCAACTTAAATAATTTGTCCTTCTTCTTCTGTTGTTGGTTGGGTCTATCAAGCATCTTTGATGAGAACAGAGCAGAACAGAAGGCGGTTATCCACAATTTCATAGTTGGGAAGTTGGCCAAAAACTAGTCCTTTGGAAAGACAAAATATAGACAGTCCATATATCTACTGCCGTGGTGAATATTTCGTGTGTGTGTGTGTGTGTGTGTGTGTATGTTGTTCTGCGGTCCATTGTCAATCGTCCTTGAATTGTTGGTTTCCTCTCTCTCTCTCTCTCTCTTTTGGGGAGATGGCTTCAATGATTTCTCCATGATTTGTGAAACGAAATATAGCGTTCCTACTGCTGTTGTTGTTGTCGTTGCTGTTGTATTGCAGGGTGTCAGGGTTATTTTTGTCATTTGGCCCCACAGAGCATCAACGATTAATATCAATTAATGTTAAATACCAATCGACATATGTCAGTGATGACTCTCGATTTTGTGGGTTTTGTCATTTGCTGAGTAGGATTGTCGCCATTGTTGTTGTTGCTGCTGCTGTTATAGGATTTTGGTTATCTCCTCTCTCAAATTTAGGACTTTTCTTTGTAAATACCAATAGGAATTTTTGTTCCTGGATACTAACAGCTGTCGAGCATTGCCAGCAAAGAAGAAGAAGTCTATTCTCCAATTAAATGACTTCTACAATAACATTAGTATTATAGGTTTCGCATTTGCTTATCACTAGTTTGGGATAGGAGTGATAGGTATTTTTTGCTAACGAAGTGAGGGGAGAACTTTTTTGTGTGGGGTACCGGTCCATTTGTATCTGTTTAGTCAGCCCATATAAACTCTCAAAGGTCCAATCTTGGTAATTGTTATACCCTCCACCTTGAATATCATATAAAAATTCTAAGTCGACTTAACGATGTCCGTATGTCTGTTAAAATTACGATACAGCTCACATAATTTTGCGTAGAGCTTTAAAATTCGTATTCTGTCTAGGATGAGATATATCGGTCTCCCGATATTCGGTATTTTGATGATTTGTACCACATGTTTCCACGGATTTGTCTAAAAATGGTTATTTGTAGGCCATTATGGATTCTAACTCGGGTGGCGAGACATTGTAAATATAGGTCTACGTTTTTGTATAGCCCCCATATAACGGTACCTCCCGATATTCGTTATATTGATGATTTTCACCACATTTTTCCACGAATTTGTCTAAAAATTGGTAATTGTGGTGCATAATGGGTTCTAACTGTGGTGACGAAACTTTGTACCAACCGCTATTCGGTATTTTGATAATCCTAGTAACATTTACCCATGAGATTGTTTAAAATGTGGTATTTAAGAAGATTTGGTGGATGGCAAACCTTGAAATATAAAACTGCCTGATAAGGGTCCCCTTTTTGGTATGGTCCCCACAAAACGGCCACACCCACTTTATGGTTTTTTGAAAAGTTTAACAGCATTATCGAAACGGTCTTACTGGTATTTGTAGTTTAAAGTGGAACACGTTTGAATTTATATACTTAAAAAATATTTTTCTTTAAAAAGTACGGTCCGGCCGCACCTAATGTTTTTTTATTTACTTGTTTTTACAAAACATAGATCGTATTCGAAGATGGGCAGTATCATTCAACTCCCTCTGGCACCTTGCCCACAAATGGTCGACATTTTCTTGGAAAATTAAAGGTGATTTTTATGATCTATATAAAATTCAGAAAAATACATTTAGTACGGTACATATAATTTAATGTTTGAAGACTCTTTGATACAAAAGTGGACCGCGATTGCGCCTCAAATGGTCTAATTATTTATGCCAATTTTGGTATACTCTTTCGAAAGTTGTGGCAATTTTCTCACGAATAAATGATGCAATGTTGTCTTTCAATACGTCAATTGAAGCGGGCTCGTCTGTATCATCAGCTTTAGCATAGCGCAAAAAGTTGGATAACATCACACGGCACAGCTAACGATTCGCTGTTATGTTATAATTCGCAGCACCTTAGCTCACCGGCTCATAAACCCGATTGTAACTTTTTTGGATAAATTGGTTCTTTTGCAATACTTCTGACTTATATTTACACAAATTCTGATTATATTATGCGTTGCAGTAGGTCATTCGGCTTGAATTCTTGCACCAGGTGTATTTCGAAGGACTTCACGCCTAAATCCACCACGTTGTTGAGAAGAAGAGGTTTAATTGCTGCCAACGACGATAATTTATGGTCATCATTTACTGCGATATTTCAGGTCAGGATGTTATGTCTCTATGTTTGTAATAGAGAAGGAATCGGGTTACCTTTTGATGATCTGGAGAGAATCACATTCTGAGTCGATTTATCCGTCCGTCCGATATTGCTATAGGTCTCGTATATATGTTTCATCCGATTTTGTATTTTGCTCCCCACATATTTGGTGCCAAATATCAGATACAGCTGCTAATTGTATAGAGATCGGTTCAGATTTGGATAAAAAGTGTAATATCAGCTCATATAAAATGAATTTTGATGAGTATAGGTTCAAACCCAAATGCCTCCATCAAATTTATTAGAATACGATAGAAGCTTGACACATATTAGTTCCTTTCGGCATTAAATTTTAATTTTTTTAATTCTTATAAATTCTACATAAAAACGTTAATTTTTGTTATATGTGGAATATATGTGGCCATTTATTTGACCAATAATCGGTCGGTGATTTTGGCACAATGTGAATTTCGTCGCAGATTTCCAAGCCGTTCAACGCCTACTGGTGAAACACTACGACGCTTAGCCGTTCGCCTCGAAAAGACTGGGACAACAAAAGATGCTGCCAGGCGTGGCAGACCCCATTTTTATTTTAGCGGGTACGTAAATAAATTTACGCTTCTGTGGCACTAAAAATCTGCGTGTAACCAACGAAGAGCTATTACACCTGCTCAAATCACTGTATGGTTTGCTGTTTTCGCTGGAGGGCCTTTTCGTCTATTTCGACTGTTAAATAAAAAAATTGACTTTTATTTAACACAAATGTTATGGTCTATTTTACCCACTAAATATCATCCGATGACCATCCAATTTGGAAGACTTGTGCCCATCCCTAAGCTCTAGCCCCATGCTAACTTCTGCGTCGATTAGTCTATTATTACGACCTATAGAGCAACTGCAAAATCAATTTCTGTTATAGGGGGGCTATACGAAGACGTGGACCTGCATATGAAATTTTTGTGGTACTACACCAATAGTACCCATTACAAATTTGAAACTATTTTGGTGAATAACATATCACTCTTTAATCATTAGTCTTCGAAATCTGTAAATGTTAAACCCAAACACCCTTTCTCATTTCGGTTGGTATTCATTACCATAAACTTTACGAAAACTGTCCAACAGATTACTTATCAACAGCACAGTCATCATTGTCGGCAGCATCAGTATTTCCAGTATCTTCGACTGCAAACAGATCCCACAAGAATTTCGAGGCAACCCACAAGCCCACCAGCCAGTCAACCGACCAACCATCCGCTCACTTATTGTCAGGCACATTTCTCAAATCTAACTTTGTCTTAATCATTTTCATTTAGAAGTTTTACGATTTCTACTTTTGCCGGAGCAGTTGTTGACTACTACTGCCAGGATGGTCCTCCTACACCTCTTCTCGTTGTTCTTGTTGTTGTTGTTGTCATTAGTTTTTCCTTTTCTATGCTTGCCGTTGTTCTCATTTACTCCAGAATGATTAAATAGTAGTTTGTGCAATGCCTTATTACCCACCGCCTCCTCCCACCCTCCTCCGCCGCATTGGAATCCTTGCTGCCTAACTTGGATAAAAGTGTTAAAAAGAATTATGATTTGTTGAGCTTCAGGCTGTACAATAATTAGCTGGTGTTGGCTTACGAAGTAATAGCTGCTCCAGATATTCATCCCATCAGCTATACATACTCTCTGGCGACCATAATCTGTGTAATTAATAATCGACGAGAAAATTGGTATTAATTTGCACGCCAGGATTATCACAATTCTATTCCCTTTCAGGATGGTCGGCGTAATTTATTTGCTTTTTTCGTTGGCGTCATTGCGTAAAGAATTCCAGCTGAATTGCTGAAGTAACGTAATTTATTATGGGGTTAAAACGTGCTGAAAGCCATCTTTTGGCCACTGGAGGGAGGTAATCGAGAAATAAGAAGCCAATGGGCAATGTGTTAATTAACTTGCACACTTTTTTATTTTTCTGTGGCTCCTTTTATATACATCTTAAATTTCACTGAAATTTTGGCCTACGATAAAAGAAGAATTTGTTTCTGATGGGCTCTGACATAGTGAAATCCGCTAATTAATTAAAAACTAATTTATTCTGTTCATATCCATGGGGCTATTAACAAAAATTTCATCTAAACACGATTTCTATGAAACAAAACGTCTTTTGGCCATATGAGGAGCTACAAAAGCTCTTCTATTTACAAAAAAGCTGCAGAAGCTTTTCTGTGAATAGAAGAAGAGCCTACCATGCTTATCCATCCATAAAGGAGCTCTTGATGCTCATCTGCATAGAGAAAAGCTGTTGAATCTCTTCTGTCCAAAGATGATTCTCTACTGTCCCCAGAAGAGCTGCTTCAGCTCTTCTGTCCATAGAACAGCTGCTTCAGCTCTTCTGTGCATAGAAGAGCTGCTTCAGCTCGTCTGTACATAGAAGAGCTACTACAGCGCTTCTGTCCATCGAAGAGCTACTTCAGCGCTTCTGTCCATCGAAGAGCTGCTACAGCGCTTCTGTCCATAGAATATCTGCTGTGGCTCTTCTATCCATAGAAGAGCTGCTGTAGCTCCTCTATCCATAGAACAGCTGCTGTGGCTCCTCTATCCATGGAAAAGCTGCTGTGACTCTTCTATCCATAGAAGAGCTGCTGTGGCTCTTCTATCCATAGAAGAGCTGCTGTGGCTCTTCTATCCATAGAAGAGCTGCTGTGGCTCTTCTGTCCATAGAAGAGCTGTTGTTGCTCTTCTATCCATAGAACAGCTGATGTGGCTCTTCTATCCATAGAAGAGTTGCTGTTGTTCTTATATCTATAGAAGAGCTGCTGTATTTCTTCTATCCATAGAAGAACTACTGTGGCTCTTCTATCCATAGAAGAGCTGCTGTGGCTCTTCTATCCATAGAAGAGCTGCTGTGGCTCTTCTATCCATAGAAGAGCTGCTGTGGCTCTACTATACATAGAAGAGCTGCTGTGGTTCTTCTATCCATCAAAGAGCTACTATGGCTCTTCTGTCCATAGAAGAGCTGTTGTTGCTCTTCTGTGCCCAGAAGAGCTGCTGTTGTTCTTATATCCATTGAAGAGCTGCTGTTGTTCTTATATCCATAGAAGAGCTGCTGTGGCTCTTCTATCCATAGAACAGCTGATGTGGCTCTTCTATCCATAGAAGAGTTGCTGTTGTTCTTATATCTATAGAAGAGCTGCTGTATTTCTTCTTTCCATAGAAGAACTACTGTGGCTCTTCTATCCATAGAAGAGCTGCTGTGGCTCTTCTATCCATAGAAGAGCTGCTGTGGCTCTTCTATCCATAGAAGAGCTGCTGTGGCTCTTCTATCCATAGAAGAGCTGCTGTGGCTCTTCTATCCATAGAAGAGCTGCTGTGGCTCTTCTATCCATAGAAGAGCTGCTGTGGCTCTTCTATCCATAGAAGAGCTGCTGTGGCTCTTCTATCCATAGAAGAGCTGCTGTGGCTCTTCTATCCATAGAAGAGCTGCTGTGGCTCTTCTATCCATAGAAGAGCTGCTGTGGCTCTTCTATCCATAGAAGAGCTGCTGTGGCTCTTCTATCCATAGAAGAGCTGCTGTGGCTCTTCTATCCATAGAAGAGCTGCTGTGGCTCTGCTATCCATAGAAGAGCTGCTGTGGCTCTTCTATCCATAGAAGAGCTGCTGTGGCTCATCTGTCCCTAGAAGAGCTGCTGTGGCTCATCTATCCCTAGAAGAGCTGCTGTGGCTCATCTATCCCTAGAAGAGCTGCTACAGCTCTTCTGTCCATAGAAAAGCTGCTTTAGCTCTTCTGTCCATAGAAAAGCTGCTGTGGCTCTTCGATCCATCGAAGAGCTGCTGTGGCTCTTCGATCAATAGAAGAGCTGCTGTGGCTCTTCTATCCATAGAAGAGCTGCTGTGACTCTTCTATCCATAGAAGAGCTGCTGTGGCTCTTCTATCTACAGAAGAGCTCCTGTGGCTCTTATATATATAGAAGAGCTGCTGTATCTCTTCTATCTATAGAAGAGCTGCTGTGGCTCTTCTATCCATAGAAGAGCTGCTGTGGCTCTTCTATCCATAGAAGAGCTGCTGTGGCTCTTCTATCCATAGAAGAGCTGCTGTGGCTCTTCTATCCATAGAAGAGCTGCTGTGGCTCTTCTATCTATAGAAGAGCTGGTGTGGCTCTTCTATCCATAGAAGATCTGCTGTGGTTCTTCTATCCATAGAAGAGCTGCTGTGGTTCTTCTATTCATAGACGAGCTGCTGTTGTTCTTCTATCATCAGAAGAGGTGCTAATGCTCTTCTATCACCAGAAGAGCTGCAGATGCTCTTCTATCACCAGAAGAGCTGTTAATGCTCTTCTATCACCAGTTGCTGTGGCTCTTCTATCTATCGAAGAGCTGCTGTGGCTCTTCTATCCACAGAAGAGCTGCTGTGGCTCTTCGATCCATCGAAGAGCTGCTGTGGCTCTTCTATCCGTAGAAGAGCTGCTGTGGCTCTTCGATCCATCGAAGAGCTGCTGTGCCTCTTCTATCCATCGAAGAGCTGCTGTGGCTCTTCTATTACTAGAAGAACTCATGTGGCTCTTCTATCACTAGAAGAGCTGCTGTGGCTCTTCTATCCATAGAAGAGCTGCTGTGGCTCTTCTATCCATAGAAGAGCTGCTGTGGCTCTTCGATCCATCGAAGAGCTGCTGTGGCTCTTCTATCCATAGAAGAGCTGCTGTGGCTCTTCTATCCATAGAAGAGCTGCTGTGGCTCTTCTATCCATAGAAGAGCTGCTGTGGCTCTTCTATCCATCGAAGAGCTACTATGGCTCTTCTGTCCATAGAAGAGCTGTTGTTGCTCTTCTGTCCATAGAAGAGCTGTTGTTACTCTTCTGTCCATAGAAGAGCTGCTGTTGCTCTTCTGTTCCCAGAAGAGCTGCTGTTGTTCTTATATCCATTGAAGAGCTGCTGTTGTTTTTATATCCATAGAAGAGCTGCTGTGGCTCTTCTATCCATAGAAGAACTGCTGTGGCTCTTCTATCCATAGAAGAACTGCGGTGGCTTTTCTATCCATAGAATAGCTGTTGTGGCTCTTCTATCCATAGAACAGCTGCTGTGGCTCTTCTATCACCAGAAGAGCTGTTGATGCTCTTCTATCACCACAAGGCCTGTTGATGCTCTTCTATCACCAGAAGAGCTGTTGATGCTCTTCTATCACCAAAGAGCTTTGGTTATTCTTCTGTACCCAGAAGATCTGCTGATGCAGAAAATCTACTGTGGTCCTTTTTTCTAAAGAAGAGCTGTTGTAGCTCTTGTGTCTCCGGTGGTTCTCGTCTTCCTAGAAGAGCTGATGTGGGTGTTTTGTCATCCTATAAGAGCTGCTGTGGCTCTTCTGCCTCCTTTGTATATGTCGGGTCACACTTGCCCATTAACATAACTTAAATGCCTTGCTCCTGCTAAGAAAGTTTTCTTTGTCCATTTCCAAAAAAATAACCTCACCTTGGGAACACATAGCTAGTAACATTGTCTAACTTCGTATGTATATATCTGCAAATGACATTGACACAGAGACGACACTGTCGAAATATTAATTTATACTAAGTGCTCTATTAATTTCCGTTGGGAGCGCTAATGTTATGCTCGTTTACGGCTTTTGATGGCCCACTATTGTGGGCAGTAGTCATCACATGACCGAGTACTGAGGTCATTTTAAAAACTTATCCATATCATTTCACATCATCTCTGCACTCCTCCCTCCCTTTGAGAATGTGATGTCCATGTAGGCGTAGCATGTCCTAACAAATCTCAGTCATGTTCCATTAAACTTGACGCAGTGCTTTATTCAAATTGACTTTTTTTCTGGCTGTGGCTTGTTTGAGGCATGTTAAACATCAACAAATTTGAACAATTTCAGGCCATAAGATGGCTGTCTAAAGAAAATAACGACAGCAGCAACAACGGCAACAGCTTTCAATAACCGAAAAACTTTCAATATCAAAAAGTTTTTCGACAAAATTTACAAAGTGGTTGTAGCCAATGTACGACGACATGCATACGCAAAGAGGAAACGGATGTTTGTGTTTTTTTCTTCTTCTAAAAGGCAAGCCGGCGAGGGGTGTAAGGGCAAATTGTGGAAATGCTGCTTCTGGCAGTGGGTGGCTGGTGAGTGGTGGCACAAACTATGTTTTTGACTTTAAGCAAAAAAGTCATTAAAAAGATTTCTGCATATATCCGCGGGAAGTTGTAATATTTATACAAATTTCCGCTTTAATCATTAACAAAACATTAAATGTTTTCATCATCAGCAGCAGCAGCAGCGGTATCATCATCGTGGTCGTCGTCGTCGTCGTCAACTGTGTCCTTGTTCCTCTTCTGTACGCCCTCTCTTTCTTTCCTCCTCCGCTGGCCATTACCTTGTGCTAATGTTTAAGCTGAGTTTTCCATCTGATTTTATTTTTTTTTTCTCATTTTTGATTTTCAACGGAAAGATTACGACCCTGATTGTTGGTATTGTTTTTGCATAGAAGCAACAACAACAACAACGAAACAAATTCAAAAGAAACGAAATTATATAAAAGAAGAATTAAAATACAACAAGTGTTTACATTATTTATTAAATTGCCTCTGGCTTGATGTGAGGAGAATTTTTTTAAATAAATTCAACTAGTTCTATGACGGAGCCACATCATGTTTTTTGGTGTATAACGGTCATCAGAGGTACAGACATAGTTGGCCAGAAGGACAGGATATGTGTGCCACGAAGAGGAAATAATATTATTGAGATTTTTATTTTCTCAAGGAAATGAAACAAATAAATTCGGTGATGAGGGAGGAAATCAAACAAGAGATTCAAATATTGAAATAATTGCGAGAAATAATATTTTCGTAAATGTTGGCGGAACTAGCGTGTTGGATATGAAAATAACAGGGCACTTCCTTATTCTGAGAGGTTAATGAATTCGCAGAAAAGTAAATTAGTTAAATTGATTTTTTGACTTGTTATTCTTAGGGTTGGGGGGAAAGACTACATAGAGGTGGTATCTTAAAATAAGCGTTAATAATTTTTCAATTTGATATTTTCTTCCGGCAAAAATTTATATTTGTTTTTCATTATCTTAGAAAACATCTGTAATTGAATATAAAATCGAAACAGTATCAATAATAGTAAAATTCTTAACACACTTTCAAGATCCCAAAATAGGAATTACAAATCAAAAAAAAAAAAAAAAAAACGAATATCATTCGGTTTTGCCTCAGCCAATGTTCGATTAATTAAATATACTTTATCTTTTGTTATGTTTATTCAAATTGTTGACCCCCTATGCCTTTTGCATTCAAAAATGTATATACGAATTTTGTGTTTCTTTTTTTTTTTTTTTTTTTTTTTTTTTGTGAACATGCCAGGCACAGCTGACCATGAGAAAAATAGGAATATGCCAAATTTAGTCCGCATATGCGAAGAGTTTGTCCTTCGGATTTATTAATTCCATAGCGAATACAAAGCGAGCTGGAAACTGCAATATTTTAAAGATGAGTAGTATTTCTATTGCTCTTACATAATTTAAGGTAAAACCAGTAAAAAAAGTCTTAAAGTCGGGCGGGCCGACTTTCTGATACCCTTCACCACTTGGCTAATTTAGTAAAGCTCAACATAACAATTATGATATGATTATATAATTATAATTTAAAGTTCAAAAGATTAAATATGCCGAAGCATTTGTATCTTTTAAATTCGCACTTTTATTGCCCATTTGGTGCACAATTAATTTGAATTCGGATAAAGATATATATGTTAGCTATATCCGAATCGGAACTGATTTCGATAAAATTTGGCAAAGCTATTACTTAGCTGTACTTCATATATTTCCCTGAATATCGTTGTTACGGAAGCATATTACGGCTGTGGGTAACAAATATAACAAATCGGATGAACAGTAGATGTGGGAGCTATAGCTATATCTAAACCGATATTCACCAAATTTGACATACTAGCTTCTAGACTCAATTCGGTTGTAAGTGCCAAATTCCATCCCATTTGGAATTAGACGAAATATTAGACGTCTGGTGCACAATAAATGTTAAATCGGACGAAGTTATATAGGGGAGCTATATGAAAATCTGAACCGATCTCGATAAAATTCAGCAAATGTATTTCTGAGCTGTATTTGAGATATTACCCCAAATATTGTTGTTACATAGTGCATATTACGGCTGCGGAGGGCAACAATTACAAATCGGATGAATAATATATATGGGAGCTATAGCTATATCTGAATTTCGAATTTCCGATTTCGATCAAATTTGGCATATTTATTTTTAGGTCTAATTTGGTTGTATGTGCAAAATTCCATACTTTTCGAGCTGATATTTTACGTTTCGTGCACAATAAAAGGCAAATCGGAAGAAGATAAATATGGGAGTTATATCTAAATTTTGACAGATTATCTCCAATTTCAATAGGGTTCGTCCATGGGCCAAACAAATGATTTATGCAAAATTTCATCTGGATGGGGCAATAAATGCGACATGAATTTTGTACACAAGAATACATGGACAGACGGACTGACATGCATAAATCAACTAGGAAAGTGATTCTATGGAAATCCTCAAAAAATCCTATGAGTCTATCTCGCTTCCTTCTCCATGTTACAAACAAATGCACAACGACATAATACCCTTACCAGTATGTAGTGTAGGGTATAAAAAGCAGGTTAAATAATATCAGCCGATTTTCTCGACAGATAAATTACCCTCAGCTAATATTCGATTATTTAAATAGATTTTGACTTGTGTTATGATTATTCAAATTGTTGATCCTCTATGGAGCTGGTTCCGAAAGAAAGGGCCAGTATTTTCCATTTTGTATCGGACCTGAATAAATACAGGGTGAGATGAAAAAAACTGCAACCAATTTCAGACTGCTGTCATTTCTAAGCCACTCGTCCGACAGCTGTTAAAATTATTCCAGTGACAGTTCGTTATATTGTCTACAAGCGTAGAAGAACATTTTCCAAAAAAAAAAGTTATGCGCGATGGAATTCAAGCGTGATAGTGTGATTTCTTTATATTTGGCTGGAAAACCACAAGTGGCTATCGTTAGCATTTAAATGTGAATACATCTATTGTGTCTCGTACCATCGCTCGTTACCGTGATACTGGTAGCGTTGCCCGACGCCAAGAAAGTGGACGAAAGAAAACAGCAACATCAGAAGAAATGGTTGAAAAAGTAAAGTAGCAACTTGATCGAAACCCGAGTCTCAGTGGCCGAAAAATTGCTGGTGAGCTGAACATATCACTATATTCCATTCGGCAGATATTGAAAAATTAGCTCGTGGTACAGCCATTGAAATTGCAAAAAGTGCGAGAACTTACACCGCTACAGAAAGAAAATAGACTCGAAAGAGCTAAAGAGTCGAATTTGGTTTTCTCCGATGAGAAAACATTCGTTGTCCTGCAGTTTGTAAACAAACAAAATGATCGTGTTTACTTGCCAAAGAGGTCAGCCGAAAACGTGCACCTTCGGTTGGCCACCAGAACTCAAGCTGATTTTTAACATCCATTTTTAACATCTTAACAACAGATCTTGAGGTGAGGGAAAAATTGAGATATGCCAAGTCTGAATGGAATCTGATGTTAATTTCACATTTTATGAACTTCATGGATATTCAAAATTTGGACCCTCGGTGAGGGGGGTACCAGAAGGAGTGGTCCGATATATTTCATTTTCACACCACTCCTTTGGTTTATAAAAATATAGTGTGATATGTGTAATTTGAAGACAAGCGAATTCTCCATCAAATTTTGTTAGGGTTATAATTATTGGTTGGTAGGTAGGTACTTGATGGATTGGACCGATTGGACCACTGATGTAAATAACAGGATTTGCAGAGTTGGATTATCCTGTGCAGTAAAATATGTTTTTTTTTTTAATTTCGATCTCTTGTAGTGGATATACCATATGGAGTGAACCGATACTGTCCATATCCGAACTCAATCTAAGTTTGATAATAATTTTACGATGTACCAAGTTTGGACCATATATACTATATACTATCGTTGAGAGTTATGGTGCGCACCAGTCAGCCAGGCAGATAAACGGAAGGACGAATATCGCTAGATCGACTCCATATTTCCTGAAGCGGATTTGGGCCGATCTAAAAACGTTATTTGGCTGTATTAAATGATATATACCCTCTCTAGTCATATGGCTCAGGGTATAAAGTTAGCCTAATAGCTATAATTTTTCTAACCTCCAAATGCGGATTATCTTAAACATCCGTTTTATTAATTTCTAAATTTAAATTTAACAAATAACTATTTACCCAAATACAAAAAAGGGTCATTCGCATACAAAACTGACATTTCGCATGGATTTGTTTTTTTTATTTGGTTTTTTCTCCTACTTAGATTTTAATAACGCAACGATTAAAAAAGTGCAACCACACAGGATTTTCATTTCTCATTATGATGTTGCCACCAATTTTATGGCACACTTTTAGAGACTTAGCCCACTCATATTGCGGGAAATTTTTATTCCCACATAGCAAAACAAAAATAATAACGCTTATTAAAATGTTAAGTCAGATAGTCAGTAAAACAATGCAAATACAATAAGAAATGTTTAACAAAAAATCCTCTGATTCAAATTTGAAAATTAACGTAAATATTTATGCAACAAAAATTTTAACTGAATAATATATTTATTTGAATTATTCAAGTTTCGTCCATAAAACTGTGAAGGTCAATGTATTGGCAGTTTCCAGGTATACAATTTTATTACGTTATAACTCGGAAGTTCGGAGTTTTTATTATCTATATATATAAATGTAAGTTGTGTTAGTTACTACGCTTATAACTTAAGAACCGCTGGATTAATTTTAACGATTCACACAAATTCGGAGTTGTCTACTCTCCGAAAAGGATAATATCCAAAAAAATCGCGTAAAAATGTGATATATTAACATTTTCATTTTGACTTTTCAAATGTACAATAGTAATGTTTTATTTTGCATGATTTTTTTCCATTTTGACTTACTTTTTTCTAATGTACATTTGTAGTGTTTTTTTATATTTTATTTTTGAATTCGAATATTTATACCAATTTATTTAATTGACTTGATTTCTTGAGAACTGAAATTGATGGCGGGTTACATGGAAGTGTAGTAGCGAATTAGGTGGTGGCGAAACGGAATAGATGATATCGAAATAATTTAACGCGGTCACACCAAAGTTAAAAGATAATTACTTTTTCTAAATCGCTGAAAAATCATGAAAAAGAGATCTCATTGCAAAAATCAAAAAAAACATTTTCAATGGAATCGAATTTTAAAGTAATAGTACATTCTATTGACAAACTTTGTAAGGAAGGATCTTAAAACATTTGCTGTAAAAAATCAGCGAAAAAGTTGAAGACTTTTTCAATTTGTTATTCTTTTTTCTGTCAATTTTTTTTTCAATTTGTATTATCATATTGAATTCAGTGGATTTTTTGTGAACAAAATAAAGAATAATTTTTCACTAAAAAAATTAAATAAGTGCGAAATAGGATGTTAACTGACATCTACCTTTTAACTCCAGGGCCTACATCGTGGGTTAGCTGGAAGATGCGAACACATTTAAACAAGCAAAAATGACCGAAAAAGCTTAATGGGGCTCATTTCAAAGCGTGACAATGATCCGTCCAATGAGAGCTCAAAATGCAAAATTCTTTGGGAGAATAATAAGTAATATACCAATATTGAAATAAAAGGTGCAAAATAGTAGAGCGAATGGGACTTTTAGTAAGAAAAGGTTTTATATCCTTCCAGAAATTCTTCCCAAACATTCAAAATACCTAAAATCACTTTTGCAGGTCTTTATATCGATCATAACTCATGGATAAGGGAACAACCCGATTTCATATTTATATAACCATCTATGATTTAAGTTATTTTTGGGGTCTTGGCCGGCCACTTTTTTCATTTTTTGGCCCTTATTTGACATTTTGGTTTCTAAGGGGGTAGATAACCTCTTCGCATAAAATTTGAAATTTTCAGAGTAGGGCCCATATTGGTATTGACCACATTCATCAATTGATTTGGCTAAAAAATTTTATTTATGCCACCCTGGGGTAGGGAACCATCATACAGATAATTGACACATAGGAATTTATTTAAGTAAAGTCCCCACATTGGAGCATTTTCATCATAGGATAATTCAATGATGATTAAACAAATATTCGGTCCCGTGCTACTTTCTTATATTTGTAATTTCTTCATGTTTCCACAATTTATTTCATATGGATGCACATCCCAAATCTACGTTCCCAACCAATATTCTCTTGGGGGTTAAAAATTCAATAGAATACAAAATTTTCTTTTCTGACCACACATTAGATGTGAAAGTGGTATCCCCAAGAGAATATTGGTTGGGAACGTAGATTTGGGATGTGCATCCATATGAAATAAATTGTGGAAACATGAAGAAATTACAAATATAAGAAAGTAGCACGGGACCGAATATTTGTTTAATCATCATTGAATTATCCTATGATGAAAATATGGACTTTAAGGGGTCTCCAACTTACAATTTAAATGGCAAATAAAATTAATTCCCATCTTATCATTCTGCCCTCAATTATGAGGTGGATAAAACTATTTTTACTTATTTAAATCACGCGAAATGCTATGACATGCTATATTGTTCTGCTATGTTTTTGATTTGGCCTCTATTTGTCATCTTGGATTATAAGGGGTAGAAGAAAGTTTCCAATGTAGGTCGATGTTTCGGAGTAGTGCCCATATAAAGAAGGTACCTCCTAATTTAACCACATTTCAAAGAATTTGGCTAATAATGCGTATTAGGGGGGTGAAAATCTTACACTAAAATTTCAACATATCTACAAATTTTAGAATTTTTATCCATGTTATAATACCCTCTCAAGTCCACCTTTTGGCGGACAAACAGACTGACATGGTTAGGGGGACTTATGACGACTCTAATGCACAATCTAAGTTGCTAATGGGTTTAAAAAAGTAATTAACTTTGGCTATTCTTAAATCATTCAGCCCTCAATTATGTAGTATACAAAATACAGCAAATTCCAAATTACTGCTCATTTGACTGGAAGATTTTGCTACGATTTTTACCATATTAAAAATTAATTTGATCCCTTATATGGCGATAAGATTGATATATACTATTTAATAGATTTGTATAGCACATCCACACAGTTGAAGCCCACGGTTTAAATATTGAAGCCCACTGGTTAAAAATGGGTACAGGTATTTTAAAACACTTTAAATCGACCTGTACGTGAACACTTATATCAGTCATATCTGTGAATAATTATGCTTGGGAATATATGCATAATAGACAAAAACTACGGGCCGGCAACGCGGACCGGGCCAGCTAGTATATACTAAATAAGGTATTTTATACCCGAAAGGAATTTTCAATTCAAAGTGTAACATACCAGACTGAATAATTGTTCGATTAAAAACGATTAATTTTATCAAAAGTAAGTTTTATCGAAAATCCAAATTGTTGTAGGGCTTAGAATTCATAGCTAATAATTTTTCCCCATTTTTGGGCCTAACCTCAATCTGAAAGAAATTAAAAAGTTTCATCTGCACACTCGAATTTATTTTAGTGAAAACACTGCTATGCCTTCGAAAGGCACTGGAAAATATTTTAGCATTTTTTAAGGATTTTTAAACATTCAAATTTAAAAATATCCAAAGTTGGAAAAAAATCGTTCTCTTTGAAAATGTTGGCCTTTAATGAAAGAGGTACCGAACCAAATATATGACTGATAGGAATATTATGATGAACCAAATTTGGACGAAATTGGATACTACCTTCGAGAGTTATTTTATGCGCCACCCAAATAATAATATGGTACAATAAGAGGAAGCAATATAAAGCTTTTTATTCCCTCAAGAATATGGTTACAGATGTCATTTGATAGGGTCAAAACGTGCGTCATTGAAATGACAGTCTTAGACCATTGGTCTCTTTGGACCAAATTAATTTCAGGATATTTAGAGTTGATCTAGGGGTGTCCATTTGCCTATCTGCTTGGTGCGCACGATAGCTTTCGAAGAGAATATCCGATTTGGTCCAAATCTTGTACATGGTCATATTATTATCAAACTTATTTCTAGTTCGGAGTCCTCTCCATCATATACCTTGCCCACAAATGATCAATATTTTGAAACCCTCCACCATTTGGTACAAATTTAAAAATTTTCAAAAATATAAAGTCCGATAAAAATTCTGATAAAATCTTAAAAAATAAAATAAAAATATGTTTATAATGTAGCTAAAATCATCAAAATACCGAATATAGGGAAGTGGTTATAAAACGTGGACATGCACAGACAATTTTCTGTCATAGGCTGTAGTATCCATTACGAACTTCAAATGCCAAATTTAAAACAATTTCGGTAAATAATGTCTCTAAAATCATCAAAATACTGAATATCGGGAGGTACCGTTATATGGGGGCTATATGAAGACGTGGACCTACATGGCTCATTTTCTGTCTTAGGATGAAGTATCCTTTGCGAATTTCAAATAGCAAAACTGAAATAATTCCGATAAATAATGTCACTAAAATCATCAAAATACCGAAAATCGGGGGTACCTTTATATGGGGGCTGTACGAAGACGTGGACCTACATGGCCTATTTTCAATACCAAAAGTCCTGCAGACATAATACACATTTGAGTAAAATTTTATCAACCTACTTCATTTCATTCGGAAACTAAAGTGATTTCCACAGACGGATAGACGGACAGGCGGACTGTCATTGCTAAATCGACAAAGAAATTTATGCTGATCAAGAATATGTAGACTTTGTGGGGTCTAAAATGTATATTTCGAGGTGTTACAAACGGAATGACAAACTTAATACACCCTCCATACAATGGAGGAGGGTATAAAAAGTTCTTAAATTTTATGTTTAGATTACTGATGGTATCTGTGTTTAAGGTTTGACAGTGGTTTGGAAATGTGTCCTATATTTGTGCGAGTAACATAAGGTACTTAAATTTGGTATTGGGTGAAGGGATAGAGCTGGAATCCTCTAATTTGGTATTGAAGTCTCTGGAGGTGGTTTTGTAAAGCTGCACCATAAGTTACATGGCCGACCATGTGATACCCTACAACACTACAATATGTTAGAAGCCCCTTTATGTCCAAATCCATTTTGGAAGGTTACCCTTTTGAAATAATGTCAAAGAGCCCTACCCAGAGGTTGTGGCCTATAGAGCGACTACAAAATTAGAAAAATTAAAATTTTTTAGTCCAGTTGAGCCCCTAAATGTACATCTTAAGAACAATAGGCTTTTATTCTGACTCTAACCCTACCCATGCAAAATTTCGTGAGGATCGGACGGTAATTGTGACATGCATATATTACCGTAAAAATGTAGTGTTGGGGGTGTAAAAATTTAGAAAATTTATAATTCAAAATTGTAAGTCAAATTGAAAGTATCGCATGCGAGAAAAAATATGATAAAAATTGAAAAAAAGGAACAAAAGATATTCACTTCTTTATTGGTATATTTTCCGCGATTTTCTTAGAATTTATCGTCTTTTGGCAAGAGACCATTGCGAATTGATGGGAATTGTGAAAATCGGGCCAGCGGTTCTTGATTTATAAGCAGAAGAAGTAGGATCTATTGCTTTACATATATATTGTAACTATTTTGCTATATATCCGATTTCTTGGCTATTCAGCATCACTTTAATCACTTTAGGGTTTATTTTACCCGCTTACCCAAACTGGCAGACTTCTGCCCAGTCCTAAACTCTAACTCCATGTAAATTTCTGAGTCAATTGGTTCATAATTGTGGCTTATAGAGAAACTGCAAAATCAGGAAAATATTAAATATTGTGCAATCATCTCAAAAACAATAGGGTTCTATTCTGACCATAACCCCACCTCCATTTTCAATTTCGTGAGGATCGGTTCATAATTGCGACCTGTAGCTTGATTTTAAATTAACATGGACAGACGGACGAACGGACATACATAGCTAGATCGACTCAGCTCGGCGAGATAGGAAGATCCATATATACTTTCCTATGTGGGAAACCAATATTTCGAGGTGTTACATAATTTTTGGCCCAATCAAATTTATAATACCCCCAACACATAGTGTTGTAGGGTATAATTACATTCCGAGAAGACCTTGTATCTTAATACACATAGTGTACTCCAAACCCATGTAAAAAGCCAAAACATTTTCATATACCACAATATCGAGTCATCACCTCTTCCCCAATTCGTGTTGTAATAATGTGCAATGATTCACTTCGCAAAGCCCTCGAAGTTTTGACATGACAAGTATGACGATAAGATGTCGTGTAAATTGCTTAATTTTTATTACTCGTGTTCGCTTTGTTGAATTTATTTTCTTCTGTTTTTTTTTTTCTATTTTCCCACTGATGGTGCTATGCATCGAACCTCATTAAAGGTAATGGCACACATACAGGCGCAGACTTTGCTTTGGCTTCACCATTATCGTCTGCTGGTGTAGACAACGGCGTCTTTAATGGGAGTGTCGATTGGCACTTAAGACAGTCCATAAAATAGAGAACACCAACAAGAATTAAAGCTCAAAAGAGAATTTGTTTGTTGTACAATTTTGACATGAGAAATGTCAATATCCTAAAAATTACAAAAGTTAATCTGAACAAACAGTCTTGCATACTTTATGGCGTTTCAAATAAAACAAAGCATATTTTAAGGGGTCATTTTGAAATTTATTTGATTATCTCGTCTGCCATGCCATTAAGCATTTTAAGTCTGTTGCCTGGAAATTGCTCTCGGATTCGAAGAAAGGGCATACACATGAGACCGATTTCTCAACATTAACGTTTTCTTATCAATTCTGCCGTTGTACTTTTCACCGATTGCTGGCTAACAAGTTCATTGAACTTGGTGTTAAGGTGCTCGGGCCATAAGCGTTAACAGATGCTATGTCTATTGATAATTTAGATTTGCATATTTTTTGTCTGTTTAATTCGGAACATGATTTTTGGCTAATGAAAAATTAAAATATTTTAAGGGATATTAACTTATTTTCTCCCTCCTTTGATTTTCGTATTATTTTTATACCCAACACCACAAGGTGGTCAGGGTATTATGTCCTTTGTGCATTTGTTTGTAACAGACAAAATGAAACGAGATGGACCCGTAGTTCCTTTTGATGATCTGCATAGGATCACATTCTGAGTCGATTTATGCATGTCCGTCATCCGTCTGTCCATGTATTATTGTGAACAAAGTACAGTTCGCATTTGTTACCCGATTCAGATGAAATTTTGCAAAAATAATTTGTTTGGCCCAAGGACGAACCCTATAGAAATTGGAGATAATCGGTAAAAATTTAGATATAGCTCCCATTTATATCTTCGTCCGATTTGACTTTTATTGTGCACCAAACGAGTAATATCAGCCCGAATAGCATGGAATTCTGCACATACAACCAAATTAGGCCTGAAAATAAGTATGCCAAATTTGATCAAAATCGGTTCAGATTTAGCTATAGGTCCAATATATATTGTTCATCCGATTTTTTATTTTTTTGTCCTCCGCAGCTGTAATATGCACTCTGTAACAACAATATTTGGGGAAATATATGAAATACAGCTCAGAAATACCTTTGCTAAATTTTATCGAGATCGGTTCAGATTTGGATATATCTCGCATATATAACTTCGTCCGATTTACCTTTGATTGTGCACCAAACGTCTAATATTTGCCCAAATAGGATGAAATTTGGCACCTACGACCGATTTGAGTCTAGAAGCTAGTATTTCAAATTTGGTGAAGATCGGTTCAGATATAGCTCCCATATATATTGTTCATCCGATTTGTTATATTTGTTACCCGCAGCCGTAATATGCACTCCGTAACAACGATATTCAGAGAAATATATCAAATACAGCTCAGAAATATCTTTGCCAAATTTTATCAAGATCGGTTCAGATTTAGATATAGCTCCCATACATATATCAAATGGGCAATACAAGTCCGAATTTAAAAGATACAAATGCTTCGGCATATTTAGTCTTTTGAACTTTAAATTATAACCATAGCGTGTATGATAGAATTCTCCCATAAGAAAAACATTTAATTGTTATGTGGAGCTCTACTAAATTAGCAAAAAGGTGTAGTGTATCATAATGTCGGCCCGCTCGACTTTAAGACTTTCTTTACTGGTATTTTTTTTTTTTTTTTTTTTGCTTGTTTTGTTGTACTAATAACAATATCCATAAAGCCTCTTTGCTTGAGTGTTTTTGCTTGCTGCTGCTTTGCTGTACTTCTTCAAACGCAGATCCATGTTGACCTGTGGGCCTTTTGTTTTTGCTTTTTTTTTTTGTTCATTTCATTTTCATTATTTTATCCTTTGGTTATTGTACGTCAGTCGCTTGTCATGTTTTTTTTTTTTGTCATTTTATGGTGTTTACTTGACTTGCGGTGCACTCTGATCATTTCTAAGTTATGAGATATTATGCAGCTACCAAACGATGGACAAGCCAACAAAGGCAGAACCGACCACAACAGTTGTAAAGAAATTAAATTCATTTAAGCGTTAATAATTAGGGTGGCCGTGTTGAGTTTGAATGGCAAGAATGATAATAGGCCTGTGGATTTTTATAGCTAAACTTTTTTCGTAAATGGGACATGTAGGTTCAAGCCTTCGTATAGCCCCCATATAACGGTACCTGACTATATTCGGTATTTTGATGATTAATGCCACATTATTCATCGGAATTGTTTCAAATTTGGTATTTGAAGTTCGTAATGGATACTACAGCCTAAGACAGGAAATTGTCTGTGCAGGTCCACGTTTTCATATAGCCCCCATATAACGGTACCTCCCGATATTCGGTATTTTGATGATTTTAGAAAAATTATTCACCCAAATTGTTTCTAATTTGGAATTTGAAGTTCGAAATGGATACTACGTCATAAGACAGAAAATTGTCTGTGCAGGTCCACTTCTTCGTATAGCCCCCATATAACGGTACCTCCCGATATTCGGTATTTTGATGATTTCAGCGACATTATTCACCGGAATCGCTTCAAATTTAGTATTTGAAGTTCGAAATAGATACTACAGTCTATGACAGAAAATTATCTGTGCAGGTCCACTTCTTCTTATAGCCCCCATATAACGGTTCCTCCCGATATTCGGTAGTTTGATGATTTTAGCGACATTATTCACCAGAATAGTTTCAAATTTAGTATTTGAAGTTCCTAAGACAGAAAATTGTCTATGCAGATCCAGGTCTTCGTATAGGCTCCATATATCAGTACCTCCCTATATTCGGTATTTTGATGATTTAAGCGACATTTTTTCTCCAGAATTGTTTCAAATTTGGTATTTGAAGTTCGTAATAGATACTACAGTCTATGACATAAAATTGTCTCTGCAGGTCCACCTCTTCGTAAAGCACGCCGAAATTTGGTATTTTAATGATTTTAGGGACATTTTTCACCAGAATTGCTTCAAATTTGGTATTTGTGATTCGTAATGGATGCTGCGGTCCATGACAGAAAATTGTCTGTGCAGGTCTACGTCTTCGTATAGCCGCCATATAACGGTACCTCCCAAAATTCGGTATTTTCATGATTTTGGCGACATTATTCACCAGAATTGTTTCAAATTACGTATTTAAAGTTCGCTACGGGGAACTACAGTCTGTGACAGAAAATTGTCTATGCAGGTCCAGGCCCCATATATCAGTTCCTCCCTATATTCGGTATTTTGACGAGTTTAGGTACAATACCCACCGAAATTGTTTGAGATGTCGTATTTGACGTTCGTAATGGATGCTATAGCCTGTGACAGAAAATTGTCTATGCCGTGTGCAGGACTTCGCACAGCTCCGATATAACGGATATACGATATTTTGATGATTTTAGCTACATTATCCACCATTTATTTCAAGTTTCGAATTTGAATGTGGCAATGTCTTATGACAAACAATCCCTATGTAGGTCCACGTCGTATAGACTCCAATGTAACGTCTATTTTTGGTATTTCTAAATTTTAACAGAATTTGTTAAGGACTTTATTTTTTGAAAATTTCTAAATTCATTCCAAATGATATTCAAAGTTAAATATACTCTCTAACTTGTATTTGGTCACCCCGTGTGCATACCCACACTCACACCGTAGCCACGTTTAAAGTTCACAAGTTAACTATTTAATTTCTTGTTTTTGTTCTACTGCGCCCTGAATGTGACAGGAAAAACCACACAAAAAACGAAAACTAAAGGAATAAAATAAACTTGTTCCTAACAGAAATTGAAAACATTAAAATAAAGATTTTTCGCATGAAGATTGAAGAGATTGCCTGCCAGCCTGCTAGCTTCTGCTGTCGCTGTTGCCGTTTTGTGTTCACAACATTTCATCAAGAATATTTTTTATTAAAAAAAAAGAAAAACGAAGTAGAAAATGTGCCTTTTGCATTATATCGACTCAACCGACAAGGCAAATGTCGTTCAGCAATGTTCAGTTAATGTCACACAGCATAAACATTTCATTAACCAGAGTGAGTTTCTTTTTTATTTCTTTTATTTTTTTGCTCTTGCTTTTGTTTTCATTCATTTCATTTTGCTTTTGTTCATTTTGCTGTAATGGAATTCATTGGAAATCAGGTCCTGATGAGGTGCATGTCCAAACTGCATGGGGGTGATAGATAATGACGACTTGGAATTGGGGGTCGTATGAGAAATAACAACTGTTTATTGGCAATAATCATACGCAACGATGCGCTTAGATAAATTGGCTTCGTTGCACTTGAACACACAGCTCTATAGGTATTTTTTGCACTGCTGCGTGATTATGAAAATTCGTTTACAGTAGTTACCATCGTCTTCTTTAATAGAATAATTACAACCTATTGGAGGTACAAACACCCAGAATAATATTGATATGATAAAATATGCCCATAAATCCGTCTCAAACTAACATCCATTCGGCTGCGGGTTCGGAAATTTGATAGTAGTAGCAGTCCGATGATCCTGAAATGTTGAAGCCAATTTTACAGAGACTTTAAAATGTTTACAGATTTTAAATAAAAATTTAATAAATTGGGGGGATACAAACATATGACTATGTGAGCAATCATGGATCTTTGGGAAATATCAAGATTGTAATCTTTATGACTACAAAGGGAGATTTTAAAGAATGTGAATCAGAAAAGGACTTTCTTGGCAATATAGAGGGTGCGATGAAAAAACTGCTACCAACTTCAGACTGCTGTCATTCGACCCACAGCTGTTAAAATTATTAAAGTGACCGCTAATTATATTTTTACAAGCTTTAGAACGCTTGGAGAGAATTTTCCTGAAAAAAAGTTATTCGTGATGGAATTCAAGCGTGATAGTGTGATTTCTTTATATTTGCACTCCACTCCAGCATTTAAATGTGAATAAATCTATTGTGTCTCGTACCATCGACTGTGATACTGGTGGCGTAGCCCGACGTCAAGGATGTGGACGAAAGAAAACAACAACATCACCAGAAATGGTTCGAAAAGTAAAGAAGTGACTTGATCGAAACCCGCGTCGCAGTGGCTAATGAATGATGAATTGAAAAATGAGCTCGGGATAAAGCCATTGAAATGCCAAAAAGTGCAATAACTTACACCGCAACAGTAAGAAAATAGACTCAAAAGAGTTAAAGACTGGCTTTGCTTGGCTGAAAGTGGTGAACTGACGAATATGGGTTCCTCCGATGAGAAAACATTCGTTGTCCAGCAGTTTGTACACAAATAAAATGATAGTGTTTACTTTCCAAAAAGGTCAACTGAAAATGTGCACCTTTGGTTGGCCATCAGAACTCAAGCGCCGACCATGGTGATGGTGTGGGCCACGATAACAGCCGATGGTCGCTCTCCGCTCGTAATTATCGACCGTGGCATCAGAATAAATGCCAAATATTATTGCGAAAATATTCTGGAGGGTGTATTAAAACTTTAGACACGTAAACATTTTAGCCGCAGACCTTGAACATTCCAACAGGAATCAGCACCATCGCACTCAGCACGCGCCACCCAAGAATGGTTACAAAATGAGGTTCCTCGCTTAATTTCCAGCGCACAATGGCCACCAAAATCTCCGAAAACCAATCCGTTGGACTATTGTGTATGGAGTACATTTGGAAAGCAAGGTTGGCACTAAAAAATGCCAAAGTGTCGATCACCTCAAGCAAGCGCTTAGCCGGGAATGGGCCAAAATATCGCATTATTATGGGACCATAATTTTTATATATATATATATATTTTTTTTTAATTTTATTGAGTGGAAGCAAAAAATGTCGGAAATAACATCAAATTTTAGAATAAGTTTAGATTTGTTCGAGTTGGTCACATTTGGCACGAATTATGGCCTTCAAACGACCAATGCCTTCAAACCGTCACACGCTGCCCGAATGTTGCACTTCGGTATTTTGGTCCATTCCCGACGAAGCGCTTGCTTGAGGTGATCGACACTTTGGCATTTTTTAGTGCCAACCTTATTTTCCAAAATATGTTCTAATTTCGAAAGCGATACTACAGCCTATGACAGAAAATTATCTGTGCAAGTCCACGTCTTCGTATAGCCCCCATATGAAGGTACCTCCCGTTATTCGGTATTTTGATGATTTTAGCGAAATTGTTTACCGGAATGGTTTCAAATTACGTATTTAGAATTCGTAATGGGATCTACAGTCTGTGACAGAAAATTGTCTATGTAGGTCCAGGTCTTCGTATAGCCCCAGTATAACGGTACATCCCGATATTCGGTATTTTGATGATTTTTGTGACATTATTAACCGGAATTGTTTTAAATTTGGTATTTGAAGTTCGTAATGGAGCCTAAGACAGAAAATTGTCTGTGCTGGTCCACGTCTTCGTATAGCCCCCATATAACGGTACCTCCCTATATTCGGTATTTTTATGATTTTAGCGACATTATTCGCCGGAATTGTTTCAAATTACATATTTAGAGCTTTTAATGGGAACTACAGTCTGTGATAGATAATTATATATGCAGGTCAAGGTCTTTATATAGCCCCATATGCCTGTACCTCCCTATATTCGGTATTTTGACGAGTTAAGGTACAATACCCACCAAAATTGTTTGAGATGCAGTCTTTGAAGTTCGTAATGGATGCTACAGCCTATGGCAGAAAATTTTCTATGCTGGTTCAGGTCTTCGCACAGCTCCGATATAACGGTACCTCCCAATATACCATATTTTGATGATTTTAGCTACATTATTCACCCTTTATTTCAAGTTTCGAATTTTAATATGGAAATGACTTATAACATACAATGGCCATGTAGGTCCACGTCGTAGACACCAATATAACAGCTATATTCGGTATTTCTAAAATTTCAACAGAATTTTTTAAGGATTTTTTTTTTTTTTTGAAAATTTCCAAAGTCGTTCGAAATGTTGGAGGGTATTCAAAGTTCGGCCCGGCCAAACTTACTGTTTTTTAACTGGTTCATTTGTTATTTTTATGCGGATATACAAAACCGAAGAATATGTTTATCTTCGATGTCGTCCTTTTACAATGTAAGAGGTCCCAGGTCCCAGCTGTGCTTAACACTGTTTCTTATTGTGGCATCTTGAAGGGTGTTTTTGGGATGTTCTTGGGGACCTCTCAACACTGGCTCGTACGCCAGCGATATTCTCGGCCGATCGCCTTGGTCGACTTTTATATGGCCTCTTCGGATTAGAAAGAGCCTTACCAGTCGAAAATTTTTCGTATAAACGCTTAATGGTGTTCTTAGAAGGCGCACTTCTCACATTTTTTAATGTTTTAAAAGCACATTGAGTTTTCACAATTGACTTCTTGTAAATTTCAACTATTTCAGAGCGCTCGCGTGGCATGTATTGGTTCATGGTAAAAATCTGCTTGGACTGACGCTTCAAACGCGGTATGTCATTAAGCGATGTGACATCTCTGTCAAAAGTTATGGCGTTGCCAGATGGGTCCGTCGAACATGGGCAACCCTGTAGTCCTGTAGTTAGATTGCCTAATGGTTACAAAAACGATTTTTCTATGGAAAATATAGAAAAATACAATAAAAAATATTCTCATTTCTATCAAATATATCATTTCCAATGCATCCCAAGCATACCAAACTGACAACCCTTTCTGTAAACTTTTACCTATATTTTCTGTCAGTAAATACAGAATTTAATTGAAATCTGATTGTGGTTTATGCTATTCAAGAAAGTATTCCAGGTATTTGTTTTAATGTTCCTTCCTTTATTCGTGCAAAAGGTGTTGGTGGGGAGAGAGAGTTGAATTTAAACTGGCATCATTTTTAGACCCCTGCCAAAGCCTAGCTAGGCGGTTCTATTCTTAAAGCAAATCTGTTCGGCTGCTGACTCACTGCCAATTGTGACGGTTGGTTGGCTGATGGTTTGGTTTCGTTGTTACGACAATGCCTGTTGACTTGACCGGGAGGGACTGTGTGTTGAATGCATTAATTTTCTCAAAACGATTATCACCGACATTCTTTGGCCAAACAATGAATGCAGCTTCGGCAGCCAGCAATTTTTTCCATTAAGAATTTTTTCTATTCGCCCAAAGGTTTCTGTGCTATTTTTATGTAGATTTTTTCTTCTTCTCCAGTTTTTTTTCTCATTCGCTCGCAACCTGAATGGCCATTGTTTGAAGAAAGAAGAAATTAAGAGATTGCCTGTGTTGATTTAGACAAATATTTGTGTACGTTTGTTTGTTGCCAAGGTGAGAGGATGGTCATTCCAAAGGGGAAAGAGGTAGTGGTGGCCTTAACGAGTTTGAAAATTAATGTAGAATTATCGTTATTAAAATTGCTGCATAATATTGTGAGTTTGTGGAATTTGTTTTTTTTTTTCCGAACTTTTATATACCCAAGCTTGGGGGTATATTTTGGTGTCTTTTTTGTCTTTCTTTCTTCTTTCCGCAAAAGTGCATTTTCTTTTATGCCACAGCGAAATGGAAATAGAAAGAAAATATTCTTTTGTCAGTTATTGTTATAAGCTATTATTAGAATTGAATTTGAAAGGTATTGTATGAAATTAATGTTGAGAAAAAAAAAAATAGATGTACTTTGGAATTGGAAAATAGGGTTGAAAAAGCTTGGAGATTGTCTAATTTAAATGGATTTTGATTAGTCACCACATCACAATTGAGTGACTCAGGGCTTAAGATATTAAGTTAACAAATTGGGACTTTGAAAACACCTATTTCAAAAACACCTCTATTAAATATCAGTAAACGGCAGTCACTGTTCCATGAGTTTACGAACAATTTTTATACCCTCAGCCACATGGCTAGAGGGGGTAAATATCATTTGATACGTTCAAGACGTGCCTCATAGAAATAATGGTTTTAGACCTTAGGTCTCTTTGGACCAAATCAGTTTCAGGACATTTCGAGTCGATCTAGCGATGTCCGTTCGTCTGCCTGCTCTCTGGCTGGTGCGTACGATAACTCACGAATGGAGTATCCAATTTGATCCAAACATGGTACATCGTAATATTATTATCAAACTTAGATCGACTTTGGAGATGGTGTTCGCTTCACACCTTCTCCACCTTCTTCCACAAATGTAGAAATTTTCAAAGAATATTTTACTGCACAGAGAGAGAAAGGATAATCCGATTTTGTTCCAACTTTGCAAATCCTAAAAACTTGCCTTAGTTCTGGGCCAGGTGGGCAAATGGCAAATATCGGTTCACTCCATCAAGTACCTCCCCCAAATGGTCAAATTTTTGAATAATTATAACTCTCATAAAATGTGATGTAAGAGTCCGCTGTTTTCAAATTACACACATCACAATATTTCTTTTAACCCAATGTCTGGTGTGAAGATGGAATATGTCGGTGCACTCCTTCTGATACCTCCTACACAAATCATCGAGATTTTCAAAAAAAATATATATTTTTCTTCACAGAAAGAGAATCGATAATCCGATTTTGTTCTAACTTTGCAAATCCTGATATTTGCGTCAGTTCTAGTTCAGGTGCAAAAATGGATAATATCGGTCCACTCCATCAGTTACCTCCCCCACAAAAGTTCGAAGTTTTGAACATCCATCAATCTCTTAAAAAACTAAATTAACATCCGATTCCATTCAGACTTGGCACATCTCAATATTTTCATAAACGCAAGATCTTTTATAAAGATGGTAGAGATCGGATCATCCGTTCTAGTACCTCCCACACAAAGGACCTAAGTTTTGAATAATCAAAACGAGCAAAGAATGCGAAATTAACATCCGGTCCTCTTCATATTACACGCGTCCCATTATTTCTATTAACTGAATATCTGGTGTGAAGATGGAATATATCGGTGCACTCCTTCTGGTACCTCCCCTACAAAGGGATTTTGAATATCTTTGAAGCTTATATGATGCGAAATAAAAATCCGATTCCATTCATAATTGGCACAGCTCAATATTTCTATCAACTTAAGATCTGTAGAGGTAGGACCATTCTTTCTTGTACTTCCTCCACAGAGGCCCAAAGTTTCGAATAACCAAAACGATTATTAAATTCGAAATAAGCATTCGATTCTCTTCAAATTTCGCACATCTCATTATTTCTACTAACAAAAGATCTGGTCATAAAGGGTCAACATTTTTAATATCCATGAAGCGAAATTCAAATCCGATTCCATGCAGACTTGGCAAATCTCAATATTTTTATCAACACAAGATCTGTTATAAAGATGGTACAGATCGGACCATTTCTTCTGGTACCTCCCCCTAATGGGTCAAAATTTGGAATAACCAAAACGATCATAAAATCCGAAATTAGCATCCGGCTCTCTTTAAATTTCACGCATGTCATTATTCATACTAACACACGATCTGCTGTAAAGATGGTATATATCGGTCCACTCAGACTGGTCAAAATTTTGAATATTCTTGAAGCTCCTAAAATGCGAAACTAACATCCACTCATCCATTCAGACTTTGCAATTATCTCAATATTTTTATCAACACAAGATCTGTTTTAAAAATGGTTTCTTTCCTCCTCTCCCCCAAGGGATCTAAATTTTGAATAACCAAAACAATTATAAAATCAAAAATAAACATCCAGCTCTCTTTAAATTCTACACATGCCATTATTTATATTAGCACAAGATCTGCTGTGCTAGTACCTCCCCACAAAGGGTTCAAAAGCTCATAAATAAGCACCCAACTCTCTTCTAATTTCACACATCCGAATATTTCTGAATATTATTGCTAATGCAAAATCTGTTGTGAATATGATAAAAATCTGCCAACCCGTTCTGGTACCTCAACCAAAAAGGGTCACAATTTCCATTCATCTGTCATAATTGTGAAACAAATAGGCGATTATATAATTTGCTATATCTAAATATTTCCCTTAATCAGAAATCTGATATGAATATGCAATTACTTGGAATTTGCGATTTCGCATAAAATTGGATATTGCTTTAAATTTTGCACACACCAATATTTTTATCTGTATTGAATAAAGTACGAACAAGGAACACTTCGGTCCGCTATATATGGTACTTCAAATTATTTCCACATTTTCCAAAATATCACACATATCTCAAATAAGGAGTATAGGAAGTAGTCGATATAGTCCAAATCTGGCACGACGTAATATTTTTATCAGTCTTAGGTCAGATACGAATTAGTCAGGGTCAATCTGTCGGCATAACCGAATAATACTATTTTACTTGTTTTATTTTTAAACCCTCCGCAATACTATGGAGGGTATATTAACTTTGTCATTCCGTTTGTAACTCCTCGAAATATTCATGTCAGACCCAACAAAGTATATATTTATTATATATATTCGATTTAGCCATGTCCGTCTGTCTGTACGTCTGTTGTAGTCACACATGTTTATTTTTCCAGTAGGCAGGTCAAGTTCGTAAATGGGCTATGTAGGTCCACGTTTTCATATAGCCCCCATATAACGGTACTTTCCGATATTCGATATTTTGATGATTTTAGCGACATTATTCACCGGAATTGTTTAAAATTTAGTATTTGAAGTTCGTAATGGATGCTACAGCCTTATACAGAAAATTGTCTATGCAGGTCCAGGTCTTCGTATAGGTCCCACGGACCCACCGAAATTGTTTGAGACGCGTATTTGAAGTTCGTAATGGATGATACAGTCTTCATCCGATATAACGCTACCTTCCTATATACCATTCTTATGAATTTAGTTACATTGTTCACCGTTTATTTCAAGTTTCGAATTTGAATATGGTAATGACTCATAACAAACAATGCCCATGTAGGTCCACGTCGTATAGACACCAATATAACGGCTATATTCCGTATTTTTAAAATTTTAATAGATTTTTTTAAGGATTTTATTTCCAAATTCGTTCCAAATGGTGTAGGGTATTCAAAGTTCGGCCCGGCCGAACTTACTGCTTTTTAACTTGTTATTTATTTTTTCCTGTTAAAACATCCTCCTGTACCCATTTAAATGTCATAAATCTACCAGCAATAACAAAACAGAAAATTGGCCACAATGAAATACATATCATATCTGAATATTATACTTTTGAAAATCACCACAGCCTCATTTTAGTTTTGCATAATCCATGGACATTTTAAATTTATTACGTCCTACCTAGTCTAGCAAATTTCTTTTTTTTTCGTTTTTGTTTTGTGAAAATAATTGCTTCATATAAAGAATTTTTAATTAGAACTTTTAAGGCCAGATCCCATTTTGTGTCGGCCAGGAAACATGTGTAGCACCTTTATTTGCAATTTAACGAATGTCGAGAGAATGTGCACAGTGTTGCAATAAATATTATTGCGAATTGTCGGAAATACGGTGGAAATCGGGTAAGCAGGTTGGAAGTTTTTTTTTTTTTTTTTGAAAATATTCAAACACGTGCCGTATTATTCGAGTAGGTTTAACAAAGTTCGAATCCCGACATCGCTGAATGATAACTATACTGAAAATAAAAAAATATCAGTCGGTCACCTAATGTTCTATTATTAAAATATCTTTTGATTTATGTTATGGTTATTCAAATTATTGACCCTCTGTGTAGTAGGTTTCGAGGGAATGGGCCAAAATTGTCCATTTCGTATCTTACCTAAATGAATATAACGTAAATATTGCAATGTGTCAGGCTTGGACTATGTGGGTTACTTCCTTCTCTTTATATGACATATGTGATAATTTGTTTTTTAATTTTTTCTCTGAACATTTGGTTTCTCGAAATCTTGAACCCCATGTGAGGAAGTACCAGTAGAAATGGTTCGATCTCTCACATCTTTCTTACAGATGTTGTGTTTATGGAAATGTTGAGATGTACAAAGTCTGAATAAAATCGGATGTTAATTTCGCGTTTTATGAACTTCGTGGATGTTTAACATTTTGATCCTTTGTGGGGAAGGTGTCAGAAGGAATGCTCCGATCTCTGCCATCTTTATAACAGATCCTCTGTTGATGGAAATATTAAGATGTGCCAAGTCTAAAGGAAATCGCATCTTATTTTCGCGTTTCGTGAGCTGCATGTATATTCAAAATGTTTACCCTTTGTGGAAGAGGTACTTGATGGAGTGGAATGATATTGTCTATTTTCGCACCTAACCTAGCACTGATGCAAATATTAGGATTCGCAACGTTCGGCTGAGGGTATAACTAGCCATGTCACTAAGGGTGTAAAGAGGGATTTATTGTCTTTGGGTGTTTATAACGAATATTTTCATAAGCTCATATTAGGTTTAATCCTAAAATGTACTTTTAATATTTATAAATTCTTGGAGTCTAAGCGGAATTTTTTTGTTTTGTATTCCGAGAACTATAGTAAAATTTTACACCTTTTTTGTAAAAGGTACCAGAGGCACCCCATAGAAACTCGCCTGAGGGTTAACATAACCAAAATTATCCTAGTATTGTTATCCCTAATATTGCTGAAGTAAGATACCAAGATTTAAAGACATTTCAACCAGAAATTTTCAAACGGCTGAAAAGGGGAACTCTCCATCTAACTTCGAGAAACTAACAACGAACAGGTCACAAACAACGAATAGACTACGGACGTTGAATAGGCTTGGGGTTTTTTGATGGTTTCGAGGAGCGAATTACCGTTACTAAGCTGGTTTTGCTTGCAAGCGACGAGCGTTGAACAGGCTTAGGACTAGTAGCTGGCTGCAATGAGCAGATGAGCAGACGAAGAATTAGAATCTACGAGTCACAAGTCACAGGCTAAGTGTGGTCGAAGGTGAGTAGCCCTCAATGAACGAGTTACAGACAGCGAATAGGCTACGAGCGTTTAACAGACTTGGGGCTAGTAGCTAGGCGAGGGTATTAGAGGTTAAGCTAGTGAGTTTGGAGATAGTTATCGTGCAAAGCACAGGGACGAAGACTTTTATTAACCACTGACAAGCTACTAGGACAGAGGGCCTTCCACACACCAATTTCGCTTGTACTGTTCTCTAACTATTGTTCTCCGCACACTCAGTAACGAAATATTCATATCCATATCTCCTTTAAGTGAAGGAATAAATTGTCATTGATAATCGCTGTTGCCAGTGGCACTTTTCGCAATTTGTAAAAAGGAGGTTTTGAAACCAAATAGTCGATTTTCTTAATTTTATACAGGGCGAGATATAAAAAAACTGCAACAAAGTTATACGCGATATTTTTTGCATTTAAAATGTTAGAAATCGCATCAAATTTAGGAATAAGTCCAGGTTTGTTCGAATTGGTCACCTTTGACACGATTTTTTGCCCTCAAACGGCCAATGAAACCGTCACACGCTGCCTGAATTTTGCTCTGCGGTATTTTGGTCCACTCCTGGCAAAGCTCTTGCTTGAGGTGATCGACACTTTGGTATTTTTTAGTGCAAACCTTTCTTTCCAAAATACTTCAGACACAATAGTCCAACGGATTGGCTTCGGGATATTTTGATGGCCATTGTGCGCTGGAAATGAAGCGAGGAACCTCATTTTATAACAATTCTTGATGCCATGGTTAATTAATACGAGCGGAGAGCGACCATCAGCTGTAATGGCGGCTGGCCGGCCGGCGCTTGAGTTCTGGTGGCCAACCGAATGTGCACATTTTCAGCTGACCTCTTTGGCAAGTAAACACGATCATTTTGTTTGTTTACAAACTGCTGGACAAAGAATGTTTTCTCATCGGAGAAAACCAAATTCGGCAGTTCACCACTTTCGGCCAAGCGAAGCATCTCTTTAGCTTTTTTGAGTATATTTTCTTTCTGCGGCGATGTAAGTTCTTGCACTTTTTGGAATTTCAATGGCTGACCGGACCTCGGGGTAATCATTTTTCAATATTTGTCGAATGGAATATTGCGATATGTTTAGCTCACGAGCCACTTTTCGGCCACTGCGGCATGGGTTTCGATCAAGTCGCTCTTTTACTTTTCGAACCATTTCTGCTGATGTTGCTGTTTTCCTCCGTCCACTTCCTGGACGTCGGGCTACGGTACCAGTATCACGGTAACGAGCGATGGTAAGAGACACAAAAGATTTACTCAAATTTAAATGCTAGAGTGATTTAATGATAGCCACTGGTGGTTCTCCAGCCAAATATAAAGAAATCACATCATCACACTTGAATTCGATCACGAATAACTTTTTTTCGGAAAAATTCTCACCAAAATGCTCTTGTACGCCTGTAAACAATATAATGAGCTGTCACTGAAATAATTTTAACAGCTGTCGGACGAGTGGCTTAGAAATGACAGCAGTCTGACGCTGGTTGCAGTTTTTTCATCTCACCCTGTATTACAATGGTTATATCCAAAGTCAAAACTAAATAAGAGCTTCCTATGCTTGTTGTCAGATTTTTTTTTTACTTTTTTTGTAAATTTTGAACTATTGTGAGAAAAAGTAAACCAATCTTATTCCCTATTCGAACGCGATATAAGTTCGAAAAAAATATTACCAACTGTATTTCTGGGTAATATTTTATTTTTCCTTTTGTACTTTTTGCCACAGCCAGTTATAAGTTTTTTTATCTCCAATATCGGAACACAGTGCAACGCTGGCACAAACTGCTGAGTGGTGTCAGTGCGACATGGGTCTTTTGTGGTTATTTTTTGAGGTACTTTCCGCAGCAGTTTTCTCCTAAATTGCATTTATGCCTGTGCATTTTAAGCTGATTTGCAACATTAATACCTCAGACAGAACACATGATGCTGTTGCAGCTAGCTGCCTAGCTGACTGTTGGTGCCGGTGCTCAACGCTACGCTGTTGCTATGTGTTATGTCTGCATCGGTGAGGCCGATTTGGCTGCAAGCACAGACATACGGATATACGTACAGATATATACAACTAAATTTACTACGGCAACATATCCCGAAAATCTACATGGCGTTTGCCGAATGGGAGATTTCTGCCTCCAGGGCATTTTTCGGTTATGTTTCATTTTTCATATTTTTCATTCTGCATTTTTCGGCCTGGCATGAAGGTTTACATCAAAATTAAAGTCGACATCATTAAAATTTTAATAATGAAAGGATTTACACGTTTACCTCAGATATTGTAGATTCGTTGTTGTTTTATTTTATTTTTCATTTCCCTGAAAACAGGAGATAACCCGAAAAAAAAATCAAACAAAATAAAACGCAACACAAGTTCTAGAATATCATGGTGGGTAGAAGACAGGGTTAAAAGTAATTATGAAAAATGTTTCAAATTACTGGTGAACAAAAAAGTTTTTCATTAAAGTTTCTAATCTTGTTTAATACGTCATAATCATCATCACCACCGCCAGCTTCACTGATGGCAGTTATATCCGCATTGCCATCATCATTAACACAGCTGCCATCATCGCCATCGCATCCCCAGTCATTATGGAAATTTTTGGAAATTGAAACTAATTATGATACCATTTTCTGCTGTTTTCAGTTCCCAGTCAACCAACAGCCCTAACCCCAATTTGTTTCCATCGCAGTTAGTTAGAGATTATCTCCAGCGCCATTGTAGCCACCAAAAATACCCATTGTCATTATCTGAATTTTGGTCATTGTTGTTGTGATATTGATATTTTTATTTTAAGTTTAAAACAATCCCTTTTGCCTTAATAACTTCCAAAATGAATTTTTGGCTAAATTTTTAATTTGTCCATCATTTTTTGGGTAGAAATTTAAGAATGTTTTTGTGTAGGCCAGGGGGACATGATAGAGGGTGAGATAAAAAAAAAAATCTGCAACAAAGTCAAATGCCATAATTTTTATATTTTTCATTTAAATTGAATGAAAGCAAAAATATCGGAAATAGCATCAAATTTGAGGAATAAGTTTAGATTTGTTCGAATTGGTCACCTTTGGCACGAATTATGGCCTTCAAAATGTCAATGAAACCGTCACACGCTGCCCGAATGTTGCTCTGCGGTATTTTGACCCATTCCCGGCGATGCGGTTGCTTAAGGTGATCGACACTTTGGACACAATAGTCCAACGGATTGGTATCCGGAGATTTTGGTGGCCATTTTGCACAGGAAATGAAGGGAGGAATTTTTTCTAATGTTTTCTCATTGGAGAGAACCAAATTCGGCAGTTCACTACTTCCGGTCAAGCGACGTAACTTTTTAGATCTTTTGAGGGTATGTTGTCTCTAGCTGACCTCGAGTAAGTGACAACGAACTGGTCACAGGCAGCGAACAGAACACGGGTGTTGAATAGACTTGGGGCTTGTATGCGGCTTCATGGAGCAGGTTACGGTAATAAGTTGGTTCGTGCTGTAAGGTGGTAGTATACGAGCGGCTAGCTCTCTATAAGCGGTCTACTTACAAGCGACGAACGATGAAAGGCTGGCTACAACGAGCGTGTTACGAAATAGTATAATCTATGAGCCCCAAGTCACCGTCTAATCGGGCTTGGGGAGTGTAGCTCTTAACGAACAGGTTACATACAGCGAGCGGGCTAGGAATGTTAAACAGACTTGGGGCTAGTAGCTGCTAGGTGCGAATAATAGAAAATAATCTGGTTGGAGCGAGTAGCCGAGCAAAGCCCAGACACGAATACTTATATTAACTACTGGCAGGCAACTAGGACTCGATGGTCTGTCATAAATCTGCTTCTCTTGTACGGATCTCTCACTATTGTTCGCGATAAACTCGGTAATGAAGTATTAAATTTTTTATCTACTTGGGCCTCAATTCTTGCTCTATGAAAACTTCCGGAGATTTTGGTGGGCATTTTGCACTGGAAATGAAGCGAGGAATCTCATTTTGTAACCATTCTTGGGTGGCGCGTGCTGAGTGCGATGATGCTGAGTCCTGTTGGAATGTCCAAGGTCTGCGGCCAAAATGTTTGCATGCCCAAGGCTTTAATACACCCTCCAGAATATTTTCGCGATAATATTCGGCATTTAAAAAATGAGATTCCTCGCTTTATTTCTAGCGCATAATGGCCACCAAAATCTCCGAAAGTTTTCATTTCACATTTTCATAGAGCAAGAATTGTGGCCCAAGTTTCTTTCTACTAACACACGTTCTGTTTTGAAGATGGGATATATGGGCTAACTCCTGCTTACACCTCTCCCACAAAGGGTTCAACATTTTGAAAAATAAAACGATCGTAAAAGCCGATATAAGCTTCCTGTTCTCTGCAAGGGAAGCAATAATCCAAGTTTGCTCTAACTTTGCAAATTCTAATATTTGCGTCAGTTGTAGGTCAGGTACAAAAATGGTATATATCGGTCTACTATATCAAGTACCTCCCCCACAAAGGGTCAACATTTTGAATATTCGTGAAGCTCAGGAAATTAATATTCGATTTCATTCAGACTTGGCACATCTCAATTTTTCCATCAACACAAGATATGTTATAAAGATGGTAGAGATCGGACTACTTCTTCTGGTACCTCCCCCACAAAGGGTTAAAATTTTGAATAACTAAAATGATCATAAAAGCCGATATAAGCATCCCGTTCTCTTCAAATTACACACATCACAATATTTTTATTAGTGTGACTTTGGAATATATCGGTCCACTCCTTCTGATACCTTCCCTCACAAAGTGTCAAAATTAACATCCGCTTCCACTTAGACTTGGTACGTCTCCATATTTCCATCAACACAAGATCTGTTGTAAAGATGTTAAGTTTCGGACTATTTCTTGTGGTAGCTTCTCAAATAGGTTTCAAGATTTTGAAAAACAGAACAGAACAAATCACTTCAAATTTCACACAGACAAACATTTTTGCTAACACCAGATATGCTGCCAAGATGATATACATCTGCGAACCCCTCTGCTACCTCAACCACAAAGTGTCACAATTTTTAATACTTTTATCCGCCAAAACTTGCGAAACAAGTCAGCGATTCTTTGCAATGTGCTATATCTGAATATATCTCTCAAACAGAAACCTGGGTAAGAATATGGAATTTATTATTTCGCATAAATTTGGATATAAATGTTCGATTTTCTTGTAATGTTGCCTATACCAATTTTTATACCCTACAACACTATGTGTTGGGGGTATTATAAGTTTGATTGGTACAAAAATTATGTAACACCTCGAAATATTTGTTTCCCATATAGGAAAGTATTTATGGATCTTTCTAGCTCGCCGAGCTGAGTCGATCTAGCTATGTATGTCCGTCCGTCTGTCCATGTTAATTTGTAATCACTCTACAGGTCGCAATTATCGCCCGATCTTCACGAAATTTAAAATGTAGGTGGGGTTAATGTCAGAATAGAACCCTATTTCTTTTGGAGATGATCGCCAAATGTTTAGGGGATGAAATGGACCAAATACTGAAAAAATGTCTGATTTTGCAGTAGCTATACAGGTCGCAATTATAGACCAATCGACGCGGAATTTCGCATGTAGCTAGAGTGTAAGGCGGGGAAGAAGCCTACCAATTTGGGTGGTCATCGGATAATATTTAGCGGGTAAAATAGACCATATCTTTTGTGTTGAAAAAATTCAAAATTTTTCATTAAACCGCGAATATTTTAAATCCCGGCGAAATCACAGAGCCATGACAAGGTTACTTCTGATCTTTACATTGATTTTAACATCCAACAAATCGGATATATAGCAAAATATGTGCGATATATATGTCTATCAAAGAAGATATGCTTGAAAGATCTCTTATATGTCGAGAACGGCTGAACTGATTTCGACAGTTTTCATTAATTCAGAATGGCCTCTTGACAGGAAAGAAAAAACGTCTAAAAAATCGCATAAAAATATCTCTCTAAAGATGAAAATATTGATTTTGTAAAATTTTCTCATATTTTTTCAATTTTGTCATATTTTTGGCATATTTTCATTTTGAATTAAACATTTGGTAATATTTCTACAGCTAACAAAACTAAGTAGTTAGGAAACAGAATATCATATACAGATCGCATTTATGGCCCGATCCTTACGAAATTTTGCATGGGGATAAGATGAGGGTCAGAGTAGAAGCCTACTCTTTTTGGAGATGATCGCCATATATTTAGGGGTTGAAATGGACCAAGAAAACTGCAAAATTGTCGGCATGTCGTAATTATAGCCCGATCCTCACGCACATTTGAATGGTGGTTACCGCACATTGCAAAAGCCAAGCAGTTTCGGATGGCCATCCAAAAATATTCAATGTGTGAAATAGTTTGCCATCTTTTGTAGACAAAATACGAAAATGTCCATTCCAGTGACTTTTTGGAGAATTCACAAATACGGGAAAGACGCACTTCTGACTATTTCGTTGAAGAATATAGTCAAATGTCTGTATCTCATATAGATGCGTTTCAGTCAAAAACCAATAATAAATGTTAATATTTTGCCACTTCTGAGAGATTATAGGTCTTTGGGAAATATTGGTTCCAGATCTAGGAAGACCATTTACGACATCTACCAATAAATTGGAAATAAGCAAATTCGTTTAAGTTGCTATTATTCGAAAATAAGAGAACGAAACCTGATGGTTTTCTTTTATTATTTGTCACAATATCTTGTGGAACTCTTTCGAGTTTCTCGCCTATATAAACTGTATCATTTATTATAGTGTTGTAGGGTATTCAACGGTCGGTTCCGCTCGACTGTAGCCTTTGCTTACTTGTTATATATCGTATACCCCCATATAATGGTATTTGGTATTTTGATGATTTCAGCCAAATTGTTGAATGAAATTGTCTTAAAATCCACACAAGGGGTTCCTCCAGAGTACTTTACCCCCTAGAAGAGAATTATCTAAATAGTTCCACGTTTTAGTATAGCGCCCACAAAACGGTACTCTTACACATATTCGGTATTTTCATGATTTGTGCGACATTATTAAATTGAATTGTTTCAAATTTCGTATATACAGTTCGGAACAGTTACTATGACACAGCCTATGACACAAACCACGTCCACGGACCACGTCTTCATATAACCCGGATATAACAATTTTCAGTTGAGCGGTATTTTTTCGACGAATTTTTTTTTTTGAAAATTTTCAAGTTTCTACCAAATGGTTCGGCCCTGCCGAACTAAGCTACTTTTTTACTAGTTTGGTCTGTATGAAGTATGTAAATGGAATACTTCGATCGACAATTCCTGGCACCTCACGCACCTTTTAATATTTTTAAAAATTATCGCATATCTCATATAAAATGAAGGAAGTAGTCGGTATTGGCCAAGACTGGCACGTCGCAATATTTATATCATATTTATTTAGGTCCGATACAAAATGGACAATATTGGCCCATTCCTTCGGAACCTACTCCATGGAGTGTCATTTGTTTGAATAACAGAAGTCGAAATATATGTAATTAATCGTATATTGGCCTAAATACCGACTGATACTGTTTAACTTCTTTGCCTTAGAAAGGTCTTTGCTTCAAATTATCCTCGGCACGCAAATGCATTATATTGAATATTAAATTCATCATAAAATATTTATTGAATTACATTTTTCTGTTGACTTATTCTCCAATGACATTACTTTGTATTTACATTGTTCTCCTATGTCTGTGTCTGAGTACTCGGTGTTTACACGGTGGTATACTTCCTTCTGTTTGTTCTTCTCGTTATTTGTTGGTTACGATTTCAATTATTTCTAACTCTCGTCTGCTTGTCATCGACTGCGTCAAGAAAATCGCAAAATACATAAATAAATAATGAGAATTTGTACAGTGTTTAGAGAATGTAACAAATAAAAAAGATTAAGTTCGGCCGGGCCGAATTTTTAATACCCTCCACATTAGGGTAATAGAAATACTAGATCCAATTATGACCCACAAATACGAATTTTTAGATATATTCGTGGGAAAACGTGACAAAATCATCAAAATACCGAATATCGGGAGGTACCGCTATATAGGGCTATACAAAAACTTGGACCTATACATAGAATATTTCGCCAACGGAGCTAGAACCCATTATGACCAAGAAATACCAATTTGTAGACAAATCCGTGATAAAATGTGACAAATACCAGAAAAATACCGAATATCGGAAAATACCGTCATATGGAGGCTATACCGAAGCGTGGACCTATACATACGACCTGCAAATACCACTTTTTAGACATATTCCTGGGAAAATGTGGCAAAAACATCAAAATACCAAATATCGTGAGATACCGTTATATATGTGGGCTATACCAAAACGTAGACCTATACATACAATGTTTCGCCACTGGAGCTAGAACCCATTATGACCAACAAATACCAATTTTTAGACAAATCTATGAAAAATGTGGCAAAAATCATCAAAATACCGAATATCGGAATGTACCGTTATATGGGGAGTATACCAAAACGTGGACCGATATATCTCACCTTCAGTACCAACCATCCTAAACATAATACAAATTATTCTGCTAAATTTTGACGCTCTGCGTCAAATAATGAGGGCTGTATCGTGATTTCAACAGACAGATGGACGGACGGACAGACAGACGGAAATCGTTAAATCGTCCTAGAATTTTATGCTGATTATGAATATATATACATTATGGGGTCTACGACGAATATTTAGGGATGTTACAAACGGAATGACAAAGTCAATATACCCTCCTTTCCAGAGTGGAGGGTATATAAGTATATAACTAGGGCATTCTATAAGGTCAAGATATATGAAAGGCCAAATTTTTTTCTTTAAAAAATATTGACAAACCTGTTCGGTTTTATCATTTCTGCTTGAGCGCTAACCCTGGCAACACATTTTCCAATACTAAATTTCAAATGCAATTTGAATTTATGGTCTTTTTTGAATCAAAGATATTTGTTATGTTCTCCATTCTTTTGAAAACTTCTCTTCAACAAGTGTGGCCTTTCAATCTAGACCTTTTTCAGCTCGAAAACAATAAAAGATTATTTTAAAGGGCCATGAAATATTGAAATAATATTGAAATCTTTTGTAGAAGGGGGTAGCACTTGAGATGGATATTAAAATTGTATATAGAAATGACCTGAAATACTTGTTAACAGTTTTTATGTAACATCTGTCAAGTGTCTTGGTCAAAATATCAAAATCAATATTTTAAAATAAATCCAGACAAACAAAGAAATAACATAAAAACAATAATTTCCGTTCAACATACTAACAACAGATGGACGTCGATAAATACGATGTTTGCATATATGGTACACAAAGATAAAATATATTTGGTAGATGTTACTTCTAATAATTCCTACTTTGGTTCATAATAGTAATTCGTGGTTACTGTAATTTAGCGAATGGCACTGCTGAAGTTAGTATATACAAGGTGAGATAAAAAAAACTACAACAAAGTCAAACGCCATAATTTTTACATTTTATTTTAATTTTATTGAATGAAAACAATCAAGTTAAAAAGCAGTAAGTTCGACCGGGACGAACTTTAAATCCCCTTCATCATTTGGAAAGAATTTAGAAATAAAATCTTTAAAAATTCTGTTAAAATTTTAAAAATACAGAATATAGCTGTTATATTGGTATCTATACGACATTGTTTTTCATAAGTCATTACCATATTCAAATTCGAAACTTGAAATAAACGGTGAATAGTGTAGTTAAAATCATCAAAATATCGTATGTAGGGAGGTACCGTTACATCGGAGCTGTGCGAAGACCTGGACCAGCATAGACAATTTTCTGTCATAGGCTGTAGCATCCATTACGAACTTCAAATACCACATCTCAAACAATTTCGGTGGGTATTGTACCTAAACTCGTCAAAATACCGAATATGGGGTGGTACTGGTATATATGGCCTATACGAAGACCTAGACCTGCGTAGACAATTTTTTGTCGTAGGCTGTGGTATCCATTACGAACTTCAAATACCAAATTTGAAACAATTCTGGTCAATTTTGTCGCTAAAATCATCAAAATACCGATTATCGGGAGGTACCGTTATGTGGGGGCTATACGAAGACGTGGACCTACACAGACAATTTTCTACCTTAGACTGTAGTAACCATTACGAACTTCAAATACCAAATTTGAAACAATTGCGGTGAATAAATTCGCTAAAATCATCAAAATACCGAATATCGGGAGGTACCGTTTTATGGGGACTATATGAAAACGAGGACCTACATGGCCCATTTACGAACTTAACCTGACTACTGGAAAAATAAACATGTGTGCAGAATTTTAGCCTTCTATTCGTTCAATTCGTTCGAAAGATAGCGTGATTACAACAAACAGAAGGAGAGGCAGACAGACGCATAGACAGACAGACGGACATCGCTAAATCCACTTAGAATATTACGCTGATTAAGAATATATATACTTCGTTGGGTCTGACATGAGTATTTCGAAGAGCTACAAACGGAATGACAAAGTTAATATACCCTCCATAGTATGGTGGAGGGTATAAAAATGGAAATAGCATCACATTTCAGAATAAGTTTAGATTTGTTCGAATTGGCCACCTTTATCACGAATTATGGTCTTCAAACGGCCAGTGAAACACCCGCTGCCCGAATGTTGCTCTGCGGTATTTTGGCCTGTTCCCGGCGAAGCGCTTGCTTGAGGTGATCTGTCGATCTTTGGTATTTTTGCGTGTCCAAGTCTTTAATACACCCTCCAGAAGATTTTCGCTACAATATTTACAGGGTTGTCCATATTCGACGGACCTTTGGGCCCATTCTAATCGACTAGGCTTGTCCGCAGGCAACATTCTTTGCGTCAATTGAATTTTGTACGGGAATAAATGCAAATCAATGCGAATAATCCGTTGTAAAGTGGACCGAGGCATGCCCAACTGCTGAGAACGGCGTTTTTGTGATGTTCTTGGGGACCTCTCAACACTGGCTCGTACGGCAGCGATATTCTCGGCCGATCGCCTTGGTCGACTTTTATATGGCCTTACCAGTCGAACATTTTTCGTATAAACGCTTAATGTTGTTCTTAGAAGGCACACTTCTCACATTTTTTAATGTTTTAAAAGCACGTTGAGTTTTCACAATTGACTTCTTCTGTTGAATGTAAATTTCAGAGCGCTCGCGTGGCGTGCATTGGTTTATGGCAAAAATCTGCTTGGACTGACGCTTCAAACGCGGTATGTCATTAAACGATGTTACATCTCTGTCAAAAGTTATGGCGTTGCCAGATGGGTCCGTCGAATATGGGCAACCCTGTATTCTGATGCCACGGTCGATTAATACGAGCGGAGAGCGACCATCGGCTGTTATGGCGGCCCACACCATCACCATGGCCGGCGCTTGAGTTCTGGTGCAAGGTGCACATTTTCAGCTGACCTCTGTGGCAAGTAAACACGATCATTTTTTTGTTTACGAAACGCTGGACAACGAATGTTTTCCCATCGAAGAAAACCAAATGTTGCATTTCACCGTTCTCGGCCAAGCGAAGTAGCTCTTTTGAGTCTATTTTCTTTCTGTTGCGGTGTAAGTTCTTGCTCCTTTTTAGGAATTTCAATGGTTTTATCCCGAGCTCATGTTTCAATATTTGCCGAATTGAATATTGCGATATGTTCAGCTCACGAGAAATTTTTGGCAACTGCGACGCGGGTTTCGATCATGTCGCTTTTAACATTTCAAATCATTTCTGCTGATGTTGCTGTTTTCTTCCGTCAACTTCCTTGACGTCGGGCTGCGCTACCGCGCTATCACGGTAACGAGCGATGGTACGAGACACAGAAGATTTATTCACATTTAAATTCTGGAGTGCTCTAACGGTAGCCACTTGTGGTTCTCCAGCCAAATAAAAAGAAATCTTGAATTGCCTCACGAATAATTTTTTTTTTCTGGAAAATTCTCACCAAAATGCTTTTGTACGTTTGCAAGCAATATAATGAGCTGTTACTGGTTGCAGTTTTTTTCATCTCACCCTGTATTTGGTATATGTTACCGCTACTAACACCTATTTTGGTCCATAATATCCATTCGAGGTTACTATAATTTAGCGAATGGCAATGCTGAAGTCAGCAAATTAGTATAAAGTGCAAAAAGTAATTTCCCTGCGTCTTCCGTGGTTCATCTGTATTTGCCACAAAATGGTTGTTGCTCATGTTGAAATATAAAAATCTAAGAAAAAGGCATATTAAAAAATGTGTAACGTTGATATTGACAGACAAGTTAAATTGCTTGCTTTGCTGGACATGTTTGCAATAACAACAAGAAATATTTATATTTGTTGCTATGACAAGCAAGCAGTTGCTGATGAAAACTGCAAAAAGGTGCTCTGGCTTAGATATCTTTCTTTGAAGTAAAACAAAAAGATATATTCTTATAAAATATATATTTCAGTCACTCAAAAGGTAGACTAAAACAAAATGCTTCAAAAATAAACCAACATACAAAAAAAAAAAATAAATAAATAAATAAAAAAATTAAAATTGCAACATCGAAAGGTATGTTTTTAAATAAATTAGTTAGATACATTTTTGGACATACCATTCAGTCAGACCTACAATTAATTAGCAACGCACCAGTTAAGAATTTAGTTTTTTGGCTCAAAATCGAAATTAAATAAATATATATGGAAATGTAATAGTCTGTGAACCATACTTAATTATACCCTCAGTCATATGGCTAGAGAGGATATATATCATTTAATACGGCCAAAACGTGATTCATAGAAATAACACTTTTAGACCCTAGGTACCTTTGGACCAAATCCGTTTCAGGATATTTGGAGTCGATTTAGCAATGTCCGTCCGTCCGTCTGGCTGGTGCGCCGAAGGCAGTGTCTGATTTGATCCAAACATAGTACATCGTAATATTATTACCGAACTTAGATCGAGTTCGGAGATGGACAATAATGGTCCACCACTTCTAGTACCTCGCCCAAAAAATTTTTCAAAACATATTTTACTGTACAGAAAGAGAAAGGATAATCCGATTTTCCTCCAACTTTCTAATATTTTTATCAGTCCTAGGTCAGGTGCAAAAATTGACAATATCGGTCCACTCCATCAAATACCTGCCCCACAAAGATCAACATTTTCAATAATTATAACTCGTATAAAATACTGTGTAAAAGTCCGATTGTCTCCAAATTACACAGATAACTATATTTTTATTAACCCAAGGTCTGGGGGCTTGAAGCTCTTAAAACGCGAAATAGACATCCGATTTCATTCAGACCTGGAACATCTCAATAATTTATCAACAGAAGATCTATTATAAAGAAAGCAGAGATCGGACTATTCCTTCTGGTAACTCCCCCACAAAGGGACAAAGTTTTTAATAAAACAAGTCAAAAAGCTGTAAGTTTGGCAAGGCCGAAACTTGAATACCCTCCACCATTTGGAACGAATTTAACAATTAAAAAAAATAAAAACCGTTAAAAATATAACTACGTGGACCTGCATAGGCAACTTTAAACATAATATTCAAATGCGAAACTTAAAAAATCGGTGAATAATGTAGCTAAATGTAGCTATCATCAAAATACTGGATATAGGGAGGTACCATTATATGGGGGTCGTACCAAAACGTGGACTTGCACAGACAATTTTCTGTCACAGGCTGTAGTAGTATCCGTTACGAACTTCAAATACCAAATTTAAAACAATTCCGGAGAATAATGTGGCGTAAGTTATCAAAATTCCGAATATCGGGAGGTACCGTTGTATGAGGGCTATACGAAGACCTAGACCAGCACTAAAAATTTTCTGTCACAGGCTGTAGTGTCCGTTACGAACTTCAAATATCAAATTTGAAACAATACCGGTGAATAATGTCGCTTAAATCTTCAAATTACCGAATATCGGAAGGTACCGTTATATGGCGGCTATACGAAGACGTGGACCTACATGGCCCATTTTCAATACCAAAAGTCCTGCAGACATAATACACATTTGAGTAAAATTTTATCAACCTACTTTATTTATTTCGGAAGCTAGAATGATTTCCAGAGACGGACATACTATGGTTAGCGATGTCCGTTCGTTTGTCCGTCTGTGGAAATCACTCTAGCTTCCGAACGAATTGAAGTAGATTGATAAAATTTTGCTCAAATGTATGTTATGTCTGCAGAACTTTTGGTATTGTGCCACGTTTTGGTATAGCCCCCATATAACCGTAGCTCCCGATATTCGGTATTTTGGATGATTTTAGGGACATTTTTTTACCGGAATTGTATCAAATTTGGTATTTATAATTCGTAATGGATACTATAGCCTACGACAAAAAATTGTCTGTGCAGATTCACGTCTTCGTAGAGCCCCCATATAATGGTACCTCCCGATATTCGGTATTTTGATGATTTTAGGGACATTTTTCGCCAGAATTGTTTCAGATTTGATATTTGAAGTTCGTAACAGACTAAGACAGAAAATTGTCTGTGCAGGTCCACGTCATCGTATAGCCCCCATATAACGGTACCTCCTGATATTCGGAATTTTGATGATGTTAGCGAATTTATTCACCGGAATTGTTACAAATTTGGTATTTGAAGTTCATAATGGATACTACAGCCTAATACAGAAAATTGTCTGTGCATGTCTACGTCTTTCTGTAGCCCCAATATAACGGTACTTCCCAATATTCACTATTTTGATGATTTTAGCGTCATTATTCTCTGGAATTGTTTCAAATTTGGCAATTGAAGTTCGTAATGGATACTACAGACTATGACAGAAAATTGTCTGTGCAGATCCACGTCTTCGTATAGCCCCCATATAACGGTTCCTGCCGATATTCGGTATTTTGAATTTATCGACAACCGATTTTTTAAGTTTGGCATTTGAATATTGTAATGTATAGACACTAATATCATAGATACATTCGGTATTTTTTAGATTTTAACAGAATTTTTAACGGATTTTATTGTTTTTTAGAATTGCCAATTTCGTTCCAAATGGTGGAGGGTATTCAAAGTTCGGTCTGGTCGAACTTACAGCTTTTTTACTTGTTTTTTTTTATTTTAATCAACACCAAATTTAAGATCGTTTTAAATCTCCTTAAAAAATTGAAAAATTAAAAAACGCCGTAAAGAAAGTTCGGACTGGCCGAACTTACAGCTTTTTTACCTGTTTTTTTTTTTTTTTTTTTTTTTAATCAATACCAAATTTAAAATTGTTCTAAATCTCCTTTCCAAAAAACTGAAAACTAAAAAATGCAGATTTGCCGATTTTTGTCTTAAAAATTTGAAAAAAAAATTAGCAAGCGACACAATTTGTCCGGTACCTTTGGGTATTCTGTATTTTGACGACCATACCTAAATATTGGATTTGCTTAAAATTTGGTATTGTTTACATTGGTCAACGTATTCCTGTAACCCCACATTTGGCACATTTTGCTGATAATAGAGTAGTACAGCACCCATACAAGCGTTCAGCCCTGTTTATATATGTATTATTAAATAGATTAATAAAAATACCTTTTTTCATAAATTAAGTAAACTTTATTGATTTCCAAAAAAACACATATAAATGCATACAATGCAATAAGTAAGTACAAATATATTTAATTAAAATCTACAATAAGTTATATTCACAGCAAATTGTTGAATTTTTGTGGCCTTTAAGTTTCTTTTTTTTTTCTTAATTTATTTCTATTAAATTTTACTAAAATTTCATTTAAATTTGTTCACAAAAACGCTTCGTGAAACGAAGTTTTACTTTACTACCACCCTGAAAATTTTACTTTTTGTTTTATTTTTTTTCTTTGAATAAATTTAAATTTGAGCCTAAATCGCATTTATTTAACATGGCCGTCGACGATTGATGTTCCTTTATTTGTTTATTTATTCATTTGATCACATGACGCGTCTTTATTTATTTTTCTTGGCTTTTCTTCCAATTTTTGAATTAATTCAAATCAAAGTCAACGTCATGGTTCTATGGAACGGCATCATCAAAGTCATTGTCGACAACCGGGAGAGGGACGACAGCAGAGCGCAGTGTCATCCTAGTCATCGACATCGTCCGACGTCTTGTCTACGGTGAGTTTGGGAAAAAAAAAAAACAAAATGAAATGTTACAACGAAGTGTGGTGATATCAAAAGAAATTATTTTTCTCGTGTTGTCTTCTTTTCCTCTGCTAAGCAGCATGAATATTGAATTATGTGGGTGGATGGATGGTTTATTGGGGGTTTGATGCATGATTTTTCCTTTTTTTTTTATTTTCTGGTTTGCCTTCTCTTGTTTCATTGCTTTTGGGTTACTTTGTTGTTGTTGTTGTTGTATCAACTTTATGATTTGCTATTAAACTGACATTGATTGCGGTTTTAGATTGGCATTGCCCGCTGTGTGCTGTTCCCATTGCGGCCATCCTCCTCATCGCCGCCACCGTCTTCTCCATCTGCTGGACCGTGTTTTAGCCATTTCGGAGCTAAACGTAACATTAAAATAGCACCCAATGGTGCTGTGAATATAATGGCCAAAACGGATATGATTAAAACATTATTGGCCAAGGCAACAACATCTGCATCCGAGTTAAGTTCACGTGCCATATCCAAGGCAATGGGTCCTAAGGCAGCCTAGAATAAGAAAAAGAAGCAAAGAACGACAAATTAATTTTCGGCAGTAAAATATGGATAAAATAATCGGATTCGTGATTCGCTGTTGAAAATATATTTGGAATTCTGAGAAATTAGGAAATTTAGAAGAGCTTATCATATTAAGGTTTTCTGGGCATGGGCTTTTGTTTCAAGTAACCTCTAAAAAAAAAAAAAAAAAAAACAGAAGTAATTCCCTAGTGAATTTTAAGATAAGATGTGAAATAATATGAAATTCAATCTGATTTGCATTGCTACATCAAAATTAAAAAAAAAAAAATAAATTTTAAGAAATATATCTCTTTTGAGTATCGGAAAAAAACGTGGAATTCAGTTTGATAAAAAAAAACGTTTTCATCATTTATTTTAAATAAGTAGAGGCAACAAATGAAGGCTGTGTTAACTTCCGCTGGACAAATGGAAAGTTTAATAATAACCAATTCAACTGAGAAATTGAGACAATTATCGATTTTTTTTTCAAAACTATAAATTTCCAGGCATCTAGGCTGGAAAATAAGGTTGACGCTTGAAATGCGGTCAGTAAAAACAAGTTAAAAAACAGTAAGTTCGTCCGGGCAGAACTTTGAATACCCTCCAACATTTGGAACAAATTTGGAAATTTTCAACAAAATAAAATCCTTAAAAAAAATCTGTTAAAATTTTAAAAATACCGGACATAGCCGTTATATTGGGGTCTATACGACGTGGACCTACATGGGCATTGTTTGTCATAAGTCACTACCATATTCAACTGCGAAACTTGAAATAAACGGTGAATAATGTAGCTAAAATCATCAAAATATTGTATATAGTGAGGTAGGGTATAGCGTTATATCGGAGCTGTGCGAAGACCTGAACCAGCATAGACAATTTTCTGCCATAGGCTGTAGTATCCATTACGAACTTCAAATACGCGTCTCAAACAATTTAGGTGGGTATTGTACCTAAAATCGTCAAAATACCGAATATAGGGAGGTACTGGCATGAGGGGCTTATACGAAGACCTGGACCTGCATAGACAATTTTCTGTCATAGGCTGTAGTATCCATTACGAACTTCAAATAACAAATTTGACACAATTCCGGTGAATAATGACTCTAAAATCATGAAAATACCGAATATAGGGAGGTACCGTTATATGTGGACCTGCACAGACAATTTTCTGTCTTAGGCTGTAGTATTCATTACGAACTTCAAATGCCAAATTTGAAACAATTCCGGTGAATAATGACTCTAAAATCTTCAAAATACCGAATATTGGGAGGTACCGTTATATGGGGTCTATATGAAGACATGGACCTGCACAGAAAATTTTCTCTCATAGGCTGTAGTATCCACTACGAACTTCAAACACCAAATTTTAAACAATTCCGGTGAATAAATCATAAAAATACCGAATATCGGAAGGTACCGTTATATGGGGGTTATATGTAAACGTGGACCTACATGGCCCATTTACGAACTTAACTACTGGAAAAGTAAATATGCGTGCAAAATTTTAGCCTTCTATCTCAATTCGTTCGAAGGATAGCGTGATTACAACAGACGGACAGACGGACATACAGACAGACAGACGGACATGGCTAAATCGACTTAAAATTTTACGCTGATCAAGAATATGTAAACTTTGTTGGGTCTAACATGAGCATTTCAAGGAGTTACAAACGGAATGACAAAGTTAATATACTCTCCATAGTATAATGGAGAGCATTCCGGCAGCGTGTGACGAACAAATCTAAACTTATTCTAAAATTTGATGCTATTTCCGACATTTTTTGCAAGCGCTTCGCCGGAAATGGGCCAAAAATATCGCAGGTTAACATTCGGGCAGTAACATTCGACGGCTTCATTGGCCGTTTGAAGGCCATAATTCGTACCAAAGGTGACGAATTCGAACAAATCTGGACTTATTCTAAAATTTAATGATATTCCGACAGCGTGTGACGGTTTCATTGGCCCTTTGAAGGCCATAATTCGTGCCAAAGGTGACCAATTCGAACAAATCTAAACTCATTCTAAAATTTGATGCTCTTTTCGACATTTTTTGCTTTCATTCAATAAAATTTTAAAGGAAAAGTAAAAAGTATGGGGTTTGACTTTGTTGCCGGTTTTTTTTTTATTTCACCCTGTATTTTAGGAAATAACTCATGATATTGTCATGTGACCATAACTCATTGGTTGTATAATAAATTCAACAAAAAAAAGCCATCGCTGTTCAAAATAAATATTTTAAAATTTTTTTCTTTGTCTTAATTTCGTCTCTTTTTGAATTAAATCGACGAATTCCCACCGAATTACTATGCACCTATACATATGTATTAATTATCCTATAAATTTGTAATCCATAAAAACTACAAAGGCATCTTGGGAATTTATTTTCATTTTTTTTTTTACAAATTAGACAACAATTCTATTGAATGGCATAAAATTTGTAAAGAAATGCCGGATATTGAATTCATCCTTAAGGCCAGACCACATTAAGAGCAATCAATGACGTTAAAAAAGGACAATGTCGGAGCAAACACTAGAGGAATTGACTGGCCACATTAATTGTCGATCTAAAGCGAATAATGGTATCATCAGTGGAGCAAAGTCAAAGAAGGAAAAAAATTCGGATTTTTTTATTTGAAGGAGCGAAACTATTTGTGTGTTTGGCTGGTAGGGAAACAAGGAAATCTACATAAAAGGTAATGGCTGTTGTAAAAAAAACGAAGTCTATTGGAAAATGTAAGGGAGAAGCCAACATTGTGGGGCTGCCTTAGAAGAAGCGGCAATAATGATTATGGTAGGCGCTACCACATATAGTATTCATTACTTTTTTATTCTGTTTATAACGTTTAGATCTCAGTATAATCATACCATCAGCCATATGGCTACAGAGGGTATATATAATTTGATACGGCCAAAACGTGCCTAGTCGAAATAATGGTTTTAGACCCTAGGTCTCTTTGAACCAAATCCGTTTCAGCGATGTCCGTCCATCCGTCCGTCTGTATGGCTGGTGCGCACGATAACTCTCAAAGGGAGTATACGATTTGATCCAAACTTGGTACATCGTAATATTTTTGTCAAACTTAGATCGAGTTCGGAGATGGGCAATATCGGTCCACTCCTTCTGGTACCTCCCCCACAAAAGGTCGAAATTTTCAAAAATATATTTTTTTGCACAGAAATATAAAGGATAATCCGATTTTGCTCCAACTTTGCTCATCCCAATATTTTCGTCAGTGCTAGGTCTGGTGTGAAAATGGACAATATCGGTCCACTCCATCAAGTACCTCCCCCCACAAAGGGTCAAAATTTTGAATAATTACCCCTCTCATAAAATGTGATGTAAAAGTCCGTTTGTCTTTAAATTTCAAATATCCCAATATTTATATTAACTCAAGGTTTGGTGTTAAGATTTAAAATATATGTCCACTCCTTCTTGTACCTCCCCCACAAAAGGTCAAAATTTTCAAAAAATACATTTTTTGCACAGAAAGAGAAAGGATTATCCGATTTTGCTCCAACTTTGCACATCCCAATATTTCCATCAGTGCTAGGTCAAGTGCGAAAATGGACAATATCGGCCCACTCCTTTTGGTACCTGCCCCACAAAAGATCGAAATTTTGAATATCGGTTAATCTCATAAAATGCGAAATTAACATCGGATTCCATTTAGACTTGGCACATCTGAGTATTTCTATCAACACAGGACCTGTTGAAAAAACGGTAGAGATCGGACCATTCCTCCTGGTACCTCCCCCACAAAAGCTTAAAGTTTTAAATAACCAAAACGTTTATAAAATCCGAAATAAGCATTATGTTCTCTTTATATTTCACACATCCCATTATTTCCACTAACAAAAGATCCGTTGTGAAGATGGGATATAATGGTACACTGCTTCTGGTACCTCACCCACAAAGGCTCAAAATTTTGAATATCCATTAAGCGCATAAAAAGCGAAATTGACATCCGAATCTATTCAAGACTTGGTAAATCCCAAAATCTCCACTAACACAACGCAGTCCAAACCTAGCACGTCGCAACATTTATTTCATATTTATTAAAGTCCGAACCTACTGCATAAGGGGTTAGGCATTTGAATAATCATAACAGAAGGCAAAATATTTTTAAATAATCGAACATTGGCTGAAGGTCTACATTTGTCGGCAAACCCGACGGATACTTTTATACCCTCCACCATACTATGGAGGGTATATTAACTTTGTCATTCCGTTTGTAACTCCTCAAAATACTCATGTCAGACGCAACAAAGTATATATATTCTTGATCAGCGTAAAATTCTAAGCGGATATAGCGATGTCCGTCTGTCTGTTGTAATCACGCTATGTTTCGAACGAATTGAGATAAAAGGCTAAAATTTTGCACATATGTTTATTTTTCCAGTAGACAGGTTAAGTTCGTAAATGGGCTATATAGGTCCACGCCCTCGTATATATATGATATATACCGATATTCGGTATTTTGATGATTTTAGCGACATTATTCACCGGAATTGTTTCAAATTTGATAATTTGAAGTTCCAAAGGGATATTACAGCCTATGACAGAAAATTGTCTGTGCAGGTCCACGTCTTCGTAGAGCCCCCATATAACCGCACCTCCCGATATTCGGTATTTTGATGATTTCAGCGACATTATTCACCGGAATTGTTTCAAATTTGATAATTTGAAGTTCCAAAGGGATATTACAGCCTAAGACAGAAAATTTACTCTGCAGGTCCACGTCTTCGTATAGCCCCTATATAACGGTACCTTCCGATATTCGGTATTTTGATTATTTTAGCGACATTACTCACCGGAATTGTTTCAAATTTGGTATTTGAAGTTCGTGATGGATACTACAGCCTATGACAGAAAATTGTCTATGCAGGTTCACGTCTTCGTATAGCCCCCATATAACGGTACCTCCCAATATTCGGTATTTTGATGATTTTATCGTCATTGTTCACCGGAATTGTTTCAAATTACGTATTTAGAATTCGAACAGTATGTAACAGAAAATTTTCTATGCAGGTCCAGGTCCCATATATCAGTACCTCCCTATATTCGGTATTTTGACGAGTTTAGGTACGATACCCACCGAAATTGTTTGAAATATCGTATTTGAACTTCGTAATGAATGCTACAGCCTATGATAGAAAATTGTCTATGCTGGTCCAGGTCTTCGCTCAGCTCCGACGTAACGGTACCTTCCTAAATACGATATTTTGATGATTTTAGCTACATTATTCACCGTTTATTTCATGTTTTCGAGTTTGAATATGGTAATGGCTTATGACAATTAATGCCTATGTAGGCCCACGTCGTATAGGCTCCAATAAAGCGGATATATTCGGTATTTTTAAAATTTAAAGAGAATTTTTCAAGGATTTTATTTTTTGAAAATTTCCAAATTCGTTCCAAATGGTGGAGGGTATTCAAAGTTCGGCCCGGGCGAACTTACAGTTTTTTAACTTGTTTTACTTGTTTTTTTCATCGACCGGTAAATGTTGGCCATGAACATGAAAATCTCAATTTGGCTCCATGTATCCCTCATGTGTTACAAAACTCATATCTTAACCAATCATACCCATCATTCGTGGCACACATTCCTCAAGGACCATTACAAGTGATGAAGACAATAGGAATTTTTCTGGTTTTTGTTCTTCTCTATTTTTGGCAAATGAAATGATGGTTATATGGCATGCCACAGGCCATGAAAGGTGTTGTCTCTGTTCGAGAAGACAACGCAAGGAAGCCGAACAAAAAAGGAAAATCCCATGCACATCTATGATTGCCGCTGTGTTGTGGTGCGAAGTAATTTCCACTTTGGGATCTCAGTACGTTTTTTCTCATCTCTTCTTCTTCATCTTCTTCTTAATCATGGCCTTCAACGCCGTGTTGATATCTTTGCAATGAGTTGTCATTAAAAACACATTTCTTAAGCAACAAATGCTTCCTTCCCGTTTGCATGCCACCACCACCACCATTTCCCGTCCCCCCCTTACATTGGTAAGGTAATGAGCGCGCTCACACACACTCATACAAAAGTGGAGAAGAATAAAAAAATTCCATTATTCTTCCCTTCTGTTCCCTCTTAATGAATCAATGGCATTTTTGGCTGGCGTTTTTCTTTTTTCTTCTTCGTCTTTGTACACTTTTCTTTCTTTAAACGCCATGTGAAATGTTAACAAATGGAGAATTTGGGCACTAAGGAAGATGGACAGCCAACCAAGCAGTTGGTTGGCAGGATAGGTCACCGCTTACCATTTGCAGTGTCCATCTGTTATGTTACGTTATTTTTAATAGGTGATGGCCTCCAAGGAAAACTTTTCTTTTTTTTTTTTTTTTGTTTAAGTGGAACACGGAAAATGGACACATGAATGAGTGTCAGGAACATGGTGGGAGATACACAGCCATACACACATATATATATATCAAAACATTTTGGAACGGAATGAATTAATGGTTTTAAATGAACCGAAATAACACAGCTGTCTTTGTTGTGGCACAGTGGGGGGAAAATCTATAGAATAATGTTGCTTAGTAACACAAAGACGCAGTTTTATTCCCGCCACAATATTGTGGAGGATATGTTTTTATACCCTCCACTATAGTATGGAGGGTATATTAAGTTTGTCATTCCGTTTGTAACACCTCGAAATATACATTTTAGACCTCATAAAGTATATATATTCTTCATCAGCATAAAATTCTATGTCGATATATCAATGTCCGTCCGTCGGTCCGTCTATCCGTCTGTGGAAATCACTCTAGCTTTCGAACGAAATGAAGAAGGTTGATAAAATTTTACTCAAATGTGTACTATATCTGCAGGACTTTTGGTATTGAAAATGGACCATGTAAGTCCACGTCTTCGTATAGCCCTCATATAACGGTACCTCCCGATATTCGGTATTTTGATGATTTTAGCGACATTATTCAACGGAATTGTTTCAAATTTCGCCGCTTATGACAGAAAATTGTCTGTGCAGATCCACATTTTATAACCACCATGGTACCTCCCTATATTCGGTATTTTGATGATTTTAGCTACATTATAAACAAATTTTTTTTCTTCCAAGTTTCCCATTGGAATACTGTAATAGCTTGTGACAAAAGTTGCCTATACAGGTCCACGTCGTCGTATAGACTCTAATATACGCTACATTAGGACAAGACATTAACAGAATTTTTAACGGATTTTATTTTTTTTGAAAATTGTTAAATATGTACTAAATGGTGGAGGGTATTCAAAGTTCGGCCCGGCCGTACTGACATCTTTTTTACTTCTTAATTTTGAAAAAATTAAGATTATTTTTGTACACATGTAGACCGTTACTGTGCCTCAAATGTTTCAACTTTCGCATAATTTTTTCTAAATTATGGCCGGTATCTCATGAATCTCATAAATGCTTAAGTGTGATCTTTCAATGCGTCAATCCACACAAAGAGTATCCTAAAGGTCTTAAATCGAACGATGTAGGCAGCCAATAGCCCGGTCCTAAACGTGGAATGTATGCTCTGAGCTCGAGCTATATTTGACAATAATATTACAATGTGCCAAGTTGGAATCATATCGGATACTTCCTTCGAGAGTTGTCATGCGCTCCAGCCAGACTGACAGACGGATGGAAGGAAGGACGGGCATGGATTGGTCTAAAGAGACCTAGGGTCTAAAACCATTACTTCGATTAGGCACGTATTTGCAGGTATCAAATGATATACATCCTCTCTAGCCATATGTCTGAGGGTACTATTACAGCTCTTGTATAAAGATACCCCTGATTTAAGTTATTGCTAGTTTCCTCCAAATTTTCGAATTATAAAGAAGTTATATTGCTCAGAGGCACAAAATAAAATTTGATCTAGAATATTTCTTTCTTTGACCCTTTCTCCGACCCATAGTGCCTTATTTGTCCGATTGATGTGAAATGTTCTACAAATAATTTCTCTGATCCAAAGGCGAAAGCTATTGAAATTGTTGGGAAACGTTCCAAATAATATATATTCCGATTTCACTTATATATGTGTAATATATTATATATTTGCAATATTCTTCCAAATAACCGACCGAATTCAGTTAAGAAGCAACTAATTAAAATTTGCTGAAAATTGGTTCAGATATAGCTATAGCTCCACATATATATGTTTCATTCGATTTGGTGTTTAAGTCCCTCACATTCGCAACATGCACTCCAAACCGATGGTACTTGATACCAGAAATACGGGTATCGAGATCAGTTAAAATTTTTTCATAGCTTCCATACACTTCTTTATCCGACTTCACATTAATTGTGCACAAAATGTTTAACATCCATCTCAATTTAGCCTAGCAGCAAGTACTTAACATTTGGTGAAAATCATTCACAATATGGATATAGCTCCCATAAACAGGGTGAGATAAAACAAGTTTAAAAACAGTAAGATCGGCCGGGCCGAACTTTGAATTCCCTCCACCTTTTGGAACGAATTTGGAAATAAAATCCTGAAAAAAAATTGTTAAACTTTTAAAAATACTGAATATAGCCGTTATATTGGTGTCTATGCGACGTGGACCCACACAGGCTTTGTTTGTCATAAGTCATTACCAAATTCAAATTCGGAACTTGAAATAAACGTAGAATAATGTAGCTAAAATAATCAAAATGTCGTATATAGGGAGGTAGCGTTATATCGGAACTGTGCGAAGACCTGGACCTGCATAGAAAATTTTCTGTCACAGACTGTAGTTTCCATTACGAAGTCTAAACGCGTAATTTGAAAAAAAATCGGTGAATAATGACGCTAAAATCACGGAAATACCGAATATAGGGAGGTACCGTTATATAGGGGGGCTGTAGCATCCATTACGAACATCAAATACGACATTTCAACTCGTCAAAATACCGAATATAGGGATGAACTGGTGTGTGGGGCCTATACGAAGACCTGGACCTGCATAGACAATTTTCTGTCACAGAATGTAATTTCCATTACGAACTCTAAATGCGTAATTCCGGTGAATAATGACGCTAAAATCAAGAAAATAGGGAGGTACCGTTATACGGGGGCTACATGAAGAGGTGGACCTGCACACACAATTTTCTGTCATAGGCTGTAGTATCCACTACGAACTTCACATGCCAAATTTGAAAGAATTCTGGTGAATAATGTCGCAAAGATCATCAAAATACCAAATATCGGGAGGTGCCGTTATATGGGGGCTATACGAAGACGTGGGCTTGCAAAGACAATTTTCTGTCATAGGCTGTAGTATCCACTACGAACATCAAATACCAAATTTTAAACAAATTCCGGTTAATAATGTCGCTAAAATCATCAAAATACCGAATATCGGGAGGTACCGTTATATGGGGACTATATGAAAACGTGGACCTACATGGCACATTTACGAATTTAAGCTATCTACTGAAAAAATAAGCATGTGTGCAAAATTTTAGCCTTCTATCTCAATTTGTTCGAAAGATAGCGTGATTACAACAGACAGACGGACAGACAGACAGTCGGACAGACGAACGGCCATCGCTAAATTGACTTAGAATTTTACGCTGATCAAGAATATATATACCTTGTTGGGTCTGACATGAGTATTTCGAGGAGTTACAAACGGAATGACAAAGTTAATATACCCGCCATAGTATGATGGAGGGTATAATAAAATATACTTCTAATACTTCTAATCTAATCATAGTGGACCTTTACTGGTACTATGTATGGCAAAAACCTCTGATCTGTATAATTTTCTGTCTGTAGAAAACCGGTAAAAGCCTTAATGTCTGTAGTAGACCCGAAGAAAAACTTCTTTAATAAAACATGTTAAGGCACTTCTTTTAGAGAATGTCTTTAAAAGCTCTACGACTTCTCGAAGCTCTTTTGTCGGGAGGAGGTTTTTAAAAAAAAATGTTATTTTTTAAAAGATGCTTATGGTAGACCTTAAAATTTAGATTCTATCTACAGGATGCCTGTAGAATGTATTTTGTCCATAGTAGTCCTTCATAAGAGGGCAAAATTTCCAAAAAAGAACCCACTTTGTTCTCCAAAAAAAACTCAATTCAACTGGGAGCAAACAAAAAATCCACATCCGCTGCTGCTGCTAATGGGAAATGTGTTTTAATATCGGAAGGAAGCCAACGAATCCACAGAAAACGATAGAGACCTTATGAAAACAATAAAATTCATGAACAGATGAAGACAAAAAACGCCAAGGAAATGGTCTAAAAACAAATAAAAAAAGACTTGTTATGACTTTGCCAGGAGACATAAGAAGAACATGGGAGAAATTTACGCTACTAATTCCAAGCAATAAACGGAAAATAAATATTATTGAAAAAAGCAAAAGAACCAACGAATAACGGCGGGGGTGAAGGAAATTAAAATTGCCTAAAATTAGAAAATTAATTGTGGAAAAATAAAAAAAACTACCACCATTTTAAGTCACGTCGGAATGAAGCATTGCGTTAGGGAAAATTCTATTTACGATTATAAATCTTTTGGAAATTGAAGTGTGTGACATTTGGAAATCTTGTGGGATTTCAAAAAATGGCAGGAACACGAGCTTGTTCTTTTAATAGAAATTAACTTATTTTGGGTTTTGTAATTAATCACAAGGTTTGAATACAAATGTGGGATTTTATTTTGTTATTTTTTACATTAATTATTCCATTGAAAATATAAAAACTAATTAAAGTTTGAGGATTAAGAAAAACTGAAAATATTTCGATGTGTTTCCAATTTATTTTTTTTTTGGCGGTAACGAAAATGTAATAAATAATGAAACATAAACCTGCAATTATCAAATTGACTTAACAAAAACACATTTCCAAGCCAAAAACTATCAAAGGAAATTGAATTGAATTGGGTTGGGGTGCAAAATCAAAAGAAGCCGAGTGCAGGGCAATTCAGAACCATTTAGAGTGGCAACCACATATTTAACTCAACATAACCTCTCTTAACCGCAATGCACCAGCAGCTGAAGAACTGGTTGTCTGCTCGGCACTAGTTTTTCCTGTTTTTATTTTAACAACACCGGGTTAAAACCCTCCAAAAATATGCTGAAAATAAGTTAACAAAAAAATCCCGCCTAAGCAACAACTGTTACTCTAGGCCAAGTGTGATACCCACCGAAACGAAACGCCACAATTTAAAATATACACAAATAGTTAGGCAAACATTCATTTGGCTATGAACGTGTGCATATTTTCCACGAAAAAGAGAAAAACATATTCAATGAATGGCAAAAACACCAGTTAAAAATTTGAAAAAAGTTCAGCAACAACGAATTTGTAGAAACCTACGCATAGAAAATGCAGAATTACACATTTGTTGAAACCGTCCTGTCCAAAAACATCTTCCGGGCCACAAACAAACAAAATGATCGTGTTTTCTTGCCGAAGAGGTCAGCTGAAAATGTGCACCTTCGGTTGGCCGCCAGACCTCAAGCGCCGGCCATGGTAATGGTGAGGGCCGCCATAACAGCCGAAGGTCACTCTCCGCTTGTAGTGGCATCAGAATAAATACCGAATATTATCGCGAAAATATTCTGGAGGGTGCACTACAACCTTGGGCACGCAAACATTTTGGCTGCAGACCTTGGACATTCCAAACGGACTCAGCACCATCGCACTCAGCACGTGCCACCAAATAATGGTTACAAATGGGGTTCCTCGCTTCATTTCCAGCGTACAATGGCCACCAAAATCTCCGGATACCAATCCGTTGGACTATTGTGTCTGGAGTATTTTGGAAAGCAAGGTTGGCACTAAAAAATACCAAAGTGTCGATCACCTCAAGCAAACGCTTCGCCGGGAATGGGCCAAAATACCGCAGAGCAATATTCGGGCAGCATGTGACGGTTTCATTGACAGTTTGAAGGCCATAATTCTATTCTAAAATTCTATGACGATTAAGCGATGTCCGTCCGTCCATCCGTCTGTGGAAATCACTCTAGCTTCCGAACGAAATGAAGAAGGTTGAAAAAATTTTACTCAAATGTGTATTGTGTCTGCAGGACTTTTGGTATTGAAAATGGTAGATGTAGGTCCAAGTTTTGGTATAGCCCCCATATAATGGTACCTCCCAGTATTCGGTACTTTGGTGATTTAAGCGACATTATTCACCGGAATTGTTTCACATTTGGTATTTGAAATTCGTAATGGATGCTACAGCCTATAACAGGAGATTGCCCCATATAACGGTACCTCCCTGTTTTCGGTATTTTGGTGATTTAAGCGTCATTATTCACCGGAATTGTTTCAAATTTGGTATTTGAAGTTCGTAATAGATGCTACAGCCTGTGCAGGTTTACGTCTTCGTATAGCCCCCATATAACGGTACCTTCCGATATTCGGTATTTTGATGATTTTAGCTACATTATTCAGCGATTTTTTTTTTTAAATTTCGCATTTGAATATTGTAACAGCTTAATTTAAACCCATATACAATCAGTAAAGAAAGTCTTAAAGTCTGGTGGGGTCGACTTTATGATACCCTACAACAGTTTCTATGGGAGAATTCAATCATACACGCTATGATTATAATTATAACTTAAAGTTCAAATGACTAAATATGCCGAAGCATTTGTATCTTTTAAATTCGGACTTATATTGCCCATATATATAGGAGCTATATCCAAATTTGAACCGATCTTGATAAAACTTTGCAAAGATATTTCTAGGCTGTATTTGAGATATTTCCCTGAATATCGTTGTTACGGGGTGCATATTACGGCTGTGGGTAACAAATATAACAAATCGGATGAACAAAATGTATGGGAACTATAGCTATATTTCAACCGATCTTCACCAAATTTGACATACTAGCTTCTAGACTCAATTCGGTAGTGCCAAATTTCATCCCATTTGGTGAAATATTTGACGTTTGATGCACAATAAAAGCTAAATCGGACGATTCCATACTTTTCGGGCTGATATTACACGTTTGGTACACAATAAAAGGCAAATCGGACGAAGATATATATGGGAGCTATATCTAAATGTTTACCGATTATCTCTAATTTCAAAAGGGTTCATCCTTGGGCCAAACAAATGATTTGTGCAAAATTTCATCTGGATCGGGTGACAAATGCGAACTGTACTTTGTTCACAAAAATACATGGACAGACGGACGGACGGACAGACGAACGGACATGCATAAATCGACTCAGAATGTAATTCTATGCAGATCATCAAAAGGACCTATGGGTCTATCTCGTTTCCTTTTGCCTGTTACAAACAAATGCACAAAGACATAATATCCTGACCACCTTGTGGTGTACGGTATAAAAATGCCAAACTGAAGAAAAAACAGGCCCGACAACCCCCCGAAACAAAAACGAACATTTTAATATTATGTTATTTTCAAAATTGACTAAAATAAACAATGGAAGAAAAACCCCAAACACAAAGTTAACCCTGGGGTTAAAGTTGGAGTTTATAGGTGGCATTGTTAAGCGCCGACATGCCTCGAAATCTAACATGACGTTTTTTCGTTATTCGTTGTTGCATTGTTGCACTGCACGTATTCGCTGCGGAATGACTCCCTCTCAAAAACACGAAAATAACACATAAATATACATGCATAGGAAAGTCTAAATTCTCACGAAAAAGTTAGTTTTTTTCGAAATTGGACATTGGTTTGAAATGAGAAAATGTTAGAAAATAATTGGTTGACTGATTGACTGACTGACTAAGTATTTCATCAACGCTCAGACGAAACAGTTGATGTTAGAATTATGAAATTTTGGGTAGGGGTCACTCTTGATACGTAGGGGTCAGATAAGGCTGGCTTTTAGAAATTCGTACTATAACGGTACGAAATGTATTAAAAAGTACTAAATACCATGTGTATTTGAGGAAGCAGTAGGAGTAGAACTTTTAAATTTCGAATGGGCGTCACTTATGCAGTGTATTATAGATGTAACAGAGGGTTTTTGTAAAATTGCACTATAAGTGTACGAAAAATACTAAAATGTACTACATTAGGTACCATTTCGTATCATGTGAACGGTTAGAGCTAAAAATTTGAAATTTGGAATTGGAATCAAGGTGGAGGAGTAGAGTCGATGTAGGGAGGTAGTTTTGTAAAAAGTACTAAACGGTACAAAATTTAGTACAATTTTAATATGGATGAACGGATGGAGCTGGAATCTTAAAATTTGAACATGATATTACTGGAGGAGTGTACGATTGGAATATGAAGGAAGTTTTCGAAATTTTTACTTATGTGCACGAAAAGTACAAAATAGTACTAAATTTGAAAATTTCGATTTGGGGGTACCGATAGAGCAGGAATTTTGACATTTAAAAATAAAATAACAATTGCATTCTTGGTCTGAGGAATGTAAGTAGTTTTAAAAATTCGTACTCATTTGGGTGAACCAATGGAGCTGATATCTTAATATTTGTAATTAAGTTTACTGGTGGAGTGTAGGATTGAGGTTTGTGGGAAACTTTGGAAATTCGTACTGAAGTGTACTAAATAGTACTAAATTTGGAACACTTTAGATTTGAGTGAACCGATAGGTCTGGAGTCCTGATATTGGGAATACGATTTCTATTGGATTGTATGAAGAACGTTGTTGTGGAAATGTGTACTAAATGGTACCAAAATGTGTAAAAACTGGAACTGCGGTGAACCGATAGAGGTGAAATTCTGAAATTTGGAAATAGCATTTCTATGGGATTGCATGATTGAGGTATGTACCCTACAACACTATGTGTTGGGGGTATTACAGGTTTGATTGGGCCAAAAATTATGTAGCACCTGGTTTCCCACACAGGAAAGTGTATATGGATCTTCCTATCTCGCCGAGCTGAGTCGATCTAACTATGTATGTCTGTCCGTCCGTCTGTCCTTGTTAATTTGTAATCACTCTACAGGTCGCAATAATGGCCCGATTTTCACGAAAATTAGAATGGAGGTGGGGTTAATGTCAGAATAGAACCCTATTTCTTTTGGAGATTATCGCATAATATTTTGAGTTGAAATTGACCAAAAACTGAAAAATGACCTGAATTTTGATGGTCATCGGGTAATGTTTAGTGGGTGAAATAGACCATAACATTTGTGTTAAATAAAAGTCAAATTTTCCATTAAACCGCGAATATTTTTAATCCCGACGAAATCACAAATTGACGAACAGGTCAATTTTTTACCTCACAACACACGTTGGGGTTATTATATACAGATTGCAATTATCGTCCGATCCACACGAAAATTTTCACAAGGGTAGGCATAGGCTCAGAAGGGCTAGGCCTATTGTTCTTAAAGATGTCCGCAATAAATTTAGGCGTTGAAATGGAACAACAATTTAAAATTTTTTGATTTCGCAGCCGTTATAAAGGTTGCAAATGGAATGGAGGACACGAAATCTCGCATGAGGTTAGAGTTTAAGACAGCGGGTAGAATGGACCACTACTTTTGTGTGCAAAAATACCAACATTAAATCAAATTAACAAATAACAAAAAAAAAAAATCCTGATCACGCAATTAAAGCAAATCGAAACGCCTGAGAAGAGAGTTAAGGACAGGGAAGAATTCTAGCATTTTCGATGATCATTTACCATGGCCATGACCATGGAACACAACAACTAACAGCACGACGGATTTGGCAGTTCTCTGTGACATTTCACATTCAAAACCGAAATCTTCCAAAATGGACTTGGACATAATGGGACTTTTAACATATTGTAGTGCTGTAGGGTATCACATAGTCGGCCCCGCACGACTATAGCCTTTGTTTTCTTGTTTATTTTTTTTTTTACCTTTGGATTCTTTCCCATTCCCTTTCGTATTGTATTCTCTATTAAAACGGTTATACACTTGTCCTCTATTTTTAGTTCTACTTACACAATCTACTGGATTTCTATATACCATACACCACATAGTGGTATGGGTATTATGTCTTTATGCATTTGTTTGTAACATGGAGAATGAAGCGATATAGACCCATAGTTACTTTTGAGGATCTCCATAGAATAACTTTCTGAGTTGATTTATGCATGTCAGTCCGTGTGTCCGTTCGTCCGTCCGTCTGTCTCTGTATTTTTATGAACAAAATGCAAGTCGCATTTATTATCCGATTGAGATGAAATTTTGCACAAGTCATTTGTTTGGCCCAAGGACGAACCCTATTGAAATTGGAGATAATCGGTAAAAACTTAGATATAGCTCCCATATAAATTTTCGTCTGATTTGCCTTTTATTGTACACCAAACGTGTAATATCAGCCCGAATAGTATGGAATTTTGCACATAGAAACAACTCAGGCCTCAAAATAAGTATGCCAAATTTGATCGAAAACGATTCAGATATAGCTATAGCTCCAATATATATTGTCCATCCGATTTGTTATTTTAGACCTCCGCAGCCGTAATATGCACTCCGTAATAACAATATTTGGAGAAATATATCAAATGCAGCTCAGAAATACCTTTGCTAAATTTTATCGAGATCGGTTCAGATTTGGATATAGCTCCCATATATAACTTCGTCCGATTTACCTTTTATTGTGCACCAAACGTCTAATATTTTCCCAAATGGGATGAAATTTGGCACTTACGACCGAATTGAGTCTAGAAGCTTGTATGTCAAATTTGGTGAAGATCGGTTCAGATATAGCTATAGCTCCAATGTATATTGTTCATCCGATTTGTTGTTTTAGGCCTCCGCGGCCGTAATATGCACTCTGTAACAACAACAGCTCAGAAATATTTGCACAAATTTTATCGAGATCGGTTCAGATTTGGATATAGCTCCCATATATATCCGATTTCATATAAATAGGGCTTCGTATCACCTTGTCCCACAGCAGAAAATTTTGCATCATGAAAAATACATTTTCAACACACACACAAATCAAAAATTTTCGAATAAGTACTCTAACACTAAAAATCTTTCAGAGGACTTCAGTGTTGTAAAGGCGTTAGATCTTTCTTCAAAATGACCATTATATCTTCCATAAACATTATGTTCTGATAATTTTCTAAAAATACTGTCTTTTGCGCTAATTTTTCCGCTTATAAAACTCTCTGCTCAAGTTCTCATTTCTCGCATTGAAACAAATGTTGCCCTTTTGTTGTGGCTTCATAATAAAAGCCACAGCAAAACAACTTCACTTTGCCGCTAACCAAATAAGCCATATGACATTTAGCCGCGCCACTCCAACCACTGCTGAGCGCTTTTGGCAAAAATAGCAGAGTTGTAACGATGTGTGTACCCTCTCTGTGAGAGCCAACAAAGACATATAGGTGTACGTCACATGGCTGTTGTTGTGTATCTCAATGTGTGTGTGTGTTTGTTTGTCCGTTTAGGCACCAACCACTTGTGAAGAGAAAAATTCGAAATATTCTTAAAGTGACACGTCAACGGAAACTTACTTGGACAGTTGCTTTGGGAAAGCCGGAAATTGTAATGTAGCCACGTTCTTTTCTCGACAGATTTCCGCCATATGTGGATATGTAGGCGAATCCTAAACGAAACTGTAAATAAATAAAACAAAACAACAAATAAATAAATGAATGAATAAAAAAATGTTTTGCGGTATAATGGTTAACAAAAACAAAGTAATAATAACAACAACAACTCTAAACTAGATAACTACCATTTGGGAATAAATTGGTAAAATTCAGAGGAATGATAGGTTTTAAGGCAGATCAAATTTTTTGGGGAAATAAATAAAACTAAATTATAAATAAGAAATAATATATTTATATTTTATATTTTTATACCCTCCACCATAGTATCTCGAAGTATACATTTCAGACCCCACAAAGAGTACATATTCTAAAAAAAAAATTCATAAAATTCGATGTCGATTTAGAGATGTCCGTCCGTCTATCTGTCTGTGGAAATCACTCTAGCTTCCGAACGAATTGAAGTAGATTGATAAAATTTTACTCAAATGTATGTTATGTCTGCAGGACTTTTGGTATTGAAAATGGGCCATGTAGGTCCACGGTTTGGTTTATCCCCCATATAACGATACCTCCGGATATTCGGTATTTTGATGATATTAGCGACATTATTCACCGGAATTCTTTTAAATTCGGTATTTGATGTTCGTAATGGATGCCACAGCCTAAGACAGAAAGTTGTCTGTGCAGGTGCACGTCTTGGTATAGTCCCCCTACAACGGTACCTCCCAATATTCGGTAACTTGATGACCTTAGCTTCATTATTCACCGGAGTAGTTTCAATTACGTATTTAGAGTTCGTAATGGAAACTACAGTCTGTGACAGAAAATTGTTTATGCAGGTCCACGTCTTCATATAGGCCCCATATATCAGTACCTCCCTATATTCGGTATTTTGATGATTGTACCGACATTATTTACCGAAATTGTTTCAAATTTGGTATTTGAAGTTCGTTATGGATACTACAGCCTACGACAGAAAATTGCCTGTGCAGGTCCAGGTCTTCGTATAGCTCACCTACAACGGTACCTCCCAATATTCGGTAACTTGATAACTTTAGCGTCATTATTCACCGGAGTAGTTTCAAATTACGTATTTAGAGTTCGTAATGGAAACTACAGTCTGTGACAGAAAATTGTCTATGCAGGTCCAGGTCTTCGCATATATCAGTACCTCCCTATATTCGGTATTTTGACGATTTTAGGGACATCATTCACCGTTTATTTCAAGTTTCGAATTTGAATATGGTAATGGCTTATAACAAACAATGCCTGTGTAGGTCCACGTCGTATAGACCCAAATATAACGGTTCGACCGATGGTCGAACTCCGCTCGTATTAATCGACCGTGGCATCGGAATAAATGACGAATATTATCGCGAAAATATTCTGGAGGGTGTATTAAGCCTTGGGAACACAAATATTTTGGCTGCAGACCTTGGACATTCCAAAAGGAGTACCCTCAGCACCATCGCACTCAGCACGCGCCACCTAAGAACGGTTATAAAATGAAGTTCATCGCTTCATTTCCAGCGCACAATGGCCACCAAAATCTCCGAATACCAATGTGTTGCACTATTGTGTATGGGGTATTTTGAAAAGCAAGTTTGGCACTAAAAGATACCAAAGTGTCGATCACCTCAACCAAGCGCTTCGCCGGGTATGGGCCAAAATACCGCTGAGCAACATTCGGCCAGTGCGTGACGGTTTCATAGACCATTTGAAGATTATAATTCGTGCCAAAGGTGACCAATTCGAACAAATCTAAACTTATTCTAAAATTTGATGGTATTTCCGACATTTTTTGCTTTCATTCAATAAAATTAAAAAAAAATAAGTAAAAAATTATGGCGTTTAACTTTGTTGCAGTTTTTTTTATCTCACCCTGTTCATCATCTTCATACCAGATTTTGTGCTAGTGGAAATATTGGGTGTTTGAAATTTGAAGAGAATCGAATGTTCAGAACTTTGAACCATATGTGGGGAAGTACCAAAAGAAATGCTCCGATATCTACCATATTTAAAACAGATCTTGTGTTGATAGGAATATCGAGATATGCCAAGTCTGAATATAATCGGATGTTTTATGTGCTTCATGGATATTCAAAATATGTGCCCTTTCTGGGGAGAAGTAGACCCATATATCCCTTCTTCACAGCAAGTCTTGTGTTAGTAGAAATAATTGGAAGTGGGAAATATGAAGAGAATTAGATGCTTATGTCGGATTTTATAATCGTTTTGGTTTTTAAAAATGTTGGACCCTTTGTGGGGAAGGTATCAGAACGAGTGGTTCGATCCCGACCATCTTTATTGCAGATCTTGTGTCAATAGACTTATTGAGATGTGCCAAGTCTGAATGGAATTGGAAGTTAATTATTTGTTTTATAGCCATCATGGAAATTCAAAATTTAGACCGTTTGTGGGGAAGGTACCCGAAGGAGTGGACCTACATATTGTATCTTCACACCAGACCTTGGGTTAATGGAAATATTGTGATGTGAGTAATTTCAAGACAATCGTACGCTTACATCACATTTTATAAAAGTTATAATTACTCAAAATGTTAACTCCTTGTGGGGGAGGTACTTTATGCATTGCACCGATATTATCCATTTTCACACCTGACCTAGCACTGAAATTTTCAGCTTTTAGGGGAGAGTTACCAGAAGGAGTGGACCGATATTGAAGGCCTATCAGGCTTTAGAGTACCTACAATTTGGGAACTATATCCAACTCTGAATCATTTTTCAACAAATTTGACAAGGGGGCTTTTGTACCTCTAACACCAAATAACATTGCTGTATAGTGAATGATATGACTTCTATAAGAATTATATGAAAAAATATTTATTGGACCAATAGATACCGGACTAAGTACAGGGTGAAATGAAAAAATTGCAACAAAGTCAAACACCATAATTTTTCAGTTTTTTTTTTTTATTTATTGAATGAAAGCAAAAAAATGTCGGAAATAACATCAACTTTTAGAATAAGATTAGATTTGTTCGAATTTATCACCTTCGGCACGAATTATGGCATTCAAAACGCCAATAAAACTGTCACACGCTGCCCGAATGTTGTTCTATTGTATTTTGGCACGTTCCCGCCGAAGCGCTTGCTTGAGTTATAGTTTAGTGCCAACCTTGCTTTCCAAAATACTCCATATACAATAGTCCAACAGATTGGTATCCGGAGATTTTGGTGGCTATTGTGCGCTGGAAATGAAGCGAGGAACCTCATTTTATAACCTTTCATGGTTGGCGTGAGGTGAGTGCGATGGTGCTGAGTCCTGTTGGAATGTCCAAGGTCTGCGGCCAAAGGCTTTAATACACCCTCCAAAATATTTTAGTCACAATGTTCAGCATTTATTCTGATGCCACGGTCGACAAATACGATCGGAGAGCGGCCATCGGCTGTTATGGCGGCCCACACAATAACCATGGTCGGCGCTTGAGTTCTGGTGGCTAACCGAATGTGCACATTTTCAGCTGACCTCTTTGGCAAGTAAACACAATCTGCTGGACAACGAATGTTTTCTCATCGGAGAAAACCAAATACGGCAGTTCACCACTTTCGGCCAAGTGAAGCAACTCCTTAGCTCTTTTGAGTTAATTTTCTTTCTGTTGTTGTGTAATTTCTAGTAGTTTTTGGAATTTCAATAGCTTTACCCCGAGCTCATTTTTTAATATGTGCCGAATGGAATATTGCGATATGTTCAGCTCACGAGCCATTTTTTTGGCCACTGCGACGCGGGTTTCGATCAAGTCACTTCTTTTACTTTTCGAATCACTTCTGCTGATGTTGCTGTTTTCTTCCGACCACTTCCTTGACTCGGGTTACGCTACCAGGTAACGAGCGATGGTACGAGACCTAACTGTAACGAGCGATCGTGGGACATCTAAAAGAATTAATCACATTTAAATGCTGGAGTGCTCGAACGATAGCCGCTTGTATTTTTCCAGCCAAATATAAAGAAATCACACTATCACGCTTGAATTCCATCGCGAATAACATTTTTTCTGGAAAATTCTCACCTAAATGATTTTGTACGCTTGTAAACAATATAATAAACTGTCATTGGAATAATTTTAATAGCTGTCGAACGAGTGGCTTAGAAATTACAGCGGTCTGAAGTTGGTTGCAGTTTTTTCCTCTCATATCAAAGATATATAAAAATCTGAACCGATCTCGAAAAAACTGACAGAATTATTTTTAAGCTGTATCTGATATCTGGTACCAAATATTGGTCTTGTGAAGTGCACATTACGTATGTGAGGATGTTACACACCAAATCGGATAAGACATATATATGTGAGCAATAGCAATATATAGCTATATATAACCGATTCTTTACAAATTTGTAGTTGCTTCTAGACTGAATTCGATCGGATGTTCCAAAATTTAGGTCATTTGTACTGATATTGGTCATATGGTGCACAATTAACCCGAAATCCATTGAAGATATATATGGGAGCTATATCCAGATTTTAACCAATTCTCACCAGTAGGGATCGACCTTGAATCAAACAAATAATGTTTGGCAATTTTCATCTCAATCGGATTATAAATGTGACCTGCATTTTGTTTACAAAAATGCATGGACAGACGGACTGACATGCATAAATCGATTCAGAAAGTTATTCTATGAAAATCCTCAAAAGTAACTATGGGTCTATCTCATAGACAAAAACATAATACCCTTTTCACTATGTTGTGTAGGGTATAAAAACTCCATTACGTCAAATCCCCATCACCCTAAAAAAAAAAAAACTAAAAAAACTCATGCTTAGCATAAAGAAAATCGTAGGAAATTTTGCATTGTTAACAACTTCAAGAGAACAACCGGCGGAAAAATGTGGAAAATAATCAAAAAAACGCAAAACAAAAAAAAAAGAGAAAAACAAAGAGAAAAACATTTTAATTTATTGTTTAAAAAGCATTTTTTCATTGTTTCTTGCCTTTTTTTGACTCGGACGTTGTGTGCTTCCCCCAGACTTATGTAAGTTTGGGACAAGCTCCACTCACACTCATACATACATGTGTAACTGGGTATTATGCATTAAAAACGCCATTTTCCTCATACATTTATAAACACAATGACCACCATTTCGACCATTGTTATAAGCCAAACAACAAACACCCAAAAAAGGAAGACGAAAAAAAACACAAAAACAAAACAGGAACGAAAACAAACTCCTTCTCATATAGAGGAGAGACCAGCAACTAACAACATGTATAACTTTGTTGCCAATGTTTTTCTGTTGTTGCTTCCCATTTTTTGGTGGTGAGAGAAGGAAGGGGTAGATTCTACAATTTTTGTTTTTCCATCTTTCTTTTTTTTTTGTTGCAACCCTTTCCGGACGACTACAACAATGCAAAACCACTACCATAACTTTATGTGCTGCACATTTTTGGTCAAAGCTGAACGATTTTCAGAGCATAGCATGGCACCGTGCAACACACAACAGGAAAAAAATCAACAACAACAACAAAAAAAGAAAAAATATTATAATTACCAGACTTCCGAGTAACACCAACAGGGCACCGTAACCAACGACTTTACCATCCAAAACGGCAAAATTAATTTCTTTGCCAATGAGCGCAAATGAAACGGGCTTTAAAAATTTCCACAGCAAATCAAGACGTTTGGATACACTAGACTGCAAAGAAAGAATGAAAAAACAAAAAAACGAAATTAAACAAAGCAAAAAATTTACAGGGTTAAAAAGTTAAAATCATATATAGTCTAGTTTTTCACGGGTTAATTTATGGGTAACAATGACTTTAGCAATGGCCAAGTGAAAAGGGCTTTAAGGAATATTTGAAATGTTAAAGATTAACAAGTAAAAAAGCTGCATGTTCGACCGGGCCGAACTTTGAATTCGCTCCACCATTTGGAACGAATTTCGCAATTCTCAAAAACAATAAAATCCATTTAAATCTTAGAAATACCGGATGTAGCCGTTATATTAGGGTCAATACGACGATATGGACCTGCATAGGTAATTTTTTTCATAAGCCATTACAATATTCAAATGCAAAACTTAGAAAAAACTAGTAAGCAAAGACTATAGTCGTGCGGAAGATTTCGCTTTTGAAATTATGTCATAGATCACTGCCCAGATATTACACATTTTGACCAAGGACATTTGCCCAATATTTACGCACTCCGTCGTGCTGTTAGTTGTTGTGGTCAATTTTACAGCAAAATATAATTCAATGGACATTTAAAATGCTAGACTTCTTCCTTGTCCTTAACTCTCTTCTCATGCAAAATGCCGTGTCGATTGGTTTAAATTTCAATTCATTTGAACCCCTAATTATTTTGCAATCATCACCAAAAGCAATGATTTGCTTGTCTACAATATTTGGTCAGAAGTTCGCCTTTGTATTTCGGATATCGCCTGTAGGTAATGTTGGTATTTTTTCACACAAAAGTGGTGATCCATTCTACCCGCTGTCCTAAAATCTAACTTCATGCGAGATTTCGTGTCCTTTGGTTTCTATTTGTGACCTTCAGGAACATTTGTAGTTGTTGGTCCATTTCAACCTCTAAATATATTGTGGACATCTATGAAAACAATAGTCCTAGCCCTTCTGAGCCTAACCCTACCCTTATGAAAATTTTCGTGATGATAGGCCGATAATTGCAATCTGTATATAATAACCCCAACCTGTGTTTTAAGGTGGAAGAATATTTCAAAATTGAAAAAATCGCATGCGATAAAAAATTAAAAAAAAAAAAAAATTAACAAAATACTTTTATACTTTTATGTCAAGAGGGCATTCTGAATTGACAAAATTTGTCAAAAGCGGTTCAGCATTCTAGCTCATATCTCCTACCTTTGTACATATACATCGCATATATTTCGCTACATATGTCCGATATATTTACTATCGGCATCTAAGCAACGGTCAGAATTGACCTATTCGTCCATTTGTGATTAATGGAAAATTTGACTTTTATTTAATACAAATGTTATGGTCTGTTTTTTCCACTAAATATTACCCGATGACCATCAAAATTGGAAGGCTTCTGCTTAGCTCTAAGCTCTAGCCCCATGCAATCTTCCGCGTCGATTGGTCTATAACTTCGATCTGTAGAGCAAATGCAAAATCAAGAATTTTTTCAGTTTTTGGTGCATTTCAACCTCTAAATATTATACGATCATCTCCAAAAGCAATAGGGTTCTATTCTGGCCCAAACCCCACCCTCATTTTAATTTGCGACCATGTACAGACGGACGGACGGACATACATAGTTAGATCGACTCAGCTCGGCGAACTAGGAAGATCCATATATACTTTCCTATGTGGGAAACCAATATTTCCAGGTGACACATAATTTTTGACCCAATCAAACTTATAATACCCCCAACACAAATTGTTGTAGGGTATAAAAATCGGCGAATAATGTAGCTACAGTCATCAAAATACTGATTATCGGGAGGTACCGTAATATGGGGGCTATACGAAGGCGTTGACCTGCACAGACAGTTTTCTGTCTTAGGCTGTAGTATTTATTTCGAACTTCAAATACCAAGTTTGAAACAATTCCGGTGAATAATGTCGCTAATATCATCAAAATACCGAATATAGGGAGGCACCGTTATATGGGGGCTATACGAAGACGTGGACTTGCACAAACAATTTTTTTTCTTAAGGTACGGTCACACTGGGCAAATATTTGATCGAAACTTGTTTTCCCATATTTGACTGAACAAATGTGAAATTCATACAGAGTTGATTCGATGTTCACATTACAGTCAAATATTTGAGAGATTTTGTTTGTTCAAGCAGTCACCAAACAGCGTCAAACAGTGCTATGGGAAAACATGTTTGACACATGTTCACATTCGTAAAATATATTTTCCCATTAAATTGTTTGATCAAACTGTGAGAAAACATAAGTTTATTTGGCTGAGAGAAATAGACAGAGAGAGTGAAAGAGATACATAAAGAAAATGTAGTTTCGGGTATAATTTATTTGGAGAAGGGAAGCAAAAGACCAGCTGTTGTGAAATAAATTCCTTGTCAGAACAATTTTTTTTTTTTGCATTTTTGTTTGTATCATGGTAGAAGAATACAGGTAGTCACATCGACATAGCTGCTGGGACAATGAACTGTCAAAACAATTTTGGAATTGAAAATAATGAATGAAATATTATTGAAATTTGTAAAAATTGTTGAAAAATATATATCATTGCAACCTCCACTTTTTCGCCGTATAGGAAAACATAGAAAAATCTTCTTATTTTTGTCAAAACATTTCAAAATGTTTGACATATCAATGTTTGAAGCGTTGATGCATCTACCTATATCCTATTCCTGAACGTGCAAGAATCTACTAGTTTGTCAATTTTCTTCGATATGATAAAGGGAAAATCGGTAATCGTAGTAAAAACTTTTACATCTTGCAGTTCTGGAACAGACCATATATTAAATTTTTACTAAACATTCAAATTCAGTTAATTCAAAAATATCAAATAAAGAAAACCACCTATTGTATTCGTTTGCTTTTCTATTCATTAAACATCATGTTACAAATGCTCCTGTTCTTAAAGCAAAATGCTGCCCAATGTTTTAAACTGATATTTTTCCCTGTTTGACCTTACAAAACATTTGCACCGTCAAATAAATGTTTGACCAAAAAAGAGGAAAATAATTGATCATAGGTGTTCACATTATGGACGCACTGGTCAAATTTTTGTTTTCTGGCAAATAATTTTGTTTTCCAAAAATCAGCTGTTTTTGTATTTACCGTCAAATAATATTTGGTGGTCAGATTGTGACAAAGAAATATTTGACATTTTTCGTCAAATATTTGCTCAATGTGACCTTACCTTTAGGATTTAATTTTCATTGCGAACTTCAAATACCTAATTTGACACACTTCCGGTGAATAATGTCGCTAAAATCATCAAAATACCGAATATCGGGAGGTACCTTTATATGGGGGCTATATGATAACGTGGACCTACATGGCCCAACAGCAAGGAAAAGTCAAAAGTTGGGCGGGGCCGACTATGTGATACTCTACATCACTATGCATGTTTCGTAAAGCTCCCGTAACAAAAGCATTTATTTGAAGTAGATCATACCACCTATCAACATTTGGCTTTAGAGGAGATATAGTTTGGTTTCAGAGGGAACTAATGCAGGGGAGACAAATCTAAATCTGAATCGATTTTCACTAAATTTGACGGAAACATTTAAACCTTTTATACCAATTAACATTCCTACAGAGTGCATGATATCACTTCGAGAAGGATTATATTAAAAAAATTTGGCAAAGGTATTTTCGAGGTCTAAACTTCCAAATATCATTATTGTCGAATGAATATTATGAATGTGAGGGACTTTAAATCCCAAATCGGATGAAATATATGTATGGGAGCTATAGCTATATTTGAGCCCAATATAAAGCCCAACCGGGAGCTAGAGCTATATCTGAACCGATTTACACCAAATTTAAAGTACTGGATTCTAGGATGAATTCTGTTCATTCATTCAGTCCATTTGGGCTGATATAAGCCATTTGGTGCACAATAAACCTTATATCGGATAAGGATATATAGGGAAACTATATTCTAATCTGAACCGATCTCGATAAAATTTGACAGAGGTATTTTCGAGCAGTATCTGATGTCCGTTACCAAATATCATTCTTGTGAAGTATATATTATGCATTGGAGGGACTTAAAGCCCCAAAGCCTGAACCGAAATTTGATGTACTTGCTTCTAGACTGAATTCGGTGGGATGTACCAAAATTCAAGTCATTAGGACTTATATTGGCCATTTGGTGCACAATTAACCCGAAAACGATTGAAGATATATGGGAGCTATATCTAAATCTGATCTGATTTCCACTAATTTCAATAGGGTTCGTTCTTGGCCCAAACAAATATTTTTTGCAAAATTTCATCTCAATCGGATATTAAATGCAACCTGCATTTTGTTCACAAGAATACATGGATGGACTCGACTCTGAAAGTGATTTTATGATTATTCTCAAAAGTAACTATGAGCCCATCTCGCTTCCTTCTCCCTGTTACAAACTAATGCACAAAGACATTACACCCTTACCCCTATGTGGTGTAGGGTATAATGATCAAAGTAAGTTGATATATTTTCATCCCAAAAGTTTCAAGAATCTGGCTTGTAATTTAAGCAATGAAAATATCCATTCAACCTGACGCAGAGTGGAGTATGGCATGAGGAAACCTAATAATAACCTAAAAAAAAATCCAAGTATTCCCATATCCAAATGTACTAAAAAAATACCTTCCCACACATTTGAATAGTTTTTTTTTTGCATTTCCATCCATTCTGATGGTGTTGCGTTCATTCTATTTTTAAATTTCGAAGCTGGTTTGTTGTTTTTCGTTTTTGTTGCTTCAGCTGTCTCTTATTTCACTTCCTCACTCATCTCATCTTGTTATCTTAAGAGCCGTATACCGTACTTGACTTTAGACATTTTGTTTTTATACCCTACACCGTAAAGGTGGTCAGCGTATTAAGTCTTTGTGCATTGTGCAATTTGGCAAAAGGAAACGAGATAGACCCATAGTTCCTTTTGATGATTTGCATAGAATCACTTTCTGAGTCGATTTATGCATGTCCGTCCATCTGTCCGTCCGTTCGTTTGCCCATATATTTTGGTGAACAAAGTACAGTTCGCATTTATTGCCCTATCCACGTGAAATTTTGCCCAACTCATTTGTTTGGCCCAAGGACGAACTCTATTGAAATTGGAAATAATCGGTCAACATTTAGATATAGCTCCCATATATATCTTCGTACGATTTGCCTTTTATTGGACACCAAACGTGTAATATTAGCCCGAGTAGTATGAAATTTTGCACATACAGCCAAATTAGGCCTGAAAATAAGTATGCCAAATTTGATCGATATCGGTTCAGATGTAGATATAGCTCCAATATATATATATTTTCCATCCGATTTGTTATTTTTGTCCTCCGCAGCCGTAACAACCATATTTGGTGAAATATAACAAATACAGCTCAGAAATGCCTTTGCTAAATTTTATCGAGATCGTTTCAGATTTGGATATAGCTCCCATATATAACTTCGTCCGATTTAATTGTTATTGTGCACCAAACGTGTAATATCAGCCAGAATAGTATGAAATTTTGCACATACAACCAGATTAGGCTTGAACATGAGTATGCCACATTTGATCGAAATCGATTCAGATATAGCTATAGATCCCATATATATTTTTCATCCGATTTGTTATTTTTGTCCTCCGCAGCCGTAATATGCACTCTGTAACAACAATATTTGGGGAAATATATCAAATGCTGCTCGGAAATAGCTTTGCTAAATTTTATCGAGATCGGTTCAGATTTGGATATAGCTCTCATATATAACTTCGTCCGATTTGGCTTTGATTGTGCACCAAACGTCTAATATTTGCCCAAATGGAATGAAATTTGGCACATACAACCAGATTAGGCTTGAATATGAGTATGCCAAATTTTATCGAAATCGATTCAGATATAGCTATAGCTCCCATATATATTTTTCATACGATTTGTTGTTTTTGTCCTCCGCAGCCGTAATATGCAGTCTGTAACAACAATATTTGGGGAAATATATCAAATACAGCTCAGAAATACATTTGCTAAATTTTATCGATATCGGTTCAGATTTGGATATAACTCCCATGTATAACTTCGTCCGATTTACCTTTGATTGTGCACCAAACGTCTAATATTTGCCCAAATGGAATGAAATTTGGCACATACAACCAGATTAGGCTTGAATATGAGTATGCCAAATTTTATCGAAATCGATTCAGATATAGCTATAGCTCCCATATATATTTTTCATCCGATTTGTTGTTTTTGTCCTCCGCAGCCGTAATATGCAGTCTGTAACAACAATATTTGGGGAAATATATCAAATACAGCTCAGAAATACATTTGCTAAATTCAGATTCAGATATAGCTATAGCTCCCATATATATTTTTCATCCGATTTGTTGTTTTTGTCCTCCGCAGCCGTAATATGCAGTCTGTAACAACAATATTTGGGGAAATATATCAAATACAGCTCAGAAATACATTTGCTAAATTTTATCGATATCGGTTCAGATTTGGATATGACTCCCATGTATAACTTCGTCCGATTTACCTTTGATTGTGCACCAAACGTCTAATATTTGCCCAAATGGAATGAAATTTGGCACATACAACCAGATTAGGCTTGAATATGAGTATGCCAAATTTTATCGAAATCGATTCAGATATAGCTATAGCTCCCATATATATTATTTATCTGATTTGTTGTTTTTGTCCTCCGCAGCCATAATATGCAGTCTGTAACAACAATATTTGGGGAAATATATCAAATACAGCTCAGAAATACATTTGCTAAATTTTATCGAAATCGGTTTAGATTTGGATATAGCTCCCATATATTACTTCGTCCGATTTACCTTTTATTGTGCACCAAACGTCTAATATTTGTCCAAATGGGATGAAATTTGGCACTTATGACCGAATTGAGTCTAGAAGCTAGTATGTCAAATTTGGTGAAGATCGGTTTAGATATAGCTATAGCTTCCATATATACTGTTCATCCGATTTATTATATTTGTTACCTACAGCCGTAATATGCACTCCGTAACAACGATATTCAGGGAAATATATCAAATACAGCTCAGAAATATCTTTGCTAAATTCTATAGAGATCGGTTCCGATTTGGATATAGCTCCCATATATATATTTATCGGATTTCAAATTAATTGTGCACCAAATGGGCAATCCGAAGTCCGAATTTAAAAGATACAAATGCTTTGGCATATTTAGTCCTTTGAACCATAGCTTGTATAATTGAATTCTCCCATAACAACTTTTAATTCTTATGCGGAGCTCTACTAAATTAGCAAAGTGGTGTAGGGTATCATAAAGTCGGCCGCCCGTCTTTAAGACTTTCTTTACTGGTTTTTTTCTTTTTCTGTTGATGTTATTGTTTTTGTTGTTCTTGTTACTTAGTTTTCCTATTTGGTTGTTTGTTTGTTTCTTTCATCAACATTTCCTACTTAATGGCCCTGACTGCATTCCAATACTTAACAGAAAAAAAAAGAAAATGTTCTGAAGTGAGGAAAAAAAGAAGAACCCAAGAAAGGCGATAGTTGTGAACAGTAGATAACACTAAAAGACAAAAAAAAGAACAACACAACGCAACGAAAGACAGAACTGCTGAATGAAATCAAATGTCATAAGCTGTCTTTGCAATTAAATTTGTCAACAAGATTGACTTTCTGATAAGATTTTCTCCTACGGTTTACTTTTAGTGTGAAATGCTTTCGTTCTTCACAGAATACAATGACAGGCTGGCTTGCACAGAGAGCACAATTTACACATTCACTAAGCCGTGCTGAAGTGCAAGTTGAGAAAAAAATTGGAAAAATCTTTGTGTACCCTAACCCCACTGCCCTTTTTCTGGGGGGTAGGGTTGTTATGCAAAGTCAAGCTGAAACCACTTTGTATGCACTTACGTTGTCCTAAAGTGATAATAAAAGACACACCCTTGGTAATGGTGAGGGAGTGCGAGGAGGGGTGTTAGTGATATCATAAAAAATTGTCAGAAAGATAGAAAAAACACTCGTCTTTGTCGACGGACCATCCATTAGAAAAGTCCTCACAGGAATATTTATGCTCAAATAATTGGTTAGACAAGTGTAAAGACATAATTTTACATGACACGTTTATCAAAAGTAAGAATTATGATTTTTAGGACTTTGATATTATACACAAATGTTTTTTGTTATTTTTTCAAGAATGCAATAAAGTATTTTTTTTTTGTTCGGAATATCTTGAAGAAAAAATTCAAAAATATTGAATAATTCAAAATGCAATGAAAATTGTGGCTGGGCAAAAACAAATGACAGAAAAATAATTTGTAAGCCTTGCCTGGTAATAATTTAAGGGAGAAATCAATTTTAAAATTGTTTTCTAAGAAATTTGATATATTGTGAGGGAAAGCTAAGTCGATGAAGTTCCAGCGTCTGCTGAAGACTTCACAACAGAAATGCTCAAACGCAAAATGCTGAAGTAAAAAAAAAAATACAATAAAAGCTCTAGATTTCAGCGACTCTCAACCCATTTCGTTCCGAGATTTAATTTTTATTTTTGTTTTTGAAAAACAATATTTTTTTAGAGTAATTTGGGCCCACTGATGTAAAAAATTGCCTCAGAAAAAATTTCCGATTTTCCCAGACAAAAAACAAGGGAACTGATGAGGATTGGTGGCTCTTTCCGAAACCTAGGTATTCACTGCCTTACCTCCTGTTAAACATTACCATCATTCTCCACTAATAAACAAACTTTGTTTTTATAAAAACAACAAAAATGTTATTAAACCTGGCCATTTTGCAACCAAAAAATACTATTGTATCCCAAACAAACAAGCGAACACTGTTTTGGCTTATTTTTGCTTTTTCAATATTAATTTATATTAAATATGGGTTTCAGGGGGATTTTTCTTAATTAAAAAAAATTTGTTTAAATTTTTACCCTTTTCATATACAAATATATATTTTTTTTTTTTTTTGAAAATGGGTGTTTTTACCGTTTGAAATACAAAACAGAGCTGAAGGTCTCAAAGTAAAAAAAAAAAAAATTTCGCAAATTCTTGATAACTTCACAGTTTTGTATCCGAAATTATAACAATGTTTTAAGCAATCCACCATTTTTAGTAAGGTTGTACTTCAAAAAATTTTTTTAGGAAGAATATGCACAAATGTATCTGAAAACAAGTAAGCAAAGGCTACAGTCGAGCGGGGCCGACCGTTGAATACCCTACAACACTATAATAAACGATACAGTTTATATAGACGAGATACTCGAAAGAATTCCACAAGATATTGTGACAAATAATAAAAGAAAACCATCAGGTTTCGTTCTCTAATTTTCGAATAATAGCAACTTAAGCTAATTTGCTCATTTCCAATTTATTGGAAGATGTCGCTGGAATGGACATTTTCGTATTTTGTCTACAAATGTTGGCAAACTATTTCACACATTGAATATTTTTGGGTGGCCATCCAAAACTGCTTGGCTTTTGCAATGTCCGGTAACCCCCACTCAAATATGCGTGAGGACCGGGCGATAATTACGACCTGCTGACAATTTTGCAGTTTTTGGTCCATTTCAACCCCTAAATATATGGCGATCATCTCCAAAAAGAGTAGGCTTCTTTTCTGACCCTCATCTTATCCCCATGCAAAATTTCGTAAGGATCGGGCCATAAATGCGATCTGTATATAATATCCTGATATCCTTACTACTTAGTTTTGTTAGCTGTAGAAATATTACCAAATGTTTAATTCAAAATGAAAATATGCCAAAAATATGACAAAATTGAAAAAATATGAGAAAATTTTACAAAATCAATGTTTTCCTCTTTAGAGAGATATTTTTATGCGATTTTTTAGACGTTTTTTCTTTCCTGCCAAGAGGCCATTCTGAATTAATGAGAACTGTCGAAATCAGTTCAGCCGTTCTCGACATATAAGAGATCTTTCAAGCATATCTTCTTTGATAGACATATATATCGCACATATTTTGCTATATATCCGATTTGATGGATGTTAACATCAATGTAAAGATCAGAAGTAACCTTGTCATGGCTTTGTGATTTCGCCGGGATTTAAAATATTCGCGTTTTAATGAAAAATTTTGAATTTTTTCAACACAAAAGATATGGTCTATTTTACCCGCTAAATATTATCTGATGACCACCCAAATTGGTAGGCTTCTTCCCCGCCCTAAACTCTAGCCACATGCGAAGTTCCGCGTCGATTGGTCTATAATTGCGACCTGTAAAGCTACTGCAAAATCCGACATTTTTTCAGTTTTTGGTCCATTTCGACCCCTAAAAATTATGCGATCATCTCCAAAAGAAATAGGGTTCTATTCCGACCCTAGCCCCACCTCCATTCTAAATTTTGTGGAGATCGGGCCATAATTGCGACCTGTAGAGTGATTACAAATTAACATGGACAGACGGACAGACGGACAGACGGACAGACGGACGGACGGACATACATAGCTAGATCGACTCAACTCGGCGAGCTAGGAAGATCCATATATACTTTCCTATGTGGGAAATCAATATTTCGAGGTGTTACATAATTTTTGGCCCAATCAAACTTATAATACCCCCAACACATAGTGTTGTAGGGTATAATTAAAAAAAATGTCTAGTAAGATCTCGTAAAACAAGTTAACAGGTATCAGTGGGTTTTGCCGACAGAGATGATCCTATCTCTACCATCTATATAACAGATCTTGTAATGATAGAAATATTGAGATGCAGCAAATCAGAATGGAATCAGATGTTAATTTCGCGTTTTATTTTAATTTCGCGTTCATGGATATTCAAAATTTTGACCCTTTGTGGTGGAGGTACCAGAAAAAGTGGACCGATATATTCCATCTTCCCACCATACCTTGGGTTAATAAAAATATTGTAATGTGTATAATTTGAAGAGGGCCAGAAGCTTAATTCGGATTTTATGATCGTTTTTGTTATTCGAAACTTTCTGAACTCTACCATTTTTATAACAGATCTTGTGTTGATGAAAATATTCAGATGTACCAAGTCTGAATGGATCGGATGTTAACTTCGTGTATGATAAACTTCATGAATATTCATAATTGTGACCCTTTGTGGGGGAGGTGCCAGAAGGAGTTAATAAAAACAAAAGGCAATCGGACTCTTACTTCACATTTTATAAGATTTGTAATTATTAAAAATTTTGACCCTTTTTTTGGGGGAGGGTATTGGATGGAGTGGACCGATATTGTCCAATTTCGCACCTGTCACCTGGCAAATATTAGAATTTAGAGCCTTCGTAGTGGAGGCACCAGAAGGAGTGGACCGATATTGCCCATCTCCGAACTCGATTTAAGTTTGATAATGTCCTGAAACGGACATATTCCCCCCTAACATTTCCATCCATTTTGAATGGATACTTTTGGCCCCTAATGGGATTTGATTTTAGTACTACCAGACTACTGCCATTAAATGCCATGTTAGATTTATACAGGGCGAGATGAAAAAACTGCAACCAATTTCAGACTGCTGTCATTTCTAAGCCAGTCGCCCGACAGCTGTTAAAAGTATTCCAATGACAGCTCATTTTATTGTTTACAAACGTACTTTGGTGAGAATTTTCAGGAAAAGTTATTCGTGATGGAATACAAGCGTGATGTTATTTCTTTATATTTGGCTTGAAAACCACCACTTAGAGCATTTAAATGTGAATAAATTTTTTGAGTCTCGTACCATCGCTCGTTACCGTGATACTGGTAGCGGAGCCCGAGGTCAAGAAAACAGCAACATCAGCAGAAATGGTTCGAAAAGTAAAGAAGCGACTTGATCGCAACCCGCGTCGTAGTGGACGAAAAATGGCTCGTGAGCTGAACATATCGCAATATTCTATTCGGCAAATATTAAAACATGAGCTCGGATTAAAGCCATTAAAATTCCAAAAAGTTACACCGCAACGAAAGAAAATAGACTCAACAGAGGTAAAGAGTTGCTTCGCTTGGCCGAAAGTGGTGAACTGCCGAATTTGGTTTTCTCCGATGAGAAAACATTCGTTGTCCAGCAGTTTGTAAACAAACAAAATGATCGTGTTTACTTGCCTAAGAGGCCAGTTGCAAATGTGCACCTTTGGTTGGCCACCAGAACTCAAGCGCCGGCCATGGTGATGGTGTGGGCCGCCATAACAGCCGATGGTCGCTCTCCGCTCGTATTAATCGACCATCATAATAAATGCCGAATATTATCGCGAAAATATTTTGGAGGGTGAAGCCTTGGGCACTCAAACATTTTGGCCGCAGACCTTCGACAATTCAACAGGACTCAGCATCATCGCACTCAGCACGCGCCACCCAAGAATGGTTACAAAATGAGGTTCCTCGCTTGATTTCCAGCGCACAATTGCCACAATAATCTCCGGATACCAATCCGTTGGACTGTTGTATCTGAGGTATTTTGGAAAGCAAGGTAATTCAAAAATACCAAAGCGTCTATCACCTCAAGCAAGCGCTTCGCCGGGAATGAGCCAAAATATCGCAGAGCAACATTCGGGCAGCGTGTGACGATTTCAATTGGTCGTTTGAAGGCCAAAATTCGTGCCAAAGGTGACCAATTCGAACAAATCTAAACTTATTCTAAAATTTGATGTTATTTCCGACATTTTTTTATAATTTAAAAAAAATTTAATAATTATGGCGTTTGACTTTGTTGCAGTTTTTTATCTTACCCTGTATTTATATATCATAGGTGATTGACCTACAAATGCATTTCGATATAATTCCGATGGGAATTATATTTTTTCTTTTATCTTTTTCATGTAAAATATTCAAAAAATGTTAAAAAGTAACCCAGCGTACATCCATGTCTGAAATAGAGAGGGGCACCCAATTAGCCTAATCCAACAGACATTAGATCTTTCATTTTGATTCCCACACATTTCCATCAATTTTGATTGCATACTTTTGGGCCCAAATGTGATTTAAATTTAGTATTGCAATCGTTTGCCTCTTAGTATGTTTTTATTTTTAATTTCCAGCACAACTTTCAATTTTTAATATAAATTTAATTTACTAAAATTTCTAATTCTCCAAAAAAAATATATATTCGTAAAGTCAATTAAAAGTTAATTTTTCAATATTGTTTGCTTCCGCAACAACAATTTCGTTGTTGTTTTACATTTTATCATGAAATATGTTTTTAACTTTTAAACTATAACGTTTAGTTGTTGTTAGCTGGCTGGCTAGCTAAGCTCAATAGGATGGGATGGATGCAAGGCTTAGCAACAAAATGCATTCAACTTTCAATGCATTGAGCAGGGCCAATACCTTCCTTACACACACACGCCAACACACACTCTCTCTCTCAAAACAAATTTAATTTCACCAATAAAATTTGCAAACCCCTAATCCGTTCACTTTCTGCCTGGAGGCATTTAATTTGTTAATGTTTATTGAATTTGCTTGGGTTTTGGCCAGCTCCAAAAAAGGCAAGCAGCCTCGTCAATGTGTGCTGAAGATGAAACTAGTTTTGTGGTTAGCTGGACCAGTTTTGTTTGGCAACAAAGCGGTGGGGAAATTAAATGTAAGTTTTAAATTGTTTTTTTTTTTTTTTAAATTTTGGCCAAAACAAAACGATGTACATCAAAGTCTACTTAAAGTTCGTTTGGATTTGATTATAAAAATTGGGTCAAATTTTAAATTTAATATAAGGACGATAATGAGGCGATACACAAGGCAATTGCCCAGAACAACTGTGACTGGTAAAACTTTCAAAAAAAAAAAAAGAACGAATTTTTACAAAACAAAAACAAAAAAAAAGAATTTTGTGATTTCCAAAAGAAGTTAATAAAGTTATTTAACTTTTTATACTTTTTATACCCTCCACCATGGTGTACGTTAAGTTTATCATTCCGTTTGTAACACCTCGAAATATATATTTTGGACCCCACTTGATCAGCGATGACAGTCCGACTGTCTGCCCGTCTGTGGAAATCACTATAGCTTCCGAACGAATTGAAGTGGATTGATAAAATTGTATTAAAATGTGTAAAAACAGGACGTTTGGTTTTTAAATGGGCTATATAGGTCCACGTTTACTAATAGGCCCCATATACCTACACCTCCCTATATTGAGTATTTTGAAGATATTAGCGACATTTTTCACTGGAATATTTTTTTTAAATTTGGTATTTGAAGTTCGTAATGGATACTACCGCCTAAGACAAAAAATTGTCTGTGCAGGTCTACGTCTTCGTATAGCCCCCCATATAACGGCACCTCGCGATATTCAGTATTTTTATGATTTACGGGAATCGTTTCAAATTTCGTAACGATAGTGGGTAATAGGTTCTATGACAGAAAATTGCGTACGCAAGTCCAAGACAGTGTATAACCCCCATATATCGGTACCCTCCTACATTCGGTATTTTGATGATTTTAGCGATATTATTCACCGGAATTGTTTCAAATTCGGTATTAAGAGTTTGTAACAGATACTACAGCCTATGACAGAAAATTGTCTGTGCAGGTCCACGTTTTCGTATAGCCCCATATAACGGTACCTCCAGATATTCGGTATTTTGATGATTTTAGCGACATTATTTACGGGAATCGTTTCAAATTCGGTATTAAGAGTTTGTAATAGATACTACAGCCTAGGACTGAAAATTGTCTGTGCAGGTACACGTTTTCGTATAGGCCCCATATATCAGTACCTCCCTATATTCGGTATTTTGATGATTTTAGCGACATTATTAACCGGAACTGTTTCACATTTGGTATTTGAAGTTCGTAATGGATACTACAGCCTGTGACAGAAAATTGTCTGTGCAGGTTCACGTCTTCGTATAGGTCTCATATATCAGTACCTCCCTATATTCGGTATTTTGATGATTTTAGCGACATTAATAACCGGAATTGTTTTAAATTTGGTATTTGAAGTTCGTAATGGAAACTCCATCCTATGACAGAAAATTGTCTGTGCAGGTCCACGTTTTCGTATAGCCCCCATATACCGGTACCTCCCGATATTCGGTATTTTAATGATTTTAGCGACATTATTAACCGGAATTTTAGTAAACTTGGCACTTGAAGTTCGCACTGGAAACTACAGCTTATGACAGAAAATTGTTAGTGCAGGTCCACGTCTTCGTATAGCCCCCATATAACGGTACCTCCTGATATTCGGTATTTTGATGATTTTAGCGACATTATTAACCGGAATTGTTTCAAATTTGGTATTTGAAGTTCGTAATGGAAACTACATCCATGACAGAAAATTGTCTGTGGAGGTCCACGTTTTCGTATAGCACCCATATAACGGTACCTCCCGATATTTGGTATTTTGATGATTTTAGCGACATTATTAACCGGAATTTTAGCAAATTTGGCACTGGAAGTTCGTAATGGATACTACAGCCTAAGACTGAAAATTGTCTGTGCAGGTCCACGTTTTCGTATAACCCCCATATAACGGAACCCACGATATTCGGCATTTTGATGATTATAACGACTTTATTAACCGGAATTGGTTCAAATTTGGTATTTGAAGTTCGTCATAGATACTACAGCCTATGACAGAAAATTGTCTGTGCAGGTCCACGTTTTCGTATAGCCCCCATATAACGTTACCTCCCGATATTCGGTATTTTGATGATTTTAAGGACATTATAAACCGGAATTGTTTCAAATTTGGTATGTTAAGTTCGTAATGGAAACTACAGCCTAAGACTGAAAATTGTCTGTGCAGGTCCACGTTTTCGTATAGCCCCCATATAACCGTACCTCCCAATATTCGATATTTTAATGAGTTTAGCGATATAGTAATGGCTGATGACAAACAATGCCTATGTAGGTCCACGTCATATAGACCCCAATATAAAGGCAATATTCGGTATTTTTAAAATTTAACAGAATTTTTTAAGGATTTTATTTTTTGAAAATTTCCAAATTCGTTCAAAATGGTGGATGGTATTTAAAGTACGGCCCGGCCGAACTTACTGCTTTTTAACTTTTTAAAGATTTTAGCAAAATTTTTAAGGATTTTTTTTTTGAAAATTTCCAAATTCGTTCCAAATGGTGGAGGGTATTTAAAGTTCGGCCCGGCCGAACTTACTGCTTTTTAACTTGTTTACATTTTTTTTTTTTTGTAAAATTTATAAATTCTTTTCAAATGATGCAGGCTATTCAATGTCGGCCCGGCCGAACTTACTATTTGTTTTCTTTCAAATGGCTTTAATCCTTTTTTTCTTTAAACACACCAAACATATTCTGCCACAACATTTATATTCCTTGCCACCATTAACATTTTCAAACATTTCCAATTTCATTTTACATCACTTTAAACGACTGCGATAATAACTAGCAAAAAATATTGCAAAAAAGGCGCACACACATATGTTATTACCAATTGTAGACCGTAACGAAAGTATGAAAGAGTTAATAAAACGAACGACGACAGATTTTATTTTTTATTTTCTTCATAAACTTACATTTTCATATGTTTGCCGTTGTTGTGGCGTCATTTTGGCTTGTTGACGCTTCCATCCAATTCCGGCTACGAAGGCAACTGTTACACAGCCCAAGGCGCCTGCTGATGGATACTTGATAGCTTTACTGCCCATTACAGCGATGGTGCCACCCAAGACGGTCAAGACAAAACGTAGGCCATTTACATAGGTCTGTGAAAGAGAAATGAAGAAAGAGAGAGAGAGAAAAACAAATCAGAAAAACGGAAAGACAACATTAAAAAACATGGTTGTTGAAAGCAAGCGGCATATTCACATAAATTATTTAAGATAAAATGTAACGCTGAGAGGAATGTAGGATAAATTGTGTATGGGTGTATATATATGGTTTGCATATTATGCTTAAAGTAATTAAACTGTATTCGTAGTATGAATACATAAACCTATTTTTACCATAAATAATCCTATAATAACATTAAAATGTGTATATAATTGTTTTAAGGTCTTATAAAAAAAGAGACCCTCTTCACACTTATGAAAATCAAAGTATTCGCAGTGGTTGGAAACAAATATAACCGTGGTTAAGATCGACTCATCCACCAAGGGTAATAAAATGTCTCAAAATTCCTAAATATTGGGGCTTGACTCTGCTGAAAAATTTGATAGCAATTCAAAATATAACAACACTTAAGTATGGAAGTAGTGCTAACAACAGATGCTAACGTTTATCGGAATATTACATATAACAATACGAGGATTATTTCAATCTAAAAAATATTAATCCTCAAGAGAGTCAACAAGAGTGTCTTTTGTCTTTTATACCTTCAGCCATATGGCTACAGAGGGTATATATCATTTAATACGGTCGTGCCTAGTCGAAATAACGGTTTTAGACCCTAGGTCTCTTTGGACCAAATCCGTTCCAGAACATTTGGAGTCGATCTTCCGATGTCCGTCCGTCCGTCCGTCTGTCTGGCTGGCTGATGCGCACAATAACTCTCGAAGGAAGTATCCGATCTGATCCAAACGTGGTACATCGTAATATTTTTGTCAAACTTAGATCGAGTTCGGAGATGGGCAATATCGGTTCACTCCTTCTGGTACCTCCCACACAAAATGTCAAAATTTTCAAAGAAACGAATTTATTGCACAGAAAGAGAAAGGATAATCCGATTTTGCTCGAACTTTTAAAATAATAATATTTTCATCAGTGCTAGGTCAGGTGCAAAAATGGACAATATCGGTCCACTCCATCAAGTACCTCCCCCACAAAGGGTCAAAATTTTGAATAATTACAACTCTTATAAAATGTGATGTAAGAGTCCGACAGTCTTTAAATTTCACACATCCCAATAATTTTATTAGGCCAAGGTCTGGCTCGGTTCAGTCCTTCGGGTACCTCCCCCACAAAAGGTCGAAATTAAAAAAAAATATTTTATGCACATAAAGAGAAGCAATAAATCGATTTTGCTCGAATTTTGCAAATCCCAATATTTGCGTCAGTGCTAGGTCGTGTGCTAAAATGGACAGTATCGGTCCACTCCATCAAGTACCTCCCCTAAAAGGGTCAACATTTTGACATTTTTAACTCTTATAAAATGTGATGTAAGGATCTGAACGTCTTCAAATTTTCCACATTCCAATATTTTTATAAACCCAAGATCTGGTGTTGACATGGGATGTATAGGTCCACTCCTTCTGGTACCTCCCCTACAAAGTGTCGAATTTTTGAATACCTACGAAGCTCATAAAACGCCAAATTAACATCCGATTCCATTTAGTCTTGGCACATCTCAATAGTTTCAATAGTTTCTTCTGGTACATTCCCCATACATAGGTTTCAAGATTTTGAAAAACCAAACACTCAAATAAAGCGAAATAAGCATCCAACTCTCTTCAAATCTCACACATACAAATATTTTTGCCAACACAAGATCTGTTGTGAAGTTGATATATATCTGGGAACCCCTTCCGGTACCTCACCCACAAAGGGTCACAATTTTCAATAATTTTATCTGTCATAACTTTCGAAACAATTTAGCAATTCTTTACTACTTGGTATGCTCAAATATTTCTCTCAATAAGAAGCCTGATATGAATATGAAATTTATCGGAATTTATGATTTCGCATAAAATTGCAAATAAATAACCTTTTTAGTAATTTTGCCCAATATTTCGCTCAATATTTTTTATTTGTATCAGATAAAGTATAAAAATGGAATATTTCGGTAGACTCTATCTGGTACATCACGCACATTTTAACATTTTCTAAAAATTATTACAGATCTCATATAAAGTGAAGGAGTGAGTCGATATAATCTATACCAGGAACGTCGGAATATTTATATCATATTTTTGGGTCCGATACGAAGTGGACAATATTGGCCCATTCCTTCGGAACCTGCGCCATACAGGGTCAAACGTTTGAAGAATTGTAACACTAGTCAAATATATTTCGATTATTTAATCGAACATAGGCTAAGGGTATATATCTGTCAGCAATACCGACTTTTAAATCGCATCGAAATTCAAAATATTCTACAAAATTATTTGTCATTAACTTCTATCAGAAGTCTAAATCTTCAAAACAGTACGCAAAAAATACATTTTCCATGACCCCAATCGAATATGGAAGTTGAGGTAAAAACAGAAGACACATATATCTGCGTTTCGAAAGCTGATATTGCCAATTACCTAAAATAAGGTCACAAGTTTCACCCACTTTTCACATCTTTTAAAGAGGGTAAGATGAAAAAACTGCAACCAATTTCAGACTACTGTCATTTCTAAGCCACTCGTCCGACAGCTGTTAAAATTATTCCAGTAACAGCTCATTGAATTTTTAACAAGAGTACAACATCATTTTGGTGAGAATTTTCCAGAAAAAAAGTTATTTCTGATGGAATTCAAGCGTGATAGTGTGATCTCTTTATATTTGGCTGGAAAACCACAAGTGGCTATGGCTAAGAGCACCCATGTGAATAAATCTTTTGTGTCTCATAACATCGCTCGTTACCTTGATACTGGTAGTGTAGCCCGCCGTCAAAGAAGTGGACGGAAGAAAACAGCAACATCAGCAGAAATGGTGCGAAAAATAAAGAAGCGACTTGATGGTAAACCGCGTCACAGTGACCGAAAAATGGCTCATGAGCTGAACATATTGTAATATTCCATTCGGAAAATATTGAAAAATGAGCTCGGGGCAAAGCCATTGAAATTCCAAAAATTTCAAGCGCCGGCCATGGTGATGGCATAGGCCGCCATAACAGCCGATGGTCGCTCTCCGCTCGTATTAATCGACCGTGGTATCAGAATAAATGCCGAATATTATCACGAAAATATTTTGGAGGGTGTATTAAAGCATTGGGCAACCAAACATTTTGGCCGCACACCTTGGACTTTCCAACTGGACTCATTACCATAGCACTCAGCATGCGCCACCCAAGAATGGTTACAAAATGAGGTTCCTCGCTTCATTTCCAGCGCGCAATGGAAATGCCAGCATCTTACCCTGTATAGGGGAGTTATTGTAATATCTAAACCGATTTTCTCCATATTTAATGTACTTGCTTCTAGACTGAATTCGGTCGGATGTGCTAAAATTCAGGTCATTAGGACTGATATTGGCCATTTGGTGCACAATTAATCGGAGCTATATTTAAATTTAGTCATTGTTTTCCATCTCCATATCAAAGGTAAGCATGAGGAATTTTTCAAAGTACTATTACGATACAATCCCTAAATGGTTATATATTTTAAATGACAAAACCTATTATTTAAATGACAGATCGAACTAAAACATTTAAAGGCAAACAACCGTTTATACAAATAAATGTGTGTGTTTTGCAAAAAATGCCACATCAAATCAATTGTTCTGGGTAGTGCAACAATAGAATATTTTGTCGAAGCTTTGCGGGGGAGGGTTGGAGGTGGGCCACGGGAGCAAAACAAAAAATTTGGGGCGATTTTGCGTGAGTAGCACAGCTGTATAAATGTTATTTTGTGACCATAAAATAGTTTCGGTGAATGCAACATATGTACATTTCTAGATGAACTGGTGAAATTGGACTGGTACTAGGCTTGGCTTTCCATTGCTGCTGCTGATGTTGTTGTTGTTTCAGTTTGGTTGGATGGTTGGTTGGTTCGTTGCTGGGGTTTAGAGAAGGCCCAGACACAAACAACGCCAGTTTAGTTTGGTTTTTAGCCATGATGTTTGTTATTCGGTTGGATTTTCTTTTTTTTTTTATACCCTCCACCATACTGTGGAGGGTATATTAACTTTGTCATTCCGTTTGTAACTCCTCGAAATACCCATGTCAGACCCAACAAAATATATATATTCTTGATCAGCGTAAAATTCTAAGACGATTTAAAAAAATTTGCACACATGTTTATTTTTCCAGTAGGCAGGTTAAGTTCGTAATGGGCCATGTAGGTCAACGTCTTCATATAGTCCCCACATACCGTTATGTGGTATTTTGATGTTTTTAGCGACATTATTCACCGGAATTGTTTCAAATTTGTTATTTGAAGTTCAAAGGGGATACTACACCCTAAGACAGAAAATTGCCTGTGCAGGTCCACGTCTTCGTATAGCCTCCATATAACGGTACCCCCAGATATTCGGTATTTTAATGATTTTAGCAACATTTTTCACCAGAATTGTTCCAAATTTGGTATTTGAAGTTCGTAATGGATACTACAGTCTATCACAGAAGATTGTATGTGATGATCCACGTCTTCGTATAGCCCCATATAACAGTACCTCCCGATGTTCGATATTTTGATGATTTTACCGAATTTATTCACCGGAATTGTTTCAAATGTGGTATTTGAAGTTCGTAACGGATGCTACAGCCTATGACAGGAGATTATCTGTGCAGGTACGTGTCATCGTATAGCTCCCATATAACGGTACCTCCCGATATTCGGTATTTTGATGATTTTAGCGACATTATTCACCGGAATTGTTTCAAATTTGGTATTTGAAGTTCCAAATAGATACTACAGCCTAAGACAGAAAATTGTCTGTGCAGGTCCACGTCTTCATATAGCCCCCATATAATGGTACCTCCCAATATTCGGTATTTTGATGATTTTAGCGTCATTATTCACCAGAATTGTTTCATTGTGACAGAAAATTGTCTATGCAGGTCCAGGTCTTCGTACAGGCCCCACATACCAGTACCTCCCTATATTCGGTATTTTGATGATTTTAGGTACAATACCCACCGAAATTGTTTGAGATGTGGTATTTGAAGTTCGTAATGGATGCTACAGCCTGTGACTGAAAATTGTCTATGCAGGTCTAGGTCTTCACACAGTTCCGATATAACGGTACCTCCCTACGATACGATATTTTGAAGATTTTAGCTATATTATTCACAGTTTATTTCAAGTTTCGAATTTGAATATGGTAATGGCTTATGACAAACAATGCCTATGTCGTATAGACCCCAATATAGCGGATATATTTGGTATTTTTAAAATTTAAAGATAATTTTTTAAGATTTTTTTTTTTTTTTTTTGAAAATTTCCAAATTCGTTCCAAATGGTGGAGGGTATTCTTTTCGCTTGTTCTTGCTTTTGTTGTTGCTGGTGGTGTTGCATTGCGTTGCGTTTCCCTGCTGTGGAAATTGTGTAAAACTCCAGCAGTTATTTATGTTGGTTAGGCTCGAAAAATTTCATTCATAGTTAGCCTGAGTTTTTGTTACTCAGCAACTACGACTGCTGCAGCTTCCAACGCTTCTTGTGATTTCCATTTGAATTGCTTTGCTTTGCAATGCTACTGCCTGCCATTTCAATTTGTAGTTCTATTTGTGTTTCTGTGTGAAGTTTTCTCTTAACACAGATTTTCGGAATGTGATAAATTCCTTGTGTGTGGTGTGAGTGTGGGTGGGTGTGTGTGTGAAATAGATTTTTTTCCTTTTTCCAGTTTTTGTTTTCTGTTCTTTTTCCATTTTAGCCATCCAGAGCAAGTGTTGTCGATGGGTTATGCCAGTCCAGTAGATTTCTGGACACATGATGCCTGTCTTTCAATGCAGATTGGTGATACTATCGATGCTAGGACCTTTGGGCCTTGTTAAAATTACATGATGAATATCATGTTGTTGTATATAGCAACAAAACACATTCATAGAAAATCAAAAAAAAAAAAATAGAATCTAGAAAAGAAAACAGAATTAACTCCGAAAAAATGAATACCAACGAAATGTTGTAACTTGCCACATTCACTTCCCATTGCCCAAGGAACAAATCAAAAATTAATGAAATTTTGATTTTGCAAATGGCAGATGTTATTTGAGAATGTTTTCCTTGCTTTTTTCTGAAACTCCCAAACAAATTCGATGGAAGCAACAAAAACAAAAAACAGAATGAAAATAAAAAGCAATGTAACATTTGTAATGTTGTTTGGATTAGCTAGAATTTTTTTTTTCGAGGAAATGCTAAAGAAAATGAAAATTAACATCTTAGATATTGGATATTTTTAATTAAGTCGATTATTGCAAGAAAAAATATTGAAAGTGTGTTGATTTCAAAATTGGTAAGTTTTTTTTTGCGATTATTTCCCTATGGTAGCCTATGGAACGATCTGAGAAGAAAATATTGAAACTATGTAAAACCAAACAAGTTAAAAAGCAGCAAGTTCGGCCGGGTCGAACATTGAATACCCTCCACCATTTGGGACGAATTTGGAAATTGTCCAAAAATAAAATCCTTAAAAAATTCTGATACAATTTTAAAATAGTAGTTATATAGTGGTGTATACGACGTGGACCCACATAGGCATTGTTTGTCATATGCCATTACCATATTCAAAATCGAAACTTGAAATAAACAGTGAATAATGCAGCTAAAATCATCGAAATATTGTACCGTTATGTCGGAGCTGTGCGAAGACCTGGACCAGCATAGACAATTTTCTGTCACAGGCTGTAGCATCCATTACGAACTTCAAATACCACATCTCAAACAATTTCGGTGAGTATTGTACCTAAAATCGTAAAAAATACCGAATATAAGGAGGTAGTAATATATGGAGCCTAAACGAAGACCTGGACCTGCATATACAATTTTCTGTCATAGACTGTAGTTCCCATTACGAACTACAAATACGTAATTTGAGACAATTCTGGTGCATAATGACGCTAAAATCATCAAAATACCGAATATTGGGAGATACCATTATATGGAGGCTATACGATGTCGTGGATCTGCACATACAATTTTCTGTCTTAGGCTCTAGTATCCATATCGAACTTTAAATACCAAATTTGAAACAATTTCGGTTAATAATGTCGCTGAAATCATTAAAATATCGAATATAGGGAGGCGCGGTTATATGGGGGCTATATGTAAACCTGGACCTATATGTGTGCCAAATTCTAGCCTTCTATCTCCATTCCTGCGAAAGATAGCGTGATTACAACAGACAGACGAACAGACAGATAGACAGGCGGATATTGCCGTTTGAAGGCCATATTTCGTGCCAAAGACCATCAAAATCTCCGGATACCAATACGTGTGACTATTGTGTCTGGAGTATTTTGGAAAGCAAGGTTGGTACCAAAATATACCAAAGTGTCGATCACAAGCGATTCGCCAGGAATGGGCCAAAATACCGCAGAGCAACATTTGGGCAGGGTGTGACGGTTTCATTGGCCGTTTGAAGGCCACATTTCGTACCAAAGGTGACAATTTTGAACAACTCTAAGTTTATTCCAAAATTTGATACTATTTCCGAAAAAATGTAAAAAATATGGCGTTTGACTTTGTTGCTGTTTTTGTGTCTCACCCTTTCTCTGTAGGTAACAACGACTTACACCTTTTCACTTGTATAATTGAAAATTGATACATCAATTGTAAACTCAATAATAACATTTTAGATATTTAACGTTAATATTGGGAAATATCTTAAAATGGTCGCATTTTGTATCCAAATATATCTCGAAAGATACATTCATCCATTATTCCATGTAAAAGGGTTTCAGATTTACGGAATTTTTTGCTTCATACATAGTAGTTTAGGGTATAACATGATAGGCACTGCCCACCTATGTTTGGTTCCTTAAGATGCGTAAAATGCACTATCTAAACAGATTTTCTTCAGGTTGGACAAAATCACTTTTAGGTTATATGCGACCTTGGACAAAAGAGAACCAAATATTTAGCTAATTTTGAATACAAATTTGGATTCTTGTTCTTATGTCCAAATCCATTTTGAAAGATTTCGTTTTTGATAAGATGTCGAAGAGGCCTGCCCCGATGTTACCCTTAGATTTTTGACCCAGGGAATTTGGCCAATAATTGTCACACGAAAGTTTTGGTCCATTTTATAGCTAAATATAATACAATATTCATCCAAAATGCTAGACTTCTTCCCTGCCCTTAGCTGTCTTCTGATGCGAAATTCCGTATCGATTGGTTTTCAATTGTGGCCTATAGAGTGACTCTAAAATTAGAAAACTTTTAAAATGTACATCTTAAAAACAATAGGCTTTCCGTTCTGACCCTAAACCCTACCCCCATGCAAAATTTTGTGAGGATCGGACGATAATTGCGACATGCATATTATACCCTCAAAACTTAGTGTTGCGTGGTATAAAAACTTAGAAAATTTACAAATCAAAATTGTATGTCAAATTAAAAAATCGCATGCTATAAAAAATATGACAAAAATTGAAAAACAAAAACAAAATGGTGACCTAGTAATGTATTTGCGGAAATTTTCCTATTGTCTTTCATAAAAGTTATGGTGTATCTTACCCGCTTAATATTGTCCAAATTGGTAGGCTTCTGTCCACTCCTTAACTCTATTTGCATGTAAATTTGCGGGTCGATTGGTTCATAATTGTGGCCTTTAGGGTAACTGCAAAATCAGGACATTTTTCTATTTTTGGTCCATTTCAACCCTAAAGATTTTGCAATCATCTCCAAAACCAATAGGGTTCTGTTCTGTTCTGTTCTGTTCTGACCCTAACCCCACCTCCATTTTTGTGAGGATCGGTTCATAGCTGCGACCTGTAGTTTGATTACAAATTAACATGGACGGACGAACGGACGGACATAGATAGCTAGATCGACTCAGCTCAGCGACATAGGGAGATCCATACATACTTTCCTATGTGGAAAATCAATATTTCGAGGTGTTACATAATTTTTGACCCAATCGAACTTATAATACCGTCGACACCTAGTGTTGTAGGGTATATAAATGTCTGCGAAAATTAAATTTTACTTCAGTCCCAAAAAACATTTTCAATAATCAATTATCATCACATTGGAAACAATTAGTGCGTATGATGAATATTCATTCGTATAATATAGATTATACGTAAGGTAGTTCAGCGGAATAAAGGAATCAATTGTTAGCAAACAACAAAGATTGGCTGGACCCGACGTAAAAATAGTTAAAAATCATTTAAAACATAATTTTTTTTTGTACCCTCCACCATAGTATGGAGGGTATATTAACTTTGTCATTTCAACACCACGAATTTTAGACCCCACAAAGTATATATATTCTATATATACTTAAAATTCTATGTCGATTTAGCAATGTCCGTCCGTCTATCCGTCTGTCCGTAAGTGGAAATCACTCTAGCTTCCGATTGATTGAAGTAGGTTGATAGAGTTTTACACTAGTGTACTATGTCTGTAGGACTTTTGGTATTGAAAATGGGCCATGTAGGTCCACGTCTTCGTATAGCCCCCATATAACTGTACCTCCCGATATGCGGTATTTTGATGATTTTAGCAACATTATTAACCGGAATTGCTTCCAATTTGGTATTTGAAGTTCGTAATAGATACTACACCATAAAGCAGAAAATGGACCATGTAGGTCCACGTCTTCATATTGCCCCTATATGTCGGTACCCCCCAATATTCGGTATGTTGATGATTTTAGCAACATTATTTACAGGAATTGTTTAAAATTTGATATTTTAAGTTAGAAAATTTTCTGTGCAGCTCCACGTTTTATAACCCCCATGGTACCTCCCAATATTCGGTATTTTGATGATTTTAGCTACATTATAAAAATATTATTTTTCAAGTTTCGCATTATGGCTACATTCGGCATTTTTAACATTTTAACAGAATTTTTAAGGGATTTTATTTTTTTGTAAATTTGTCAAATTTGTACCAAATGGTGAAGGGTATTCAGCTTTTTTACTTGTTTTAAGTTCGCATTAGGTATTTGATTGTTATCCATTATATACATATATTTCATGGTACATACAACTTTATTCATTACAAACCTCCCATAAACTGTGGTGAGACAAGCAAATAAAATTACATTTTACGACAAGAATCGACAATAAATACTTCAAGAGCAATATATTTTCGTTTTAAAGAAAATATTCTAGAATTTAATTTCTCTTGGCTTCAATGGAACACCCACCCACATTCCGTTTTTCAAGTAACCATCGCCAAGAGATTCTTTCGTTTTGGTTTCGTTCTTTTTTTTTCTTTCTTTTCCTCGCTTTAAAAGTTTCTGCGTCGCAATATTTAACAATTCAATTTAATTTATATAAATGCAATTTCTAGCAATAAAAATCGTTATCTCTTTGAATGTTACGATGAATGGCATTCCAAGCTTTCGTTGCTTTTTTTATTTAACGCTTGTCCTCCGCTCTGCTCCAGCTTCACAATCTGTTTCACAAGCGCACGTATAAATCTAACAAATCAAATAGTAAATCTTTGAGTATTTTTGTTGAATTTCATTCGTTGGTTTGCTTTTTTTTTCCTAAATGTGTCTCTGTGTGTGTGTGCTTTGCGATGTTCGTCGTCTGAAGCTGTGGTAAGGCAGTGTCTTTCTTTTCTTCTTCATCTTTTTTTCCATAAGAATTCTAAAGGATTTTCGTAGAAAGCTCATTTCAGAGAAACCAGCTTAAAGTAGTATACTTTACATCTATTCAATGCGTTTCGTTCTTGGAATTTCCTTCAATTTTAGCTCTCTACGAAGAAATGTATTATATGGATGTGTATGTATGTGTGAATACACACACACACATGTGTATACAGCTCTTGAATGCATTTGACAACAATTTGAGCTTTTGTTATATTTAATGATGTATGCATGCATATATGTGTGTGTGTCTTGGAAAAAAATCTGACAATGTATGCGGAGTAATGGAGTGGATCGTTAAACTCTGTACATTTTTATAACTTTCCCCAAAAAATTGAGAGGGAATTCACGAAATATTGGGTGAGAACTTTGTAAGGAATACATAGATTAGTGGCATTTTAGGGATTAATTATACCCTCCACCTTGGAAAGGAGGGTATATTAACTTTGTCATTCCGTTTGTAAAATCCTTAAATATCGTCGTCGTCGTAGACCCCATAAAGTATATATATTCATAATCAGCATAAAATTCTGAGTCGATTTAACGATGTCGGTCTTTCTGTCTGTCCGTCTGTCTGTCTGTTGAAATCACGATACAGCCCACATTATCTGACGTAGAGCGCCAAAATTTAGCAGAGCAATTTGTATTGTGTCTAGAATGGTTGGTTTTGAAAATTATATATATCGGTCCACGTTCTGGTATAGTCCCCATATAATGGTACCTCCCGATATTCGGTATTTTGATGATTTATGCCAAATTTTTTCACGGATTTGTCTAAAAATTGGTATTTGTTGGTCATAATGGGTTTCAGCTCCGGTGGCGAAACATTGCATGTATGAGTCCATGATTTGGTATAGCCCACATATAACGGTACCTCCCGATATTCGGTATTTTGATGGTTTTTGCCACATTTTTTCAGCGATTTCTCTAAAAATTGGTATTTGTGGGTAATAATCTGTGCTAGTTCGTATGGCGAAACATTGTATGCGTAGATTCACGTTTTGATATGGTCCCCATATAACGGTACATCCCAATATTCGGTATTTTTATGATTTTTGAAAATTTTTTTCAAGAATTTCTCTGAAAATTGGTAGTTGAAAATTGGTATTTGTAGGTCATAATGGGTTCTTGCTCCTTTGGCGAAACATTGCATGTGTAGGTCAACGATTTGTTATAGCCCCCATATAACGATACCTTCCGATATTCGGCATTTTAATGTTTTTTGCCAAATTTCTTCTAATGTTTCCTTTATCCTAAGGTGGAGGGTATTAAAAGTTTGGCCCGGCCGAACTTAATGTTTTTTTACTTCTTTACAAAATATAAACACCTGACATATTCTAAGTTATATTGATCGATCCAGATTAATGGAACATAGGGGTGTCCGTCCATCTGTCTGGAAGGTGAGCACGATATATCTCGAAGGGAGTAACCGATTTGCTCCAGACTTTCATGGACTTTGGAGATGGGCAATATAGGTCCCATCCTCCTGACACCTCCCCCACAGAGAGTCAACATTTTGAATAATTATTACTCTCATAAAATAAGAAATAAGCATCCGATTCTCTTCAAATGTCACACATCCCAACATTTTTAGTAACACAAGAACTGACATGAAGATAGAATATATCGGTCGAGTCCCTCTGGTACCTCGCCCACAACGGGTTATAATTTGCAATGCAATATCTGATATGAGGATGATAGATATCGTTCACTCCTTCTAGTACATCCCCCACAAAGGGTCAACCTTTGGAATAATTATAACTTTTATAAAATATTAAATAAAAGACAAATTCTCTTCAAATTCCACACATCTCAACATTTCTACTTACAGAAGATCTGATGTGAAGATGGGATATAATGGTGTACCACCCCCCCCAAAAAAAAAGGGTCAACATTTTCAATATTTAACGATTTAAAGAAGTCAACGATTCTTTTTAAAGTTGATATGTCCTAATATTTTTCTCAACCGAAGATCTGATTTGAACACGATATTTATCGGTCAACTCCTTCTGGTAACTCCCCCACAAAAGTTCGACATAAAATTGAAAATAACTGTTCGATTTGCTTTAATTATTACACATTCCCATATTTTTGTCAGTATTTTCATAAGGGTAGGCTTAAGCTCAGAAGGGCTAGGACTATTATTTTCAAAGATGTCCGCAATATATTTAGGGGTTGAAATGGACCAACAACTACAAATGTTCCTGATTTTGCAGCCGTTATAAAGGTCACAAACAGTAACCAAAGGACACGAAATCTCTCACGAAGTTAGAATTTAGGATGGCGGGTAGAATGGACCACTACTTTTGTGTGAGAAAAATACCAACATTACATACAGGCGATATCCGAAATTCACAATAGGCGGACTTCTGGCCTTTTTATGCTGATTTCCTTGACAAATATCGCAAATCGTATTCATGAGTCTAAATTTGGAGATACAGAGGGGCCTCTTGCTTTTGGAGATGATCGCAAAATATCTAGGGGTTCAAATGAACCAAAAACAGAAAAAAATGTCCTGATCACACAATTGAAGCCAATTGACACGCCTGAGAAGAAAGTGAAGAATGGGGAAGAATTCTGGCATTTTGGATGACCATTGGTTTATATTTAGCCGTAAAATGGACCACAAAAACTAACAGCACGACGGAGTGCGTAAATTTTGGGCAAATATGCCTGGTCAATATGCTAAGTGTAATATCTGAGCAGTGCTCCGTGACATAATTTCAAAATCGAAATCTTCCAAAATGGATTTGGTCATAAGGGAGCTTCTAACATATTGAAGTGTTGTAGGGTATCACATGGTCGGCCCCGCACGACTATAGCCTATGCTTACTCGTTTTAACTTGTTATACCCTCCACCATACTATGGAGGGTATATTCATTTTTTTATTTTTCCAGTAGGCAGGTTAAGTTCGTAAATGGGCCATGTAGGTCCACGTTTTCATATAGCCCTCATATAAAGGTACCTCCCGATATTCGGTATTTTGATGATTTTAGCGACATTATTCACCGGAATTGTTTCAAATTTGGTGTTTGAAGTTCGAAATGGATAGTACAGCCATAAACAGAAAATTGTTTTTGCAAGTCCACATCTTCGTATAGGCCCCATATATTAGTACCTCCTAATATTCAATATGTTGGCGATTTTAGGTACAATACTCACCGAAATTATTTGAGATGTCGTATTTGAAGTTCGTCATGGAAGCTACAGCCTGTGACAGAAAATTGTATATGCAGATTTAGGTCTTCGTATAGCTTCTATATAATGGAACCTTCCTATGTACGGTATTTTGATGATTTGATGAAATTCGTTGATGAAAATGTTCAAATTCGTTCTAAATGGTGGAGGGTATTCAAAGTTCGGCCTAGCCGAACTTACTGCTTTTTTACTTGTTTTAAGCAATATTCTTTAGGTCTTACTATATTCGCTTAGTATTCACAATTTTCAACACATTTTCCTCAACAAAAAACAAAATCTCTCGAAACTCTTAAATTTCCAAATTGGTTCAAATTCACTTGACCCCTTTTTCAACAAACTACAAATTGATTCGCATATTCAATTCTCGCAAATGTTAATACTTTCCACTAAATTTTGCAAACATCCGTATTAAAATAAATTATTTATATTTTGCCAAGAACAAGCTCTTTAAGGAAGAGTTCAACTTTCTGCCAGAACGTATGACTTAATTTAAAAAGAAAAGACTGAAACTTTTTGGAATTTCCTGGCAGGGAAAAGTTTTGTTTTGTCGGAAGTGAATGAAACAAAATTTACATAAAAGCAGTTCAACGAAATAGTCGGGACAGACATATTCAGTTGCGTGGTACATGTACCCGCCAGTCTTGTTGTGCAACTTGTGCATGTAAATGTTGCTCTGCACCAGATGCTGTTGCATATGGCAGCTCTAAAGACTGTTGCATTTTACAATCACTCGCACTGCTGGTTGCCTGTACAACAAGGACAAGGGTGGTGGTGATGGTGGTGGAGGTGATGCCGAGGATGCGGCATTGCCGCTAGTATTTTTGATGTTTATCCTGCCGCTCGAGTTCGAGTCAATACACAAATACCAACAACGGCAGCAACAACAACAGCAAATGCCCGAAATTGAGTTCATTATACGGAGTTAGACATTTTCAAATATTTATGCAATTCAATCAGTGAAAAGTTAAAAGTTCAAATTTTGTGCTTTACTTGAATGCAGAGTAACGCAAAACGTTTTTATTTTTATTTAGCTCAAGTGGCGCACAAACACAATAACAAACACACACATACACACTAAGAGAGGAATTGCATTTTAAGTCGTTAAATGCTGGGCTGCCTGGCTTGCTGACTGACTGTTGCCTCGATTTAATTGAAAACAAACCAATGAACTAAAATATTTGATTTAATTTGAAAAATGCAGCGACACTTTAGGCGAATGTGTTAAATTGTGCGAGGATAGGAGAGGAGAGGGGATGCAACAACCTAAAATAAATAAAAGTAATGTTTGAACGGAATTTAGTTAATGGAATAAAATAGAAAATTTGCAAAAAGGCAATATTCGATAAATATTTGATTTTCCTATTTGCGACAATGAAATGGAGCCTTAAATGGGCTTGCCATTTAATTTGGAAAAAATTTTTTTAAGATACCTGAATTACATGAAGTTTTTAGAACGACCAGGGAAATAGCTTAAGAATTAAATCGAATACCTTATATGTATGAACTTTATTTTGGACTCTCAGGCTTCAAAATTAGTTCGCTGCTTGAATATTTTGAAGGTTTAACGGGTTTTCAAAAGACCTGAAATCTCAGTAATATTCTCCTGGCAGGTTTAAAATTCTAAGTCAATCTTGCCAATAAGAGGTCCAAAATACTACTACTTACATGGGCTTGCCATTTAATTTGTAAAAATTTTAGAAATATTTACTAGAAATAAATACTAGAATTAAATGCAGATTCTAATATCTGAGAGGGAAAATAGCTTAAGAATTAAATCGAAGATCTTATATGTATGAACTTTATTTTGGATACTCAAGCTTCAAAAATAGTTCGCTGCTTGAATATTTTGAAGGTTTAACGGGTTTTCGAAATACCTGAAATCTTATCAATATTCTCCTGACAGGTGTAAAATTCTAAGTCGATCTAGCCAATAAGAGGTCAAAAATACTTTCGTTGTTACAATCTATTTTACAGAATTTCAATAAGAAAGTGTGACCTATATTCGTACGAAAACTACTAAATGATACTAAATCTGGTATTGGGTAAACGAATAAGTCTGGAATCCCGAAATTTTGTTTTTTTAGGTCTCTACTGTTGGTCAAAACTAGTATCAAGGTATTTTGCATGCGGAATCTCATTGTTGACTAGGCAAGAGATAAGGATATTTCAAAAGTTCATTTTTAAAGGCATACATACAATTAAAAATTGGGAGTTATGTGATCCGAATAAACAATTGGATGGTAAACAAGTAAAACCAGTAAAGAAAGTCCTAAAGTCGGGCGGGGCCGTCTTTATGATACCTTACACCTTTGCTATTTTAGTGGAGCTCCACATAACAATTAAAAGTTTTTATGGGAGAATTCAATCATATACGGTATGATTATAATTATAATTTAAAGTTCAAAGGACTTAATATGCCGAAGCAATTGTATCTTTTAAATTCGGATTTGTATTGCCCATTTGGTGCACAATTAATTTGAAATCGGATAAATATATATATGGGAGCTATATACAAATCGGAACCGATCTCTATAAAATTCAGCAAATATATTTCTGAGCTGTATTTGATATATTTCTTTGAATAACGTAATTACAGAGTGCATATTACGGCTGTGGGTAACAAATACAAAAAATCGGATTAACAATATATATGGGAGCTATAGCTATATCTGAACCGATCTTCATTAAATTTGGCATACTTGCTTCTAGACTCAATTCGGTTGGTGCAATTTTAGACGTTTGGTGCACAATAAAAGGTAAATCGGACGAAGTTATATATGGGAGATATATCCAAATCTAAACCGATCTAAATAAAATTTACCAAAGGTATTTCTGAGCTCTATTTGACATATTTCCCCAAATAGTGTTGTTACAGAGCGCATATTATGCCTGCGGAGGACTAAAAAAACAAATCGGATGAACAATATATAATGGAGCTATAGCTATATGTGAACCGATTTCGATCAAATTTGGCATACTTATTTTCAGCCCTAATTTGGTTGTTCATGCAAAATTCCATACTATTCGGACTGATATTACGGACGGTCGAAGATATATATGGGAGCAAAATGTTTATTTTTCCCGATTATCTCCAATTTCAATAGGGTTCGTCCTTGGGCCAAAGAAATGATTTGAGCAAAATTTCATCTGGATCGGGTAATAAATGCGAACTGCACTTTGTTCACAAAAATACATGGACAGACGGACGGACGGGCAGACATGCATAAAACGACTCAGAATGTGATCCTATTCAGATCATTAAAAAGAACTATGGGTCTATCTCGTTTCTTTTTAATTTCTAACAAACAAATGCACAAAACATAACACCCTGACCACCTTGTGGTGTAGGGTGTAAATACTGAGTGTAGCCATTACATTAGGGTCTATATGGACCTGAATACTTTTGTGATAAACCATGAAAAAAAATCAATGAATAATCTAGCTAAAATCACCAAATTACCAAATATTGGGGGTTATCGCTATATTAGGGCTATACGAAGACGTGGACCTGCAAGGACAATTTTCTGTCTTAGGCTGTAGTATCCATTACGAACTTCAAATACCAAATTTTAAACAATTTCGGTGAATAATGTCGCTAAAATCGTCAAAAAACCGAATATTGGGAGGTACCGATATATGGCGGCTATACAAAGACGCGGACCTGCACAGACAATTTTTTGTCATAGGCTGTAATATCCAGTACGAACTTTAAATACCAAATTTGAAACAATTCCGGTGAATAATGTCGCCGAACATAGGGAGGTACCGTTACATGGGGGCTATACCAAAACGTGGACCAACATGACCTATTTTCAATACCAAAAGTCCTGCAGACATAATATATATTTGAATAAATATTTATCAATTGACTTCATTTCCTTCGGAAGCTAGTTCGGTGTGGGCGGCCATAACAGCCGATGGTCGCTCTCCGCTCGTATTAATCGACCGTGGCATCAGAATAAATTCCGAATATTATCGCGAAAAAAATTCTGGAGGGTTGTTAGTAAAGCCTTGGGCACGTAAACATTTTGGCCGCAGATCTTGGATATTCCTACAGGACTCAGCACCATCGCACTCAGCACGCGCCACCCAAGAATGGTTACAAAAATGAAGTTCCTCGCATCATTTCCAGCGCACGATGATCACCAAAATCTCCGGATACCAACCCGTTGGACTATTGTGTCTGCATTATTTTGGAAAGTAAGGTTGGCACTAAAAAATACAAAAGTGTCGATCACCTCAAGCAAGCACTTCGCCGGGAATGGGCCAAAATACTGCAGAGCAACATTCAGGCAGCGTGTGACGATTTCATTGGCTGCTTGAAGGCCATAATTCGTGCAATTTTTTTTTTTTTTGAAATTTTATATAAGTCTACCTTTTTGGAAGTTCCATTAAAAGCCTAAAAAAGTTTTGGGTTCTTAGGCAACATATAGTTAAGGGATTTATATTGATTTGACTATATACATTGGGACTTGTATAGTTTGAGATATATTTGGCAACATTTAAGATAGAACTTTTAAATTTGATGGAGATCTTTGGGTTATATCCATGGTACAATAAGGAGGTAGAACAGCTTCGTAAAACTACAAAAATACAGCTCTGAGGCTATGCCCGCTTCCTGTCAGACTCATTCAAAATTATTGTTTTAATTTTTTTTTTCATATCTTTACTCATTTTTAAAATTAGTTAAATAGCGCGAAAAATGAATAAAATGTCTAGATTTTTTTTCTCAGAAATATGATCCTAACTGTTCAATCTTTCAATTTCATGGCTATACTGGTTAATAGCTTTAATGGGCGAGCCGCAAATCATGTGTCTTCCAATCATTGGTTTTGAGAATATATATATTTTTTTTTTCATTTCTCAAAACTTTTGATACATACACAAAATTGGCAGAAGTCGAGCACACTTAGAAAAAAAATTGTAATCAGCTGTTAGCTCTACCTTACCTTTTTATTGTACCATGGTTATATCCATATATCATCACTGGTACAGAAAATGGGTCATAAGTGTTCACTTTTTAGATTGGCTCCCATTAAGGTATAACTAAGATTTCAAGTATTTTTTAGGTTCTGGTTATGTTTTCCATTTAATTTCGCAAATTTTGGAATTTTTTTTGGGTGTTTTATAAATTTGATTTGGCCAAAAAAAAATATTGGTCCTAACCCATCTATGTTATGTAACGATACTCCTGTGTTGTTACTTAACAGTTGCTCTACAGAAATATAATCGGAGTTTTGTATGGAGCTAGAGTTTAGGGCTGGACAGAAGCATTTATGGTTCCTACGAAATTGCGCATGGATTTAGGCTCACAATTATGTCTATTGCAATGGGAGATGATCGCAAATTATTTACGAGAAAAAGGAAAAAAATCAATTTTTCTTGAATTTCCAATCAACAATAGGTTACAATTATACACCGATCGAAGGGTAATTTTACGTGGGGTAGAACATAGGATAGACAAAAACCCACAGTTTTGGATGGACATCGGATACTATTTAATTGCTTAAATGGATTGAAAGTTTGGTGTCAAAAATAATAAATTTCCTTCCAACTGCGATTTCCATCATTTTCACTCCAAATTGAATAACAATGAGCCTAAGTTAATTTCATTCTTCAGGACAATGACTTCGGTGAAAATGCTGCTTTAAATTTAAGTTTTCTACATAATCACTTCTGACTGTAAAACTTTAGCGAAAACCTCCACTTGCTTTAGCATATTGTTTTTCTCGTTGCATTCGAACATGTAGAGCATTAACGAAAGTATCAGCCAAGAGCTAATAGCTGTCCCCAGTTATTACGCAAAACAACTACAATAGCAATAACCAGAAAAACTATGTTTTTGTGAAAAATCCCATAAACATAAAGTTTCCATCCACAAAAATATAAAATTGGTTCGTTGGCTGGTTGGTTGGTTGGTTGGATGAGAAAGGAGAACAAAACCATTAATGATTCTTTCAAGCTGTAAAGTAGTTGTAAAGGAAGCTAACATTGAAAGTGAAACATATGCAAACAAAATACACCACTTTCCTATACGATGCGATAGTTGATGAGAAATGGATGTCGGCAACGGGGGTTGTTTGAAAAATTGGGGAATATGTAATCGTGACGTCGTTGTACGACCTTGTATACGGTCAAGGCTTAACAAAATTTTCTGCACAAACTTCTCCTGATTCCTTACAACGGATCTCTTTTTTTATACCCTCCACGATAGTATGGAGGATATATTAAGTTTGTCATTCCGTTTGTAACACCTCGAAATATACATTTTAGACCCCACGAAGTATATATATTCTTGATCAGCATAAAATTCTGTGCAGGTTCACATTATCGTAGAGCCCCCATATAAATGTACCCTCCAGATATTCGGTATTTTAATGATTTTAGCAACACTTTTTACCGGAATTGTTTCACATTTGGTATTTGAAGTTCGTAATGGATACTACAGCCTATGACTGAAAATTGTCTGTCCAGGTCCACGTCTTCGTATAGTCCCCATATAACGGTACCTCCCGATATTCGGTGTTTTGATGATTTTAGCGACATTATTTACCGGAATTGTTTCAAATTTGATATTGGAAGTTCGTAATGGATCCTACAGCATATGACAGGAGATTGTGTGTGCAGGTTCATGTCTTCGTATAGCCCCCATATAACGGTACCTCCCGATATTCGGTATTTTTTAAGATTTTAACAGAATTTTTAACGGATTTTATTGCTTTTGAAAATTACCAAATTCGTTCCAAATGTTGGAGGGTATTCAAAGTTCGGCCCGGCCGAACTTACAGCTTTTTTACTTGTCTAGCTTTCACTTTACCCAACTTATCATATCTACCTCCTACGTGTGAACTACTTACGCGCATTTATATGGTAAACATTTATGGCCATCTCAGGCCATTAAAGTCTGTTTATAACTCTATTTGCCATGTACACACACATACACACACCATTACAATTACATATACTATATGTGTACTGCATACATCCATTTGTAGTCTCTTAAAATTCAGCAACACATCTATACACTTCCGTTTTTGGTTTTATATTTCTTGGGCCACAGCAGTAACAATTCATGGGAATCTTCTTAAACATTATTCTATACACACACACTCAAAAGCACTTATGGCCATACTTTATCCCTCTCCCCAACTCACCCCTTCTCAAAAATGTTGTGGTACTTACCGAATTACGCGACGGTACAAATTGTAATATTAGACCATATAAATAGCCATAAACTATGCCAATTCCAATACCAACGGGTCCTTGTAAAATTTGTTCGGTTAATGATCCTCCTGCAAGAGTAGAATACCAAATGACAAAAAAGTAGGAAAGAAAGAAGAAGAATTTTTTATATGTCACCCTCCATACAAAGATGAACATCGATTTTGATTATATGTGTTGATGGTAGTGGTTATTTTATATGTGTTTGTCATGGCAGTAAAACGTATTAGTGCGATATCGACATGTTACATACCTGTTGAGAATATAACGCCATTAATAACACCAAACACGAAAATCGCCACCACATCATTACATGTAGTCATGGCATAGATCAGGGTATGGATGCCGTTGTTAAGGCCTAACCGGTCTTCCTTCAGCTTCAGCATCACCGTCACCACGACATTGGGTGACACGGCTGTTACAACCAAACTGTAGGCGATAAATCGTACGAAAAAGGTAAAGTTATTGATGAAATGCCTTATGTAATATTTAAGAGAGTGTGTGAAATCAAAGGTGAAATATGGTGGCCGATAATATCTTCTTAAATTTGGGGGAGTTATTGTCTTTGTGGATAAAGTGTAAATTTGATCAAAGGTTGCTACAAGTGAGATAGTTATAAATAAATGTTGTTTATAATAATAGCCGATTTTCGAATACTGATTCAAATATGTGCCCTTTGTTGAGTATTTAAAATCTTACTGAAATCTATGGAGTGGGTTCTGAAAAAATGGGCCAACATTGTCCATTTCATATCGCGACTAAGAAAATACGATATAAATATTGCGACGTCCCAGGTTTGGTCTACATTGGTAACTTCATCATAAAATCCATATTCTTTCCAAGTTGCTGGTTGAGAGAAATATATGGATATAGCGTGAGATGAAAAAACTGCAACCAATTACAGACTACAGCCATTTCTAAGCCACTCGTCCGACAGCTGTTAAAATTATTCCAGTGACAGCTCATTATATTGTTTACAAGCGTACCAAAGCATTTCGGTGAGAATTTTCCAGAAAAAAAGTTATTCGTGATGGAATTCAAGCGTGATAGTGTGATTTCTTTATATTTGGCTGGAAAACCCAAAGTGGCTATCGTTAGAGCACCTCTAGCATTTAAATTTGAATAAATCTTTTGTGTCTCGTGCTATCGCTCGTTACTGTATGATACTGGTAGCGTAGACCGACGTCAAGGAAGTGGACGGAAGAAAACAGCAACATCAGCAGAAATGGTTCGAAAAGTAGAGATGCGACTTGATCGCAAGCCGCATGGCAGTGGCCGAAAAATGGCTCGTAAGCTGAATATATCGCATTATTCCATTCGGCAAATATTGAAAAATGAGCTCGGGGTAAAGCCATTGAAATTCCAAACAAAGCATGAACTTACACCGCAACAGGAAGAAAATAGGCTCAAACGAAGTAAAGAGTTGCTTCGCTTGGTCGAAAGTGGTGAACTGCCGAATTTGGTTTTCTTCGATGAGAAAACATTCGTTATCCAGAAGTTTGTAAACAAAACAAAATGATCGTGTTTACTTGCCAAAATCAGCTGAAAATGTGCACCTTCGGTTGACCACCGGAACTAAAACGCCGGCCATGGTGATGGTGTGGGCCGCAATAACAGCCGATGATCATTGCTCTCTGCTCGTATTAATCGACCGTGGCATCAGAATAAATGCCGAAAAATATTCTGGAGTGTGTATTACAGTCTTAGTCACGCAAAAATTTTGGCCGCAGACCTTGGACATTCCAACAGGACTCAGAACCATCGCAATCAGCACGCGTCACCCAAGAATGGTTACAAAATGAGGTTCCTCGCTTCATTTCCAGTGCACAATGTCTACCAAAATCTCCGGATACCAATCCGTTGGACTACTGTGTCTGGAGGATTTTGGAGAGTAAGGTTATCACTAAAAAATACCAAAGTGTCGATCACCTCAAGCAAGAGCTTCGCCGGGAATGGGCCAAAATGCAGAGCAACATACGAGCAGTTTGTGACGGTTTCATTGCCGTTTGAAGGTCATATGTCGTGCCTAAGGTTACCAATTCGAACAAATCTAAACTAATTCTAAAATTTGATGCTATTTCCGACATTTTTTTGCTTTCATTCAATAAAAAAAATGTAAGAATTATGGATATGGAATTGTTGCAGTTTTTTTATCTCGCCCTGTATATCATTTGAAAAGGCCAAAACGTGTGTCATCTTAATAAAAATTTTATACCCAAGGCCTATTTGTATCAATTGTTTCAGAACATTTGGAGTCGAACTAGAGGTGTCCATCTGCTCGTGTGTCTGTCTTGCCTGTGCGCACGATAACACTCGAAGAGAGTATCCGAATAGATCCGAACTTGGTACATTGTAATATTTTTGTCAAACTTATATTGAGTTCGTAGATGGGTAATATCGGTCCACTCCTTCTGTCACCTCCCCTACAAAAGGTCAAAAATTTCACAGAAAACAAAATACCATATAGAATAAGAAAATATAATCCCATTTTGTCCAAACTTTGCAAATTCCAGTATTTCTTTCAGTGCTAGGTCAAGTGTGAAAATTGACATTATCGGTCCACTCCATCAAGTATCCTCTCCTCTTCAAAGGGTCAACATTTTGAAAAATTATTACTCTTACAAAATGTAAAAATAAGAGTCGGATTGTCTTCAAATTCCGTAAATCCCAATATTTCTATCAGCACAAGAACTGGTGTGAGGACGGAATATATCGGACCACTCCTTCTGATGCCTGCCACACAATGGTTGAGATTTTGAATAACCATGAAGCTGCAAATGAGCATCTGATTCCGTTCAAACTCGGCAATAGTTATATCAACAAAAAACTGTTGTAAATGTGGAATATATCGGAATACTCTTTCTGGTACCACCGCCACAAAGGATTTTGGTTACTTAGAACCCTGAAAATGTCTATATTTATATCAGATCCTCTCACCCAGTAACAAATTTTGTATTTTTCGTTCTACCATCTCGTTCTCGTTATCGTTCTATCATTTCCAGACCATCGCCGATTCTCAGCTACTAATAGCATTAGTATAGCCAAATTCCAAACTGTAACAAATATAGTACTATTTAGTACTTGTCGTGACTTATAGTAAACATTTCTGAAACCAGTTATTTTTTTCAAACGTGCCACCAACAAGGTCTCCAATACCAAAATTCCAAATTACCTACTTCTTCCGTTCACATAAAATGTAATTGTATTAAATTTAGTATCGTTTAGTACATTTCCGAAACCAGTTATCTTTCTTAAACGTACTACCAACAAAGTCCCCGATACTGGGTGAACCGAAGAAGTAGGTAATTTGGAATTTTGGTATTGGGGACCTTGTTGGTGGTATGTTTGAAAAAATTAACTGGTTTCGGAAATGTACACATTTTCAAAACCACCTTCATATATCAACTTACTTCCCAACCTTGATTCCCATAACAAATTTCAAGTTTTTAGCTCTATCCGTTCACATAATACCAAATGGTACCATTTCAGAAGTTTGGTACCATTTTAGAACTTCTTGTAACCTTAAAAGCTTGCATTTCCAGAAATTTATAGTAAATCTATCCTGCACTACCAAATTTCAGAAATCCAGCTCATTCCGTTCGTCCAATACAAGGATTAAATTTTTCTTAAAATCTTCTAGCTTCACCCGTTTCGTCGGGGCTCACTAGTCTTTTACTTATATTTATTTTTTTAGAATATTTCGGTTTGGGTTTCTAACTCCAGGTTTAACAAGAGGTCTTCTGGAGTGAATGTGGTACGTTTGGCTGGGCAATTGAAAGGGGGCAGCGTATTGTGCGCGCCTGTATAAAATACCGGGCAGACGTTTCGCACATCTTCGTAAATTCGTGCCCAATATGAATTGCGATGACTTTACCATCCTGAACGCAATTGCGTTCAGGACTACACTGGTTTGTTTGGGCACCTGACGTTCTTCAGCTGCAATGGATGGGTGGTGGACTCAGAGGTCGGAATGTATGGTGTAATCCTGACTGCTACCGTATAAATGCCTCTCAGACTTACCTGTTAGGCATCTTGATCTAGAGGCTCTCTTTTATAGCGTTGAACCTCCCTCCTCCTCAAGATTATGTATGTCAATCCTGACACGCCGGGTGGGGGAGTATTATCCACCATATTACGGTTTGGATGAATCCCACGATAACACACTAGCAGGTACTGAAACGAAAGCATATGGTTATGCTGACGTACTGTCGCAGCTCTCAGGTCAGCATTCTGGCAGGTCTGGATATTCTTCCACTACGTAGCACTTATATTCGCAGACCACACTGACCAATCGCTTTGTAAGAAGTCAACAAGGTCTTCTTGCCCGCACCGCAAGAGCTGCCGGTTACAACCTTGAGGTCTTTGTTCCTATTTTTCATCTTGTCGCAGATAACAGTATCTTGCGCGGACGATTTGAACATGCTGTCAAATGATACCCCTAGAATTTTGGGGTAGCTCGTGGTCGGTATTATATTCCCTCCCCCCACCTGCACATTCAGCTAGGTTCTCAACTCCGCAGGGCATGTAGGAAAAGGTGTGGGTGTTGATTTCGCGAGATAGGTGTTCAATCTTACACATATGTCATTAATCAAGCTTATAGCAAACAAGAAGGTATCATCAGGGAAAATCAAACCTTTGTTATACCCTCCACCATACTATGGAGGTTATATTAATTTTGTCATTCCGTTTGTAACTCCTCGAAATATTCATGTCAGACCCAACAAAGTATATATATTCTTGATCGGCGTAAAATTCTAAGACGATTTAGCCATGTCCGTCTGTCTGTCTGTCAGGTAGGCAGGTAAATGGGCCATGTAGGTAACGGTACCTCCCGATATTCGGTATTTTGATGATTTTAGCGACATAATTTACCGGAATTGTTTCAAATTTGGTATTTGAAGTTCGTTATGGATACTACAGACTAAGTCAAAAAATGAGCCATTTAGGTCCACGTCTTCATATAGCCCCCATATAACCGTACCCCCCGATATTCGGGGAATCGTTCCAAAATTGGTGTTTGAAGTTCGTAATAGATACTGCAACATAAAACAGAAAATTGGTCATGTAGGTTCACGTCTTCGTATAGTCCCCATATACCGAAACCCCTCCCCCCATTATTCGGTATTTTGATGATTTTAGCGACATTATTTACCAGGATTGTCTCAAATTTCGCATGTGAAGTACGTAATGGATACTTCAGCCCATGCCAGAAAATTGTCTGTGCAGGTCCATGTCTTCGTATAGCCACCATAAAATGGTACCCCCGATATTCGGTATTTTGATGATTTTAGCGACATTATTTACCGGAATTGTTTCAAATTTGGTATTTGAAGTTCGTAATGGATACTACATCCTAATTTAAAAAATAAGTCATGTAGGTCCACGTCTTCATATAGCCCCTATATAACGGTATTCGGTATTTTGATGATTTTAGCTACATTAAAAACAGATTTTTCTTCAAGTTTCGCATTTAAATATTGTAATAACTTATGACAAAAGTTGCCTATGCAGGTCCACGTCGTCGTATAGGCATTCGGTATTTTTAAGATTTTAACAGAATTTTTAACGGATTTTTTTTTTTTTTTTTTTGAAAATCGCCAAATTTGTACCATATGGTGGAGGGTATTAAAAGTTCGGCCCGGTCGTACTTACAGCTTTTTTACTTGCTTCTTCCTTATCTCTATAGTGTTGATACAATTAATTGATGCCCTTTAATCCATTAATTTTTCGGCCCCGGTTCGGATATTCTATATTAATACTAAAAATATCCTATTAACAACATCAAACATTCGTGTTTCCTCTCAGGTGTGTAGCTCCACAAAGAGACATTAAAAATTCCTAATAACTTGTATCCCTCAATGCATTCACATGAACTTTATTCACTCACTTGAAAACTCCCAAATTAGTAACTCTTTTAGTTTCCCAAAAAATTGAATATTTTCAAATAACATATTTAATTTTCCGAGAAAAAAAAAAACATTGATGCTGTCTCACCCTCTCTCCAACATATTAATTTATTTATAACAACATTTGGAAAGCTAAGGCAAGCAGCAGCAAAGCTTTTTTCTGACGAAAAAGGTCGAAAAAATAAAACTTCACGTTTTCATTATTTTTTGTACTATTGTTGTTGTTGGTGAAACAACTCGCATGTATTTTTTGTTACACTTACTTCTTTTTTTTTTTTGGTTTTTCAAATTTCCGCCAACAACCAACCGCGTGATGACGACGACGATGATGATGGTGATGGCGGTGGTGATGGTCGTTGGTTGAATTTCATGAAAACGAGCATAACATGCTGTGAATTTTTAAAATTAAAATAACAGTGAACAAAATAACCATAACTATATAACAACGACAAAAACAACAAGAAGAAGCAGAATAATAATATACGGAAAATTCCATTTTCTGTGTAACTGAAATTGTAGACTTGCCAAGTGTTAAATTAAGAGGGCTGCTGAATTGAAAATTCAACCTGGTGGCTGTTTTTTTTTCGTGGACCTGGACACTCTCCCGGTGTGTTAGGCCACCGCAAAAATAAGAGGTTACCGCAGATCTCCATAAGCCAGGTTGCACCTCATAATAACTCATACATATTTAATAATGGAACAAGTTTTTGAACACAACTTCCGGAGACACGTTGAGTTATGTGACCGAGGGTGAGAGTGTGTGTGTGACAGAGAGGGAGAGAGCCCGCGAGTGGTAAAAGTAGTTGTGGCCTCGACTCCCGTCGTGTTATGAGTGAATTATAAAGAACACTTGCTAAAGTTCTAATTCAAGCTCGAGTATAATGTGCATGCATAAAACGCATATTTACTTTGGGCAAAGTTTATTTCAATTTTAAGAATTGAAAAAAAATTAAAAGTTTTGGTAAAAAAAATTGAAGGGATTTTTTTATGAAAAATTGTTGTTAGATTAGCATTTGCTGACGATTTTATTTTTGTAAAAAGGCAGACTTTTGCTCAGAATCTTTTCTAAGCAAAGAACAGAAAATCTTTCCTCAGAAGACCAGAAGTGCTTTATATCGACAGCAGATAGACTTCAGACCAGAAGGTCTAATACTCATAGAAGACCAGAAGGTCTTCTAATCATAAAAGAGCAGAAGGCATACTATTCATAGAAGACCAGAAGGTCTTCTACTCAGGGAAGACCAGAATGTTCCAAAGAAAGTCTACTACCAGAACTAGGTCTTCTCATGGAAGACCAGAAGTAGGTCTTCTCATAGAAGACCAGATTAAAGTCTTCTCATAGAATATCAGAAGAAGGTCTTCTCATTTAAGTCTTCGGGTCTTCTCTAAGAAGGTCTTTTAAGAAAAGACCCGAAGAAGGTCTTTTAACAGAAGATCCGAAAAATGTCTTCTAATAAGAAGACCAGAAGTAAGCCTTCTTATGAAAGACCAGAAGTAGGGCTTCTTATGGAAGTAGGTTTTCGCATGGAAGACTAGAAGTAGGTCTTCTCAGAGAAGAAGGTATTCTTCTCAGAGAACGTCTTCTTCTCATAGAACACAAGAAGTAGGTCTTCTCATGGAAGACCAAAATAAGGCCTTCTCACGGAAGAAGTAGGTCTTCTCCTAAAAGACCAATAGGTCTACTTTCAGAAGTCCCAAAGGACTTCTTTTAGAAGTCCCTAAAGGTCTACTCCTAGAAGTCGCGAAGGTCTTCTCATAGAAGTCCCGAAGGTCTTCTTCTAAGAGGTTAACAGAAGGTCTTTTTCTCAGAGAAGACCAGCAGGTCTTCATCTCATAAGACCAAAAGGTCTTCTTCTCATGGACGCTCAGAAGTAGGTCTTCTCTTGAAATACAAAAATTAGGTCTTTTCACGGAAGAAGTAGGTCTTCTACTCATAGAAGACCAGACGGTCTTCTTCTCATAGAAGTCCAGCAGGTCTTCTTCTCAGAGAAGACAAGAAGGTCTTCTTTTCAGAGACGACCAGAAGATCATCTTTTTAGAGAAGACCAGAAAGTCTTCTTCTCAGTGAAGATCAGAAGGTCTTCTTCTCATAGAATAACAGAAGAATTTTTTTCTCAGAGAAGATCAGAAGGTCTTCTCACGGAAGATCAGAAGTAGGTCTTGTCTTGGAATACCAGAATTAGGTCTTCTCATGGAAGAAGTAGGTCTTGTACTCAAAGAAGACCAGATCGTCTTCTTCGAAGAGAAGACGAGAAGGTCAAATTTTCAGAGAAGACCAGCTTCTTTTCAGAGATTACCAGCAGATTATCTTCTCAGAGAAAATCTGAAGGTCTTCTTCTCATGTAAGACCAGAATGTCTTTTCCTCAAAGAAGACCAAAAGTTCTTCTTCTCATAGAAGATCAGAAGGTCTTCTTACGAAAAAAGTAGGACTTCTCATGGAAGACCCTAAGGTCTATTCCTAGAAGACCCAAGTGTCTATTCCTAGAAGACCCAAGTGTCTATTCCTAGAAGACTCGAAGGTATACTCCCAGAAGACCCGAAGGTTTTCTCCTAGAAGACCGCAAGGCCTTCTCATAGATGACCAGAAGGTCTTCTTCTCAAGGAAGACCAGAATGTCTACTTTTCAGAGTAGACCAGAAGGTTTTTTGCTCAGAGAAGACCAAAATGTCTTCTTCTCAGAGAAGACCAGAATGTCTTCTTTTCATTGAAGAGCAGAATGTTTTCTTTGCATTGAAGACCAGAAGGTCTTCTTCAAATGCCCAAAATGGTACACAAGGTTCTTAGAGAAGACCAGAAGTAGGTCTTCTCATGGAAGGCCAAAAGATGGTCTTCTCGTAGAAGATCAGAAGTAAGTCTTCGGAAGACCAGTAGGTATTCTTCTCAGAGAAGACCGGAAGGTCTTCTTCTAAGAAAAGACCAGAAGGCCAGAAAGTCTTCTCTTAGAAAACCAGAAGGTCTTGTCCCATAGAAGACTAGAATACCTTGTTCCCACTGAAGATTTGCTTTCACGCTGACTTAATTGTGTGAACTCCGTGGTTTCTAGTTTCAATTTCAAAGGAAGTACAAAATGCGATTATCAAACACTCCACAAAAAATGTAAATACAACTATTATGATATTAACAAAAAAAAAAAAAATAATAATAATAAAAACATCTCTCACTTACCCCAAAAGAATACCCCACAGCCAGGGCATATTCAGCAGGAAATATGCCAACACCGCAATGATGCTGACTTCAGCAATGGTCGGCACCAGGGTCAAACGTGTTATCATAAACCATAATTTCTTAAAGGCATTTGCGTCCAGGCCCAGGCCGGCAAGTAACATAATATTTATTAAGGCCATCTCTCTGCAAAATCAAAAGCGTGGTAAAAGCCGACACACACACAGTGTGATCAGCATGTGTCACATCATTTCGCCGTGGCCATGCGACCACCCACTAAGACTTACCTTAGAATTCCTTCGAATTTTGCATAGCCCGTAAAATCTGCCAATCCAACATTGGCATACAGGACACCAAAGAACAGCATGCCCAACATGTCAGGTAATTTTATGAATGTCACCAGGATACCGGCTGTTTGAGCTCCCACAAAGAGTAGAACGATACGCATTATCACCGTACTGGGTACGGCATATTCGGGCAGTTGAATGTAAGCCAATATCCAGAGTCCTAAGAAGATGAGCAGAATGGCCAAAGGTTGTGATGAAATTGAATAATTTCTTGTCAAATAACGCCAACTACAAGGAAACGGAAATAAAGAGAAAACATAATCAAAAGTTATTATTTTGAGGACAATGCTTTCCAGGAAGCAGAGAGAGATGTAGATTGGTACACAAAAACTCCTAAAATATGTTTGCTTTCATATAATTCATACTCATAGGTATACAATACTAAAAAATAAGTTATTCAATGTCTTATCAACGCACTGACGTAACAGTTTGAGTTATAAATTTTTGAAAACTTTTGAAAAACACTAAGCCACAAGAAACTGGTTTTTAGAGACAAAAATTATGTACTCCTCGAGTCTGATAGCATACATTTTGAATATAGGTCACTGTTGTTACTAGATATGAGTTTAATTGATGTTTTAGCAATTTGTGCTGAAAGGTACTAACAGTACTAAATATTTTGCAATTAAAGGTAGATTATAACAAGTAAGCAAAGGCTATAGTCGTGCGGGGTACCCTACAATACTAGAATATGTTAGAAGCCCATTTATGTCCAAATCCATTTTGGACGATTTCGCTTTTGAAATTATGTTACGGAACACTGCCCAGATATTACCCTCAACATTTTGACCTCGGACTGTTGGTCCCATATTTACGCACTCCGTCGAGGTGTTAGTTGTTGTGGTCCATTTTACAGCTAAATATAATACAATGGACATAAAAAATGCTAGAATTTTACCCTGTTCTTAACTCTCTTCTCAGGCGTGTCCATTGGCTTCTATTGTGTGGGATTTTTTTCTGTTTTTGGTTCATTTGAACCCCTCAATATTTTGCGATCATCTCCGAAAGCAAAAGATCCCTCTGTATCTCCAAATTTAGACTCATCTATATGATTTTATTGTCTACGATATTTGGCTATATTCGTCAACGAAATCAGCACAAAAAGCCAGAAGTTCCCCACAAAGTGGTGGTCCATTCTACGCGCTGTTCTAACTCCAACTTCTTTCGAGATTTCGTGTCTTTTCGTTTCCTTTATAACTGTTGCAAAATCAGAAACATCAAAAACAATTGACCTATCCCTTCTGAGCCTAACCCTACCCTTGTGAAAATTTTCGTGAGGATCGGACGATAATTTCAATCTGGATACAATATCCCCAACCTGTGTTGTAAGGTAAAAAAAATATTACACTTTAATATTATAAGTCAAATTGAAAAAATCGCATGCGATAAAAAATATGAAAAAAATCGAAAAATGTCACAAAATACTACAAAATCTATTGGCATCATTACTGGCATTTTTTTAGATTTCATACTTTTATGCCGAGAGGGCAATCTGAATTGACAAAATTTGTCAAAATCGGTCCAGCCATTATTGAGCTGTAAGCATTCTAGGTAACATTCCCATCCGTTGAATATACACATTGTATATACTTCGCTATATATTTAATATCGGCATCTACGTAACGATCAGAATTGACCTGCTCGTGTATTTGTGATTTCTCCAGGATTAAAAATATTCGCGGTTTAATGGAAAATTTGACTTTTATTTCACACAAATGATATGGTCTTTTTCACCCACTAAATATCACCCGAACCATCAAAATTGGAAGGCTTTTGCACAGCCCAAAGCTCTAGCCCCATGCTAACTTCCGCTTCGATTGGTCTATAATTGTGACCTGTAGAGCAACTGCAAAATCAATAAAATTTTCTGTTTTTGGTCCATCATAGGGTTCTATTCTGACCCTAACCCCACCTCCATTTTTAATTTCGTGAGGATCGGTTCATAATTGCGACCTGTAGCTTGATTAGAAATTAACATGGACAGACGGACGGACGGACATACATAGCTAGATCGACTCATCTCGGCGAGATAGAAAGATCCATATATATTTTCCTATGTGGGAAACCAATATTTAGAGGTGTTACATAATATTTGGCCCAATCAAACTTATAATACCCCCAACCTATAGTGTTGTAGGGTATAAAAACATTGGTATTTTAGAAATTTGGTATCTAAGGAATTTAAATTGTTTTGCGAAACTACGTTTCAAAACTCATGCCTTTGGTAACGCTTAAGAGCTTAAATTGTAGGTTTGAACTATGGGGCCGATGGCGATGTTTTTGGGGCAAAAAAAAAAAAAAAAACCTTTAAACATACGGGTGAAATGAAAACCTGCAACTATCTTCAGACTGCTGTTATTTCTACGTCACTCGTCCGACAGCTGTTAGAATTATTCCAGTGACAGCTCATAATATTGTTTACAAAAGGGACAAATGCATTTTGGTGAAATTTTTTCAGAAAAAAGTTATTCGTAAGGGAATTCATGCTTGACCGTATGGTTTCTTTATATTTGGCTGGAAAGCCACAAGTGGCTATCGTTAGAGCACTCCAGCATTTAAATGTGAATAAATCGTTTGTGTCTCGTACCATAGCTCATTACCGTGATACTGGTAGCGTAGCCCAGCGTCAAGGAAGTGGACGGAAGAAAGCAGCAACATCAGCAGAAATGATTCGAAAAGTAAAGAAGCGACTTAATGGAAACCCGCGTCGCAGTGGCCGAAAAATGGCTCGTGAGCTGAACATATCGCAATATTCCATTCGGCAAATATTGAAAAATGAGCTCGGGGTAAAGCCGTTGAAATTCCAAAAAAATGCAAGAACTTACACCGCTACAGTAAGAAAATAAACTCAAAAGAGCTAAAGAGTTACTTCGCTTGGCCGAAAGTGGTGAACTGCCGAATTTGGGTTTCTCCGATGAGAAAATATTCGTTGTCCAGTAGTTTGTAAACAAACAAAATGATCGTGTTTACTTGTCAAAGAGGTCAGCTGAAAATGTGTACCTTCGGTTGACCACTAGAACTCAAACGCCGGCCAAGGTGATGGTGTGGGCCGCCATAACAGTCGATGGTCGCTCTTCGCTCGAATTCATTCGCCTGAATAAATGCCGAATATTATCGCGAAAATATTCTGGAGGGTGTATTAAAGCCTTGGACACGCAAACATTTTGGCCGCAGACCTTGGACATTCCAACAGGACTCAGCAGCATCGCACTCAGCACGCGCCACCCAAAAATGGTTACACAAATGAGGTTCCTCGCTTCATTTCCAGCGCACAATGGTCACCAAAATCTCCGGATACCAATCCGTTGGACTATTGTGTCTGGAGTATTTTGAAATGTAAGGTTGGCACTAAAAAATACCAAAGTATCGATCACCTCAAGCAAGCGCTTCGCCGAGAATGGGCTAAAATACAACGTGTGACGGTTTCATTGGCCATTTGAAGGCTAATTCGAACAAATCTAAACTTATTCTAAAATTTGATGCTATTTCCCACATTTTTATACCCTCCACCATACATAGTATGGAGGGTATATTAAGTCCGTCATTCCGTTTGTAATTCATCGAAATAATCATTTTGGACCCAAAAAAGTATATACATTCTTGATCAGCGTAAAATTCTAACGTGATTTAGCCCTGTCCGTCCGTCTGTTGTAATCACGCTACAGTCTAAACGAATAAAGATAGGAAGCTAAAATTTTGCACAGATCTCTCTTTTGTTTGCAGGCAGGTCAAGTTCGAAGATGGGTTATATCGGTCCACGACGGTCCACATAACGGTACCCCCCGATATTCGGTATTTTGATGATTTTACCAACATTTTTCAACGGAATTGTCTGAAAATCCACACAAGGAGTTTCATGTGGGTACTCTATACTCGGTACCCGGTATTTTGATGATTTTAGCCACATTTTCTAATGCAATGGTCTGAAAATCCACACATGAAGTTCCTTGTAAGTACTTAATCCCTTGAAAGAGAATTATCTATATAGGTCCACGATATCGAATAGCCCCCATATAACTGTACCCCCGATATTTGGTATTTTGATGATTTTATCCACATTTTTCAATTGAATTGTCTGAAATTTTACACAAGGAGTTTCATATGGGTACTTTATACCTCGGAAGAGAATTTTCTATATAGGTCGACGATGTCGTATAGCCCCCATATAACGGTACCCGGTATTTTGATGATTTTAGCCACATTTTCTAATGGAATGGTCTGAAAATCCACATAAGAAGTTCCTTGTAAGTACTTAATCCCTTGAAAGAGAGTTGTCTATATAGGTCCACGATATCGTATATTCCCCATATATCGGCACCTTCCGATATTAGGTATTTTAAATATGTTAACAGAATTATTGATGGATTTTATTTATTTTTTTATTTTTTTTTTTTTTTTGTTGAAAATTTTCTAATTCGTTCCAGATGGTGGAGGGTATTCAAAGTTTCGTACCCTCAAAATATGAACAAAAATTCATCAGTATTTAATAGAACATTCCTAAGATCTACCTCTTACCAATAACTAAGCAACAATGCTGTACGATTTTGTACTCTTTAGGACTTTGAAAATTCAGGCGAAGTACCAACTATTTCTCTGCCATTTGTGACGGTAAAAGTGCTTTGTAAACTATTTTCGTACACTAGCTTCCTTAACGAAAAATAAAGTGGTAGCTGCTTGCTTTTGTAACACCTTCCTATTGTTAACCACAAGGCTCCTTTTAATTATTTGGCAAATAAAGAAACTATGATCTAAAACTTATATGAGCACACATTACAATACACATACCCATACATACACAAAAGAACTTCAGCATAAAACGCCCATTAAAACTGGAATAGGTCTCCATATCACAGCATTGTGAGGAGCATAATAAATAACACAACAATAAAATAAGTTTTCTCTTTTTTTCGAAATAGAAGGATAACAACAATTGCTAGTTCTTTGAGGGTAAAGTGGACTCACACAGCCACAGTCATGTAATTAACTTTATTAGAATGGCAATTAATACTAATTATCATTATTATTGTTGTTATAATTATTGTAATTTGGTGTAACAAAAGTAACCGCACACACAACTGCAAATGAAAGCGAAACACACAAAACAAACGAAACGAAAAACCAGTAAAAAAAAGTCTTAAAGTCGGACGAGGCCGACTTTATGATACCCTACACCACTTTGCTAATTTAGTACAGCTCCGCAAAAGAATTAAAAGTTTTTGTGGGAGTATCCAATTATACACGCTATGATTATAATTATAATTTCAAGTTCAAAGGACTAAATATGCCGAAGCATTTGTATCTTTTAAATTTGGACTTGTATTGCCCATTTGGTGCACAATTAAATATATATTATATATAATATAAATATATATATATATATATATATATATATATATATATATATATATATATATATATATATATATATATATATATATATATATATATATATATATATATATATATATATATATATATATATATATATATATATATATATATATATATATATCTAAATCCGAACCGATTTCGATAAAATTTGTCAAAAATATTTTTGAGCTGTATTTGATATATTTCCCTGAATATCGTTGTTACGGAGTGCATATTACGGCTGTAAATCGGATGAAGAGTTTATATGGGAGCTATTGCTATATCTGAACCGATCTTCACCAAATTTGACATACTAGCTTCTAGACTCAATTCGGTTGTAATTGCCAAATTCCATCCCATTTGGACAAATATTAGACGTTTGGTGCACAATAAAGGGTAAATCGGACGAAGTTATATATGGGAGCTATATCCAAATCTGAACCGATCTCGATAAAATTTAGCAAATGTATTTCTCAGCTGTATTTGATATATTTCCCCAAATATTGTTGTTACAGAGTGCATATTGCGGCTGCGGAGGACAAAAATAACAAATTGGATGAAAAATATATATGGGAGCTATAGCTATATCTGTACCGATTTCGATCAAATTTGACATACTAGCTTCTAGACTCAATTCGGTCGTGAGTGCCAAATTCCATCCCATTTGGACAAATATTAGACGTTTGGTGCACAATAAAGGATAAATCGGACGAAGTTATATATGGGAACTATATCCAAATCGGAACCGATCTGGATAAAATTTAGCAAATGTATTTCTGAGCTGTATTTGATATATTTCCCCAAATATTGTTGTTACAGAGTGCATATTGCTGTTGCGGATGACAAAAATAACAAATCGGATGAACAATATATATGGGAGGGATAGCTATATCTGAGCCGATTTCGATCAAATTTGGCATATTTATTTTCAGGCCTAATTTGGTTGTTTGTGCAAAATTCCATACTATTCGGGCTGATATTACACGTTTGGTGCACAATAAAAGGCAAATCTGACGAAGATATATATGGGAGCTATATCTAAATTTTGACGGATTATCTCCAATTTCAATAGGGTTCGTTCTTGAGCCAAACAAATGATTTGTGCAAAATTTCATCTGGATAGCTCAATAAATGCGAACTGTACTTTGTTTACAAAAATACATGGACGGACGGACATGCATGAATCGACTCAGAATGTGATTCTATGCAGATCATCAAAAGGAACTATGGGTCTTACTCGTTTCATTTGCCTATTACAAACAAATGCACAAAGACATAATACCCTGACCACCTTATGGTGTAGGGTATAAAAAACAAAACATTCATAGAAAATGTATGAATGAATGTTGGAACACAATCCCACAATGGGAAATTGTAATAAATATACGTATGTGTGTAACATATATACGTTAATTAGGAAATTTAATAAATTATGTTTTTTTCTTGGCGATATAGTATTTTCGTTTAATATTTAACAAAAGAAAACCCCATTATTAACTGATTTAATAATTCTTGTAAGAAAATTAAAGAATTATGACAACTTTACAACTAACCACCTCCTCCCCCCCAACTTCTTGATGGCCAATAATTGTTGCACTGAACTCCTACTGAATTTCCCCCCGACCCAACCCCCGCTACACATTGCGTGCTTAACCCTTTTTGTTTCGTTTTAGCCAACATTAATCAAGCATTCATTACAAATTCTAATTAAAGGCCGTTATTGTTTTAATAACCACCAATTAAATCGGTAATCTCAACGAATCAACGAATCACAATATTCAAATTCAAATTTTGACCTATGTCACAAATCACGACAAATGTCAAATAAATCAAAAATGTTGGGTAATAAATCTAAGTTGAAATACTGGGGTAAGGAGTGTTCATGCGTTTGAAAATTAAATTTTGGGTGGTTTTTCGTTTGCTTAATGTGGTCGAGCTATTGATTCTTCATAGATTCAATTAAAATGTTAAATGCTGTTTTGAAAACTGTCATAATCAGTTGGTAACTATACACAATCAAATGAGTTGAGTCGATTTTTATACCCTCAGCAATATGGCAAGAGAGGGTATTTACCATTTGATACGGTCAAAAAATGTCTCATCGAAATTAGAGTTTAAACCCTAGGTATTTTTGAACCAAATTTGTTTCAGGACATTTGTAGTCGATCCAGGGGCGTCCGTCATTCTGTCTGGCTGGTTGGTGGGCACGATAACTCTCGAAGGAAGTATTCGATTTGGTCCAAACTTGGTACACCGTAATATTATTATCTTTTTTTATCAAATTTAGATCGAGACCGGATATGGACAATATCGTTCCACTCCTTCTGGCAAGTCTCCCACAAAAGGTCGAAATTTTCAAAAACAAAAAAAAAAAGAACAAGTAAGCAAAGGCTATAGTCGTGCTGGGCCGACCATGTGATACCCTACAACACTAAAATATGTTAGAAGCCCTTTTATGTGCAAATCCATTTTGGAAGATTTCGCTTCTGAAATGATGTCACGAAGCACTGCCCAGATATTACTCTTAGCATTTTGACCAGGAACATTTGCCCAATATTTACGCACCCCGTCGTGCTATTAGTTGCTGGTGTCCATTTTACAGCTAAATATATTCCAATGGTCATCCAAAAAGCTAGAACTCTTCCCCGTCCTTATCTCTCTTCTCAGGCATGTTAATGGGCTTCAACTGTGTGATCAGGAAATTTTTCTGTTTTTTGTTCTTTTGAACCCCTAAATATTTTGCGATCATCTCCAAAAGCAAGAAGCCCCTCTGTATCTCCAAAATTTAGACTCATCTATATGATTTGGTTGTCTACGATATTTGGCTATATTCGTCAACGAAATCAGCATAAAAAAGCAGAAGTTCGCCTTTTGTGTATTTCGGATATCGCCTGTAATCGCCTGGTCCATTCCAGCCGCTATCCTAAACTCATGCGTGATTTCGTGTCCTTTGCTTTGTATATGTGACCTTTATAACGGCTGCAAAATCAGGAACATTTTTAGTTGTTGGTTCATTTCAACCCCTAAATATATTCCGGACATCTTTAGAAACAATAGGCTTAGCCCTTCTGAGCCTAACCCCACCCTTGTAAAAAATTTGGTCAGGATCGAAAGAAAAAAATGTCACAAAATACTACAAAATCTATATTAACATCATTATTGGCATCTTTTTATCCGATTTTATTAGATTTCATACTTTTATGCATAGAGGGCTTTCTGGATTGATAAAATTTTTCAAAATCGGACCAGCCATTCTTGAGATACACATACACACATGAGATACACATATACACATTGTATATATTTCGCTATATACCCGATATATTTACTATCGGCATCTACGTAACGGTCAGAATTGACCGCTTCGTCTATTTGTGATTTCGCCTGCACTAAAAATATTCGCGGTTTAATGGAAAATTTGACTTTTATTTAACACAAACCTAAATATTACCCGATGACCATGAAAATTGTAAGGATTCTTCCCAGCCCTACGCTCTAGCCCCATGCTAACAACCGCTTCGATTGGTCTATAATATCGACCTATAGAGCAACTGCAATATCAGGAAATTTTTCAGTTTTTGGTCCATTTCAGCCCTTAAGTATTATGCAATTATCTCCAGAAAAAATAGGGTTCTATTCTGGTCCAAGCCCAACCTACATTCTAAATTTCGTGAAGATAGGGCCATAATTGCGACCTGTAGAGTGATTACAAATTAACATGGACAGACGGACGGACATACATAGCTAGATCGACTCAGCTCGGCGCGATAGAATGTGAGAAACCAATATTTCGAGGTGTTACATAATTGTTGTTGGTGTTACATAACCCCACCATATAGTGTTGTAGGGTATAAATATTTTACTGCACAGAAAAGTAGGGATAATCCGATTTTTCTCCAACTTTGCAAATCCTAATATTTACATCAGTGCCAGGTCAGGTGCGAAAACGGACAATATCGGTTCAATTACCTCCCCCCCTCCCCCACAAGTACCTCCCCCACAAAGGGTAAAAATTATGAACAATTATAACTCTTATAAAATGTGAAGCAAGAGTCCACTTCTCTTAAAATTACACACATCACAATATTTTGATTAACCCAAGGCCTGATATGAAGATGGAATATATCGGTCCACTCCCTCTGGTACCTTCCGCACAAATGTTCAAAATTTTAAATATACAATATCCGATTTCACTCAGACTTGACACATCTCAATATTTCCATCAACACAGGATTTCTTATAAAGATGGTAGAGATCGGATCATTCCTTTTGGTACCTACCCCCCCCCCCCCCCCCCCACCACAGAGGCTCAAAATATCAACACGATTATAAAATCTGAAATTAGCATACGGATCTCTTCATATTTCACACATGCCATTATTTCTAATGATATGAAATCGGTTGTGAAAATGGGATTCATCGGTTCACTCTTTCTGGTACCTCCTCCCACAAAAGATCACCATTTTAAATATACATGAAGCTCATAAAACACGAAATTAATATTCGATTTCATTCAGACTTAGTACATCTCAATACTTCCATCAACACAAGATCTGTTGTGAAGATGCTGGATGTCGGACCATTTATTCTGATGAGATCTGATGGAGGGTATCGTTATATGGGGGCTATACCAAAACGTGGACCTACATGGCCCAGACGGATAGACGGACGGGCATCGCTAAATCGACATAGAATTTTATGCTGATCAAGAATATATGTACTTTGTGGGGTCTAAAATGTATATTTCGAGGTGTTACAATATTTTATATTTAATTTTATATTTTAATATTGTTATTAAGTAATCTTTTAAAAACACAATATTGAATTATCGAATGAGGGTCACGTTTAGTACGGAATGATGTTTAAGGGCTTAGAGGTACAAAAACTTTGAAATTTTGAAAACCACTTTTAATTAAAGGTAAGAGTTGGAACACTGAAATCTTTCATGAGGCTCAGTTCTGCAATGAGATATTTAGAAATTTGTTTCTTAAGAGTACGATGAGATCTAATATAACTGCGTTGTTTTTGAACGAGATTTTGATATTGGCGGTATTATTGAATATCGTATTTTAGGATTACAATACAAAACAAGTAAAAAAGCAGTTCCGCAGGGCCGAACTTCGAATACCCTTCACCATTTGACGCGAATTCCAAAATTTTCAAAAAAATAAAATCCATTAAAATTTTTGTTAAAATCTTTAATATACATAATATCGGAAGGTGTCTCCATATGGGGGGATATGTGATATTGTGGATCTATATAAACAAATCTATTTCTGAGGGTAAAGTACTCACAAAGAACATTTCCCTTTGAAAAATGTGGCTAAAATCATCAAAATACCGAATATCGGTGGGACCGTTATGTGGGGGCTAAATGATATCGTGGACCTATATAGACAATTCTCTTTCAGGTGGTAAAGTACTCACAAGGGACTCCTTGTGTGGAATTTCAGACAATTCCATTGAAAAATGTGGCATAAATTATCAAAATACCGAATATTGGGGGGTGCCTTTTTATGGGGGCTATACGATATCGTGGACCGATATAGCCCATCTTCGAACTTGACCTGCCTGCAGGCAAAAGAGAGATCTGTGAAAAATTTTAGCTTCCTATCTTAATTTGTTTTGACTGAAGCGTGATTACAACAGATGGACTGACAGGGCTATATTGTCCTAGAATTTTACGCTGATCAAGAATATATATACTTTGTTGGTTCTAAAATGATTATTTCGATGAGATACAAACGGAATGACGAACTTAATATACCCTCCATACTATGTATGGTGTAGGGTATAAAAAAAAGAAAATTTAAAAAAGGGCAACATTCGGGCAGCGTGTGACATTTTCATTGGTCGTTTGAAGGCCATAATTCGTGCCAAAGGTGACCAATTCGAACAAATCTAAACTTATTCTAAAATTTGATGCTTTTTCCGACATTTTCTGCTTTCATTCAATAAAATTTAAAAAAAAAATAAATAGAAATTATGGCGTTTGACTTTGTTGCATTTTTTTGTCTCACCCTGTAATTGTATATTGTCACCATATTATTTATTCATATACATACTTAAAACCCCTCATACAAAAAAAAAAAAAAAACTCCCAAATAAAAAAAAAACTCCCAAATAAACCAAATCGAATTCTTTACATTAACTAAACTAAACGCAAATCCAACCTAATCAATTATCACTGCTGTTGACTAATTTGTGTTAAATCAATTTCAATGAATATTTAATGTTACATAAATGAGTGGTTATCGGAATCACGCATTAAAAACTTTGAAAATTTATTCATGACAAGTGCTTATTACAGCCTACGTCAGAGGGTTTATCACATAAAATTACAGCGAGAGCCTTTCGGATATGATAACTGAGAGCAAAGATTAGGGGCACCAAACAAGGTATGGATAACATATACAAATAACGACAAATTACATACAGAACCGACCAGAGATGGAAAACGTCATAAAGCCGAACAATATGTAGAAGTATAAAACGTCGTAATATTCTGAAATATTGTAGCGACCCACATAATACATCCCAAGTTGGATGAGGCTGGGTTTTTGGAAATCCGGACTAGAAGTGCATTATAAGTACTAGATAGCACTTAATTCCGTTTATACCCTCCACCATAGTAAGTTTGTCATTCCGTTTGTAACACATCGAAATATACATTTTAGACCCCACAAATATATTCTTGATCCGCATAAAATTCTATGTCGATTTAGCGATGTCCTTCCGTCTGTCCATCTATCCTTCTGTGAACATCACTCTAGCTTCCGAACGAAATTAAATAGGTTGATAAATTTTTACTCAAATATATATTATGTCTGCAGGACTTTTGGTATTGAAATGGGTCATGTAGGTCCACGTTTTGGTATAGCCCCCATATAACTATACCTCCCGATATTCGGTACTTTGTTGATTTTAGCGACATTATTCTCCGCATTTTTTTTAAATTTGGTGTTTGAAGTTCGTATGTGATACTAAAGCCTATGAAAGAAAATTGTCTGTGCAGGTCCACGTCTTCGTGTAGCCCTAGTAAGTCCACGCTTTGGTATAGCCCCCATATAATAGTACCTCCTTTTTCGGTATTTTGTTGATTTTGGCGACATTTTTCACCGACATTTTTTTTCTTTCAAATTTGGCATATGAAGTTCGTAATGAATGGTACAGCCTAAGACAGAAAATTGTCTGTGCAGGTCTACGTCTTCCTATAGCCCCATATAATGGTACCTCCTGATATTCGGTACTTTGTTGATTTTAGCGACATTTTCCACCGGAATTCTTTCAAATTTGATTTTCGTTGTGGATGTAACAGCCTATGACAGAAAATTGTCTGTGCAGGTCTACGTCTTCGTATAGCCCCCATATAATGGTACCTCCCGATATTCCGTATTTTGATGATTTTAGCTATATTATTCACTGATTTTTTTTTCAAGTTTCGTATTTGAATATTGTAATGACTTATGACAAATGTTGCCTATGCAGGTCGACGTCGTGTATAGACCCTAAAATAACGGCTGCATACGTTTTTTTTAGAGCTGCACTAAATGGTACTAAAGTTGCTACAATATAGTATCGGGTGAACAGATAGTGCATAAAATCTGAGTTTTGGTATGAAGGTCGCTGCTCACATGTAGCCTCGACATACGAAGGTGGTTTCGCAAATGTGTACTATAATTGTTCGAAAAGTACTAAGTGGCACTAAATTTGGTCTTGGTTGAAGGGATAGAGATAAAATTCTAAAATTGTATATTTATATTAGTGATGGTATGGAACAGTTTGGTTTACGGTGAACGGATAAAGTCAGAATTTTGAAAGTTTGTCTTGAAGTCCCTGTTTAGATAAGGAAGTGCTTTTGGATGCTTGTACTACAATTGCTAAATAGTACTATATTTGGTAGAATTTTGTATTGGGTAAACAGGAAGTGCTTGAAATCTGAAATTTTATATTAGGGTCGATCTTCATGTGTAGACTTGACATATGGAGGTGATTTCGGAAATGTGTACTATATTTGTGCGAAAAGTACTAAATGGTACTTTATTTGCTATTGGGAAAGGTATAGAGTTACAATTTTAAAAGTTTATATGTAGATTATTGATGGTATCTATGTTTGAGATTTGACGATGGTATTAAATGCGTCCTTTATTTGTACGAAAAGTACTAAATAGTATTAAATTTGGAACAGTTTGGTTAAGGGTGAACGGATGAAGCTGCAATTTTAAAGGTTTGTCTTGAGGTCCCTGTTGGGGGAGGTACTAAATAGTACTGTATTTGGTACAATTTTATGTTGGCAAAACAGAAAGTGTTTCAATTTGGTATTAAGGACGCTGAGATGGTTTCGAAAATTTGTACTATAATTACACGAAAAGTACTAAATGGTACTAAAGTTGGTCCTGGTCGAAGAAATAGAGCCAACACTCTGATATTTTGATTATTGATGGTATCTGTGATTGAGGTTTAGCCTTTGCTTGGAAATGCGTCCTTTATTTGTACGAAAAGTACTTAATGATACCAAATTTGGTAATGGGTGATGCTATATGACAGGAATTCTCAAAATTTATATTGAGGTCTCTGTTGGTATCTGGCATTGAGATATGGATATAGTTTTGGAAGTGCGCACAAAAATTGTTCAAAAAGTACTCAATTTCAATTACTGTTGGAGCTAGTATGGATAGCTGTAGATTGGTTTGGATATGCGTACTAAATGTTACGAAATTTGTTATTGGGTGAGGGGGAAGAGCTGGAATTCTGAAATTGGATATTGAAGTCACTGTTGGTTTCAAGGTTTACAGACAGAGACGCTGAAATAGTTTTAGACAGAAAAAATGGAAGTGGGCCCATTTTGCAATGGTTTTACTAATATCCTCTCTGGTTAACTTCAACATGAAAAACTTTGAGGACCTGTTGGTTTTAAAGGCAAAAGTTTTCCTATTATTATTAAAAAAAAAAGGAAAAACTTAGATTATTATATAAAACCTTGAAAGTTTGAAAATTAAGTACGATATATGAAGTTTCACTTAAAAAATGTTTGTCAAAGTGGAAAAATTTGTGCATTTTGAGTACCAACAGGACCTAACACGATTTTTTGGAAAGAATCAACAATTTTAAGGTGGACTTTTCTCTGACGAATTCGCGGGCACTTGACAAAAGGGTGTATAAGAAAAATTTACATATATTCAAAATTTTCTTCAGAGAGAGACCTTCTTACCCTTAAGAATCTGAATAGCGAAATTATAACCCATTGGATTGGAAATGCGTTCAATTCCCTTGAGATACTTAAATCGGAAAGTTGTAGTATGTATGGGGGACTATATTAAAAAATGGGCCTACAGAATGAGATGAAAAAACTGCAACCAACTTCAGACTGCTGTCATTTCTAAGCCACTCGTCCGACAGTTGTTAAAATTATTCCATTATATTGTTAATAAGCGTACAAAAGTATTTTGATGAACATTTTCCAGGAAAAATGGAAAAAAAAAAAAAGTTATACGTGATGGAATTCAAGCGCGATAGTGTGATTTCTTTATATTTGGCTGGAAAACCACAAGTGACTATCGTTAGAGCACTTCAGCATTTAAATGTGAATAAATCTTTTGTGTGAACAAACAAAATAATCGTATTTACTTGCTAAAGAGGACAATATTTTGAAGGGTGTATTAAAGCGTTGGGCACGCAAACATTTTGGCCGCAGACCTTGGACATTCTAACCGGGACAAGCAAGCGCTTCTCCGGGAATGGGCCAAAATACCGCAGAGCATCATTCGGGTAGCGTGTGACGGTTTCATTGGCCGTTTGTTTCATGCAAATGTGACCAATTCGAATAAATTTAAGCCTATTCTAAAATTTGATACTATTTCCAACAATTTTTGCTTTCGTTCAAAAAAATTACAAAAAATTAAAGATAAGATGTTTGACTTTGTTGCAGTTTTTATACCCTCCACCATACTATGGAGAGTGTATTAATTTTGTCATTCCGTTTGTAACTCCTCGAAATACCCATGTCAGACCCAACAAAGTATATATATTCTTGATCAGCGAAAAATTCTAAGACGATTTAGCCAGGTCGGTCTTTCTGTCTGTCCGTCTGTCTGTTGTAATCACGCTATCTTTCGAACGAATTGAGATTGAAGGCTAAAATTATGCACACGTGTTTATTTTGCCAGTTGGCAGGTTAGGTTCGTAAATGGGTTACGTTTTCATATAGCCCCCATATATCGGTACTTCCCGATATTCGATATTTTGATGATTTTAGGGACATTATTCACCGGAATTGTTTCAAATTTGGCATTTGAAGTTCGAAATGGAAACTACAGTCTATGACAGAAAATTGTCTGTGCAGGTCCACGTTTTCATATAGACCCCATATAACGGTACCTCCTGATATTCGGTATTTTTCTGATTTTAGGATCTTTATTCACCGTAGTAGTTTCAAATAACGTAGTTAGAGTTCGTAATGGAAACTACAGTCTGTGACACAGAATTGTCTATGCATGTCCAGGTCTTCGTATAGGCCCCACATATCAGTACCTCCCTATATTCGGTGTTTTAACAATTTTGGGTACAATACTCAACGAAATTGTTTGAGATGTCGTATTTGAAGTTGGTAATGGAAGCTACAGCTTATGACAGAAAATTGTCTATGCAGGTCCAGGTCTTCGTATAGCTCCGATTTAACGGTACCTCCGGTATTGTGATGATTTAAGCTACATTAATCCCCGTTTATTTCAAGTTTCGAATTTAAGCATGGTAACGGCTATATTCGGTATTTTTAAGATGTTAGCAGAATTTTTGACGAATATTTTCTTTTCGCAAATTTCCAAATTCGTTCTAAATGGTGAAGGGTATTCAAAGTTCGGCCCGGCCGAACTTACTGTTTTTAACTTGTTTTTATCTTGCCCTGTACATTGACAATTAACAAAAAATTGCTCAAAATATTTACATTTTAGTGAGAATTGGGTTCTTCCTCAAGACAATTCTTATCCTTTGTCTCAAAAACCAAGATGTTATAACCACAATTTTTTTGTTCTAACACAAATTTACTACCATTTTTTTTTGAAAACATTCCTTGGCTTGTCCTCAGGTTTTTTTCATGTAGGGGTTATTAAGTGGTTGTTTTTTCTTTTTTTTTTTTGGTTATGTTTTCTTTTGGAGTGGAAAATTGATGTTTTTTAATAAAAGCTTTGGAAACTATGTCTGGAAACCTTAAAAAAAAAACAATTTCCGTGACAATTATTAGGACAATGAACAGTTAATTACTTAATATCCATGAAACATGTCTGTTTACATAAATATCAATCAAAATATTTGGTAGACATCAAGTCTTGATAAAAATCTGATGTTAAACTTATTTCATTTAAAATAATTATAAACATTATCGTTAGAACTCCCAAGGAGTTTAGATAGTTTTTCAAAAAAAAAAAATAAAAAATATTTAAAATTAAAAATTGAATATAAAACCAACTGCCCTTATTTAAATTTCCCACACTGTATCGAGCATTTTTCCAAACTCATATATAAATCAAACGACCAATAATCATCAAAGTACAAAACGAAACTCAATTCGGTCAAACTAAAATCTGTTACGCTTAAATCGAAATCTAAAAATCCTTCCTCCCGGGCAATCATTGGCTTGCTTTGCGGAATGAATGTAAGACTGCATAATGACGGCGGCTATGACCGCACATATGCAGTTCGTGGAATTCTGAGAGTAATGAAAATTTTGGGTTTATGGAAATGGCAAACGGAAGCGGATAAAGAAACCCCCCGACACATTCTCTGGCTGCAATACGTTCAACGTTTGGTATGCCACGGACCGTTTACATTCGTTTTCATAACGCTAATGTGGATTGAAGCATTGCGAGCCAATGGTTTGGATGAAATGGGCGATGTGCTGTACATGTCATTAACCGAGGCAGCGTTAATTGTGAAAATCCTTAATATTTGGCAGCATTCCACCAAAGCCTCAACATTTCTGCATGCATTAAGGCATAACGCTCACTTTGCTCTACACTCCGGCGATGAAGTGACATTTTGGCGAAATGCTCAGAAAAAATTCCGTTATATTATTTATATGTATTCGGCGGGTAGTGTGTTCACCGTCATCTCAGCATTTGCGGGAGTTTTGTTTGTGACGGAACCACAAATGGCATTCGCATATTGGGTGCCATTCGAATGGCAAAGCAATCGTCGGAATTATTGGTTGGCATATCTCTATGATTTCGTTTCAATGGTTTGTACGGCTGGCTCCAATGTCTGCCTCGACATGATGGGTTGTTACATGATGTTTCATGTCTCACTGCTGTATAAGGTGTTAAGTTTTCGTTTGCAGAAGCTGCGGGCCGTCAAAGGGGAAGATGTCAATGAGAAATTCAAAAAGCTTATATTGATGCATAAGAGTATAAGGCGGTGAGTATGGGGGAGTTACAGACCCACAGACAAAATATTCTTGCAAATCTGTAGCGGGAATCTCTAATTCATTTTTTGAGTTTGCGACACAAATCGGTAACTTCGAAACCCAAAATTTTAATATAAAATAAGAAGTTAATGTTGACAACATTGGTATCTATCCGTAGGTATTAGCGACTAATTTGATTTCGTCGCTAACTTATCGACAAATTTCGTTAATTACCGAATTTTCATTTTACCGACTTTTATTGGTAACTCATAAAATTAGTTAGAGAATTCCACTACTGGTTACCAAGCCATTTGATTGACAACTTAAAAACTTTGTTTAACCACTTTTAGCGGTCAAATTTGAAGTACTTTTGCTGGATAAGTCTCCTTGAAAAAATTACTTTTTTCATCCAACCCTAATTTTTTCAATTTTTATATTTCTAGCATGACCCGGGAGTGTGAAATCCTAAGTTCCAAATATGTCCTCTCACAAATTATCTTGAGTGCATTAATATTATGCTTCTGTTGCTATCGTATTATAAAGGTAAATATATAAGAAGACTAAGTGTCCGTTACTTTGTCGAAGTCCACTTTAAATTTGTAGATTAGTTCCAACAGTTCGTGTTAGACCCTTTTTATACCCTCCGCCATTCTATGGAGGGTATATTAACTTTGTCATTCCGTTTGTAACTCCTCGAAATATTCACAATAGACCCTACAAAGTATATATATTCTGGATCAGCGTAAAATTCTAAGACGATCTGTCCGTCCGTCCGTCTGTCGGTCTGTTTTAATCATGCTATCTTTCGAACGACTGAGATAACTATGCGTACATGCATAGTTTAACCGTAGTCTGGTTAAGTTCGTAAATGGGCCATGTCGGTCGTTTTCGTAAAGTCCCCATATAACGGAACCTCCCGATACTCGATATTTTCATGATTTTAGCGACATTATTTAACGGATTTATTTAAAATTTCGTATTTGTAATGGGTACTACTTCCTACTATTTTTTTTATGCAGGTCTAAATCCTCGTATAGCCCCCATATGACGGTACCTCCCGATATTCGATATTTTAATGATTTCAGTAACATTATTTACCGGAATCGTTTCAAATTTCGTACTGGAAGATCCTAAGGGGTACTACATCCCAATACAGAAAATTGTCTGTGCCGGTCCACGTCTTCGTATAGCCCCATTAAACGGTACCTCCCAATATTCGGTACTTTGTTGATTTTAGCGACAATATTCACCGGAATTTTTTTAAATTTGGTATTTGAAGTTCGTAATGCATACTGCAGCCTAAGACAGAAAATTGTCTGTGCAGGTGCAAGTCTTCGTATAGCCCCCATATAGCTCTACCTCCCGATATTCGGTATTTTGATGGTTTTAGCGATATTATTCACAGGAATTGTTTCAAATTTGGTATTTGAAGTTCGAAATGGATAATGGATGACAGAAAAGTGTCGGTACAGGTCCACATTTTGGTATAGCCCCATATAATATTATCTCCCTATATTGATGATTTTATTCACCGATTTTTTTTTCAACCTTCGCATTTGAATATTCTAGTGGCTTATGGCAAAAGTTGCCTAGGTCCACGTCGTCGTTTAGACCCTTATATGACGCCTACATTTGGTATTTTTAAGATTTTAACAGAATTTTTAACAGATTTTATTTATTTATTTTTTTTTTTTTTTTTCTGAAATTGCCAAATTCGTTCCGAGTGGGGAAGGATATTCAAAGCAACATGTTTAATAAAAATTTCGTACGATGTACTATATATTCTGACTTTCAAGGTTTCATTTATTATTCAATTTTTTTCTTTTTCGAAATGAATAATAGGAAAATATTTGCTTTTTACATCAAAAAGTCTTCAAAATCTCTTATTTTGAAGTATATCGACCAGGATTTTAGCAAAACCATGGACCCACATCCAATTTTACTGTCCTAAACGATTTCAACGTCCCCATATTTAAATCCTAGAAAAAAAAATCGTGACCTCAATATCAAATTTCGGGATTCCAACTTTATCTCTTCTTCTACGAAATTTAACAACATTTTTTATCTCTCCATCCTAGACACCGACATGGATCCAAAATTAGCACCATTAAGTAATTTTCCGAAAATTATAGTACGCACTTGTAAAACCACCACCAGATACCAACAGAGACCTCAATATCAAAATTCGGAGTCCCAGTCCTATCCTTCCACAAAATATCCAATTTAGTACCACTTAGTACTTTTCGAACAATTATAGTACACATTTCCAAAACCATCTCATGAGAGATATAATTATTCGAAAATTTTACCCCGTTGATTTGCAGGTAAAAATATTAATCTACGCGATATTTGAAGACAATCGGACATTTATTTAACATTTTATTAGAGTTATAATTATTCAAAATTTTGACCATTTGTGGGGGAGGTAATTGAACCGAAATTATCCATTTTCGCACCTGACCTAGCCCTAGTGTAAATATTAGGATCTGCAAAGTTGGAGCAAAATCGGATTATTCTATATCCTCCCTGTGTGCAGCAAAATATTTTTTGATATTTATTTTTGTGGGGCATGTAGCAGGAGGAATGTAACGATATTTTTAAATAATGTTCCTTTTTTATAAAAATGATTCTCAATCTCTCATTGCAGCTGGATATTGTCGCTAATTTCGGACAATTTCTATCGATGCTACAGTTTTTGGCCGTCATGATTTTTGAAATATTTCTGCCCTGTTATTTTGGCAATGAAATCACCTTAAATTCAAGTGAAATAATGTTGGATGTCTATCGCACCGATTGGTTGGAATATTCGGTGGCAAATCGCAAATTAATTATTTTATTTCGCGAATTTCTAAAGCGACCAGATAAGGTGACAATTGGAGGTTATTTTGAGGTTGGATTGCCGATATTTACAAAGGTGAGATAAACTTTGAATATTGATATTTAATGTTGTTATTTAATATTGATATTTAATGTTGTCCTAGATGTTATTGTGTGAAGAAATTCATAAAATAAATTTGTAATTGTGTTTTTTTTTTCAGGTGGTGAACAATGCCTACAGCTTTTTTGCACTTTTAATGAATGTGGAGAAGTAAAATAAAAAAAGACAGAAAGGCATGAAATAAAGTTTGGAATAGTGGTTTTGTTTTAATTTTTTGAATAAAACAAATTTAAAAATTTAGAAAAAGGTCCACAAAAGCGTTTGAAAATCAATTAAATAGTTGTAGTTGACAAACGGAAAAAATAGAAATTTGAAAATTGGGGCCTCAAATTGTATTTTTTAAGAAATATGTGTTCAAATATCTAAATTATGGACTTTTTAAAAACCCATTGTCAAGAACGTTCAACGGAGGGTTTTTAGGAGAACATTTTCAAAGATGTCGAACTTGGTTTTTAGAAAAAAAATTCAAAAAAACGTTATTTTTTGGAAAAAAATTAAGAATTTTTTAATAAAAAATTAAGTTTTTTAAAAAATATTAAGGGGCATCGTGGAGTTTTTAGAAAAAAAAATTAGATTTTTTAAAAAAAAAAACAATCAAGGACCTTTAACGTACAAAAATATGAAATGCCTTAAACGTGGATTTTTGAAAAAAATATATCAAATGCCTTAAACGAGGATTTTTTAAGAAAAAAAATATCAAACGCCTTAAACGTGGATTTTTTAAGAAAAAAAAATATCAAATGTCTTAAACGTGAATTTTTAAGAAAAAAAGATATCTAATGTCTTAAATGTGGATTCTTAAGAAAAAAAAATATCAAATGCCTTGAACGTGGATTTTTAAGAAAAAAAAAATATCAAATGCCTTAAACGTGGATTTTTAAGAAAAAAAAAATATCAAATGCCTTAAACGTGGATTTTTAAGAAAAAAAAAATATCAAATGCCTTAAACGTGGATTTAAAAAAAATATCAAATGCCTTAAACGTGGATTTAAAAAAAATATCAAATGCCTTAAACGTGGATTTAAAAAAAAAAATCAAATGCCTTAAACGTGGATTTAAAAAAAAAAAATCAAATGCCTTAAACGTGGATTTAAAAAAAATATCAAATGCCTTAAACGTGGATTTAAAAAAAATATCAAATGCCTTAAACGTGGATTTTTTAAGAAAAAAAATTCAAATTTAAGAAACAAGACCTTCAGCGTGGATTTAAAAAAAAAAATATCAAATGCATTAAATGTGGATTTTTAAGAAAAAAAATTCAAATTTAAGAAAAAATACTTTCAGCGTGGATTTTTTACGAAAAAAACTCAACGGCCTTCAACGTGGATTTTTAAGAAAAAAAATCAGTGTGGATTTTCTACGAAAAAAAAACTTAACGAGGATTTCAAAATAAAATTCAAGAATCGTCATTGTGAATTTTTTTGAGAAAAAATTTTGAGATCCTTCAAACAAATAAAAAAGCTTTAAGTTCGGCCCGGCTTAAAAATGCAAATGTAGGTAACATTCAAATGCGAAACTTAAAAAAATCGGTTATAATGTCGATAAAATCAAAATACCGAATATCGGGAGGTACCGTTATATGGGGGCTATACGAAGACGTGGACCTGCACAGACAATTTTCTGTCTTAGGCTGTAGTAACCATTACGAACTTCAAATACCAAATTTGAAACTCTTCCGGAGAATAATGTCGCTAAAATCATCAAAATACCGAATATCTGGAGGTACCGTTGTATGGGGACTATACCAAAACGTGGACCTACATGGCCCATTTTCAATACCAAAAGTCCTGCTGACATAACATACATTTGAGCAAAATTTCATCGATCTGCTTCAATTCGTTCGGAAGCTAGAGTGATTTCCACAGACTAACAGACGGATAGATGGACATCGCTAAATCGACATAGAATTTTATGCTGATGAAGAATATATATACTTTGTGGGATCTAAAATATTTATTTTTTTAAAATATTTGTTACAAACGGAATGATAAACTTAATATACCCTCCATACTATGGTGGAGGGTATAAAAAAATTCAGGGACATTCAACATGGATTTTTTTAAAAAAAATAATTTTAAGGACCTGCAAAATGGATTATTTAAGAAAAAAATCCAAGACCTGCAACGCCAAGTTGGACGTTTTAAGAAAAAAAAAAAAACGTCAAGGGCCTGCAACGTGGATATTTTGATAAAAAAAGTTTCATCGACCACAACTTTTTAAGAAAAAATCTACAAGGACTTCGAATATTTAAGAAAAAGATTGAAGTACTTCGAATTTTTAGGAAAAAAATTTCAATAACCTCGAATTTTTAAGAAAAAAAAATTGAAGGACTTTTATCCTGAACTTTTTAAGACAACAATTTTAAGGACCCGCTCCGTGAATTTTTTTAAAATAAGGTTTTAAGGACCTTCAAGGAAAATTTCAAAGACTTTCAATGTGGATTTAAAAAAAAAAAATATTAGGCATCTTAAATGTAGATTTTTCAAGTCAAATATGTCAAGGACGTTCAATATGGATTTTTTAAGAAAATAAAATTCAAGGGCATTTAGCGTGGATTTATTATGAAACAGAAAAGACATTTAACCTGGATTGATTGACTGGATTGGATTGATTAAAAAAAATTGCAAGGACCTTCATCGTGGATTTTTAAGAAAAAAATTTTAAAAAACAAATTCAAGGATCATCAACGTGGATATTTTAAAAAAATCAAAATCGATTTGAATAAAAATCAAGGACCTTCAACGTGAATTTTTAAGAAAAAAACAAACATGAAGCAAATTTAAGGACACTTAGCGTGGATTGATTGATTGGATTGATTAGGAAACAAATCCTTCATCGTGGATTTTTAAGAAAAAATTTTAAGGACCTTCAATGTCAATTTAAAAAAACAAATTCAAGGACCTTCAATGTCAATTTAAAAAAACAAATTCAAGGATCTTCAACGTCGATATTTAAAAAAAAATCAAAATCGATTTGAAAAAAAATCAAGGACCTTCAGCGTGAATTTTTTAAGAAAAAAAACCTGAAACAAATTTAAGGATAGTTAACCTGGATTGATTAAGAAAAAAATTGCAAGGACCTACATCGTGGATTTTTAAGAAAAAAGTTTTAAGGACCTTCAACGTCAATTTTTAAGAAAAAAACAAATTCAAGGATCTTCAACGTGGATATTTAAAAAAAATCAAAATCGATTTGAAAAAAATCAAGGACCTTTAACGTGAATTCTTTAAGAATAAAGAAACATAAAACAAATTTAAGGACACTTAGCCTGGGTTGATTGATTGGATTTGATTAAGAAAAAAATTGCAATTACCTTCACCGTGGATTTTTACGAAAAAAGTTTTAAGGACCTTCAACGTCAATTTTTAAGAAAAAAAAACAATTAAAGGATCTTCAACGTGGATATTTAAAAAAATCAAAATCGATTTGACAAAAAATCAAGGACCTTCAACGTGTATTTTTTAAGAAGTCTTTTCAAGAATCTTAGTCATAGAATAATATTTACAATATTTGCAAGATTTTTACTATTTATTCCTTAAAATGTTTCATAGCATTAATTTGATATAAATTAACATAGAGTGACATAAGCACAAGGCGTTAAAGACGAAATTAGAATTTGTGTGAAAATCTCCAACATTCACATCCAGCCATTAAATATGCATCTGGCTGGCACTTTAACCTGATGCATTTCATTGTTCTGCTGCTGCTGCTGTTGTTGTCCCTTTTTCGGTTTGTAAATTTCAATTTAGCAAACACAGTCTGCCTACCCTAACAGCAATTAAGCCATAATAAGAACAGGACTTTAATAAAGCCGGTGTCTTCAGCAGACAGCCATAGCCAGCTTGGCATTTACAATGGAAAACTTTACGCTCAAACTGAAAAGCATTCCACTAATGAAAAGACATATCTTCCCTTGACATCAAAACTAAAAGCGAAAAGGATGAGCCGCCAGAGACACAAAAACGGGCAAGCCAAAGAGACAACACAAAAGTGGGAAAAACAATGGTGGTGTAGTTGTTGTTCTGCATATCCTGGAATTTGTATGCACACTAATTCAGACACACAATCAAACACATAGAGAAGCGGTGAATGAACAACATTTGCCTTAATTGTTTTTCATTCTCTTCTCTTCTATTTTTTTTCAAAACATTTTTTGAGGCTTGATGCATAAGGCCAGCGTCAGACGGCCACAAATTTTCTACAGCAGTTTCAGTTCCATCACACCAGCTGTGCCATCATCTTATTTTTGTGTTCCATGCATTCTTACGGCACTCCACGGGCGATTGTCTCAAACATCAGCAACGGTTTGAAGACCCCCTTTTTTGTTGTTGTCTGCTTTTGGTTGCCGGCTGTTTGACAATCATGTGAGCAAACATTGTTCACTTCGCAATGGACCACCACTCCCAACCGCCCCACAACCGTTTTGTCATCGTAAATTTCTGGCTGCAGGAAGCCCAGCAATGACCCCCTCCAGCTACCGAGTATCTGCATAGGTGGATTTTTCATAATTATACTGCATAATTTTTGTTGCATCAACGGCTAAACAAGTGTGGCATACTCCCACACATGACACCGCCATCATCACCACTGTCTGAGACACTTTGAAAGCCACAACAAACAATGCAGTGTGGAGTGGTGTGGAGTGGTTTGGTGTTTGTCGTTCGGCAGAGTGGAAGAAATGGTAGACAATCAGCCAGCCAACCCATGAACCATCCCCGAGAGTTAGGTAGTAACAAACAACTGCTGCTACTGCTTGACATAGTGACCGTATGGGAGAAACCACAGTGCAGTAACAATAGCAACAACAACAATGACAAGATGCAAGTTCATCCAGCTCTACAATGAAATTAACAACAATGCTGCACAAAGCGAACTCAATGTCCCAGCGGAAACATTTGAAGATCCTCATTTGGGGTTAACCACAAAGCAATGCTGAAGGAAATTGGGTTATTCCAGAGATGTGTTTAGATTTTAATTGGGGAGTGGCGGGGCGATGAGAAGTAAGGAAATATTGAATGAAAAATTGGTAGCATGGGCCAAAAATTATGTAACTGCTCGAAATATTGGTCCAAGACTAGGAAACTAAATATGCCTGTCCAACTCTCCATGTTAAATTGTAATCACGCTACGGGTCGCAACTATGGTCCAATCCTCAGGGATTTCGCACGGAGGTGGGGTTCATATCATAATAGAAGCCTATTGGACCTTTTGTGGGGGAGGTACCAGAAGGAGTGGACCGATATTACCCAGCTCCGAACTCGATCTAAGTTTGACAAATATATTTCGATGCACCTAATTTGGACCAAATCGGATACTTCTTTCGAGAGTTATAATGCGCACCAGCCAAAAGGGCAGACAGACGGACGGACATCGCTAGATCGACTCCAAATGTCCTGAAACGGATTTGGTCCAAAGAGACCTAGGGTCTAAACCGTTATTTCGACTAGGCACGTTTCGGCCGTATCAAATGAAATATACCCTCTATAGCCATATGGCTGAGGGTATAATAAATATATTATATTCTTAATCAGCCTAAAAAATCGAAGACGATTTAGCCCTGTCCGTCCGTCCGTCCGTCAAGATTCGTTATATCCACTATATCATATGGTACCCATATAATGGTACCTCCAATATTCGGTATTTTGATGATTGTAGCCAAATTTTCTGAAAATCGACACAATGAGTTCATTCTGAGTACTTTACCCCCTGGAAGAGTATTGTCCATGATATCATATAGCCCCCATACAATGGTACCTCCCTATGTTCGGCATTTTACTGATTTCAGCAACATTATCGACCGGAATTGTTTCAAATTCATCATCTGTAACAGAAAATTGTCTATACAGGTCCAGGTCTTCGTATAGGCCCCATACATAGGTACCTCCTTATATATATTGACGATTTTAGGTACAATATTCAACGAAATTGTTTCAAATTTCGTATTTGAAGTTCCTTATGGATACCTCAGTCTATGACAGAAAATAGTCTATCGTATGGCCCCGATATATCAGTAACTCACTATGTGCGGTAATTTGATGATTTTAGCTCTATTATTCACTGGATTTTTTTTTTCAATTTTCGTAGTTGAATATTGTAATGGCCTATGACAAAAGTTGCCTTTGCAAGTCAACGTCTTCGTAAAGACCCCCAATATAATGGCCATATTCGGTAGTTTTAAGAATTTAACAGAATTTTTAACGGATTTTGTTATTTATTTTATTTTTTATTTATTTATTTATTTATTTTTTTTTTTTTGAAAATTTCCATTTCGGCCCGGCCGAAAAAATATAAAAAATCTCCTGTCATAGGCTGTAACATCCATTACGACCTTCACATACCAAAATTTGAACCAATTCTGCTGAATAATGTCGCTAAAATCATCAAAGTACCGTATACCGGGAGGTACAGTTTTATGGCGGTTATGCGAAGACGTAGACCTGCACGGACAATTTTCCGTCATAGGCTGTAGTATCCATTACGAACTTCAAATAACAAATTTGAAAAAATTCCGATGAATAATGTCTCTAAAATCATCCAAGTACCTAATATCGGGAGGTACCGTTATATGGGGAGGTACCAAAACGTGGATCTGGCCCATTTTCAATAACAAAAGTTCTGTAGACATAACATACATTTGAGTAAGATTTTTATCAATCTACTTCATTTCGTTCGGAAGGTGATTGCTACAGACGGACGAACATCGCTAAATCGACATAAAATTTTATGCTGATCGAGAATATATACACTTTGTGGGGTCTAAAATGTATATTTCGAGGTACTACAAACGGAATGACAAACTTAATATACCCTTCATACTATGGTGAAGGGTGTAAAAAAACTTGATTTGGTTTAAGAGAAAATGTTTAAGCACGAACGGAGGGGAAATCACAAGGGCCTTCAGCGTGGATTTTGAAGGCTACTTATTTTTAAAGGTTTCTAAAAAAAAATTTCAAAGGCCGTGGACGTGAATTAAAAAATTGAAATTTAAGTTGTTATAAGCTGGAGGACCTAATCTTGTTTTCTAATTTTTTTTTTTTTTTTTTTTTTTTTTTTTTTTTTTGAGAAAATTCTGTCAATGCAGACTTTTTATGAAAAAATTGTAATTACCTAAAACGGGGACGTTTTTATGACCCTCACTTGCGATTTTTAAGAATTTCGTTTTTACTAAGACTATCATCTTTTTTTTTATTTAAAAAAAAGGAAATTTAAAGGGCCTTTAACTGTGCCCTTTTAAAAAAAAAAAAATCAAAAGCCTGAAAGGTTAATATTTTTAAGAAACATATTTTCATTTCAATGTTGCAGGTTGAAGTGGTTGTTTTGAAAAACAATTTTCGTGGGCTTTTATTGGGATATTTCACCAAAATTTTCCCAAAGACTTCCAAAGCAAATCTTTGAAGAAACAAGTAAAAAAACCTTCAGTTCGGTGGGGCCGAATTTTTACAAATACCAATTTTTAGCCACATTCGTGGGAAAATGTGGCAAAAATCATCAAAATACTGAATATCGGGAGGTACCGCAATATATGCCTATACGAAAACGTGGACCTATACATACAATATTTCGCCAACTGAGCTACTCATTATGACCAACAAATTCCACCTTTTAGACAAATCCGTGATAAAAGGTGACAAAAACCATTAAAATACCGAATATCGGATGATACCGTTATATGGAGGCTATACCAAAGCGTGGACCTATACATACAATGTTTCTACGCGCGAACTAGGGCCCATTATGATCTACAAATACCAATTTTCAGACAAATCCGTGAAAAAATGTGGTAAAAATCATCAAAATACCGAATATCGGGAGGTACCGCTATATATGGGGACTATACCAAAACGTGGACCGATATCTCTAATTTTCAATACCAACATAATACAAATTATTCTGCTAAATTTTGACGCTCTACGTCAAATAATGTGTGCTGTATCGTTATTTCAACAGACAGACAGACCGACATCGTTAAATCGTCTTAGAATTTTATGCTGATTATGAATATATATACATTATGGGGTCTACGACGAATATTTGGGGATGTTACAAACGGAATGACAAAGTTATTATACACTCCTTTCCAAGTTGGAGGGCATAAAAATTGTGAATTCTAAAATGTGGGTATTTATAAAGTATTTAAGGGTCTTTGTTTGGGTATTTATTTAAGTATTTAACGGACGCCGATTTTTTAAGAATGTGTTTCTTTAAAGAACATGTTTTAAAGAGCTTCCAATTTTAAGAAAAATTTCAAAAGTAAAATTTGTAAAGAACCCCAGAGAAATTTCGTTGGAAAGGACTGATATTAAGATATCGTTCCCTTAAACGTCTATTTTTCGTCAGATTTCAAATCTAATCCGCTTCAAGGCTATTATTAGGACCATAACGTCTATCATTGTTCAAGATTCATTTAGGCAGCAAATCTCTTTATTTATTAATTTATTTTATTTATTTTTTTATTTATTTATTTAATTTTTTATTTATTTATTTATTTATTTATTTATTTATTTTTTTTTTTTTTTGTAAAACACTTTGCATTAAAAAAAATTGTTGTTCCGTTAAGAAAATTCCTAAATTTAACTCCATTGCTTGTACTTACCATTTTGGACCCTTATATTCACCATCGGCATCATCGTTACCACTTTGACCGCCCGCTGTTGTTGTCGTCATCGTCGTCGTCGGTGGTGGTGGTGTTGCTGTTGTTAATGATGTTGGCGTTAGAATTATAGTGGAACCGTTTTGTTCCTTATTGTTGTACGGCTGCAACATCTCCTGGGGCAATTTTTGCAATTCTAATTTAGAATGTATTCTCAAATCTTCGGTGTCCTCCCCAACAGCACGAGGGGCAGTGGCAGGATTAGTTGAACTCCAGTTGCCTAAAGGATTTTCAGGAGGATAACTGTTTGTGCGAACAGCTGGAAATAGAAAAAATAGAAGAGAAAAAAGATATGTAGTTTGGTTTTTTGGTACTTTTTTCTTATTGTCGTAGCCAAAAATGGTGTCAACGAATAGATGGATTTTTGGTGGGGATGACCAAAAGGTTTGATGGGCTATAAGCGTTGGATTTGTCACCGAAGATGTGAAATTTTTCGTCAACAATGTAGGGAAGCTAAAATGGGTTAAACACTTTTATGTGCTGTTGTGTTTTTGTTAACAAGTCATTTCTAACGAATGGAGAATATTCACGTTGGAGATGTTCAATGGGAACGTGGGTGTTAAAGAGTTGTCCGTTGAGTTCGCACAGTGAAGCAAATCCGCATTGGGTTTTATGATGTAAATCAAGGAGCGGCATTTTACTTGGAAATCTGGACCAATACAGAACGGTCATAGAGGCAAATAATTATGTCAACGAAAATTCAAGAGGCGAGAAGTCGACCTTTATCACCCCTAACAGAAGTACAGAAGTAACACGATGCTATAAAGCTCGAGTGTTTTCAATAATTACTGCGAAAATTTAACAGATTATAAAAGACAGGTGTATCTGTGTTTTGAAAGTTCCCATGGAAAATTACTCTAAATATAGAGGGCACTTTCTGCTCTTTACCACGCCTTTGAAAAAATTTCAGTTTCTTCGGAACACTCGCATACCTAGTTTCTTTGGCAATATTGCAGATAAAAATACGACTAATATTTTAGTTAAAATTCTTAACCCTCAAAAAAGGAACCTTTTGGTCATTATTATACCGTCCACCATAGTATGGAGGGTATATTAAGTTTGTCATTCCGTTTGTAACACCTCGAAATTTACATTTTAGACCCCACAAAGTATATATATTCTTGATCAGCATAAAATTCTATGTCGATTTATCAATGTCCGTCCGTCTGTCCGTCTATCCGTCTGTGGAAATCACTCTAGCTTCCGAACAAAATGAAGTAAGTTGATAAAAATTTACTCAAATGTGTATTATGTCTGCAGGACTTTTGGTATTGAAAATGGGCTACGTAGGTCCACGTCTTCGTATACCCCCATATGACTGTACCCCTCGATATTCGGTATTTTGATGATTTCAGCGACATTATTTTCCGGAATTGTTTCAAATATGGTATTTGAAGTTCGTAATGGATACTACAGCTTCAGACAAAAAATGAGCCATGTAGGTTCACGTCTTCGTATAGCCCCCATATAACGGTACCCGCCGATATTCGGTATTTTGATGATTTTAGCGACATTATATACCGGAATCGTTTCAAATTTGGTACTTGAAGTTCGTAGCGAACACTAAAGCCTAAGACAGGAAATGAGCCTTGTGGGTCAACGTCTTCGTATAGCCTCCATATAACGGTACCCTCCAGTATTCGGTATTTTGATGTTTTTAGCGACAGTATTTATCGGAATTGTTTCAAATTTGATATTTGAAGTTCGCAATGGATGCCTCAGCCTAAGACAGAAAATGAGCCTTGTGGGTCAACTTCTTCGTATAGCCCCCATGTAACGGTACCCTCCAATATTCGGTATTTTGATGATTTTAGCGACAGTATTTACCGGAATTGTTTCAAATTTGGCATTTGAAGTTCGCAATGGAGACCACAGCCTAAGACAGAAAATGAGTCATGTAGGTTCACGTCTTCGTATAGCCCCCATATAACCGTACCCCCGATATTCGGTATTTGGATGATTTTAGCGACATTATTTACCGGAATGGTTTCAAATTTGGTATTAAAAGTTCGTAATGTATACTACAGCACATGACAGGAGATTGTCTGTGCAGGTTCACGTCTTCGTATAGCACCCATATAACGGAACCCTCGATATTCGGTATTTTGATGATTTTAGCGACATTTGGTATTAGAAGTTCGCAATGGATACCACAGCCTTAGATAGAAAATTAGCCATGTAGGTCCACGTTTTCGTATAGCCCCTATATAACTGATAAGCTGCCTATGCAAGTCCACGTCGTCGTATAGGCCCTAATATATGGCTACATTCGGTATTTTTAAGATATTAATAGAATTTTTAATGGATATATTTTTTTTGAAAATTGCCAAATTTTGTACCAAATGGTGGAGGGTATTCAAAGTTCGGCCCGGCCAAATTTGTACCAAATTTTAATTTAATTAAATATTTTTCGTGCACATTAGTACAAATTTCGAAAACTTCCTATCACACTCCGCCAGTCATGTTAATTTCAAATTTAAGGATGCATCCGTTCCAAGCACGTTCAAATTGTAATATATTTAGTACCATTTAGTACACAAAAGTACGATATTCCGAAACTACCTTCATACTTTAGTTCTAGAATACAATGGTAATCTTATTTCAGGACCAGGATCACCCAAATCGAAATTGTACAAAATTTAGCACCATTTAGTACTTTTTCTTCAAATTGTACCAAATTTAGTACCATTTAGTACACATAAGTAAGAAATTTTAAAACTACCCTCATACTTCAGTTCTAGAATGCAATGGTAATCTTATATCTAAATTTCAGGATCACCCAAATCGAAATTGTACAAAATTTAGTACCATTTAGTACTTTTCTTGGACACAAGTACAAATTGCGAAAACTTCCCCCATATCCCAATCCTAAACTCCGCCAGTAATGCTATAGTATTAAATTTAGCGATTCCATCCCATCCGCATCCGTTCCTCCAAATTCAAATTGTACTAAATTTAGTACCGTTTAGTACTTTTCGTGTACATGAGTGTACACTTGCAAAACTGTCCCCTTACATCGATTCTACTCTTCAATCTTTTTTCCTATTCCAAATTTCAAGTTTTTAGCTCTAATCGTTCACATGATACGAAATGGTACCAAATATAGTACATTTTAGTACTTTTCGTAGACATATATTGCGAATTTCCAAAAACCCTCTGGTACATCTATCCTGCACTCCATCAGTGAACTTCATTCCAAATTAAAAAGTTCTAGCTCTACTGCTTCCTCAAATACAAAGAGTACCATATATACTTTTTGTACCATTTTAGTACGAATTTCCAGAAACCCCAGCCTTATCACATGCCTACGCACCAAGTCTGAACCTCGTAAAGAATTTCAAGTAAAAAAATCAGTCATCTCGTGTGGTCGTTGAGTCAGTTATTTCACTACTCTTTTATATGTCTGGATGTTAATACCCCAATCGACCCCACTGTCACCTTACCCCCTACCCCAAATTAGGTGTTACGGTTACAAATGCTGTTGCTTGTAACATTAACGACACCAGCATTTAGTATTTCTATGACGTCTCTCTAACAAGCTGCAATTTGAAAACATTTCTATGCATTTTTCTCAACTCCGAACTAAGGGAAACACCAAACACACTTTCCCTGCTTCCTTGGCATTAAGGGGAGAGAAAGGTTATCTCCCCCCTCTCCCCATTTACTATTTCAACAATTCACATAAAATAACAGTAATTCCGACTCAGAAATGTAACGAACAGCCAATGAGTAGTGGTTGTAGCCGTTGCAACAACAGCAACAACTAACTCTCTGATGGACATTAGCAACATCGGTAGTTGATTGAGGTTGTGATCCCGTGCGTCCTTCCCACAAGGACTAAATCCAGCCAGCACAACAATAGAAAGAAAAAGCAGCTTGGCGGCGGTAATGGTTAGCTGCATTGCCATTGTTGAAGTTTGAAAGGGGGGGTAGGTGAAAGGACGACTGTTGATTTCCTTTTTAGACCTGTAGCATACCACAATGAGATTTCTCTCCACTGGCACTGGGGCCTTGCCTGGCTGTCTCTGGTGATGACGCTCTGACAATGATTATGTGTATAGATGAAAAAGCGAACAAAAAGGACGAAGTGTTGATGTTAATGAAAGTTGGTTTCGTTTCTTTAGCCTTTGGCTGGCCAACAATATGAAAAGATTGGCTTTTGGTTGAATTGGGTTGGGTTTTGGTTTGGTTCGCTTATTAAGTTTTTTTTTTTCAGTGGGTTGTTTTTCTTTTCTCTCTCTCTCGTTGTTTTGGTTTCCGGGCATTGCAGTTTTTGCCATTGTATAAACGATTATACGCTTATGAAAAATATAAAACGAGTTACTAATTAAATCTATTGTCTGCGAATGGCAGGCAGGCTGGCAGTGTGATGTTGTAATATTAAATTCTATATGGCGCAATGAATAAATTGCAATGATGGTTAAAATTCAGTGCAGTTTTATTTCTGGCATAGAAAAAATAATTTTGTTAATATAATTGAAAATTATAGTTAAAACGGACATTTAAATTAAAATAATGGAGGCGGTTAAAATAATTTGAAGGATTTATTTAAATGGAAAATAAAAAATTAACAAAAAAAAATAATTTAGGCCGGGCCGAACTTTGATTATGGTGGAGGGTAACCAAATTAGAAAAAAATTGGCAATTTCCAAAAAAATAAAAAATAAATAAATAAATTCTTTAAATATTCTGTTAAAATCCTAAAAATAACGAATGTAGCCGTTATATTAGGGTCTATGCTTTTGTCATAAGACATTACAATATTCAAATGCGAAACTTGAACAAGTTAAAAAGCAATAAGTTCGGCCGGGCCGAGCTTTGAATACCCTCCACCTTTTGGAACAAAATTGAAAATTTGCAAAAAATTAAATCCTTAAAAAATTCTGTTAATATTTTAAAAATAGCAAATATAGGCGTTACATAGGCATTGCTTGTCATAAGCCATTACCATATTCAAATTCCAAACTTGAAATAAACGGTGAATAATGTAGCTAAAATCATCAAAATATCATATAGGGAGGCACCGTTATATCGGAGCTGTGCGAAGACCTGGACCAGCATAGACAATTTTCTGTCACAGGCTTTAGCATCGATTATGAACTGAAAAAACCAAATCTCAAACAATTTCGGTGGGTATTGTACCTAAAACCGTCAAAATGCCGTTCTGATATGTGGAGCCTATACGAAGACCTGGACCTGCATAGACAATTTTCTGTCACAGACTGAAGTTCCCATTACGAACCCTAAATACGCAATTTGAAACAATTCCGGTAAATAATGTCGCTAAAATCATCAAAATACCGCATATCGGGAGGTACCGTTATATGGAGGCTATACGAAGACGTGGACCTACATGGCCCATTTTCTGTCTTATGCTGTAGTACCCATAACGAACTTCAAATACTAAATTTGAAACAATTCCGGTAAATAATGTCGCTCAAATCATTAAAATACCGAATATGGGGAGGTACCGTTATATGGGGGCTATACCAAAACTTGGACCTGCACAGATAATTTTCTGTCATAGGCTGTAGTATTCATTACGAATCTCAAATACCAAATTTGAAACAATTCCGATGAATAATGTCGCTAAAATCATCAAAATACCGAATATCGGGAGGTACCTTTGCATGGGGGCTATACGAAGACGTGGACCTACATCGCCCATTTTCTGTCTTATGCTGTAGTACCCATAACGAACTTCAAATACTAAATTTGAAACAATTCCGGTAAATAATGTCGCTCAAATCATTAAAATACCGAATATGGGGAGGTACCGTTATATGGGGGCTATACCAAAACTTAGTCCTGTACAGATAATTTTCTGTCATAGGCTGTAGTATTCACTACGAACTTCAAATACCAAATTTGAAACAGTTTCGGTAAATAATGACGCTAAAATCATCAAAATACCGAATATAGGGAGGTACCGTTATATGGGGGCTATACGAAGACGTGGACCTGCACAGACAATTTTTTGCCATAGGTTATAGTATCCGTTTCGAACTTCAAATACAAAATTTGAAACATTTCCAGTTAATAATGTCGCTAAAATCATGAAAATACCGAATATCGGGGGTACCGTTATATAGGGGCTATACGCAGACGTGAACCTGCACAGACAATCTCCCGTCATATGCTGTAGTATCCACTACGAGCTACAAATACTAAATTTGAAACAATTCCGATGAATAATGACGCTAAAACCATTAAAATACCGAATATCGGGGGGTACCGTTATATGGGGGCTATACGAAGACCTGGACCTGCATGGCCCATTTTCTGTGTTAGGCTGTAGTATCCATTAGGAACTTCAAATACCAAATTTAAAACATTTCCGGTTAAGAATGTCGCTAAAATCATCAAAGTACCGAATATCGAGAGGTACCGTTATATGGTAGCTATACGAAGACGTGGACTTACATGGCTCATTTTCAATACCAAAAGTGCTGCAGACATTAATCACATTTGAGTAAATTTTTATCAACTTACTTCATTTCGATCGGAAGCTAGAGCGATTTTCACAGACGGACGGACATTGCTAAATCGACGTAGAATATTATGCTTATCAAGAATATATATACTTTGCGGGATCTAAAATGTATATTTCGAGTTGTTGCAAACAGAATGACAAACATACGGTGGAGGGTATAAAATGTAAATGATTTTTTTTAAATCAATCAGCTGTATAGCCCAGCTAAGTTCAGATTCTTCTGCTTAAAAAAGCTCAGTAACTTGTTTTCTCATCAAAACTTAATGATCTCAAAATCAATTAGTAGGTATGTAGCGCAAATAAATTGGATCAATAACGTGACATAAAATGTGTGAAACAAGTTTGCAAATCTCCAAGTAAATGATTGACATTTGAATAACTTATTAGCACCTAATGCTCATGATAAAATTGCAGCTGAGAGTATGTGATGTATGTAATTAATCAGAATTGCTCTATAAAAAAAAAAAAATTCAAAAGAAACCTCTCATTACAGTGTTGACTCATTTTCGAACATTTCTAGGCGTTATTTTGTCATCTGATGTTTGTACAACGCAGCAATATGAAAAATTCCTTCAGAACTATTTAAATGACCCTTTTTATACCCTCAGCTATATGACTAAAGAATTCATAAATCATTTGATTTGGCCAAAACTTGCCTCATCGAAATAACGGTTTTAGAAACTAGGTCTCTTTGGACCAAATCCGTTTCAGGAGCCGATCTTGGGGTGACCGTCCATTCGCCTGCCTGGCTGGTGCGCACGATAACTCTCGAAATGATTATTATTATCAAACTTATATCGAGTTCGGAAATGGGCTATATCGGTGCAATCCTTCTGGTACGTGGGGGACGTAGGTCGAAATTTTCAAAAAAAAAAAAAAAAAAAAAAAAAAAAAAAAAAAAAAAAAACGCTTAGAAAGAGAGAGAATAATCCGATTTTGCTCCAAGTTTGCAAATCCTAATATTGTCATCAGTTGTACGTCAGGTGGTAAAATGGACAGTACCGGTCCGCTCCGTCAAAGAGTCAAGAGTCAAAGAGTCAAATTTTTGAAAAATTATAACGTGTATAAAATATGATATAAGAATCCGATTGTCTCCAAATTTCATACATCACAATATTTGTATAATGACAAGGTCTAGTGTGAAGATGGAATATATCGGTCCACTCGTTCCGGTACCTCCCCCACAAAATGTCGAAATTTTCAAAAAATATATTTTCTGCACAGAAAGAGAGACGATAATCCGATTTTGCTCCAACTTTGCAAATCCTAATATTTGCGTCAGTGCTAGGTCGATACGAAATTGGACAATATCGGTGCACTCCATCAAGTACCTCCCCCACAAAGGGTCAACATTTTGGATAATTACAACTCGTTTAAAAATGTGATGTAAGAGTCCGATTGTCTTAAAATTTCACATATCCCAATAATTTTTTTTAACCCAAGGTCTGGTGTCAAGATGGAACACATCGGTCCACTCCTTCATATACCTCCGGCTCAAAAAGTCGAAATTTTGACAAAAAAAAATATATATATATATATTTTCTGCACAGAAAGAGAAACGAAAATCCGATTTTGCTCCAAACTTGCAAATCTTTATATTTGCGTTAGTTCTAGGTCAGGTGCAAAAATGGGTAATGTCGGTCGCCTCCATCAAGTGATTCCCCCACAAAGGGTAAACATTTTAACTCTAATAAAATGTGATCTAAAAATGCGATTGTCTTCAAATTTTACACATCTCAATATTTTTATAAAGCAAAGATCTGGCGTTAAGATGGAATATATCGGTCCACTCTTTCTGTCACTTCACCACCCCCCCCCCCCCCTCCAAAAAAAGGACGAAATGTGGAATACTCATTAAGATAATAAAACGCAAAATTAACATCCGATTCCATTTAGACTAGGCATATCTGAAATTTTTATCAAACCACCACAAAGGGTAAAAGATTTCATTAACCAAAACGTTTATAAAATCCGAAATAAACATCAGGTTATCTTTATATTTCACACATTTGTTCGGGTACCTCCCTCACAAAGCCTCAACATTTTGAATATCCTTAACGATCATAAAAAGCGAAACTAACATCCGATTCCTTTCAGATTTGGCACATATCAATATCTCTCCATCAACATAATATCTTTTATAAAGATGGTAGATATCGGATAATTTATTTTGCTACCTGGTTCAAGGGTTAAAGATTTTAAAAAACAAAACGCTCAAATAAAGCGAGATAGGCTTTCAACACTCTTCAATTTTTACATATCCAAACATTTTTGTAGATGATATATAATCTGTTGTGCAGATGATATATATCTGTAAACCCCTTCTGGAATCTCACTCACAAGGGTCACAACTTCCGTTATTATTTTAAAGTCAGTACAAATTCCAACCCAGCAAAGGAATGCAACTCGATTTGGTCTAATTTTTGTGATCTCATTATATTTTGACCAGGTGAACTGAATAGAGAGTTAATTTTAAAATATTGTCTATATAGGCACATATCTTGTGGGATGTGCCAAACAATTGCTGTCAGAACATAGTATTGTTCGCAATAATTCAGATTTACACATCTGAGCCAAAACTATTCTAATGATAGTTTTTTTGTTTCATCAAAAGCAGATTCCGCGACAATAATATGCCTCAGGAAAATTTGGTTCAAATCTCGTATCAGATTTAGCACCATCTACTCTTGAAAATGGTAAGGCATGAATAGGATCCTCCATAATTTAAATTTTTTATTACTTTTATAAGTTTGTGAAATTATGAAGTTTTATAATAATTACACAATATATTTAAATTTGATATTCACTTTTTACATCTTGCTCCCGCATGACACATGCAGTCACATGAAGTTATGATGAAATTATATTTACCAAAATATGTCTCGCTTATTGATTAGTTTAAAATGATTAACACGTGCAGCACATAATAATATTTACTTTTTCAAAACAAAAACAGTTCACTCTTTCGCCAGCATCAATTTGTCGGCTTGTCACCACACGCCAATTTTGTTCTATTTCGATATTAAATATTGGACCGACGAAAGAAAAAAGGAAATGAAAACAAACATCACAATAATTTATATCTATTGACAATTCTTAGTTTCTTACGTTTGAAATGATTGAGAATTGCGATAAAAATGTTTTCAACCGACGTTCAATGTCTTATCGCTAAAAGGGAACTGATGATCTTCGCCTTAGTTTGCCACAGGCACAGCTGATTCTTATCTCGACAAGATTTTGCTCAGTTTATAATTTGCCCGATAAAGATGTTATTTGGTTTGTAGGGGGGTGCCTCTAAATACACAAGAAATTAATTTAAATGAGAGCGAGGAGATGACAGATAAAGAGTATTTCACTGTAAATTGTGCTAATGAGAATGGAAAACTGAAATGTTTGTTTTCGAATGACATTGGCGAAAATCAAAATAATAAACAGAGATGTTGTTGTCGTAGGTTGATATAATATAGTATGGAAATATATATATGTTTATTTAAGAGAATAGGGAAAGAGCGGAAAGAGATAATTGCATATAAGAGATTTTAAGGTGGTGGATATTGAGTGGGGTAAATACATGGAAAATAGTAAAGATTTATTTATTTATTACGTATTATTTGAGGAAAATTAGAACTACTCATGGAAGAGGATTTACAAGTAGCAGACACATGTTCCGGCAATTTGAGAGGCAATCTGTAAACGGGCATCAATGCTTCCATTTATAAAGTTCGAGTTAATATTCCCTCTAAGGCTTTTTTTATATGCTCCACCATACTATAGAGGGTATATAAATTTTGTCATTCCGTTTTTAACTCCTCGAAATACTCATGTCCGACCCAACAAAGTATATATATTCATGATCAGCGTAAAATTTTAAGGCGATTTAGCCATGTCCGCTATCTGTCTGTCTATTGTAATTTCGCTATCTTTCGAACGGATTGAGATAGAAGGCTAACATTTTGCAAACATGTTTATTTTGCAAGTAGGCAGGTTAAGTTCGTAAATAGGCCATGTAGGAATATAACGCTACCTCCCGATATTCGGTATTTTGATGATTTTAGCGAATTTATTCAACGGAATTGTTTTAAATTTGGCATTTAAAGTTCGAATCGGATACTACAACCTGAGACAGAAAATTGTCTATGCAGGTCCACGTCTTCGTATAGCTCCCTTATAACGATACCTCCCGATATTCGGCATTTTGATGATTTTAGCGAAATTATTCACCGGAATTGTTTAAAATTTGGAACTTGAAGTTCGAAATGAATGCTACAGCCTGAGACAGAAAATTATACAGGTCTACGTCTTGGTATAGTATATCGGTACCTCAATATATTCGGTATTTTGATGATTCTAGCGACATTATTCACCGAAATTGTTTCAAATTTGATGTTTGAAGTTCGTAATGAATACTACAGCCTAAGGCAGAAAATTGTCTATGCAGGTCCACGTCTTCGTGTAGCCCCCCTATAGCGGTTCCTCCCAAAATTCGGTAGTTTGATGATTTTAGCGACATTATTTACCGTAGTAGTTTCAAATTAAGTATTTAGAGTTCGTAATGGAAACTACAGTCTGTGACAGAAAATTGTCTATGTAGGTCCAGGTCTTCGTAGAGGCCCCATATATCAGTACCTCCCTTTATTCGGTATTTTGACGATTTTAGGTACAATACTCACCGAAATTGTTTGAGATGTCGGATTTGAAGTTGGTAATGGAAGCTACAGCCTGTGACAGAAAATTGTCTATGTAGGTCCAGGTCTTCGTATAGCTCCGACATAACGGTACCTAATTATGCACGGTGTTTTGATGATCTTAGCTACATTATTCACCGTTTATTTCAAGTTTCGAATTTGAGTATGATAATGGCTTGTGACAAACAATGCCTATGTACGTATAGACCCTAATATAACGGCTATATTCGGTATTTTTAAGATGTTAGCAGAATTTTTGGCGAATGTTATATTTTTTAAAATTTTCCACATTCTTTCTATATGGCGGAGGATATTCAAAGTTCCGGCCCGGCCGAACTTCTTACTTGTTTAATCGTCTTTTCAGAAATATAGCTAATGAAATTAATGTTGTCGCACATTTTAAAGGGGTTATTTAAGTACTTTAAGGCGATCGAATTTTCAACAAATGACATAAGTATTTTACATTCAGGACAATCATAAATAATCTCGCGGAATTTTTCCGTGACATTTTTTTTTAAAAAAGCAACAATTTTTCAAAATTATTACCGTCGGGATGGAAAACATAAAAAGATTCTTTTATAAACTTGATATACAAGATGAGATGAAAAAGCTGCAACCATTTTCAGATTGCTGTCTTTTCAAAGCCACTCGTCCGACAGCTGTAAAATTACTCCAGCGACAGTTCATTATGATGTTTGCAAGCGTACAAAAGCATTTGGAGAGAATTTTCCAGAAAAAAGGTTTGTCGTGATGGAATTCAAGCGTGATAGTGTGATTTCTTTTTATTTGGCTGGAAAGCCACCAGTGGCTATCGTTAGAGTACTCCAGCATTTAAATGTGAATAAATTTTTTGTGTCTCGTAGCTACCGTGATACTGGTAGCGTAGCCCAACATCAAGGGATTGCACGGAAGAAAACAGCAACATCAGTATAAATTAATCGAAAAGTAAAGAAGCAACTAGAGCGAAACCCGCGTCGCAGTGGCACTAAAAAATGGCTCGTGAACTGAATATATCGCAATATTCCATTCGGCAAATATTGAAAAATGAGTTCGTGGTAAAGCCTTTAAAATTCCAAAAAGTGCAAGAACTTACACCGCAACAGAAAGAAAATAGACTCAAAAGAGCTAAAGAGTTGATTCGCTTGGCCGAAAGTGGCGAACTGCCGAATTTGGTTTTCTCCGATGAGAAAACATTCGTTGTCCAGCAGTTTGTAAACAAACCACATGATCGTGTTTACTTGCCAAAGAGGTCAGCTGAAAATGGTGACATCGGTTGGCCAACAGAACATAAGCGCCGGCCATGGTGATGGTGTGGACCGAGATAATAGCCGATGGTCGCTCTACGCTCGTATTAGTCGACCGTGGCATCAGAAAAAATGCCGAATATTGTTGCGAAAATATTTTGGAGGGTGTATTACAGTTTTGGGCACGCAAACATTTTGGCGCAGAACTTGGGCTTTCCAACACACCTCAGCACTATCGCACTCAGCACGCTCCACCCAAAAATAGTTACAAAATGAGGTTCCTCGCTTCATTTCCAGCTCACAATGGCCACCAAAATCTCCGGGTAGCAATCAGTTGGACTATTGTGTTTGGAGTATTTTGGAAAGCAAGGTTGGCACTAAAAAATGCGAAAGTGTTGATCACCTCAAGCAAGCGCTTCCCCGGGAATGGGCCAAAATAGCGCAGAGCAACATTCGGGCAGCGTGTGACGGTTTCATTGGCCGTTTGAAGACCATTGATGCCAAAGGTGACCAATTCGAACAAATCTAAACTTATTCTAAAATTTGATGCTATTTCCGACATTTGTTTTTGCTTTCATTTAATAAAATTAAAAAAAAAAAAAAAACAAGTAAAAAAGCTGTAAGTTCGGCCGGGCCGAACTTTGAATACCTCCACCATTTGGTAGAAATTTGGCAATTTTCAAAAAAATTAAATCCGTTTAAAATTCAGTAAAAATCTTAAAAATACCGATTGTAGCCGTATATTACGGTCTATACGACGACGTGGACCTGCATAGGCAATTTTTGTCACAAGCTATTACAATATTCAAATGCGAAACTTGAAAAAATCTGTTTGTAATGTAGCTAAAATCATCAAAATACCGATTATAGGGTGGTACCATGGGGGTTATAAAACGTGGACCTGCACAGACAATTTTCTGGCATAGGCTGTAGTATTCCTTACGAAATTCAAGTACCAAATTGGAAATAGTTCCGGTAAATAACATCGCTAAAATCATCAAAATACCGAATATCGGAGGGGGTATCGTTATATGGGGGCTACACGAAGACATGGATCTGCACAAATAATTTTCTGTCATAGGCTGCGGTATTCATTACGAACTTCAAATACCGAATTGGAAATAGTTTCGGCAAATAATGTCGCTTAAATCATCAAAATACCCCATATCGGGAGGTACCGTTATATGGGGGCTATACGAAGACGTGGACCTGCACAGACAATTTTTTGTCATAGGCTGTAGTATTCATTACGAACTTCAAATACAATATGTGATATAATTCCGGTAAATAATGTCGCTAAAATCATCAAAATACCGAATATCGGGGGGTTCCGTTATATGGGGGCTATACGAAGACGTGGACCTACATGGCCCATTTTCTGTTTTATACTGTAGCATCTATTAAGAACTTCAAATGCCAAATTTGAAACAATTCCGGTAAATAATGTCTCTAAATAATGTATCATCAAAATACCGCATATCGGGAGGTACCGTTATATGGGGGCTATACATGGTCCATTTTCAATGCCAAAAGTCCTGCAGACATAATACACATTTGAGTAAAATTATCAACCTACTTCATTTCGTTGGGAAGCTAGAGTGATTTCCAAAAACGGACAGACGGACGGACATTGCTAAATCGACATAGAATTTTATGCTGATCAAGGATATATACACACTTTGTGGGGTCTGAAATGTATATTTCGAGGTGTTACAAACGGTATGACAAACATAATATACCCTCCATACTATGGTGGAGGGTATTATTAAAAATTATGGCGTTTGACTTTGTTGCAGTTGTTTTTTATCTCACCGTGTATATCAGAGTTAGTTTAGATGAAAAGTGGATAAAATTGGTCAACTCCTTCGGTATGTCCTCCATGAATGGTCAACATTTTGAATAATCATAACACAAGTCAAAAGTAATTGTATAAAATATTTTTTATCGCTGAAATGCACATCATAATTTCGGCCCAGCCGGCTTTTTAATTGTTTGTTTAACCCATTAACGCCGACGGGTACGAAAACGCACCACCCCCTGCACGAGCAAGGGGTAGATTTAGGTGGCTGAATTTTTGTTCACAGAATAAGAGTGACATTATGGCATCCTCCACTAAGTTCCAACATTTTTCTCCCACTAACAAGGAAGCCGGCGTAAATGGGTTAACTATCCCGATCACTTACAGCTAGTTATACAAATGTTATCAGTTTAATTTTATCTCTTATTAAATATTTACTAATAAAAACTAACCTAAATCACAAAATATTTGCACACATGTGCAAACAAATCTAATTAAAAAAAAAATCCGCAACTTCAATTTTCACCCAACCGAATTTAATTATTTTTCTTAAACAGCAATAGATAAAAACTCTTAATATCTTTAAATATTTACTAGTTTTGATGCGGCATAAAAGAAACTGTAAGACAAATATTCCACAGCCCCCCAAAGACAATAGAAATGCAAACACCACCGATTTGTTCTGCAAACAATTAATGGCCACCAAAAAAATGCGGTAATTAATGTCATAAATAAACTATGGGTAAATATCTTTTTTTTAGTGTCTTATCAATTTGTATTCTGATAAAGATAATCTGAAAAATACACATGTGAAGAGGAAGTGTTATGGATATAGACTAATGAAGATAAGTGTGCCGCAAGAAGAACCCCAACATAGGCGATAATGACGGTGTCACTGAACATGTGTAAAGTTGTTCAGTAAACATATGGGGGCCAGCTGGAGCCACTTGGCTGAATTATAGTGTTCAAACAAATTGTTGTTTGGGAACAACGTGATTGTGGGATGATAATTAAAAACGAAACGAAAAACAACCGTTTGCTCCAGCGTTGCCACCTGATGAGTTTTGTTACTCTTTGGGTAAATGAACGATATATTTTCAAAGCTGTTACATACCAAATGGCGTAGGGTATCTAAATTTCGGGTCTTCCGCACTTAAAAGGTATTACTTATTTATTTTTCATATTATTACTTTGCATTCGGTCTTATATATAAAATGTCTGTTTAGAGAAATAATCCAAGGATCTTTATTAATTTGCAAAGCTCTATACTATATGTGGCGAAATAACAGGGTGAGATGAAAAATCTGCAACTAACTTCAGATTGCTGTCATTTCGAAGACACTCGTCCGACAGCTGTTAAAATGATTCCAGTGAAAGCTTATTATATTGCTTACAAGCGTACAAAAGCATTTTGGTGAGAATTTTCCAGAATAAAAGTTATTCGTAATGGAATTCAAGCGTGATAGTGACCACAAGTGGCCATCGTTAGAACACTCCAGCATTTAAATGTGAATAAATCTTTTGTGTCTCGTACCATCGCTCGTTACCGTTATACTGGTAGCGCAGTCCGATGTCAAGGAAGTGGACGGAAGATAACAGCAAAATCAGCAGAAATGGTTTGAAAATTAAAAAAACGACTTGATCGAAACCCGCGTCGCAGTGGCCGAAAAATTGCTCGTGAGCTGAACATATCGCAATATTTCACTCAGCAAATATTGAAAAATAAGCTCGGGGTAAAGCCATTGAAATTCCAAAAAGTGCAAGAACTTACACCGCAACAGAATGAAAATGGACTCAAAAGAGCTAAAGAGTTGCTTCACTTGGCCGAAAGTGGTGTACTGCCGAATTTGGTTTGCTCCGATGAGAAAGCATTCGGATACCAATCCGTTGGACTATTGTGTCTGGAGTATTTTGGAAAGCAACTAAAAAATACCAAAGTGTCGATCACCTTAAACAAGCGCTTCGTCGGGAATGGGCCAAAATACCTCAGACCAACATTCGGGCAGTCTGTGACGGTTTCATTGGTCGTTTGAAGGCCGTAATTAGTGCGAAAGGTGACTAATTCGAACAAATCTAAACTTATTCTAAAAATTGATGCTTTTTCCGAAATTTTTTCTAAAAAAAAAATCTAAAAAAGAAAATTAAAAATTGAGGAGTTTGACTTTGTTGTAGTTTTTTTCTTATTTGTAGAAAATTGTGTCCCTTTTTGGGAACACAAGGGGTTCGCGGATGTATATCATCTTCACATCATATCTTGTGTTAGCAACAATGTTTGTATGTGGAAAATTTGAAGCATCCGGTTATTTCAGTTTTTATGATAGTTTTGGTTATACAAAATTTTGACCCTTTGTGAAGGAAATACAAGAAGATATTGTCCGATATCTGTCATCTTTATAACATATCTTGTGTTGATGGAAATATTGGCTTGCACCAAGTCTGAATGGAATCCGATGTTAATTTCGCGTTTTATGCGCTTCATGAATATTCAAATATTCAGTGGACCGAAATATTCCATCTTCACAGCATATGTTGTGTTAGTAGAAATAATGAGATGTGTGATATATGCAGAGAACCGGACGCTTTTTTCGGATTTAATGATTGTTTTGGATATTCAAAACGCCGTCCCTTTGTGGAGGAGGTACCAGAAGAAATGGTGCGATCTCAAACATCTTTATAACAGATCTTGCGTTGATGGGAATACTGAGATGTGCCAAGTCTGAATGGAATCGGATGTTAATTTCATGGATATTAAAAATTTTGACCCTTTATGGGGGAGGTACCAGAAGGAGTGGACCGATATATTCCATCTTCACACCAGATCTTGGGTTACATCACATTTCATAAGAGTTATATTTATTCAAAATTCTGACCCTAAGTTTGATAATAATGTTACGATGAAAGATTGGACTAAATCGGATACTCTTCTCGATAGTTATCGTGTGTATCAGCCAGCTAGACAGACGGACGGACATCGCTAGAACGACTATAAATGTCCTGGAACGGATATGGTCCAAAGTGACTTAGAGTCTAAAACCATTATTTCGATGAGAACGAGGGTGAGATAAAAAAAAAAAACTGCAAAAAAATCAAACGCCATAATTTTTTATATATTTTTTTTTTCAATTTTATCAAATGAAAGCAAAACATGTCGGAAATAGCATCAAATTTTAGAATAAATTTAGATTTGTTTGAAATGCTCACCTTTGGCACGAATTATGGCCTTCAAACGGCCAATGAAACCGTCACAGACTGCCCGAATGTTGCTTTGCGGTATTTTGCCCCATTCCCGGCGAAGCGCTTGCTTGAGGTGATCGAAACTTTGGTATTTTCTAGGGCCAACCTTGCTTTCCAAAATACTCCAAACACAATAGACCGGATAGTTTGGTGGGCATTGTGCGCTGGAAATGAAGCGAGGAACCTCATTTTGTTACCATTCTTGGGTGGCGCTGAATCCTGTTGGAATGTCCACGGTCTGCGGCCAAAATGTTTGCGTACCCAAGGCTTTAATACACCCTCCAGAATATTTTCGGAATAATATTCGGCATTTATTCTGATGCCATGGTCGATTAATACGAGCAGAAAGCGACCATCGGCGGCCCACACCATCACCATGGTCTGCGCTAACCGAAGGTGCACATTTTCAGCTGACCTCTTTGCTAGTAAACACGATCATTTTGTTCTTTTTTTTTTTTACAAACTACTGAACAACGAATGTTCTCTCATCGAAGAAAACCAAATTCGGCAGTTCACCACTTTCGGTCAAGCGAAGCAACTTTTTATCTCTTTTGAAACTATTTTCTTTCTGGTGCGGTGTAAGTTTTTTTTTTTTGAATTTCAATGGCTTTACCCCGAGTTCATTTTTCAATATTTGCCGAATGAAATATTTCAGCTCACAAACCCTTTTTTCGGCCATTGCGATGTGGGTTCCGATCAAGTCGCTTCCTTACTTTTCGAACCATTTCTGCTGATGTTCCTTTTTTTCCATTAACTTCCTTGATGTCGGGCTACACTACCAGTATCACGATATTCACATTTAAATACTCTAACGATAGCCACTTGAAGTTTTCCAGCCAAATATAAAGAAATCACACTATAACGCTTGAATTCCATCACGAATAACTTTTTTTTCTTACCAAAATTCTTTTGTAAGCTTGTAAAAAATATAATGAGCTTAGAAATGACAGCAGTCTGAAGTTGGTTGCAGTTTTTTCATCTCACCCCATATAGGTTACATTGTGATGTAAACTTTCAAAAAAACTGATACAGTAGAATTAAAAAAAAAAATAGAATATTTCGACTTGCTTTATAACCTGCTAATTTTCCTTTGAAATTATTTTATCTGTTGCCCAGTGTTATGGTATTGATACTACACCAACAAAACTATACCTTTTGAAATTCTGATATTTATGCTGATGAAAAAAAAAACTACGTATAATAAACAAATAACTGCATGCAATTTCTACAACTGAAAGCTCACCAGAAAATCATTCATATTATCATTGCCATCCTTGCAATTGTCATAGTCACATTCATACGCATAATATTCGAATAGAGCTGTCTCAACGACAAAAAAAAAAAAGAATTTGAAAAAATAAAGTCAACATTTATGACTGCAGTCAAAATGCCATGAAATATGTGCGACGAAAAAACAATCAAAATGAGAAGGAAGATATCACATTTACACATTTGCCAGGAGCAAGTTTACCTTACATGAATTGTCCTTCGTAGGAAAGTTCAGCATGGTATGAGTGGGTACCTCTATCTCAACCACCCCCTGTAGACACTTAAATTGCGTGTTGATGCTCTGGAGAAGACAAAACTTTATTTTACTTTGCACGAGTGCTGAGATGTTAGTAGTTAGTAGGTGGTATGCAACGATAAAAAGGATGCAGTTTCAGTTCCTTACATTTGTTGTTAAAGTTCAATGTTTTTTATGCCACACTCCCAACCCACTGTTTGGAAACTTTTCATTTTCTTGCAATCGAACAGGTAGCAAAGTCAAGTCAGTTTTGAAGTATACAAAATATACAAGCTTTGCCAATGGTAAAGTTTCGATTTTATGCAAAAAAGTGTCGTTGTGTAAGGAGGAATATAAAAGAAAAACGAATTTTTAAAATAGGATTGGCCCTAAGTCGACCTTAGGATACACTACCCATTTTTGTAGGTCCAAGTACAAAAATGGGTGAAATGTGGCTAAGACTCAAATTTGTTAAAAAAATTAGCTACTCAAAATAGGGTGAGGTTATTTTGGGGAAGCTTTACAGCTTTTCTATATAGGTCAAAGGTATCATATATCCCCCATATAAGGGTACCTCCCGATATTCTGTATTTTGATGATTTTAGCCACATTTTTAATGGAATTGTCTGAAATTCTACGCAAGGAGTTCTCTGTGGGTACTTAATCCCCTGCAAGAGAATTTTCTATATAGGTCTACGATATCGAATATACCCTATATAACTGTACCTCCCGATATTCGGTATTTTAATGATTTTAGTCATTTTCAAGTTTCTTCCAAATGGTAGAGGGTATAAAAAGTTCGGCCCGGGCGAACTTAGCTGATTTTTTACTTGTTCCAAAAAAGAGTAAACTTTTATCATTAAAAAAATAGTATAATTTAGTACTTTTCGAACCATTATAGAACCCATTTTCAAACCAGCCACAAGACACCAACAGAGACCTAAATATCAAATTTCGTGGTTCTAACTTCATAGTTTAGTACTTTTTGTATAGCTTAAGAATTCATTTGCAAAAACCACCTTCTTATTTCAAACACAGGTACTAACCTTTCAGCTCTATTCCTACACCCAATATCAAATTTAATACCATTTTGTATTTTTCGAACACATTCCCAAAACCAGATCTCATTACCAGATCCCAAAAGAGACCTGAATATCAAATTTCGTGATTCCAGCCCTATCCTTTCACCCTAGAGGAAATTAAGTACCATTTAGTAGTTTTCGAACCATTTTAGCACACATTTACACAACCACCTTCATATCCCAATTCCCTTAATATCAAATTTGAGGGTTCTAGATCTATCCGTTCACCTAAAAGCAAATTTAGTACTATTAAGTGCTTTTCGAACAATTATTGAATATACTTTGAAAGCCACATCCAAATCTCAATAAGAGATACCAAATATCACATTTGAGGATTCCAGCTCTATATCTTCAGCCAATAGCAAATTTAATACCTTTCAAACAATTATAGTACAAACTTCGATGACCACATCCATATCGAAATCAGAGATATCAAGAAAAACCTTAATATCAAATTTGAGAATTCCAGGCCTATCTCTGCACCCTATAGCAAATTTAGTACCATTTAGTAGTTTCCGAACCATTTTAGTACATATTTACTTCATATCGCAATTCCAGATACCAACAGTGACCTTAATATCAAATTTCATGATTCCAGCCCTGTGCCTTCACCCAATACCAAAGTTAGTACTTTTCGTACAATTATAGTAGACATTTCAAATGACACCTCCATATCTCAATCAGAGATACCAACAGAGACCTCAATATCAAATTTAAGGAGTTCATCCCTAACTCTTTATCCAATTCGAAATTTAGTACTATTTAGTACTTTTCGTACAATTATTTCCAATTTTTAATACATCACTTCCAGATACCAACAGTGACCTTAATAACAAATTTGATTTTTCCAGCCCAATCCCTTCACCCACTACCATATTTTAGTGCCACTTTGTATTTTTCGTACAAATATAGTACGCATTTCCAAACCACCGCCAAATCTCAAACACAGACATTAGCAGTAGTCTTAATATCAAGTTTCAATATTTTAACACTATTCCCTCATCCAATTCCAATTATAGTACCATTCAGTACTTTTCGTATAGTACACATTTCCAAATCACCTCCTCCATATTCCAGTCTACGTAGGAACTGCGACCTTTTTACCACATTTCAGATTTCATTATCTGTGCACCCAATACTATCTGTTCACCAAATGGCATATTTGGTACTATTAAGTACTTTTCGTACAATTATAGAACAAATTCCAAAAACTATCTCAATATCAAATTTTTAGGATTCCTTAACCCAATATAAAATTTAGTACCATTTAGTTCTTTTCGGCACAAATATAGGACGCATTTCCAAAACCGCCGCCGAATCCCAAACATATACAGCATCAGTAAACTATATATCTTATCTCAGAGTTTTATCTCTATCCCTTCACCCAATACCATACAGAGTACCATTTAGTACTTTTGTACAATTATAGTACACATTTCCGAAACCACCTCTATAAGCCCATGCTAAACATGAACAGCGACGCTAATGCGAAATTTCATATTACCAATTATAGTACCATTCAGTACTTTTCGTACAATTAAAGTACACATTCATCAGAAATCATCTCCATATGTCCAGTCTAACCGTGGACAGCGACACCAATAACAAATTTCAGATTTCAAGCCATTTAAAATTTAGTGTCACTTTAGACGTTTAGAGGAATTTTAGAAAATTTTGGAAACTTAAAGTTCGAATTTCCAAAAAAACCTGACCTTATCTCGCATCTATGTCACCTAAGGATGACTCTCAAAGACAATTTAAAAATTTTAGCTACAGTCCTTTCATCTGGGCGTTAATGAATCTGCGAATCAGTCAGTCAACTCTGTTAGGAATATATATTTTTCGTTCACCGACACCGAGTCTCGAACTCGCAATCTTCGGTCCTACCAAAAATTCATCCTACAAACATATAGGGCACCTGCAATATGGGTATGGGTAGAAGTACACTATTGTCTCTGGTTCAGTCAGTCAACTCTGTTAGGAATATATATTTTTCGTTCACCGACACCGAGTCTCGAACTCGCAATCTTCGGTCCTACCAAAAATTCATCCTACAAACAAATAGGGTACCTGCAATCATGGGTATGGGTAGAAATACACTCTTGTCTCTGGCTCCCGTTCCCCTCTTAAAATTTAAATTTATTTTTTCCCACTTCCAAATATACATACATACTCTTCCATGTGAGGATGCATGTGTGGTCATGTACTCCAATATATCTTATTCCTTACAAGCTTGATTGAATGTAAAGAATACAGGTACTCCACAATGTTGAAGTAGTATCTCCCTTCATCCAAATTGCTTGGCAGAAGAGCGCGGCTGCAGTCTGTCTGTCAGGCAGTCAGTCACTGAGTGAAGTAAATTTATATTAGAGAACAAATACAGATGCACTTCCATTACTCTGAGTAGTGGTGGGTACGATTTGTACAAGTGTGTAGGTCTGGTGGCATACAACGTCTTATTTGACTGCCCACCTTGTTCTTTACAGCAGTTGTTTGATGTGTATGATGGTATAAGAATGTGTGTGTGTGTGTCGATGCGTATGTTTTTCTCAACATCCAACTTTGTCGAAAAGAAAATATATATTTTATCATGTCATATTAATATTTCTTTCTCTCTATTTTTCTTTGGTTTATTATTTTCTTCAGGTTTTTTGTGCGCTTTGTAGAGTGTAAATTTTGTTACAGGTAAGTGATTACAGGGGCGGAGTAAAGGGAAGGGAAATGAGATTTTTTAATTAAATATATTATTAGCAGTGAGTAGCATTTAAAGGACTCTAAGGACTTTTCCAAGGACTCCAAAACTATTGAGCATGGATTGTTTTCCAAATATATTTTTCCAAGGACTTTTAAACTATTAAGTGTGGATTTTTTCAAATATATATTTCCAAGGACTTTTAAACTATTAAGCGTGGATTTTTTCAAATACATTTTTCCAAGGACTTTTAAACTATTAAGCGTGGATTTTTTATATATATTTTTCCAAGGACTCGAAAACTATTAAGCGTGGATTTTTTTAATATATATTTTTCCAAGGACTTTTAAACTATTAAGCGTGGATTTTTTCAAATATATTTTTCCAAGGACTCTAAAAATATTAAGCGTAGATTTTTTAACTATATTTTTCCAAGGACTCTAAAAATATTAAGCGTAGATTTTTTAAATATATTTTTCCAAGGACTCTAGAACTACTAAGCGTGGATTTTTTAAATATATTTTTCCAAGGACTCTAGAACTATTAAGCGTGGATTTTTTAAATATATTTTTCCAAGGACTCTAGAACTTTTAAGCGTGGATTTTTTAAATACATTTTTCCAAGGACTCTAGAACTATTAAGAGTGGATTTTTTAAATATATTTTTCCAAGGACTCTAGAACTATTAAGCGTGGATTTTTGAAATATATTTTTCCAAGGACTCTAGAACTTTTAAGCGTGGATATTTTAAATATATTTTTCCAAGGACTCTAGAACTATTAAGCGTGGATTTTTGAAATATATTTTTCCAAGGACTCTGAAACTATTAAGCGTGGATTTTTTAAAATATATTTTTCCAAGGACTTTAAAACTAGTAATCGTGGGTTTTTTAAATATATTTTTCCAAGGACTCTAGAACTATTAAGCGTGGATTTTTTAAATATATTTTTCCAAGGACTCTAGAACTATTAAGCGTGGATTTTTTAAATATATTTTTCCAAGGACTCTAGAACTATTAAGCGTGGATTTTTTAAATATATTTTTCCAAGGACTCTGAAACTATTAAGCGTGGATTTTTTAAAATATATTTTTCCAAGGACTTTAAAACTAGTAAGCGTGGGTTTTTTAAATATATTTTTTAAGTACTCTAAAACTATAAAACGTGGATTTTTTAAACATATATTTTTTCAAGGACTCTATTCCCAGGGACTCTAAAACTATAAAACGTGGATTTTTTAAACATATATTTTTTCAAGGACTCTATTCCCAGGGACTCTAAAACTATAAAACGTGGATTTTTTAAACATATATTTTTTCAAGGACTCTAAAACTATTAAACATGGATTTTTTCAAATATATTTTTCCAAGGACTCTAAAAATATTAAGCGTGGATTTTTTAAATATATTTTTCCAACGACTCTAAAACTATTAAGCGTGGATTTTTTAAATATATTTTTCCCAGGACTTTTAAACTATTAAGCGTGGATTTTTTCAAATATATTTTTCCTAGGACTTTTAAACTATTAAGCGTGGATTTTTTAAATATATTTTTCCAAGGACTTTTAAACTATTAAGCGTGGATTTTTTAAATATATTTTTCCAAGGACTTTTAAACTATTAAGTGTGGATTTTTTAAATATATTTTTCCAAGGACTTTTAAACTATTAAGTGTGGATTTTTTAAATATATTTTTCCAAGGACTTTTAAACTATTAAACGTGGATTTTTTCAAATATATTTTTCCAAGGACTCGAAAACTATTAAGCGTGGATTTTTTCAAATATATTTTTCCAAAGACTCGAAAACTATTAAACGTGGATTTTTTCAAATATATTTTTCCAAGGACTTTTAAACTATTAAGTGTGGATTTTTTCAAATATATTTTTCCAAGGACTTTTAAACTATTAAGTGTGGATTTTTTAAATATATTTTTCCAAGGACTTTAAAACTATTAAGCGTGGATTTTTTAAATACATTTTTCCAAGGAATTTAAAACTATTAAGCGTGGATTTTTATACCCTACACCACAAAGTGGTCAGGGTATTATGTCTTTGTGCATTTGTTTGTAACAGGCAAAAGGAAACGAGATAGACACATAGTTCCTTTTGATGATCTGCATAGAATCACATTCTGAGTCGATTTATGCATGTCCGTCCGTCCGTCTGTCCGTCCGTCTGCCCGTCCGTCCGTCCGTCTGTCCGTCCGTCCGTCTGTCCATGTATTTTTGTAAACAAAGTACAGGTCGTATTTATTGCCCGATCCAGATGAAATTTTGCAAACAACATTTGTTTGGCCCAAGGACGAACCCTATTGAAATTGGAGATAATCGGTCAAAATTTAGATATAGCTCCCATATATATCTTCGTCCGATTTGCCTTTTATTGTGCACCAAACGTGTAATATCAGCCCGAATTGTTTGGAATTTTGCTCATACAACCAAATTAGGCCTGAAAATATGTATGCCAAATTTGATCGAAATCGGTTCAGATATAGCTATAGCTCCCATATATATTGTTCATCCGATTTGTTATTTTTGTCCACCGCTGCCGTAATATGCACTCTGCAACAACAATATTTAGGGAAATATATCAAATACAGCTCAGAAATACATTTGCAAAATTTTATCGACATCGGTTCAGATTTGGATATAGCTCCCATATATAACTTCGGCCGATTTACCATTTATTGTGTACCAAACGTCTAATATTTGTCCAAATGGGATGGAATTTGGCACATACGACCGAATTGAATCTAGAAGCTAGTATGTCAAATTTGGTGAAGATCGGTTCAGATATAGCTATAGCCTCCATATATATTATTCATCCGATTTGTTATATTTGTTCCCCACAACCGTAATATGCACTCCGTAACAACGATATTCAGGGAAATATATCAAATACAGCTCAGAAATATCTTTGCCAAATTTTATCGAGATCGGTTCAGATTTGGATATAGCTCCCATATATATATTTATCCGATTTCAAATTAATTGTACACCAAATGGTCAATACAAGTCCGAATTTAAAAGATACAAATGCTTCGGCATGTTTAGTCCTTTGAACTTTAAATTATAATTATAATCATAGCGTGTATGATTGAATTCTCCCATAAAAACTTTTAATTGTTATGTGGAGCTCTACTAAATTAGCAAAGTAGTGTAGGGTATCATAAAGTCGGCCCCGCCCGACTTTAAGAATTTCTTTACTGGTTTTAAATATATTTTTCCAAGGACTTTAAAACTATTAAGCGTGGATTTTTTAATACATATTTTTCCAAGGACTTTAAAACTATTAAGCGTGGATTTTTTTAAATATATTTTTCCAAGGACTTTAAAACTATTAAGCGTGGATTTTTTTAATACATATTTTTCCAAGGACTTTAAAACTATTAAGCGTGGATTTTTTTAAATATATTTTTCCAAGGACTTTAAAACTATTAAGCGTGGATTTTTTTAATACATATTTTTCCAAGGACTCTAAGGATTTTTTAAATATATTTTTTCAAGGACTCTAAGGCTTTTATGTTTTAAGCAGTTAAGGCCTTAGTCCTAGAACATCCCTTGTACTTCCTCCCCACTTGACCAAATTTCAAAATTTATTCTATACATGTGTGCTGGCTGGCCTGACGATGCTGGTGGGTGGCCACCTGACTTCAAGACTGCAACTCCAAGAGTTACAACTTATACATTCTGTTTTTTTACTGCCTTTGCCCCTGCTAACTTGCAAGCTTGGTGTAAATTGCAAAAGTTTTTGAGCTCCAAGATTGTTTCCACAAATAAATGACCATAGTTTTTCTTGGTTTGGTCCGTTGCTGAATCTTTGGCTGCTTGACTGGGATGTCATAATTTTGTTGGGTTGTTTTCTTCGTTTTATTCCTTTAGCTCTTCATTCACAATTCAATTGAGCGCATTGGCCTGAATTTGCGTTGGTTGGGATATTTTTGAAAGTCCCAGAAAAAAAACAGAGAAAACCAAACGAAGAAAAAACTCCACAAAACTTTATACAAAAATTGAAGTTATACAACATCAACAAACACATATATTCGTAACAATTTCCTCCGGTTTTTGTTGCTGTTCTTGGCATGCAATTACCCCCTGAAAATGATGAAGAAAAGCTACAAAAAAACCACCACACATAAAATTTCTTGCTGTTGTTTTAGAACAAAAAACTATGACTTTATGGCAAAAATCGGTTAGAAGCTCATTGATTGTAGAGAATGCACATTTCCCCGATCTATGTCGAAAGCAAACTATATTTGAAGAAAAAGTTTATTTGTTACGCTTGGCTGCAGGTGTTAATTTAATAAATTATGTGCTCTTTTGCACTTATCACACCAAAATTCCCATACACACGCACACAGAGAAAATGCTAACTTTTCTTCTATTTCATAATTTTGTTGAATGTTTTTCTTTTGTTTTTTTAATTTTTGTGAGTTTTAAGTGTCGAGAAAAAAACGGAATACCACCAAGCAACTTTGTTAATAAATTATTGTTCTTTCACAATTCTTTGTCTTTTGTTGTGCGAGTGTAAGCAATTGAAAATTTTCTTTAATCAACATTTTCATGTTCAATTTAATCAAACTGGTTTGGAAAAGTTTCCAAGTTATTATTCAAACAGATCGGAATAAAAAAAAAAACATAGCCACATGAAATGTATTTGCTAAAAATTGTTCCATCAATGAACCTAATTAGGGTTAAGGGAAGGCATTCGAAATGCCTTTCAGTTGTAGGTTATTTGAATTAGAAAATTTATTTTCAAATATATCCCGGTTTGAAATTCTGAAATATATTTACTTTTATTCCAAGAATAGGACTTGCAATAATATTTTCATTAAAACTACACACTTTTTCGGCATGTATAGTCCTGGGAAATATTTTTAAAAATATCCATGTAAATGGCTTCCATTATCCTTAAAAATATATTTTAATAGCCCTTGCAGTAAAAATTCCGATTTTTTATCCAAAGGCAATAATTCTGATTTATTAAGCGTGGAACAGATTTTTTCAAGGACTCTAAAACTATTAAGCGTGGATTTTTTAAATATATTTTTCCAACGACTCTAAAACTATTAAGAGTGGAACAGATTTTTTCAAGGACTCTAAAACTATTAAGCGTGGATTTTTTAAATATATTTTTCCAAGGACTTTAAAACTATTAAGAGTGGATTTTGAAATATATTTTTCTAACGACTTTAAAACTATTAAGAGTCGATTTTGAAATATATTTTTCCAACGACTTTAAAACTATTAAGCGTGGATTTTTTTAAATACATTTTTCCAAAGACTCTACAACTATTAAGCGTGGATTTTTTAAATATATTTTTCCAAGGACTCTAAAACTATTAAGGGTGGATTTTTTAAATATATTTTTCCAAGGACTTTACAACTATTAAGGGTGGATTTTTTAAATATATTTTTCCAAGGACTTTACAACTATTAAGAGTGGATTTTGAAATATATTTTTCCAACGACTTTAAAACTATTAAGAGTGGATTTTGAAATATATTATTCCAACGACTTTAAAACTATTAAGCGTGGATTTTTGAAATATATTTTTCCAACGACTTTAAAATTATTAAGCGTGGATTTTTTAAATATATTTTTCCAAGGACTCTAAAACTATTAAGCGTGGAACAGATTTTTTCAAGGACTCTAAAACTATTAAGCGTGGATTTTTTAAATATATTTTTTCAACGACTCTAAAACTATTAAGCGTGGATTTTTTAAATATATTTTTCCAAGGACTCTAAAACTATTAAGCGTGGATTTTTTAAATATATTTTTCCAAGCAGTAAAAATTCCGATTTTTTAATACATTTTGTTTAAGGAATCCAAAGGCAATAATTCTGATTTTTTCTTTAAATATAATTTTCGAAGGTCTTTTGAAGGACATTAATGGTGGATTTTTATACTCTCTACCATATTATGGAGCGTATATTGAGTTTGTCATTCCTTTTGTAACAACTCGAAATATAAATTTCAGACCCCACAAAGTAAATATATTCTTGATCACCATAAAATTCTATGTCGATTTAGCGATGTCCGCCCGTCAGTGGAAATCACTCTAGCATCCGAACGAATTGAAGTAGATTGATAAAATTTTACTCAAATGTGCATTATGTCTGCAGAACTTTTGGTATTGAAAATGGGCTACGTAGGTTTTTGGTATAGCCTCCATATAACGGTACCTCCCGATATTCGAAATTTTGATGATTTTAGCGACATTATTCACCGGAATTGTTTCAAATTTAGTATTTGAAGTTCGTAATGGACACTACAGCCTATGACAGAAAATTGCCTTTGCAGGTCCACGTCTTCGTATAGCCCCCATATAACGTTCGTCCCAATATTCGGTATTTTGATAATTTTAGCGACATAATTCACCGGAATAGTTTCAAATTTGGTATTTGAAGTTCGTAATGGATGCTAGATCCTATGACAGAAAATTGTCTTTGCCGGTCCACGTCTTCGTATAGCCCCCATATAACGGTACCTCCCGATATTCGGTATTTTGAGGATTTTAGCGACATTATTCACCGGAGTTGTTTCAAATTTGGTGTTTGAAGTTCGAAATGGATACTACAGCCAAAGACAGAAAATTGTCTGTGCCGGTCCATGTCTTCGTATAGCCCCCATATAACGTTACCTCCCGATATTCGGTAATTTGATGATTTTAGACTGCTGTCATTTCTAAGCCACTCATCCGACAGGTGTTAAAATTATTCCAGTGAAAACTCATTATATTGTTTACAAGCCTACAAAAACATTGTGGTGAGAATTTTCCAGAAAAAAGTTTTACGTGATGGAATTCAAGCGTGATATTGTGCGTTTTTCATATTTGGCAGGAAAACCACAAGTGGCCATCGTTGGAGCACTCCAGCATTCAAATGTGAATAAATCATTAATGTCTCGTACTATCGCTCGTTATTGGTAGCGCAGCCCGACATTAAAGAAGTGGATGGAAGAAAACAGCAACATCAGCAGAAAGGGTTAAAATAGTAAAGCAGCGACTTGATCGAGACCCGCATCGAAGTGGCCAAAAATGACTCATGAACTGAACATATCGCAATATTCCATTCGGCAAATATTGAAAAATTAGTTCGGGGTAAAGCCATTGAAATTCCAGTGCAAGAACTTACACCGCAACACAAAGAAAATAAACTCAGAGCTAAAGAGTTGCTTCGCTTGGCCGAAAGTGGTGAACTACCGAAATTTTGTTGTCCAGCAGTTTGTAAACAAACAAAATGATCGTGTTTACTCGCCAAAGAGGTCAGCTGAAAATGTGCACCTGCGGTTGGCCACCAGAACTCAAGCGACGGCCATGGTGATGGTGTGGGCCGCCATAACAGCCGATGGTCGCTTTCCGCTCGTATTAATCGATCGTGGCATCAGAATAAATGCCGAATATTATCGCGAAAATATTCTGGAGGGTGTATTAAAGTATTAGGCACGCAAACATTTTGGCCGCAGACCTTGGACATTCCAACAGGACTCAGCACCATCGTACTCAGCACGCGCCACCCAAGAATGGTTACAAAATGAGGTTCTTCGCTTCATTTCCAGCCACCAAAATCTCCGGATATCTGGAGTATTTTGGAAGGCCATGTTGGCACTAAAAGGTAACAAAGTGTCGATCACCTCAAGCAAGTGCTTCGCCGGGAATGGGTCAAAATAGCGGAGAGCAAAATTCTGGCAGCGTGTGACGGTTTTATTGGCCATTTCAAGGCCATAATTCGGGCCAAATGTGACCAATTCGAACAAATCTAAGCATATTCTTAAATTTGAGGCTATTTCCGACTTATTTGATTACATTTAATAAAATTAAAAAAAAAAAATTAACAAATTATGGGATTTGACTTTGTTGCAGTTTTTTTATGTCACGCTGTAAATACAAAATTTTAAAGTGGACCAAAGATTCAGACCTAAAATAAATATCAGAATTATTATATCAATGTTTTAGGAATCTAGAGTCATTTCCACCGACGTACAGTCTGGGCTAATTAAGAAAAAATATACTTTGTCGGGTCTAAAATGAAATCGAGCAATTATAAACGAATATTTATATGACCTCCATGCCTATATCTTATCTATAAGATTAGAGGTCTACAACCCGACGGAAAAACAAAGAAACCCACTTTGCTCTCCAAACAAATTCTTCCCAACCCGAAACCTAATACTCTGACTTCATAAATATACTCTAAATTCTCTTAAAGTCCAAGAATTGGAAAAAAATAAACACTGTTTGGCCAAAGGACATTTCTCATTTCAAAACGCATACATTTCAAAATCGTTTAAGGCCATTCTGGCGAAAGCAATGCCTTTGCCCACAAAAAGTATTTAAAACATAAACATAAAATCTGTGTAAAATAAATAAGCACACATCGAAACTGACCTTGTCTTATAAATAACAAATGCCAAAGCGTTCACTAACATCACTTCAAAGGACATTCATACACACATACATATAAAAAGAGCCAAATAACTGGAACTCAATGTGCTTGTCCGAATTCTAAGACCTTATTTGCAAAGTTGTGAAAGGCTGAATGACAGAATGGAAAGAAAGAAAGACGACTATTTGCATTAGTTCTGTTCGTGTACAAAAGCGCCGGTAACGACGACGATTGTGTTAAATATTCAATTGAATGTTGGCTGCTGGCACGCTTAGGGTTATGATGGTGTTGCTTGATTATACAGCAGAGAGATGTTGAGAACAACAACGGCGATGATGCTGATAAAGATGTCGAGATGGAAATTATGATAGGAGTATTAGCCGAGTTGGAAAACTGTAATTCAAATTGTATGTATCTATGTGATTACACATATACATACATATTATAACAAGGGTGGGTGGGGATAGCGATTAGACTCTCTGGTAGTCCAAATGCCAGAAAACTCATTTTTAATGCCACTGAAGCAAGTTCAGAAAATAACGTCTCGATGGAATATAGAATCAGGAATGTAATAATAGTTTCAGCCTCCTTTCAATATCTTAAGAATTTTCTATTGATTTTTTATGTTATAAGGACTAGGAAATAAATCAGATAAATATAAACAAGTAAAAAAGCTGTAAGTTCTCCACCATTTGGAACGTATTGGCAATTCTCAAAACCAATTAAATCCGTTAAAATCTTAAAAATACCGAATGTAGCTGTCATATTAGTGTCTATGATGACATGGACCTACATAGGTAACATTTGTCATAAGCCATTACAATATTCAAATGCGAAACTTAAAAAAATCGGTAATAATGTAGATAAAATCATTAAAAAAAATAGCGAATATCGGGAGGTACCGTTATATGGACCTGCACAGACAATCTCCTGGCATAGGCTGTAGTATCCATTACGAACTTCAAATGCCAAATATGAAACAATTGCAGTGAAAATGTCCCTAAAACTATTAAAATACCGAATATCGGGAGGTACCGTTATATGGGGGCTCTACGAAGACGTGGACCTTCACAGGCAATTTTCTGTCTTAGGCTGTACTATTCATTACGAACTTTAAATACCAAATTTGAAACAATTCCAGTCAATAAATTCGCTAAAATCATTAAAATAGCGAATATCGGGAGGTACCGTTATATGGGGGCTATACAAAGACGTGGACCTGCACAGACAATTTTCTGTCTTAAGCTGTAGTATCCATTTCTAACTTCAAATACCAAATTTGTAACAATTCCGGTGAAAAATGTCCCCAAAATTATTAAAATACCGAATATCGGGAGGTACCGTTATATGGGGGCTCTACGAAGACATGGACCTGCCCAGATAATTTTCAGTCTTAGGCTGTAGTATACATTACGAACTTCAAATACCAAGTTTGAAACAATTCCGGTGAATAATGTCGCTAAAATCATCAAAATACCGAATATCGGGAGTACCGTAATATGGGGGCTATACCAAAACGTGGACCTACATAGCCCATTTTACATACCAAAAGTCATATAGACATAACATACATTTGAGTAAAATTTTATCAATCTACTTCAATTCGTTCGGAAGCCAGAGTGATTTCCACGGACGGATAGACGGACAGACGGGCGGACATCGCTAAATCGACATAGATTTTTATTTTATTATACAACAAATTCACCTGCATTTAAACAAGTTAAAACGTATCAGTCGGCTTTTCCGACAGATGTATACCCTCAGCCACTATTCGTTTCTTTAAATATATTTTAACTTCTGCTATAATTATTCAAATTGCTGACCCTCTTTGGAATAGGTTCCCAAGGAATAGGCCAATATTGTCCATTTCGTATCGGACCTTAATAAATATGATATACATATTTTGGCATGCCATGTTTGAGCTACATTGGCTACCCACTTTAGTTTATATGAGATATGTCATAATTTTGAGAAAATGTTGAAATGTGCATGAATGAGAAGAGAAACCAAACACTCTGTGTTGAGATCAGTTCCAAATCTCACTCCTGAGAAATAAAACACAACCGCTCGTTTGGGTTGCTGGTTTAAATCTGATTTTATTTTCAAAAATATTGTTCTTAACTGCTACAAAAACTGATCTAACTTAACCTATTCGCAGCCACACAATTGTCCTTATCTATTTTTAGATTTACAATGAACCATTGCATAGCTGTTTGTCCCTTCATTCAAGTGGTCTTGGCTACCTACTGGCGCATCGATAATTGTGTGTATGTGGGTCATGGACTTTATTATTTTACACATTACCATATGCGACAGCGCACAAGATCACTGAATTGTATACATGTGGTATTTTATGACCGCTGGGAAACTGATAATGTTTAAATATTTATTTTTAATTTTTGGATTTTCCCAGCGCCTCAACCGCACACAAAAGGATGTACAAAGTATTTTGTACATTCTCCCGGCCGGGTTTAATATGTATACATTTAGTTTTATTTTTTAAATCTGATTTTACCAAAGGGAAAGTTAAAGGGACAGTTGATTTTTGTAAACAGTTAATACTTATAATAATGTAAGCCTTCTGCTAGGTAAACGCTTCAAAGTAACGGCTCCACTTCTTGATCCAGCTTCTTGGCAGCTAAGCATTTTGAGAGAGTCCTTTGAAAAATGTTGTTGTTGATCGCTTGAAGATTTTGTTGTTGTTGAGTTTTGTGGTCGGTGAGTTGATTTACTGCTATTACCACACTCGATGTTGTTAAAGTTGTATGTAGTTAGTGTTGTATAGGTGTTGATTGTATCCGCCGCTTTTGAGGGAAACGAATTTTTGGCGAGAAAAGAAACACACCGCTTCGTTCGGGTGTAGATTCAATTCTTATAGCGAGAAAAGATATAACACCGCTTCGTTCGGGTGTATAATCAATTCTTGCACCGAGAAGGATAGACCACCGCTTTGTTCGGGTGTAGAATCCATTCTCGATCCGGCTCGAAGGACCAAATGAATGAGAAGAGAAACCAAACACTCTGTGTTGAGATCAGTTCCAAATCTCACTCCTGAGAAATAAAACACAACCGCTCGTTTGGGTTGCTGGTTTAAATCTGATTTTATTTTCAAAAATATTGTTCTTAACTGCTACAAAAACTGATCTAACTTAACCTATTCGCAGCCACACAATTGTCCTTATCTATTTTTAGATTTACAATGAACCATTGCATAGCTGTTTGTCCCTTCATTCAAGTGGTCTTGGCTACCTACTGACGCATCGATAATTGTGTGTATGTGGGTCATGGACTTTATTATTTTACACATTACCATATGCGACAGCGCACAAGATCACTGAATTGTATACATGTGGTATTTTATGACCGCTGGGAAACTGATAATGTTTAAATATTTATTTTTAATTTTTGGATTTTCCCAGCGCCTCAACCGCACACAAAAGGATGTACAAAGTATTTTGTACAGTGCATATGTTGCAAGTTATAGTGGACCGAAGTTTTTAATTTTCACACTCCATCTAATACAGATAAAACCAGCAAAGAAAGTCTTAAAGTCGGGCGGGGCCGACTTTATGATGCCCTACACCACTTTGCTAATTTAGTAGAGCTCCACATGACAATTAAAAGTTTTTATGGGAGAATTCAATCATACACGCTATGATTATAATTATAATTTAAAGTTCAAAAGACTAAATATGCCGAAGCATTTGTATCTTTTAAATTTGGACTTGTAATGCCCATTTGATATAAATGAGAGCTATATCCAAATCTGAACCGATCTTGATAAAATTTGGCAAAGATATTTCTGAGCTGTATTTCATATATTTCCCTGAATATCGTTGTTAAGGAGAGCATATTACGACCGTGGGTAACAAATATAACAAATCGGATGAACAATATATATGGGAGCTATAGCTATATCTGAACCGATCTTGACCAAATTTGAAATACTAGCTTCTAGGCTCAATTCGGTCGTAAGAGCCAAATTTCATCCCATTTCGAAAAATATTAGACGTTTGGTGCACAGTAAAAGGTAAATCGGACGAAGTTATATATGGGAGATATGTCCAAATCCGAACAGGTCTCGATAAAATTTAGCAAATGTATTTCTGAGCTGTATTTGATATATTTCCCCAAATATTGTTGTTACAGAGTGCATATTACGGCTGCGGAGGACTAAAATAACAAATCGAATGAACAATATATATTGGAGCTAAAGCTATATCTAAACCGATTTCGATCAAATTTGGCATACTTATTTTCAGGCCTAATTTAGTTGTATGAGCAAAATTCCAAACTATTCGGGCTGATATTACACGTTTGGTGCACAGTAAAAGGCAAATCGGACGAGAAATATATGGGAGCAATATCTAAATTTTTACCGATTGTCTCCAATTTCAATAGGGTTCGTCCTTGGGCCAAACAAATGATTTGCGCAAAATTTCATCTGGATCGGGTAATAAATGCGAACTGTACTTTGTTCACAAAAATACATGGACAGACGGACGGACGGACATGCATAAATCGACTCAGAATGTGATTCTATGCCGATAATCAAAAGGAGGTATGGGTCTATCTCGTTTTCTTTTGCCTGTTACAAACAAATGCACAAAGACATAATACCCTGACCCTGGTGTAGGGTATAAATATTGATATGGGCAAAGTTTCAAGAAAATCGGACATTTATATGCAATTTTATGCGAAATTATAAATTCCGATAAAGTCTATACTTATATCAGGCTTCTGGTTAAGAGAAATTATCAGATATAGCAAGTTGTAAAGACTCGCCGATTTGTTTCGCAAGTAATTACAGATTAAAGGAGAGAAAATTGTGGCCCTTTGTGGACCTATATGTCCCATCTTCAAAGCGGATCTTGTGTTAGTAGAAATAATGCAATGTGTGAAGTATGAAGAAAACCGGATGCTTATTTCGGATTTCATAAAAATGTTAAGCTTTTGTGGAGGAGGCACCAGAAAGAGTAGACCTATATATCCCATCTTTACAGCGGATCTTGTGTTAGTAAAAATAATGGGATGTGTGAAATATGAAGAGAACCGGACGCTTACTTTGGATTTTATAATAATTTTGGTTAATCAAAACTTTGACCCTTTGTGGGGGAGGTACCAGAAGATGTGGTCCGATCTCTACCATCTTACTAACAGATCTTTTGTTGATGGAAGTATTGAGAGTTTGAATAGAATTGGATGTTAATTTCGCGTTTTATGAGCTTCATGGATAATCAAAGTGTTGAGCTTTTGTGGAGGAGGAACCAGAACGAGTGGAACGACATTTCCCTTTCTCAGCAGATCTTGGGTTAGTAAAAGTAGTGCAATCCGTGAAGTATGAAGAAACCCGGAAGCTTACTTCGGATTTTATTATCGTTTTGGTTATTTAAAACTTTGACCTGGTGGAGGAGGTACCAGAAAGAATGGTCCCATCTCTACCATATTTCTAACAGATCTTGTGTTGATGGAAATATTGAGATGTACCAAGACAAAATAGAATCGAATGTTAATTTCGAGTTTTAGGAGCTTTATGAATATTCCAAATTTTGACCCTTTGTGGAATAGGCACCAGAAGGAGTGGACCAATATATCCTATCTTCACACCAGACCTTGGGTTAGTAGAAATATTGGGATGTGTGAAATATGAAGAGAACCGGATGTTTACTTTGGATTTTATAATCATTTTGGTTACTCAAAACTTTGACTCTTTGTGGGGGAGATACCAGGAGATTGGTCCGATCTCTACCATCTTTATAACAGACCTTTTTTTTTTTGATAAAAATATTGAGATGCGGCAAGTTTGAGTGGAATTGGATATTAATTTCGCGTTTTATGACCTTAATGGATATTCAAAATGTTGAGCTTTTGTGGGGGAGGTACCAGAAGCAGGAGACTGATATATCCCATTTTCGCAGCAGATCTTGTGTTAGTAGAAAATAATGGGATGTGTGGAATATGAAGAAAACCGGAAGCTTACTTCGGATTTTATAATAATTTTGGTTATTCAAAACCATGACCCTTTGTGGGCGAGGTACCAGGAGAAATGTTCCGATTTCTACCATCTATATAGCAGATCTTTTGTTGATAGAAATATTGAGAAGTACCAAGTCTGAATGGAATCGGATGTTATTTTCGCGTTTTATGACCTTCATGGATATTTAAAATTTGGCACTTTGTGGGGGAGATACCAGAAGGAGTGGATCGATATATTTCATCTTAACACCACACTTTGGGTTAATGAAATTATTGTGATGTGTGTAATTTGAAGTTAATCTGAATCTTACATCACATTTTATAAGAGTTATAATTATTCAAAGTGTTGACCCTTTGTGGGGGAGGTACTTGATAGAATGGACCGATATTGTCCATTTTCGCACCTGAGGAAGCATTAATGCATTTATTAGGATTTGCAACGTTGGAGCAAAATCGGATTGTCCTTTCTTTTTCTGTATAGTTAATTTTTTTTTAATGTCGACCTTTCGTGGGGTAGGTCCGTGGGGGTGGACCGATATTGCCCATATCCGAACTGGAACTAAGTTTTATAACAATATTACGATGTACCAAATTTGAGCCAAATTGGATACTGCCTTCGAGAGTTATCAGACAGACGGACGGATACCTCTAGATTGACTCCAATTATCCTGAAACGGATTTGGTCCTAAGAGACCTAGGGTCTACAACCGATAATTCAATGAAGCACGGTTTGGCCGCATGAAATGATATAGAGGGTATATATCCATGGCCATATGACTAAGGGTATAAAAATATTATAAAATAAATATATTTTATAAATGATTAACCTGCATTTAAAAAAAGGATTCCTACACATCCTCAATTTAGAAGATTTTCAAAACCTCCACATACGAGTACACCAATCATGCATGTCTGCGTCTTGTTTATGAAAATATGTTTTTATTATTTTAGACGCTTTTTCCACAACTCTTTTTTCTCCCTCTCTCTATCTCTCTTGTTGTAGTTGCTGTTATGTTTTTCCTCCAAGCCGTGAAATAATATCAAAACTTTTTTTTCCACCGTTATAAGAAAACACAAATCAGTGGAAATGCAAATGCTGCTGCTGCTGCATTTCACACCGACAGACTGGCTGCCACATAAATATATGCATGCTCATGTGTGTGAGTGGTTGAGTGCATGTATGTGTATCTGTGTCTGTGATTATTTTTCAAAAGTATCTCGTTTACATAATAGCAAAGCATAGTGATTCGCTTGAATACAAATTGCAATATAAACAAACAACAGCTATAATAGGGCGTTAACAATTTATTTGCCAAGCTTTGATAAGAGTGATTGATATTCAAGTTGAAGGAGTTCACTTCAGGTTTGCAAGGGAAGATGAGAATGAGTTGTTTTTCCTACAGATTCATAGAAGAATGGCAAAAGGTTTTATAGAAGAAATAATCACAAATGTTTGAATCGATTGAGAAATATGACAAAGATCCTTGAAATAATTTAAATCAGGGGCTATCTTTAAGTAGGAGCTACATCAAAACCTTAACTTTTATTGGCATTTTTTGCAAATAGGTTTCTACAAAAAAGAAAAAAAAATTGAAAATTTGGCAAAACTACGGAGTAAATGCGACAAAAACGAAAAAAAAAAAAATAATTAAAATTGTGATTTATTGTCATATACAGGGTGGGATGAACAAAAAACTGCAACCAACTTCAGACTGCTGTCATTTCTAAGCCAGCCGTCCGACAGCTGTTAAAATTATTCCAGTGACAGCTCATTATATTGTTTACAAGCGTACAAAAACATTTTGGTGAGAATTTTCCAGAAAAAAATTATTCGTGATGGAATTTAAGCGTGATAGTGTGATTTCTTTGAAAATCACAAGTGGCTACTGTTAGAGTACTCCAGGATTTAAATGTAAAAAAATCTTTTGAGTCTCTTACCATTGCTCGTTACCGTGATACTGGTAGTGTAGCCCTAGGTCAAGGAAGTGGACGGAAGAAAACAGCAACATCAGCAGAAATGGTTCGAAAAGAAAGGAAACGACTTGATCGAAATCCGGGTCGCAGTGGCCGAAAAATGGATCGTGAGCTGAACATATTGCAATATTCCATTCGGCAAGTATTACAAATTAGCTCAGGGTAAAGCCATGGAAATTCCAAAAAGTGCAAGAACTTACACCGCAACAGAAAGAAAATAGACTCAAAAGAGCTAAGGAGTTGCTTCGCTTGGCCGAAAGTGGTGAACAGCCCAATTTGGTTTTCTCCGATGAGAAAACATTCGTTGTCCAGCAGTTTGTAAATAATAACAAGTAAAAAAGCAGTAAGTTCGGCCGGGACGAACTTTGAATACCCTCCACCATTTGGAACGAATTTGGATATTTTCAAAAAATAAAACCCTTAAAAAATTCTGTAAAAATGTTAAAAATACCGAATATAGCCGTTATATTGGGGTCTATACGACGTGGACCTACATAGGCATTGTTTGTCATAAGCCATTACCATATTCAAATTCGAAACTTGAAATAAACGGTGAATAATGTAGCTAAAATCATCAAAATATCATATAGGGAGGTACCGTTATATCGGAGCTGTGCGAAGTCCTGGAACACCATAGACAATTTTTTGTCACAGGCTGTAGCATCCATTACGAACTTTAAATACGACATCTCAAACAATTTCGGTGGGTTTTGTACCTAAAATCGTCAAAATACTGAATATAGGGATGTACTGATATTTGGGGCCTATACGAAGATCTGGACCTACATAGACAATTTTCTGTCACAGACTAAAGTTCCCATTACGAACTTCAAATACCAAAATTTGAAACAATCCCGGTGAATAATGTCGCTAAAATCATAAAAATACCGAATATCGGGAGGTACCGTTATATGGGGGCTATATGAAAACGTGGACCTATATGGCCCATTTACAAAGTTAACCTGCTACTGGAAAAATAAACATGTGTGCAAAATTTTAGCCTACTATCTCACTTCGTTCGAAAGATAGCGTGATTACAACAGACAGACAGACGGACAGACAGACAAGAATGGTTACAAAATGAGGTTCCTCGCTTCATTTCCAGCGCACAATGGCCACCAAAATTTCCGGATACCAATCCTTTGGACTATTGTGCCCGGAGTATTTTCGAAAGCAAGGTTGGCACTAACAAATACCAAAGTGTCGATCACCTCAAGCAAGCGCTTCGCTGGGAATGGGCCAAAATACCGCAGAGCAACATTCGGGGAGAGTGTGACGGTTTCATTGGCCGTTTGAAGGCCATAATTCGTGCCAAAGGTGACCAATTCGAACAAATCTAAAGTTATTCTGAAATTTAATGCTTTTCCCGACATTTTTTTTTGGTTTCATTCAATAAAATTTAAAAAAATGTAAAAATTATGGCCTTTGACTTTGTTGCAGTTTTTTTATCTCACCCTAGACCTGAAAATTGAAATATGTAAAAAATAAAAATGTGGACTTTGACCTTAAATTACTCAAGAGTCATTGACCCCATTTTAATGTAATATAATATGAAAAGTAAGTAAATTCTTACTTGTCCAACAAAATTTGTGCCGCTATATTTATACCCTACAACACTATGTGTTAAGGGTATTATAAGTTTGATTGGGCCAAAAATTATATAACACCTCGAAATATTGGTTTCTCACATAGGAAAGTATATATGGATTTTCCTATCTCTCCGAGCTGAGTCGATCTAGCTATGTATGTCCGGCCGTCCGTCTGTCCATGTTAATTTGTAATCTCTCTACAGGTCGCAATTATGGCCATATCTTCACGAAATTTAGAATGAAGGTGGGTGAATGAGAAGAGAAAACCAACCGAACGGTTTGGCTGTAGTTTCAATTCTAATTTTATTTCTAAAATATGTTCCTTACGTACTACTGAAACTAATCTAACTTAACCTAGTCGCAGCCACACAATTGTTCTTATCTATTCTAATATTGAATGGAGAACATTGCAGGGCTGCTTGTAATTTCATTCAAGTGGTCTTGTGCATCTACTGAGCGCATCGATATCTGTGCCTGTGGGTCATAACCTTTATTATCTCACACATTATCGTATGCGTCAGCGCACAAGATCACTGAATTGTTGACATGTGATATTTTATGGCGGCTGGGAAATATTTAATTTTAGAACATTTATCTTTTATTGCTACATTTTCCCAGCGCGTCGATTGCACTCAAAAGTATGTACAAAGTATTTTGTACAGTGGGGCTAGAGCCGGAATAGAACCCTATTGCTTTTGGAGATGATAAAAATTTTCCTTATTTTGCAGTTGCTCTACAGGTCGCAATTATGGACAAATCGACGTGGAAGTTACCATGGGGCATGAGCTTAGGGCCGGGCAGAAGCCTTCCAATTTTGATCGTCATCGGGTAATATTTATTGGGTGAAATTGACCATAACATTTGTGTTAATAAAAGTCAAATTTTCCAATAAACCGCGAATATTTTTAATCCCGGCGAAATTACAACTGGACGAACTGGTAATTTCTGGCCGTAACGAGGAGGATGCTGATAGTAAATATATCGGATATGTATGGCGAAATATATACAATGTATGTTTACAAAGGAAGGGGATGTTAGCTAGAATGTTTATACCTCAAGAATGGCTATACCGATTTTGACAAATTTGGGCAATTCAGAATGCCCTCTTGGCATAAAAAAATAAAATCTAAAAAATCGCATACAGGCGAAATCCAAAATACACAAAAGGCTTTTTATTCTGATTTCGTTGACGAATACAGCCAAATATCGTAGACAAGCAAATCATATAAATGAGTCTAAATTTGGAGATACAAAGAGTCCTCTTGCATTTGGAGATGATCGCAAAATATTTAGGGTTTCAAATGAACAAAAAAGAGAAAACTTTTCATGATCACACAATTGAAGCCAATCAAAACGCCTGAGAAAAGAATTAAGGACAGCGAAGAATTCTAGAATTTTGGATGGCCATTGGATTATATTTAGATGTTAAATGTACCACAACAACTAACAGCACGAAGGAGTGAGCAAATGTCCCTGTTCAAAATTCTAAGGGTAATATCTGGACAGTACATCGTGACATAGTTTCAAAAGCGAAATCTTCCAAAATGGATTTCGACATAAAGGGGCTTCTAACATATTGAAGTGTTGTAGGGTATCACATGGTCGGCCCCGCATGACTATAGCCTTTGCTTACTTGTTTTTAATTGTTTATCTCATAAAATGAAGCTAAAGCTTTCCTTACGTATTTCCACAGCCTCTTGTAAATCTTTCGTGGTGACCCTTTTTGAACACTTCTTCCATATACTCGCGGTGATTTAACGAAATTAAAAATTAAATTTGAGAGAAAAACCACGTGAATGGTATACCATTTTATTGTGTTTATTTATGCTGCTCGCTCCGCAACAAATAACTGCTACCCCAGTCGTTTATTTTGCGGCGAAAAAAATGCACGCATTAAAAAAATACAAATATAAAATGTAGTAAAGTGTATTAATGACAGGGGCGGTCGTTTGATACCCTACCCCATACGAATAATAGGAATAAACGGAAAATTAATAATTGGGAAAATATTGTTTTGAAAACGGCGACTTCAGTAATACCTTTAAATAATATGTTTCTCAAATGAATAAAAGTATATAACAGTATTAGTTTAAAAATCTGATATAAAATAATTTTATAAAAAAACACATGGGGAACCATTAGATTTTTATACCCTACAACACTATGTGTTGGGGGTATTATAAGTTTGATTGGCCCAAAAATTATGTAACACCTCGAAATATTGGTTTCCCATATAGGAAAGTATATATGGATCTTCCTAGCTCGCCGAGCTGAGTCGATCTAGCTATGTATGTCCGTCCGTCCGTCTGTCCGTCTGTCCATGTTAATTTGTAATCACGCTACAGGTCGCAATTATGGCCCGATCCTTACGAAATTTTGCACGAAGGTGGGGTTAGGGTCAGAATAGAAGCCTATTTCTTTTTGAGATGATCGCCAAATGTTTAGGGGTTGAAATGTACCAAATACTGAAAAAATGTCGGATTTTGCAGTAGCTATACAGGTCGCAATTATAGACCAATCGACACGGAATTTCGCATGTAGCTAGTGTTTAGGGCGGGGAAGAAGCCTACCAATTTTGGTGGTCATTGGATAATATTTAGCGGATAAAAGAGACCATATCTTTTGTGTTGAAAAAATTCAAAATTTTTCATTAAACCGCGAATATTTTAAATCCCGGCAAAATCACAAAGCCATGACAAGGTTACTTCTGATCTTTATATTGATGTTAAGATCCAACAAAATGGATATATAGCAAAATATGTGCGATATATATGTTTATCAAAGAAGATATGCTTGAAAAATCTCTTATATGTCGAGAACGGCTGAACTGATTTCGACAGTTCTCATTAATTCAGAATGGCCTCTTGGCAGGAAAGACAAAACGTCTAAAAAAATCGCATAAAATTATCTCTCTAAAGATGAAAATATTGATTTTGTAAAATTTTCTCATATTTTTTCAATTTTGTCATATTTTTGGCATATTTTCATTTTGAATTAAAAATTTGGTAATATTTCTACAGCTAACAAAACTAAGTAGTTAGGATGTCAGGATATCATATACAGATCGCATTTATGGCCCGATCCTTACGAAATTTCGCATGTGGATAAGATGAGGGTCAGAATAGAAGCCTACTCTTTTTGGAGATGATCGCCATATATTTAGGGGTTGAAATGGACCACAAAAATTCAAAATTGTCTGCAGGTCGTAATTATCGCCCGATCCTCACGCACATTTGAATGGGGGTTACCGGACATTACAAAAGCCAAGCAGTTTTGGATGGGCATCCAAAAATATTCAATGTGTTAAATAGTTTGCCAACTTTTGTAGACAAAATACGAAAAAGTCCATTCCAGTGACTTTTTGGAGAATTCACAAATACAGGAAAGACGCACTTCTGACTATTTCACTATAGCCCATAACAAAATATAAATACATTTTTTTTTTAATTTTTTTGCTACAAAAGGTAAGTTAAGACTGCATCAGCTTTGCTGAATGTTCGCATGAACACGTAAAAAGCATTTTCACCATAATTCCATTTCAATACTTTATGTTTTGATGGTAAATACGTATGTATGTATGCATTTATGGCACACATGCATACATACATTCATATTCACCAAACACACTTACACACATACAAAGTCTCATTGCAAATTCGGTACCACCCGCGCGTACAACATTTGTACCAACCAACATAGGATATGGCTTATGAATATGACTTTTTTTCCCCAAAAAATAGTACAAATAAAAATCCTACCACCACTCAAATAAAACTACCTTTATTGCGCGAAATATAGTGCACGATTGCCGAATTTATATTGACGATATGACAAATTCAAAATAATAGGAATTGCACACATACACATATATATTTATGTATGTATGTATGTATGTATGTATGTAGCAAAATATATGATATATTCAGTTTTATTTGATGAAAAAAGAAATTGGATTGAAACAGGAATAGAAAAAAATACTGGAATTTCTAAATAAAAAATATAGGTCAGGAAAAATAATTGTCAATACAAATTTTTAAGGTGGACCATGTCATTGAGTTTTTATTTTCAAATTTTCTAACACCCACTTCTAAGTGATGAAGTGCAGGATTTATCAATAAATCATCAAAGTAAATCATTCTTATACCCTCTACAATTCTATGGAGGATATATTAACTTTGTCATTCCATTTGTAACTCCTGGAAGTATTTATAATAGACCCTACAAAGTATATATATTCTGGATCAGCGTAAAATTCTAAAACGATCTAGCGATGTCCGGCTGTCTATCTTTCTGTCCGTCTATCTGTTGTAATCACGCTATCTTTCGAACGAATTGAGATAGAAGACTAAAATTTTGCATACATGCATAGTTTACCAGTAGGCAGATTAAGTTCGTTAATGGGCTATGTTGGTCCAGGTTTTCGAATAGCCCCCTTATAACTGTACCTCCCAATATTCGGTATTTTCATGATTTTAGCGACATTATTCGCCGGAATTGTTTCAAATTTGGCATTTGAAGTTCGAAATGGATACTAGAGCCTGAGACAGAAAATTGTCTGTGCAGGTCCAAGTCTTCATATAGCCCCAAAAAACGGTACCTCCCTATATCCGGTATTTTGATGATTTTATAGACATTATTCGCCGGAATTGTTCCAAATTTGGTTTTTGAAGTTCGTAATGAATACTACAGCCTAAGGCCGAAAATTGTGTATGCAGGTCCAGGTCTTCATATAAGCCCCATATAACTGTACCTCCCAATATGCGGTATTTTGATTATTTCAGCAACATTATTCATCGGAATCGTTTCAAATTTCCTACTGGGAGATATTAATGGTTACTACAACCTATATAAAAAAATTTCATACGCAGGTCCACGTCTTCGTATAGCCCCTGTATAACGGTACCTCCCGATATTCGGTATTTTCATGATTTTAGCTAAATTATTTACCGAAATTATTTCAAATTTCGTATTTGAAGTTCGTAATGAGTGCTACAGCCTATGACAAACATTTTTGTATGCAAGTCCACGTCTTCGTATAGCCCCATATGACGCTTCCTCGCAATACGCGGTATTTTTATGATTTGTACGATATTATTCACCGGAATTAAAACATATTTCGATTTTAAAGATGGTAATGGGTACTGCTGTACTATGACAGAAAAATTCGTATGTAGTCTCCATATAACAGTTTTCATTTAAGTGGTAGATTTCGGAAGTTTTTTGAACTTAGCTGCTTTTAACTTGTTTCATTTTAGGCACATAATACTCTATTTTATACCCTCAGCCATATAGCTAGAGGGGGTATATATCATTTGATACGGCCAAAACGTGCCTTATCGCATCGGTTTTAGACCCTAGGTCTCTTTAAGCCAAATCCGTATCAGGACATTTGGAGTCGATCTAGCGATGTACGTCGGCCTGTCTGTCTGGCTGGTGCGCACGATAACTCTCGAAGGTACTATCCGATTTGGCCCAAACTTGGTACATCGTAATATTATTATCACACTTAGATCGACTTTGGAGATGTTCAATATCGTTCCACTCCTTCTGGTACCCCCCCACAAAGGGTCAAAGTTTTGTAAAACTAAAAAGTTTACAAAATCCGAAATAAGCATCCAGTTCTCTTCATATTTCACACATCCCATTATTTTTACTAAAACAAGATCTGCTGTGCAGATATATCGGTCCACTCCTTCTGGTTCCTCCCCCCACAAAGGGTCAACATTTTGTATATCAATGAATCATATAAAATGCGGAAATAACACCCAATTCCCTTCCATGGTACATTTCAATATCTCCATCAACAAACGATCTGTTATAAAGATGGTAGAGACCGGATCATTTTTGTACCACCCCCACATAGGGTTTAAGATTTTGAAAAACAAAACGCTCAAAGAAAGCGAAATAAGCATCCAACTCTCTTCAAATTTCACAAATAAAAACATTTTTACTAACACACGATCTGTTGTGAAGATCTGCAAACAACTTCTGGCACCTCACCCACAAAGGGTCACTATTTTTAATACTTTGAATTGGGAATTTATGATTTCGCACAAAATTGGATATAAATGTTCACTTTTCTTGTAATTTTGCCCATTTCAATATTTGTATACCGTCCACCATAGTATGGAGGGTATATTAAGTTTGTCATTCCGTTCCTAACACCATGAAATATACATTTTATATACGATTTATCAATGTCCGTCCGTCTTTGGAAATCACTCTAGCTTCCGAACGAAATGAAGAAGGTTGATAAAATTGTACTCAAATGTACATTTGGTATTGAAAATGGGCCATGTAGGTTCACGACTTCGTATAGCCCCCATATAACGGTACCTCCCGATATTCGGTATTTTGATGATTTTCAAGACATTATTTACCGGAACTATTTCAAATTTAGTATTTGAAGTTCGTAATGAATACTACATCCTATGACAGAAAATTGTCTGTGCAGGTCCACGTCTTCGTATAGCCCCCACATAACGGTACCTCCCAAAATTCGGTATTTTGATGATTTTAGCGTCATTATTCACCGGAATTGTTTCAAATTATGTATTTAGAGTTCGTAATGGGAACTACAGTCTGTGACAGAAAATTGTCTATGCAGGTCCAGGTCATCGTATATGCCCCATATATCAGTACCTCCCTATATTCGGTCTTTTGACGAATTTAGGTACTGTACCCACCGAAATTTTTTTGAGATGTCGTATTTCACGTTCGTAATGGATGCTATAGCCAGTGACAGAAAATTGGCTATGCTGGTCCATGTCCGATATAACGGTACCTCTCTATATACGATATTTTGATGATTTTAGCTACATTATTCACCGTTTATTTTAAGTTTCGAATTTGAATATGGTAATGACTTATGACAAACAATGCCTATGTAGGTCCACGTCGTATAGACCCCAATATAACAGATATATTCGGTATTTTTAAAATTTTAACAGCATTTTTAAAGGATTTTATTTTTTGAATATTTCCAAATTCGTTCCAACTGGTGGAGGGTATTCAAAGTTCGATCCGGCCGAACTTACTGCTTTTTAACTTGTTTTATTTTCCAGTTCTCTAACACCCACTTCTGAGTGCAAAAATTCAGGATTAATCAATAAATCAACAATTCATTTTTCACATTTCCAGTCAATTTGCATGCCTCACACATATTACACTTTTTCTATAGTTGTAATTGCTTCGGCAACCGCGTAATGAGAGACCACATATGTATGTAAACACTCCCAAAAGCATAATGTGACTATAAACATAATTAGCAAACTATTCTATTCCCAAAAGTTTCAGCTAAGAGAACAAAAAATAAAATTCGTACATACAAACGTAAACGACGAAGTAAATTTGTCTCCTAACTAATTGACGTAAATGGCTCATTTGACAAAGCTCATTGTTCCAAAGGACTCATTGTCCCATATGTGTGTAACTATGTATCTATATATTTGATACCCAAGTCAAACGCTCTCATGGAATTGGGTGGATAGGAGAAGGTTATTTTCAAAAAGATATCAGGTCACATATACACATACTCCTACACACCCATCGCTTACAAATATCCACAATCAACATTGTACCAAAGCATTTGGTTGTGTTTTTAGCAAATAATAAATTAAATAAAAAATGTATTATACTAAAAGCTACATCTATACGCATACATACATAGAAGCACACTTGCATCCTTAGATCTCAGGGCATGCGACAGAAGTGCATCATAAACACAACATACATTGACGCAGCTGATTTAAATTGGGAATAGGGGTAAAATGATCAGATTTATAATTACCCCAGTAATTTTGGGAGTTTTCGGCCAAAATGCTATCTGACCTATATTGTTATAAACGCGTTGCACAGTGGGGTGAGATCCCAAAAAACGGATATTAATTCAGGGAAGCATTCGATCGCTTTGAAATTCTGCTCAGATATTTATATTACCCCTAGTATGTTTGGTATTAAAAATGGGAAATATCGGTCCACGCTTCGGCAAGGCCCCCATATAGCGTTACTTTCTGTTTTTTTTTTTTTTTTGTCCACAATTTTCAATCAAATCATCTGTAACTTGACATTTGGGGTTTGGGGTAAATTTAATCTCTCCTTGCTAAAAAAAAATTAACATTGCTCCACTATTTGGCATAGACCCCACATTACTGTAGCTCCTAGTTTTGGATATTTTGGAGGTTTCGAACACAATTTCAAACCAATTCAAGAGTAATTTTAAATTTTGAGTTGAGAATTGATTAATCTCTTCCTGCTAAATTTTGTGAGGGTTTTAGAGAGAGAGAGTTTTTTACAAACTTATTATTTGGCTTTTATTTCCCAGTGAAAAAAAAACTATAAAAATTGCCAATATAAAACCATGGCACAATGAGTTTAGATCCTCCAAATCAGAGATAAATACAAAGGAAGCATTTCGTGGCTCCATGTTTTTCTGTTTACATTTTTATATCAGCAACAAATAACAAACTTGAGTTAAGCCTGAAATAAAAATAAAACAAGTAAAAAAGTTGTAAGTTCGGCCGGGCCGAACTTTGAATTCCCTCCACCATTTGGTACAAATTTGGCAATTTTCAAAGAAATAAAATCCATTAAAAATTCTGTTAAAATCTTAAAAATACCGAATGTCACCCTATATTAGGGTATACACGACGACGTGGACCTGCATAGGCAACTTTTGTCATAAGCTGTTATAATATTAAAAAGCTTAACTTGAAAAAAATCTGTTTATAATGTAGCTAAAATAAAATACCGAATATAGGGAGGTACCATACGTGGATCTGCAAAGACAATTTTCTGACATAGGCTGTAGTATTCATTACGAACTTCAAATACCAAATTTGAAACAATTCCGGTAAATAATGTATTTAAATCAACAAAATACCAAATATCGGGGGTATCGTTATATGGGGGTTATACGAAGGCGTGGACCTTCATGACCGATTTTCTGACTTGGGCTGTACTATCCTTTACGAACTTCAAATTCCAAATTTGAAACAATAATGTCGCTAAAATCATCAAAATACCGAATATCACTCCGGATATCGTTATATGGGGGCTATACGAACCTACATAGCCCATTTTCAATACCAAAAGTCCTGCAGACATAATACACATTTGGGTAAATTTTTATCAACTTACTTCATTTCGTTCGGAAGCTAGAGTGATTTCCACAGATGGACAGACGGACGGACATTGATAAACCGACATAGAATTTAATGCTGATCAAGAATATATATACTTTGTGGGGTCTAAAATGTATATTTCGAGGTGTTGCAAACGGAATGACAAACTTAATATACCCTCCATACTATGGTGGAGGGATAAAAATATGTATAAAAATTGGCTATCTGAAATAGACCAAAACCTAATCAATGTATTTAAAAAACAAGTAAAAAAGTATCGGTTGTTTTTGCCGACAGATGTATACCCTGAGCCAATGTTCGATCATTTAAAAATATTTTGACTTCTGTTATGATTATTCAAACTCTTGAAACTCTATAGTAGGGGTTTTGGAAGAATGGACCAATATTGTCCGTTTGCGACGTGCCAGGTTTGGACTATATCGACTACTTCCTTTATTTTATATGAGATAAGTGATCATTTTTAGAAAATGTTAAATTGTGCGTGAAGTACCACATATAGTCGACATAAGTATTTCATATTCATACCTCATCCGATACAGATAAAATATAAGTATGGGCAAAATTACAAGAAAATCGAACAGCCAACTTATGGGAAATCATAAAATCCATATACATCTCAGGTTTCTTGTTGAGAAACATATATTTGGATATAGCAAGTTGTAAAGAGTCGCTTCGCAATGTATGACAGATTAAAGTGTTGAAAATTGTGACCCTTTGTGGATGGCGTACCAGAAGGGGTTTGCAGATATATAGCATCTTCACAACAGATCTTTTGTTAGCAAAACTGTTTTTGTGTATGAAATTAGAAGACTGTTGGATGCTTCTTTCGCTTTCTTTGAGCCCTTTTTTTAAAATCTTGAACCCTATGTGGGACAGATAGCGAAAGAAAGGGTCCGATCTCTATCATCCTTATAACAGATCTTGTGTTAATGGAAATATTGAGATGTACCAAGTCTTTAATGGAATCCGATATTAATTTCGCATTTTATGAGCATCATGGATATTTAAAAATTTTAGCCTTTGTGGGGGAGGTACCAGAGGGAGTGAACCCATATATCTATCTTCACAACAGATCTTTTGTAAGTCTAAATAATGGGATGTTGGAAATATAAAGAGAATCTGATGCTTATTTCGGATTTTATAAACGTTTTAGTTATTCAAAACTTTGACCTTTATGGGGAAGGTACCAGAAGAAATAGCCCGATTTCTACCGTTTTTGATAGGAGGGAGATACCAAAAGGAGTTGACCGATATATTCCATTTTCACGCTAGACCTTGGGATAATGAATTTGTAGGGGAGGTACTTGATATAGTGGACCGATATTGTCAATTTTCGATCGAACAATCGAATCGAATTATCCTTTCTCCTTCTGTGCAAAAAACATATTTTTTGAAAATGTCGACCTTTTGTGGGGGAGGTACCACAAGGAGTGGACCGATATTGTCCATCTTAACGCCAGACCTTGGGTTAATATAATATTGAGATGTGTGAAATTTGAAGATAATCGGACTCTTACATCACATTTTATAAGAGTTGTAATTTTTCAAAATTTTGAACATTTGTGGGGAAGGTACTTGATGGAGTGGACCGATATTGTCCATTTTCGCACCTGACCTAGCACTGACGCAAATATTAAGATTTGCAAAGTTAGAAAAATCGGAATATCCTTTCTCTTTCTGTGCAAAAAAATATATTTTTGGAAAATTTCGACCTTTTGTAAGGGAGGTATCAGAAGGAGTTGACCGATATTGCCCATTTCCGAACTCGACCTAAGTTTGACAAAAATATTACGATGTGCCAAGTTCGGACCAAATCGGATACTCCCTTCGAGAGTTATCGTGCGCACCAGCCAGCAAGACACACGTCTAAAACCGTTATTGCGGTTAGGGACGTTTTGACCGTATCAAATGATATATACCCTGTCTAGCCATATGGCTGAGGGTATAATGACGATGCATTTCAACTTTTTACTTTAAATCGATAACCAGCAATTTTTTTTTTGTGTATTTTCTAACCATAACCGAATAATATTGCTGTTTATATTCATTCCGTGTTGAATGTTTTGGGCTTGAATCCTTTAGAAGGGCACACTTGTGGAAATAGTTAAACTCAATCGCCACCCCTATCCCCAAGCAATTGCCAACATTGCTCTACAGGTTAAAAGATGCAGCACATGTATTCTTCAATTCATACAACGGTGTGCATCCCTCTAAATCCCGTCGCCTAAAAATCCACGCATACATGCTTATGTCTATAGGAATGCATACTTATGTATACTAAACAAGTTCGCAATATGGTTTATGTTTCGTAATTAGCACAAAACAAACGTATTACTTTTACAGCTGTTACGAATTCTTGTAACAAACAAAGAGGAGGATTTTGAGAAAAGTGGGAGAAATTTGAAAGGACCTCCTAATTAGAGGATTATCGGACCAGAGGGAGGGGAGGATATACATATATAATTTCTATTGAATTAACTAAAATTTGTATTTTTCAGAACCGAGGTTTCTTTTCGTATACAATTATTTAAACTGTTGACTTCGAATGAACTGTGGGACTGACTGACTCCACTTCAACTTCGTATAGGAAATTTTGACTGTTTCTAATTCTTTGTTCAATAAAATAATTAATAATGAGCATAAAGATATTTGAAGATGCTTGTCGATGACAATCAAAACAAATAACTGACTTTCTCAAATAAACCCAAGCCCAAATAACATCAATGATTTTTAACAAATGTCCAGGTCAAAAATAAGAAACGAAATACCCTCATAATAGTCTCCTTATATATGTATTCAACATAATCGAAAATTTTGCTACACGGTCAAATAAACAACATTGTATCTGTGATATAATAGTTCACTCGTTTTATCCACATAACTTCAATGAAAACTCAGAGGATTTCGAGGAATCTTAACGGTAATGATTTTGAATACTCTCAGTCATATATATCATTCGATATGGGGAAAACCTATATATCTATATAACGGTTTTAGACCCTAGGTTCCTTTGGACCAAATCTGTTACAGGTCATTTGTAGTCATTCTAGTGGTGTTTGTCTAGCTGGATGGTGCGCGCGATAACTCTCGAAGGGAGTATCCGATTTGATCCAAACTTGGTACATCGTCATATTATTGTCAAATTTAGATCTAGTTCGGAGATGGGTTAAGATTTTCACAAAAGGTTCAGATTTTCACAAAAAATAAGTTCCCGTATGGAAGAAGAAACGGTCATCCAATTTTATTCAAAAAATTACAAATCAGGTGCAAAAATGGACAGAATCGGTGAACCTCCCACACAAAGGTTTAACAAATTTAGTTTAATTACTAATCCTTATAAAATGTGATATTAGAATCCAATTGTCTTCAAATTATACACATCACAATATTTTTATTAACCCAAGGTCTGGTGAGAAGATGGAATATGTCTGTCCACTCCTTCTGGTACATCTCCCACAAAGAGTCAACTTTGCGAATATCCATGAAGTTAATAAAACGCGATATTAACATCAGATTTTATTGTTTCAAATTTGGTGTTTGATGTTCGTAATGGATACTGCAGCCTACGACAGAAAATTGTCTGTGCAGATAAACGTCTTCGTATAGCCCCCATATAACGGTACCTCCCGATATTCGGTATTCTGATCATTTTAGCGATATTATTCACCGGCATTGTTTGAAATTTGGTATTTGAAGTTAGTAATGTATACTACTGCATATGACAGAAAATTGTCTGTGCAGATTCACGTCTTCGCATAGCCACCATACGGTACCTCCCGATATTTGGTATTTTGATGTTTCAGCGACATTATTCACAGCAATTGTTTCAAATTTGGTATTTGAAGTTCGTAATGGATACTACAGCCTAAGACAGAAAAGTTTCTGTGCAGGTTCACGTCTTCGTATAGTCCCAATATAACGGTACCTCCCTATATTTGGTATTTTGATGCTATTAGCGACATTATACACAGATTTTTTTTCAAGTTTCGCATTTGAATATCGTAATGGCTTATGACAAAAGTTGCCTATGCAGGTCCACGTCGTCGTATAGACCCTAATACAACGGCTACATTCGGTATTTATACCCTACACCACATAGTGGTAAGGCTATTATGTCTTTGTGCATTTGTTTGTAACATGGAGAAGGAAGCGAGATAGACCCATAGTTACTGTTGAGGATCTCCATAGAATCACTTTCTGAGTTGATTTATGCATGTCAGTCCGTATGTCCGTCTGTCCATGTATTCTCGTGAAAAAAATGCGGGTCGCATTTATTATCCGATAGAGATGAAATTTTCCAAACAACATTTTACTGAAATTAGAGATAATCGGTAAAAATTTAGATATAGCTCCCAAATATATCTTCGTCCGAATAGCATGCACATACAACCAAATTAGGCCGGAAAATAAGTATGCCAAATTTGATCGAAATCGGTTCAGATATATCTATAGCTCCCATATATATTGTTTATCCGATTTGTTATTTTAGTCCTCTGCAGATGTAATATGCACTCTGTAACAACAATATTTGAGGAAATATATCAAATGCAGCTTAGAAATACCTTTGCTAAATTTTATCGAGATCGGTTCAGATTTGGATATAGCTCCTATATATAATTTCGTCCGAGTTACCTTTTATTGTGCACCAAATGTCTAATATTTGCCCAAATGGGATGGGATGGCACATACGACCGAATTGAGTCTAGAAGCTAGTATGCCAAATTTGGTGAAGATCGGTTCAGATATATATTGGTTACCCGCAGTCGTAATATGCACTCCGTAACAACAATATTCAGGAAAATATATCAAATCCAGCTCAAAAATATCTTTGCCAAATTTTATCGGGATCGGTTCAGATTTGGATATAGCTCCCATATATATCTTTATCCGATTTCAAATTAATTGTGCACCAAATGCGCAATTAAAGTCCGAATTTAAAAGATACACATATTGAGTCCTTTGAACTTTAAATTATAATCATAGCGTGTATGATTGAATTCTCCCATAAAAACTTTTAATTGGTATGCGGAGCTCTACTAAATTAGCAAAGTGGTGTAGGGTAACATAAAGTCGGCCCCACCCGACGTTAAGACTTTCTTTACTGGTTTTTAGACTTTAACACAATTTTTAACGGTTTTTTTTTTTTTTGAAAATTGCCAAATCTGTTCCAAATAGTGGAGGGTATTCAAAAATGGGCCCGGCAGATTTTACAGATTTTTTACTTGTTATCTCTACTTTCATAAACTGCTTAATTTTTCCTGTTATTATCGGATAAAATAAATGTTGTGGCACAGTGTAATCTACTGGAGTTTTCCTGAATTTAGAGAAATGTGTTAATAAATGTTATACATTTTTATACCCCCCACCTTGGAAAGGAGGGTATATTAAGTTTGTCATTCCGTTTGTAACATCTCTAAATATTCGTCGTAGACCCCATAAAGTATATATATTCATAATCAGCAAAAAATAAAATTCTAAGTCGATATCCGTCTGTCTGTCTGTTGAAATCGCGATACGTAGAGCATCAAAATTTAGCAGAACAGTTTGTATTGTGTCTAGGATGGTTGGTATTGAAAATGAGATATATCGGTCCATGTTTTGGTATAGTCCCCATATAACGGTACCTCCCGATATTCGGTATTTTGATAATTTTTGCCATACTTTTTCACGGATTTGTCTGAAAATTGTTATTTGTAGGTCATAATGGGTCCTAGTTCGTGTGGCGAAACATTGTATGTGTAGGTCCACGTTTTTGTATATCCTCCCAATATTCGGTATTTTGATGATTTTCGCCACATTTTCCCACGAATAAGTCTAAGAATTGGTAATTGTGGGTCATAAGTGGTTCTAATGTTTTCTTTACCCTTAGGTGGAGGGTATTAAAAGTTCAGCCAGACTGAAATAAATATTTTTTACGTGCTTTCCTTAAGCTTTGCAATTTCAATATTTTTTGCCGGCATTAAATCAGGAATGAACACGACATTCAATACTTCCCCACAATTAACTCTCAAAAATGTGAAGTTAGTGCTGTATTTTATCTTAATACTTCTACCTCAAAAGAACTGGTTTGAAAATGTGTCCATCGAAAAAGCAACTTTCTTACTTGTAACCTGTTCTCTTTATTATTGGGATTTCAAATGGCAAAATAAAACAGTTTCCATAAAATTTTACATAAAACTATTAAATGCTTTAATAATAGCTCCCCTATTCCGATTCGCATAATTCTTTCAACGCAACCTTTTTACTTTTACTCATTTATTCATGTAGTTCAGTTCAGTTCAGCAAAGATTGACAGAGACTTAATATAAGAAGAACCTAACCTATTACAACTACACACCATACCCATACATGCGCACCCATACATGCACATATAGACATCTACACATACTCGCAAATTGTTCCAATGAATACATATTCATATTCACAAAAGGACTTTCTCATCTGAAATGCATTTTTGCTGAAGTTACAAATGATGCATAAATAATCAAAACTCATTGCTGAATGGCGCTCGAAGGGCTGCAGTTGTTTTTTTGCTGCTGTTGCTGCTGGTGCAGAAGGGAATCATATTTAACGAGGAGTGTGGAAAAGAGGGGCGGGTTGCTGGAGCAGCTAGGGGTCTACTGTGTCATAAGATGGATAAGAGGATTTTTAGCTTTATGCTAAATTTACCATAAATAAATGATTCTTTTACTTTGCATAAATACATGCACATATGGATGTATGCAACTATTTGAAGTTGTGCAAATGCCAGCGAAGGGATTGCGGGAGCAATAATCGGAATCTATTTGAAAATCAGTCGAAATAGATTATTAATTGGAAATATGGCAATTTGTGGGTTCCATGGAAATTAGTTATCATATTGAATTCTATTAGTGGTGGGGAAACGGCTTAATAGATAAGTATATATGTGCCAGGCAAAATATATGAACTACTTTTCCCGCTACTTTATAATGACAACACGCCACTTTAGGCAATTACCAGGGACCAAAAAATTACGACTTATTCCCAGAGACATTTCATATTAAAAAAAAAATTCTTCGAGCAGTTTTCGACAACCAATTAGAAGACTATGAGTTCAAAGAAAAGTAGCTGTTGGGTACAAGCGGTACACCGAAAACTATCTTCAAAATTGAATCAAAGGCAAGGTATATATTAAAATAAACCAAAACCAATGTTAAGTTCAATCTGGAGAACTTTTCTAAATCAAGTTGTATAGAGGAATTTAAAGGGGTTTTGCGTGAAATATTTCTAAGGACTTACAAATACAGGGTGAGATAAAAAACAAGTTAAAAAGCAGAAAGTTCAGCAGGGCCGAACTTTGAATACCCTCCACCATTTGGAACAAATTTGAAAATTTTCAAAAAATAAAATCCTTCAAAAATTCTGTTAAAATTTCAAAAAATACCGAATATAGCCATTATATTGGGGTCTATACGACGTGGACCTACATAGGCATTGTTTGTCATAAGCCATTACCATATTCACATTCGAAACTTGAAATAAACGGTGAATAATGTAACTAAAATCAGCAAAAGATGGTATATAGGGAAGTACCGTTATATCGAAGCTGTGCGAAGACCTGGACCAGCATAGACAATTTTCTGTCTCAGGCTGTAGCATCCAATACGAACTTAAAAATACGACATCTCAAACAATTTCGGTGGGTTTTATACCTAAACTCGTCAAAATACCGAATATAGAGAGGTACTGATAAATGGTACCGAAGACCTGGACCTGCCTAGGCAATTTTCTGCCACGGACTGTAGTTCCCATTACGAACTCTAAATACGTAACTTGAAACAATTCCGGTGAATAATGTCACTAAAATCATCAAAATACCGAACATCGGGAGGTACCGTTATATGGGGGCTATACGAAGACGTGGACTTGCACAGACAATTTTCTGGCATGGGCTGAACTTCACATGCGAAATTTGAAACAATCCCGGTAAATAATGTCGCTAAAATCATCAAAATACCGAATATCGGGGGGTACGGTATATGGGGGCTATATGAAGACGTGGACCTACATGGCTCATTTTTTGACTTAGGACGTAGTATCTATTACGAACTTCAAATACCAAATTTGAAACGATTCCGGTAAACAATGTCGCTAAAATCATCAAAATGCCGAAAAAATGGGGGCTACACGAAGACGTGGATCTGCACAGATAATTTTCTGTCTTAGGCTGTAGTATCCATTACGAACTTTAAATGCCAAATTTAAAACAATTCCGGCGAATAATGTCGCTAAAATCATCAAAATACCGAATATCGGGAGGTACAGTTATATGGGGGCTATATGATAACTTGGACCTACATGGCCCATTTACGAACTTAACCTGCCTACTGGCTACTACTTTTGAAATTTTATTGAATGAAAGCAAAAAATGTCGGAAATAACATTAAATTTTAGGATAAGTTTAGATTTGTTCGAAATGGTTATCTTTGGCACGAATTATGGCCTTCAAACGGCAAATGAAACCGTAACAAGCTACCCGAATTTTATTCTGTGATATTTTGGAACATTCCCGGCGAAGCGCTTGCTTGAGGTGATCGACGCTTTGGTATTTTTTAATGCCAACCTTGTTTTCCAAAATACTCCAGACACAATAGTCCAACGGATTGGTATCCGGAGATTTTGGTGGCCATTTTGCGCTGGAAATGAAGCGAGGAAGCTCAATACTTGGGTGGCGCGTGCTGAGTGCGATGGTGCTGAGTCCTGCTGGAATGTCCGAGGTCTGCGGCCAAAATGATTGCACGCCCAATGCCTTCATACACCGTCCAGAGTATTTTCGCGACAATATTCGGCATTTATTCTGAGGCCACCATCGATTAATACAAGCGGAGAGCGAACATCGGCTATTATGGCGGCCCACTTTTAATTTTTTCAATATTTGCCGAATGGAATATTGCGATATGTTCAGCTCATGAGCCATTTTTCGGCCACTGCGACGCTGGTTTCGATCAAGTCGCTTCTTTACTTTTCGAATCATTTCTGCTTATGTTTCCTTGACGTAAATAAAGAAATCACACTATCACGCTTGAATTCCATAACTATTTACTATTTTTCTGCTTGTAAAAAATATAATAATCCGTCACTGGAATAATTTTAACAGCTGTCGGGCGAGTGGATTTTTCATCTCACCCTGTATACAAGCGGTTCAGATATAGCTATAGCTCCCATATATACATATATATGTTTCATCCGTTTTAGAGTTTTAAGTCCCGCACATATCATATCAGTCCAATTGGAGTGAATTTCGGGACGTACATTTTTATTTGATGGAACTCGGCTCTGATATATATTATTATATCCTCCACCTTGGAAAGGAGGGTATATCAACTTTGTCATTCCGTTTGTAACATCTCTAAATATTCGTCGTAGACCCCATAAAGTATATATATTCATAATCAGCAAAAAATAAAATTCTAAGTCGATATCCGTCTGTCTGTCTGTTGAAATCGCGATACGTAGAGCATCAAAATTTAGCAGAACAGTTTGTATTGTGTCTAGGATGGTTGGTATTGAAAATGAGATATATCGGTCCATGTTTTGGTATAGTCCCCATATAACGGTACCTCCCGATATTCGGTATTTTGATAATTTTTGCCATACTTTTTCACGGATTTGTCTGAAAATTGTTATTTGTAGGTCATAATGGGTCCTAGTTCGTGTGGCGAAACATTGTATGTGTAGGTCCACGTTTTTGTATATCCTCCCAATATTCGGTATTTTGATGATTTTCGCCACATTTTCCCACGAATAAGTCTAAGAATTGGTAATTGTGGGTCATAAGTGGTTCTAATGTTTTCTTTACCCTTAGGTGGAGGGTATTAAAAGTTCAGCCAGACTGAAATAAATATTTTTTACGTGCTTTCCTTAAGCTTTGCAATTTCAATATTTTTTGCCGGCATTAAATCAGGAATGAACACGACATTCAATACTTCCCCACAATTAACTCTCAAAAATGTGAAGTTAGTGCTGTATTTTATCTTAATACTTCTACCTCAAAAGAACTGGTTTGAAAATGTGTCCATCGAAAAAGCAACTTTCTTACTTGTAACCTGTTCTCTTTATTATTGGGATTTCAAATGGCAAAATAAAACAGTTTCCATAAAATTTTACATAAAACTATTAAATGCTTTAATAATAGCTCCCCTATTCCGATTCGCATAATTCTTTCAACGCAACCTTTTTACTTTTACTCATTTATTCATGTAGTTCAGTTCAGTTCAGCAAAGATTGACAGAGACTTAATATAAGAAGAACCTAACCTATTACAACTACACACCATACCCATACATGCGCACCCATACATGCACATATAGACATCTACACATACTCGCAAATTGTTCCAATGAATACATATTCATATTCACAAAAGGACTTTCTCATCTGAAATGCATTTTTGCTGAAGTTACAAATGATGCATAAATAATCAAAACTCATTGCTGAATGGCGCTCGAAGGGCTGCAGTTGTTTTTTTGCTGCTGTTGCTGCTGGTGCAGAAGGGAATCATATTTAACGAGGAGTGTGGAAAAGAGGGGCGGGTTGCTGGAGCAGCTAGGGGTCTACTGTGTCATAAGATGGATAAGAGGATTTTTAGCTTTATGCTAAATTTACCATAAATAAATGATTCTTTTACTTTGCATAAATACATGCACATATGGATGTATGCAACTATTTGAAGTTGTGCAAATGCCAGCGAAGGGATTGCGGGAGCAATAATCGGAATCTATTTGAAAATCAGTCGAAATAGATTATTAATTGGAAATATGGCAATTTGTGGGTTCCATGGAAATTAGTTATCATATTGAATTCTATTAGTGGTGGGGAAACGGCTTAATAGATAAGTATATATGTGCCAGGCAAAATATATGAACTACTTTTCCCGCTACTTTATAATGACAACACGCCACTTTAGGCAATTACCAGGGACCAAAAAATTACGACTTATTCCCAGAGACATTTCATATTAAAAAAAAAATTCTTCGAGCAGTTTTCGACAACCAATTAGAAGACTATGAGTTCAAAGAAAAGTAGCTGTTGGGTACAAGCGGTACACCGAAAACTATCTTCAAAATTGAATCAAAGGCAAGGTATATATTAAAATAAACCAAAACCAATGTTAAGTTCAATCTGGAGAACTTTTCTAAATCAAGTTGTATAGAGGAATTTAAAGGGGTTTTGCGTGAAATATTTCTAAGGACTTACAAATACAGGGTGAGATAAAAAACAAGTTAAAAAGCAGAAAGTTCAGCAGGGCCGAACTTTGAATACCCTCCACCATTTGGAACAAATTTGAAAATTTTCAAAAAATAAAATCCTTCAAAAATTCTGTTAAAATTTCAAAAAATACCGAATATAGCCATTATATTGGGGTCTATACGACGTGGACCTACATAGGCATTGTTTGTCATAAGCCATTACCATATTCACATTCGAAACTTGAAATAAACGGTGAATAATGTAACTAAAATCAGCAAAAGATGGTATATAGGGAAGTACCGTTATATCGGAGCTGTGCGAAGACCTGGACCAGCATAGACAATTTTCTGTCTCAGGCTGTAGCATCCAATACGAACTTAAAAATACGACATCTCAAACAATTTCGGTGGGTTTTATACCTAAACTCGTCAAAATACCGAATATAGAGAGGTACTGATAAATGGTACCGAAGACCTGGACCTGCCTAGGCAATTTTCTGCCACGGACTGTAGTTCCCATTACGAACTCTAAATACGTAACTTGAAACAATTCCGGTGAATAATGTCACTAAAATCATCAAAATACCGAACATCGGGAGGTACCGTTATATGGGGGCTATACGAAGACGTGGACTTGCACAGACAATTTTCTGGCATGGGCTGAACTTCACATGCGAAATTTGAAACAATCCCGGTAAATAATGTCGCTAAAATCATCAAAATACCGAATATCGGGGGGTACGGTATATGGGGGCTATATGAAGACGTGGACCTACATGGCTCATTTTTTGACTTAGGACGTAGTATCTATTACGAACTTCAAATACCAAATTTGAAACGATTCCGGTAAACAATGTCGCTAAAATCATCAAAATGCCGAAAAAATGGGGGCTACACGAAGACGTGGATCTGCACAGATAATTTTCTGTCTTAGGCTGTAGTATCCATTACGAACTTTAAATGCCAAATTTAAAACAATTCCGGCGAATAATGTCGCTAAAATCATCAAAATACCGAATATCGGGAGGTACAGTTATATGGGGGCTATATGATAACTTGGACCTACATGGCCCATTTACGAACTTAACCTGCCTACTGGCTACTACTTTTGAAATTTTATTGAATGAAAGCAAAAAATGTCGGAAATAACATTAAATTTTAGGATAAGTTTAGATTTGTTCGAAATGGTTATCTTTGGCACGAATTATGGCCTTCAAACGGCAAATGAAACCGTAACAAGCTACCCGAATTTTATTCTGTGATATTTTGGAACATTCCCGGCGAAGCGCTTGCTTGAGGTGATCGACGCTTTGGTATTTTTTAATGCCAACCTTGTTTTCCAAAATACTCCAGACACAATAGTCCAACGGATTGGTATCCGGAGATTTTGGTGGCCATTTTGCGCTGGAAATGAAGCGAGGAAGCTCAATACTTGGGTGGCGCGTGCTGAGTGCGATGGTGCTGAGTCCTGCTGGAATGTCCGAGGTCTGCGGCCAAAATGATTGCACGCCCAATGCCTTCATACACCGTCCAGAGTATTTTCGCGACAATATTCGGCATTTATTCTGAGGCCACCATCGATTAATACAAGCGGAGAGCGAACATCGGCTATTATGGCGGCCCACTTTTAATTTTTTCAATATTTGCCGAATGGAATATTGCGATATGTTCAGCTCATGAGCCATTTTTCGGCCACTGCGACGCTGGTTTCGATCAAGTCGCTTCTTTACTTTTCGAATCATTTCTGCTTATGTTTCCTTGACGTAAATAAAGAAATCACACTATCACGCTTGAATTCCATAACTATTTACTATTTTTCTGCTTGTAAAAAATATAATAATCCGTCACTGGAATAATTTTAACAGCTGTCGGGCGAGTGGATTTTTCATCTCACCCTGTATACAAGCGGTTCAGATATAGCTATAGCTCCCATATATACATATATATGTTTCATCCGTTTTAGAGTTTTAAGTCCCGCACATATCATATCAGTCCAATTGGAGTGAATTTCGGGACGTACATTTTTATTTGATGGAACTCGGCTCTGATATATATTATTATATCCTCCACCTTGGAAAGGAGGGTATATCAACTTTGTCATTCCGTTTGTAACATCCCTAAATATTTGTCGTAGACCCCATAAAGCATATATATTCATAATCAGTATACAATTCTAAGTCGATTTAACGATGTCAGTCTATCTGTTGAAATGACGTTACAGCCCACATTTTTTGACGTAGAGCGTCAAAATTTAGCAGAATAATTTGTATTGTGTCTAGGATGGTTGGTATTGAAAATGAGATATATCCATCCACGTTTTGGTATAGTCCCCATATAACGGTACCTTCCGATTTCGGTATTTTGATGATTTTTGCCACATTTTTACACGGATTTGACTAAAAATTGGTATTTGTTGGTCATAATGGGTTCTAGCTTCGGTGGCAAAACATTGCATGTATAAGTCCACGATTTGGTAAAGCTCCCATACAATGGTACCTCCCGATATGCGTATTTTTATGGCTTTTGTCACATTTTTTCACGGATGTATCTAAAAATTGGTATTTGTTGGTCATAATGGCTTCTGGCTGCGGTAGCGAAACATTGTATGTATTGGTCAACGTTTTGGTATAGCTCCCATATAACGGTACCTCCAGATATTCGATATTTTGATGGTTTTGCCACATTTCTTCACGGATTTGTCTGAAAATTGGTATTTTTGTGTCCTAATGGGTTCTAGCTCCGTTGTCGAAATATTGTATGTATAGGTTCACGTTTTTGTATAGCCCCATATAGCGGTACCTCTCGATATTCAATATTTTGATGATTTTGCGATTGTTTTTTTTTTTTTTTTTTTTTTTTTTGTTTTAACATAGTCCTTCTCGAAGTGATATCGTGCACTCTATAGCAATGTTATTTGGTATAAAAGATTAAAATGTCTCCCTCAAATCGATTCAGAATTGGATATGTCTCCCATATATTAATTCCCTCTGAAATCAAATTATAACTGCTCTAAATCCAAATGTTTCCAAGGAACCTTGAGTCGAAAGTTTTAACAAAAATTGGAAAAGCGGGAGCTAGCTCTCTCTCTCTCTCTTTCCCTATTTTTAGCTCTTCTTTCAAAATCCTCCTAGATTTTTCTGTATCTATTTTGTTTAACCGTGTAATTTGTATTTCCCTGTGCTGCAACATTTTGAGCCAACTAAATTTTATCATTTTTTCTTTTATCACTCATTTAAATCACTCCGTCAATATTCAACTAAATATTATCCTTCCACGAACAAAGTTAATGTTGCTGAGTTCATAGTTTTTTTTCACAAGTTATTAATTTACATTTTTATATGGATTTAATAATATTTTTCAAACATTATTTTTTCGCACATTTGCCGTAGGTACCACTCGAATGCGCGCATCTCCATCCATTCGAATAATAATAATATTTTAAAAATTGAAAGTAGAAAAAAAAACGTAGAAATCCAACTAACAATTGACCATATTATTTTTAGCATATTTTAACTATGTTAACTATACAATATGTGCGTATGTGGTTGTATACATATTTATGTGGTATTCAAAAAAAAAACGACCTGATCCCCCTATTATCATGGCAAATATTTGAGCGAAAAAAAACGAGTGTTCGAATACTTTATGCTCAGCATTACACAGAGAAATTTTATTACTGTTGGTGATGATAGAAGAGAATAGGAAAAAAAAACAATGGGAATATAATATGATGTTTGAAGAAAGGGTGGAGAAAATTGGAATGATCGGATTTAATAATTAAAAAAATGAAAAAAATTAAATATTATACTTTCTAAAAATTAGAAAAAATAAAATAAAATAAAGAATAAAAACAAGTGAAAAAGTATCAGACGGTTTTGTCGGCAGATGTATACGCTGAGCCAATTTTCGATTCTTTTAATATATTTTGGCTTCTGTTTTGATTATTCACAACGTTGACCCCCTATGAAATGGGTTCCCGAAGGAATGGTCCAATATTATCCATTTCCGACCTAAATAAATATGATATTCACATTGCGACGTGCCAGGTTTGGACTACATTGGATATTTTCTTCACTTTATATGAGATATATAATAATTTTTAGAAAATCTTAAAATTAACGTGAGGTACCCGATATAGTAGACCGAAGTATTCGATTTTTTACGGTATCTAATACTGATAACATTTTTGGTACAAGAAAATCGAGAATAATTTCCATATTCATCTCAGGTTTCTGTTAGTGGGAATACCTGACTTATGACTAATAAAAGTACTGAAAATTGTGATAGCTTTTGGGTTCTTTGAGCATTTTCTTTTTCAAAATCGAGATGTACCAAGTTAGAATGGAATCGGAGCTTAATTTCGCGTTTTCATAACTTCGGAGACATTCAAAATTTTGACCCTGTGTGGGGGAGGTTGCAGTGGCCGAAAAATGGATCGTGAGCTGAACATATCGCAATATTCCATTCGGCTAATATTGAAAAATGAGCTCTGGGAAAAGCCATTAAAATTCCAAAAAGTGCAAGAACTCACACCGCAATAGAAAGAAAATAGGCTCAAAAGAGCTAAAGAGTTGCTTCGCTTAGGCGAAAGTGTTGAATTGCCAAATTTGAGAAACATTCGTTGTCCAGCAGTTTGTAAACAAACAAAATTATGGTGTTAACATGCCAAAAAGATCAGCTGAAAATCTGCACCTTCGGTTGGCTATCAGAACTCAAGCGCCGGCCATAGTGATGGTGTGGGCCGCCATAACAACCGATGGTCGCTCTCCCCTTGTATTAATCGACAGTGGCATCAGAATAAATGCCGAAAATATTCTGGGGGTTTATTAAAGCCTTGGGCACACAAACGTTTTGGCCGGAGACCTTGGATATTCCAACAGGACGCCCACCATCGCACTCAGCACGCGCCACCCAAGAATGATTACAAAATAAGGTTCCTCGCTTTATTTCCAGCGCACAATGGCCACCAAAATCTCCGGATACCAATCCGTTGGACTATTGTGTCTGGTGTATTTTGGGAAAGCAAGGTTGGCACTAAAAAATTCCCAAGTGTCGATCACCTCAAACAAGCTTTTCGCCGGGAATGGACCAAAACACCTCTGAACAACATGTGGGCAGCGTGTGACGGTTTCATCGGCCGTTTGAAGGCCAAAAGTGACAAATTCGAACAAATATAAACTTATTCTAAAATTTGAAGCTATTTCCGAAATTTTTTACTTTCATCCAATAAAATTTAAAAAAAATATATAACAAGTTAAAAAACAGTAAGTAACTTTGAATACCTTCCACCATTTGGAACGAATTTGGAAATTTTCAAAAAATAAATTCCTTAATAAATTCTGTTAAAAATTTTAAAAATACCGAATATAGCCGCTATTTTGGGATCTATACGACATGGACCTACATAGGCATTATTTGTCATAAGTCATTTCCATATTAAAATTCGAAATTTGAAATAAACGGTGTATAATGTAGCTAACATCATCAAAATATCGTATATAGGTAGGTACGGTTATATCGGAGCTGCGCGAAGACCTGGACCAGAATAGACAATTCTCTGTCACAGGCTATAGCATACATTACGAAGTTCAAATACGACATCTCGTCAAATACGACATCTCGTCAAAATACCGAATATAGGGAGGTACTGATATATGGGTTCTATACGAATACTTGGACCTGTATAGACAATTTTCTGTCACAGACTGTAGTTCCCGTTACGAACTCTAAATACGTAATTTGCAACAATTCCGGTGAATATTGACGCTAAAATCATCAAAATACCGAAGCTAGGGAGGTACCATTATAGGGGGCCTATACGAAGATGTGGACCTGCACAGACAATTTTCTGTCAGAGGCTGTAGTATCCATTACGAACTTCAAGTACCAAATTTGAAACAATTCAGATGAATAATGTCGCTAAAAGCATCAAAATACCGAATATCTGGGGAGGTACCGTTATATGGGGTCTCTACGAAAACGTTAACCTACACAGACAATTTTCTATCTTAGGCTGTAGTATTCATTACGAACTTCAAATACCAAATTTGAAAGAATTCCGGTGAATAAATTCGCTAAAATCATCAAAATACCGAATATCGGGAGGTTCCATTGTATGGGAGCTATACGAAGACGTGGACCAATATGGCTCATTTTCTATACCAAAAGTCCTGCAGAAATAATACACATTTGAGTAAAATTTTAGCAACATACTTAATTTCTTTCGGAAGCTAGAGTGATTTTCACAGGCGGACGGATATTGATAAATCGACAAAGAATTCTATGCAGTATATATATATATATATATATATATATATATATATATATATATATATATATATATATATATATATATATATATATATATATATATATATATACTTTGTGGGGTCTAAAATGTATATTTCGAGGTGTTGCAAACGGAATGACAAACTTGATATAACCTCCATACTATGGCGGATTGTAAAAAATATTTTTAGTATTATTATTTTTAGTATTATTATTTTTATTATTTATTATTTTTATTAATTTTTTTTTATTAATAATAATCTAATTTCCTCATCCCAAACCTGGCCACCCTTTGAAACATTTCCATAGAAAATTATACCAAAAATCAAATACAAATATTATTTCAGTAACTTATTTCGACATAAAAAAGGATTGAAATAATATAAACCCATGCGGGGGAAATGATAACACACACACACATGTATGGAACGCATAATATTTCAAATGGACGTGAGTGAATGTGTGTGGGAGAGTGCTCGCGCATTTAATATTTTATGATAATAACAACTAATGTAACTGAATGTCTTCAAGCTATCCTGGCATCAGATTTTGCATCGTCACCATCATCGCTATCACCAAGGTATCCACCATTCTCTGCCAGATATTCACACAAAAAACCCCTCCTTTTTTGTGGTTCAACAAAAATTTAAATTATGCATAAATACTATTCAGAGTGGTATTGTTTTAATGTAATATTAACTGAAACTTATTATGGTCAAAAAAAAGAAGTTTCGTTGCGATTCTGTTTTTTGCCACAGTAATCAACATTTATTTTAAATAACAGCAGAAGCAAAAAGCTGACAATAATGGAAATCAGTGAAAAGGAAAAACAGTAGCTGCCGATGTTTACCTTGCGTTGAATTGTGCACATTTTTCATATTTGTGTAAAATTATCAAAATACACATGAACAAATTAAATATAGATTGCAGTTGATCAAATATGGTTTTTATGGGGGACCTGACAATGGTTTAAAAAAAAATGTTCGTTGGATGGAAAAAAATGGCCCGGAAGGTAATCAATTACCCCAGATTTCATAACGTTTTTTGGTCGTAATAAAATAATTAAAGAAAGGAATATTATAAAAATAGTGCCAAATGACTCATTACATGGTAATGTAAGCCGACTCCCTTTTGCATTACTTGTTGTGTAGACAATAAAACTTCGTTCTAACAGATTTTTCTGGTTTTTTTATTCTGACAGATGCACGGACCTTTCAAATACTAAGCTGATTACCTCATTACAAGACAAGGTTAACACAAACAAGTAAAAACGCGAACTTAGGGCCGAACCTTGAATACCCTCCACCATTTAGAACGAATTTGAAATTTTTGAAAAAGATAACATTCGCCAAAAATTCTGTTAACATTTTATAAATACCGAATATATCCGTTATATATTAGGCCTGTACGACGTACACCTACATAGGCATTTTTTTCACAACCCAGTAAACAATTTTTGCCGAATTCTGTCGATTTCTGTCAGAAAAAATGTCCGATTCTGATTCCGAATTCCTTCCGATTTCGGTACGAAAGGTGTACGGACATGGTCACCGAATTCGGAAAGATCTCCTAAAAAAATATTTTGTGGACGGATTCGGTGAAAATTCTTGGAAAAATAGGAGAAAAAATTAGATTTTCGGAAAAAATTCGGAGGACAACTCCGAATTTCTAAAAGAAATTAGGCAGACTTCGGCAGAAAATTCGGCGGAATATTCAGTTTTTCTAAAACAAATCGGTCAGAATTCAGAAAATTCGGAATAAAATTCAGATTTTCTGAAAAAAAAAATCGCTCAGAATTCGGGAGAAAGTTCCGATTTTCTGAAAGAAATCGTTTAATTGGCTTAAAAATTGACTTAAGCCATTACCATTTTTAAATTCGAAACATCAAATAAACATTAAAATCATCAAAATACCGTACATATAGAGGTACCGTTATATAAGAGCTATACGAAGACCTGGAACTGCATAGGCAATTTTCTGGCACAGGCTTTAGCTTCCATTACGAACTTCAAATACGAGATCTCAAGCAATTTCGGTGAGTATTGTACTTAAAATCGTCAAAATGCCGAATATAAGGAGGTACTGACCGTTTATGGGGGCTATACGAAGACGTGGACCGCAGCCAGAACCCATTATGACCAACAAATACCAATTTTTAGATAAATCCGTGAAAAAAATCATCAAAAAAAAAATCGTTTATAATATCAATAAAATCAAAACACCAAAAATCGGGAGGTACCGTTATATGGGAGCTATACCAAAGCGTGGACCCATACATTCAATATTTCGCCACACGAACTAGGACCCATTATGACCTACAAATACTAATTTTCAGACAAATCCGTGAAAAAAAATTTGGCAAAAATAATCAAAATACCGAATGTCGGGAGGTATATTATTGGGACTATACCAAAACGTTGACCGATATATATCTTTTTCAATACCAATCATCCTAGACACAATACAAATTGTTCTGCTAAATTTTGACGCTCGACGTCAAATAATGTGGGCTGTATCGTGATTTCAACGGACAGACGGAGAGACAGACGGACATCGACTTAGAATTTTATGCTGATTATGAATATATATACATTATGGGGCCTACGACGAACATTTAGGGGTGTTACAAACGGAATGACAAAGTAAATATACCCTCCTTTCCAAGGTGGAGGGTATACAAATGTTTACATTACCTTATGCTTGAATTAGTAATGAGTTATTCCTTCCAAATTGTCAAGGCAAAAACATTTTTTTTTGCTCAATACCCACCAAATATATTTTTATACCTTCTGCCATATGGCAGGAGAGGGTGTCATATCGAAATAACGGTTTTATACCCTATGCCCCTGGGTACCAGATCCATCCATTTCGGGATGTTTGGCCCACAAAGGGCCAAAACTTTGAATATCCATTAAGGTCATAAAACGCGAAATTAACATTCGATTCCATTCAGACTTGGCACATCTCAATTAATAACCGATGTAGACATTTCTCATCCAGCTAAAATCATCAAAATACCGAAAATAGGAAGGTACAGTTATTTGGGTGATATATATAAACAATACTCTTCTAGGGGGTAAAAAAGTACTCAGAAGGAACTCCTTTTGTGGATTTTCAGACAATTTCATTGAAAAAATTGGCTACAATCATCAAAATACCGAATATCGATGAGTACCGTTATATGGGGGCTATACGATAGCCCATCTTCAAATATATTTAAATAATCGATACTTTTTAACTTCTTAATTTTTGCAGTATTTAAAACTCAACTACAATCCAAATAAATGCTTTCAAATAAATCCGGCGATGCATCGTAAAGACAAGACATTTTAAAATCTCCAACTATTTTTCAGTCTTACAAAATGTTTTTTTCACATCTTTATTCTTTTTTTCCTGTTTTTAACATTCATTTCACGACATTCTTGGAAAAATTGCATCAACATGACATTATTGTGTTTTCATTCACACTCTTACATTCATGCACTTCACATACGGCGGAGAGTGAGGAAAAATACGAAAACAATTGAATTGCTGAAGTGTCCGGTATGAGATCGATATTTTTGCAATTTTGGAACACTGAGAATTCAAATCGCAATTTTTGGGACAAAAAGAGCCAACATTTTTTAGTTTATGGCATCATTTTTATATCCTCCACCATACATAGTATGGAGGGTATATTAAGTTCGTCGTTCCGTTTGTAACTCATAGAAATAATAATTTTGGACCTTGAACTTGATCAACGTAAAATTCTAAGACGTTTTAGACCTGTCCGCATGTCCGTCTGTTGTAATCACGCTACAAATTAAGATAGGAAGCTTAAATTTTGCACAGATCTATCTTTTGTCTGCAGACAGGTCAAGTTTGAAGATGGGCTATATCGGTCCACGATGTCATATAGCCCCTATATAACGGTACCCACAATATTCGGTGTTTTGATGATTGTAGCCAAATCTTTCCCAGGAATTGTCTGGAAATCCACACAAGGAGTTATATTCAAGTAGTTTACCCCCTGGAAGAGAATCGTCTATATACAGAGTGAGATGAAAAAACTGCAACAAAATTCAGACAGCTCTCCTTTGCAAGCTACTCGTACGATAGCTGTTAAAATTATTCCACTGACAGCTCATTATATTGTTTACAAGCGTACAGAAGCATTTTGGTGAGAATATTCCGGAAAAAAAGTTATTCGTGATGGAATTCCAGCGTGATAGTGTGATTTCATTATATTTGGCTGGAAAACCACAAGTGGCTTTGTTAGAGCACTTCAGCTTTTAAATGTAATTAAATCTTTTGTGTCTCGTACTATCGCTCGTTACTGTGATACTGGTAGTGTAGCGCGACGTCAAGGAAGTGGACGTAAGAAAACAGCAACATCAGCAGGAATGGTTCGAAAAGTAAAGAAGCAAATTGATAGAAACCCGCGTCGCAGTGGCCGAAACATGGCTCGTGAGCTGAACATATCGCCAAATTCGGAAAATATTTAAAAATGAGCCATTGAAATTCCAAAAAATGCAAGAACTTACACCGCAACAGAAAAAAAAATAGACTCAAAAGAGCTAAAGAATTGCTTCGCTTGGCCGAAAGTGGTAAACTGCCGAACTTGGTTTTCTCCGATGAGAAAACATTCGTTGTCCAGCAGTTTGTAAACAAATAAAATGATCGTGTTTACTTGGCAAAGAAGTCAGCTGAAAATATGCACCTTCGGTTGGTCACCAGAACTCAAGCGCCGGTCATGGTGATGGTGTGGGCCGCCATAACAGCCGTTAGTCTCTCTCCGCTCATATTAATCGACCGTGGCATCAGAATAAATGCCGAATATTGTAAGCGCAAAAATATTCTGGATGGTATATTAAAGCCTTGAGCACGCAAACATTTTGGCCGCAGACCTTGGACATTCCAAGAGGACTCAGCATAATCGCACTCGCCACCCAAGAATGGTTACAGAATGTGGTTCCTCACTTCATCTCCGGATACCAATCCGTTGGACTATTGTGTCTGGAGTATTTTGGAAAGCAAGGTTGGCACTAAAAAAACCAAAGTGTCGATCACCTCAAGCAAGCGCTTCGCCGGGAATGGGCGAAAATACCGCAGAGCAACATTAGGGCAGCGTGTGACAGTTTCATTGGCCGTTTGAAGGCCATAATTCGTGCCAAGGGTGACAAATTCGAACAAATTTGAACTTATTCTAAAATTTGATGCTATTTCCGACATTTTTTTTTTTTTTTTGCTTTCATTCAATAAAAATAATTCAAAAGAAAACATGCAAAAATTATGCCGTTTGACTTTGTTGCAGTGTTTTATCTCACCCTGTAGGTCCACGATAACGTATAGCCCACATACAACGGTACCCCCCGATATTCGGTATTTTAATGATTTTTGGGACATTATTCACCGGAATTGCTTCAAATTTGGTATTTAGAGTTCGTAAAGAGTATTACAGACTGTGACAAAAAAAAATTTTCTATGAGGGTCCAGGACTTCGTATAGCCCCCGTATTTCTGTACCTCTCTATATTCGGTATTTTGATGATTTTAGCTATACTATTCACCGGATTTTTTTCATGTTTCGTATATGAATATTGTTATGGCCTATGGCAAAAGAGGTCTATGCAGGTCCACGTCTTCGTATAGACCCCAATATAACGGCGACTTTCTGTATTCGGTATTTTTAAAATTTTACAAGATTTTTAAACGAATTTTATTTTTTTAAAACTTTCCAAATTCGTTGCAAATGGTGGAGGGTATTCAAAGTTCTGTCTGTTCGTCTGTGGGAATCACTCTAGCTCCCGAACGAATTGAAGTAGATTGATAAAATTTTGCTGAAATGTATGTTATGTCTGCAGGACTTTTGGTATTGGTATTTGGTATTGAGCCATGTAGGTCCACGTTTTGATATAGCACCCATATAACTGTACCTCCCGATATTCGGTATTTTGATGATTTTAGCGACATTTTTAACCGGAATAGTTTCAAATTTGGTATTTGAAGTTCATAATGGATACTACAGCCTAAGACAGAAAATTGTCTGTGCAGGTCCACGTCTTCAGAGCCCCCATATAACGGTACCTTCCGATATTCGGTATTTTAATGATTTTAGCGAATTTCTTCACCGGAATTGTTTCAAATTTGGTATTTGAAGTTCATAATAATTACTACAGCCTAAGACAGAAATTTGTCTGTGCAGGTCCACTTCTTTGTACAGCCCCATATAACGGTTCCTCCCGATCTTCGGTATTTTTATTTTATCGACATTATAACCGATTTTTTTAAGTTTCGCATTTGAATATTGTAACGGCTTATGACAAATGTTACCTATGCAGGTTCATGTCGTCGTATAGATCCTAATATAATAGCTACATTCAGTATTTTTAAGATTTTAACAGACGTTTTTTTGTTGCTTTTGAGAATTTTATTGCTTTTGAGAATCGCCAAATTCGTTCCAAATGGTGGAGGGTATTCAAAGTTCGGCCCGGCCGAACTTACTGCTTTTTTACTTGTTTCTTAGGTCCCGTAGACAAAATTATAATCTCGGAGTTCCCATATTGGTTATCATGACTGTCTTGAACATTTAAGGTCAATTTTGACAAGAAATTGCTCCGCATTCAGAAAGATGCTGGATTTCTTAGGTATAAAAAAAATATTTCCAAAATTCTTTACTTAAATCAAAGACCACCCACTTCAAGTCCATTATAAAATGTTTATATCGATTATAACCGACCTAAAAAAAAATAATAATTTCATATCTCCTCCTTCCACCGTTTTTTGAGCCATCTTTGCCTGGACACTTCCGAACCTATTTAACCATCTTATTTTCCCCCAAATTTCCTTTCCGAATATTTGCGATTAAAAAATGTTGAAAACATATCTTTGCTTGTTAGTGATATGCGAGAGAAAGAAAAGAAAACCACACACTCGAACAATGTCAGTTCGATGGAAAATAAAAAAAATAATACCCATCCCTGTCTGTATCTATTCAAGCATTAATAATCTTATGTTGCATTTGTACGAAAAAATTTATTTTCCAAGTTTTCTGCTTCGTCTCAAGGAATTTCCTTTCTCGCATAGCTGTAGTAGTAGTAGTGGCAGTAGTTTTACAAAAGCTTTTGTTTAGCTGTTTCCGCTGCATATTAGAAAACTCGGCGGCGGTTTCTTTGGAGTTTGGGTTTTTGGATTTTGTGGCTTCTTTATGTCTGTGCTAAGAAATTCATTGCTCTAGTGGCTGTCTGTCTCTCTGTCTACCAGCTGCCTGAGTCTGGCAGAGTTTAAGTGGCGCCCTGTTTGCATCCCATAGAACTTTAGATTATGTTGTCGATGTTGTTGGAGATTTTTTTGTTTTTTTTTTTTTTTTTGCCTTGCATTGTTTTGAAATGGTTTTCTTATTTAAAATTTCCGCTTTCATTATTTTTTCCTAACCCTTTTGTTTTCTTCAGCTTCAACTACAAGTCAACTGTCTTTAGTTGGATGCTGTGAGGCGTTAACCATGGCAAAATAATTTTATTGGAATCGATGTTGCCAAGAAAACAACAATTTGAGGGTAAATAGTTTGGATTTGGTGAGTGTGTGTGTGAGTGAGTGAGTGTGAGAATCTGTGTAAATATCAGCTGCGGAAAAGGGGAAATGTTTTTGAAGGATAAATTACGATATTGCGAACATATGTAAATTCTTATAGCCTTCTTTTGAAAAATTTAAACGAAAACATTTAATATACAGCGTGAGATGAAAAAACTGCCACCAACTTCAGACTGATGTCATTTCTAAGCCACTCGTTCGACAGCTGTTAAAATTATTCCAGTGACAGCTCATTATATTGTCTACAAGCGTACAAAAGCATTTTGGTGAGAATTTTCCAGAAAAAAGTTATTCGTGATGGAATTCAAGCGTGATAGTGTGATTTATTTATATTTGGCTAAAAAACCACAAGTGGCTATCGTTAGAGCACTTCAGCATTTAAATGAGAATAAATTTTTTGTGTCTCGTACCATCGCTCGTTACCGTGATACTGGTAGCGTAGGCCGACGTCAACGAAGTGGACGGAAGAAAATAGCAACATCAGCAGAAATGGTTCGAAAAGTAAAGAAGCGACTTGATCGAAAGCCGCGTCGCAGCGGCCGAAAAATGGCTCGTGAGCTGAATATATCGCAATATTCCTTCGGCAAGAGCTCATGATAAAGCCATTGAAAGTCCAAAAAGTGCAACAGAAAGAATATAGACTCAAAAGAGCGATAGAGTTGCTTCGCTTGGCCGAAAGTGGTGAACTGCTGAATTTGGTTTCCTCCGATGAGAAAACATTCGTTGTCCAGCAGTTTGTAAAGAAACAAAATGACCGTGTTTACTTGCCAAAGAGGTCAGCTGAAAATGTACACCTTCGGTTGGCCACCAGAACTCAAGCGTGGGTCGCCATAACAGCCGCTAACAGTCGCTCTCCGCTTGTATTAATCGACCGTGGCATCGGAATAAATGCCGAAAATATTCTGGAGGGTTTATTAAAGCCTTGGTCACGCAAACATTTTGGCCGCAGACCTCGGACATTCCAACAGGACTCAACACCATTGCACTCAGCACGCGTCACCCAAGAATGGTTACAAAATGAGGTGCCTCGCTTCATTTCCAGCTCACAATGGCCACCAAAATCTCCGGATACAAAACCGTTGGACAATTGTTTCTGGAGCATTTTGGAAAGCAAGGTTGACACTAAAAAATACCAAAGTACCTCAAGCAAGCGCCTCGCCAGGAATGGGTCAGAATACCGCAGAGCAACATTCGGGCAGCGTGTGACGGTTTTGATTGGCCGTTTGAAGGCCATAATTCGTGCCAAAGGTGACCAATTCGAACAAATCTATACTTATTCTAAAATTTAATACTATTTCCGACATATTTGCTTTCGTTCAATAAAATTTAAAAAAAGTAAAAATTATGGCGTTTGACTTTGCTGCAGATTTTTTTTTATCTCACCCTGTATATCTTCTTTAGTGCGAAATCATAAATTCCATATTCATCTAAACTTTCTGACTGAGAGAAATTTTTAGAAACACTAAATTGTAAAGAATCGCTGAATTTTGTGGGTGAGGTACCACGAGGGGTTAGCAGGTATATATCATCCTCACAAGAGATCTTGTGTTAAGAAAAAAATTGTATTTGCGAAATTTGAAGAGAGTTGGTTGAATATTTCGCTTTTTTTTGAACGGTTTGATTTTTAAAATCTTGGGGATGTACCAGAGCGAATGGACCGATATATCCCATCTTCACAGTAGATCTTGTGTTAGTAGAAATATTGAGATGTGTGAAATATGAAGAGAATCGGATGCTTATTTCGGATTTTATGATCGTGTTGGTTTTTCAAAATTTTGAAGCTTTATGGGGAAGATACCAGAAGGAGTGTGCCGATATATTCCATCTTCAATTGATGACAGTAGGACTCTTACATCACATTTTATAAGAGCTGTAGTTATTTAAATTTTTGACCCTTTGTGGGAGAGGTACTTGATGGTGTGGATCGATATGGTTCATTTTCGCACCTGGTCTAGCACTGACGCAAATATTAGGATTTGCAAAGATAGAGTAAAATCGGATAAAACTTTCCCTTTCTGTGCAGTAAAATATGTTTTTAAAAATGTTGACCTTTTGTGTGGGAGGAGAAGGGGGGAATGGGCCCATATTGTCCATTTTGATCTAAGTTTAATAATAATATTACAATATACAGGGTTGCCCATATTCGATGGACCCATCGATTGTTATGCGACTTGTGTGCTGTGGAGCGCCGTCTTGTTGAAACCAGAACTGCCTCATACGCTTTCGACGAATAATTGGCATCATAAAATTGGTCATCATGTCGCGATAACGCTCCTGATTGATGGTAACAGCATGGCCATTTTCATTTTGGAAGAAAAACGGCCCAATGACCGTTTTCGCACTAACGCCGCACCAAATTGTGACTTTTTCGTCATGAAGAGGCACTTCTTGAATCTCCTGAGGATTTTCAGTGGCGTAAAAACGGCAATTTTGCTTAATTACGGTCCCATTCAATGTGAAATGGGCTTCATCGGACAGGATAATTTTGTTTGTTGAGTTTTCACAATTGACTTCTTCTGTTGAATGTAAATTTCAACTATTTCAGAGCGCTCGCGTGGCGTGTATTGGTTCATGGTAAAAATCTGCTTGGACTGACGCTTCAAACGCGGTATGTCATTAAGCGATGTGACATCTCTGTCAAAAGTTATGGCTTTACCAGATGGGTCTGTCGAATATAGGCATCCCTGCACCATGTTTGGACCAAAACAAATACTACGTACGAAAGTTATCCTGTGCACCAGCCAGACAGACACCCATAGATCGACTCCAAATGCTCTGAAACGGTTTTGGTCCAAAGAGACCTAGGTTCAAAACCGTTTTTTCGATGATGCACATTTTGGCCGTATCAAATGATATATACCCTCTCTAGCCATATGGCTGAGGGTATAAAAATATCAGGTCAATATGAGTATAGCCCCTAAACTAAACTTAAGCCATGTTTTCTTTCGAACATAATCCCCACATTAAACTCTCATACTCCCCATGAGGATTATGGAACTGGACTTAATCCCGATTGCAATTATGGGAATTATGTCCGGGATCTTATATAGTCATAGGCAATGAACAGTAGGAAGACTTTGTTTTTTTTTTCGACCGGTCGTGAATCGTGAACTCCATAAATTTTCAAATTTTAAATATTTTTGAGAAGACTACTTCGAGAATTTTAGAGATTTTAAAAATGCCAATTTTGAATTTAAAAATCAATTTATGACCTCAAGCTTATTTTAAGATTTTAAAAATATCCCTAGAACTAGTTACCCAGATAAATTCAAAATTTCTCTAAAATTTAAAAAATTACAATGTTCCCAGATCCTTATGAAACTTCCTTCCATGTGTGCATGCATAAAAATATCCGCCAAATGTTAAAGCTTCTCTACAATGCAATGCAATGCAAAAAAAAAGAAGAAAAACGTGGAAGTGAAGGAAAAAAATGCCATAAATACCTTCTTCAACCAAATGAAGTCGTCATCGGTAACATCCATTCGCCGGGAATATCATCCTATCATGGCATAGAATTGAAAACGGGAATTGTAGACAGAAATCTTACGACGACGATACGATATTGCCTGTCACGAAAGGACAAGGCAAACAAGAAAAGAATGAAACAAAATAATTGTTTTAGCAGGAAACGCGTGAAGAAGAGAGCGAACAAAGCACCATAAAAATGTACAATGCTTCTTTTTGTGGCATAAAAAAAGAGCTGGCGGAAGGAAGTGCAGTGTTTGGTGGCATACCTACTTTACATACAATGTATGGAGGAAAGAGTAGAGAGTCCTTGATTTTTGAAAAAGGGATAAAGTCTGATTTTTACCGGGAGAAAAATGCTTTGGAGGAGAGGATACTTAAAGGAGGCGAATAACAATCACAAAATGTTATTTATCTTTGATCCTTTAAAAAGTTGACATTTTTTGTGGTATCATATATTATTTTATTTATTTTCGACTTAGTCTGTTTACCAACTCAACGACTTTGGCAAAACCTCGAAGGCCATCTCAGACGCGCACACACACACACTTACCAGCCAATCATATGATCACATGCATGTGTGCAAGCATGTTCAAGGAATGTATATTTTGTCGACTACTTTTTATACACCGGAAAAGCTGTATTAAACAACAACAATACAGCACTTTTCGTTAACAAAGACAACAACAGCAGCAACGACAATACAATTTAAGTTTGTAAAATCTGCATATTTTTCACTTGAATATTCCAGTAACATTCGTTCTGGCGGACATGGGATGGCAAAAAAAAGAAACAAATTTTTACAAAATTGAAAGAATGCGTGCAAGATATACATAAGATTTACTTATGTTGGAGATCGAGATGGAGTCAGGACAAGATGTAGTCATTGGTCTTGCAAATAGGGGAATTTGGAAAAATTTGGAATTTCGAAAGGAATTTGAAAAATGTCAGGTTTTAAATGAAGATCGCCTAAGAAAGGTATTTTTTAACAAAGTCGAGCAATACCCCCCCTCACTTCAAAAGAAGCGACTTGACCGAAACCCGCGTTGCAGTGGCCGAAAAATGGCTCGTAAGCTGAACATATCGCAATATTCCATTCGGAAAATATTGAAAAATGAGCTCGGGGTAAACCCATTGAAATTCCAAAAAGTGCAAGGACTTACACCGCTACAGGAAATAGACTCAAAAGAGCTAGAGTTGCGTCGCTTGGCCGGTGGTGAACTGCTGAATTTGGTTTCCTACGATGAGAAAACATTCATTGTTGAGCAATACCCCCCTCACTTCTAAAACAATGACGTTGTAGGTTTAAAAACAGGGTGCTTACTTTCTAAAGAAAATGTAAATTTTCTACCCTCAGGCTAGATAAAAAAACTGCAACCAAGTTAAAACTGCTGTTATTTCTAAGCCAATTGTCCGACAGCTGTTAAAATTATTCCAGTGACAGCTCATTATATTGTCTACAAGCGTACAAAAGTATTTGGGTGAGAATTTTCCGGAAAAAAAAAATTATTTGTGATGAAATTCAAGCGTGATAGGGTGATTTCTTTATTTTTGGCTGGAAAACCACAAGTGGCTATCGCTAGAGCACTCCAGCATTTAAATGTAAATAAATCTTTTGTGTCTGGTACATTCGCTCTTTACCGTGATGTTGGTAGCGTAGCCCGACGTCAAGGAAGTGGACGGAAGAAAACAGCAACATCAGCAGAAATGGTTCGAAAAGTAAAAAAGCGACTTGATTGAAACCCACGTCGCAAGTTGCCGAAAAATGCCTCGTGAGCTGAACATATCGCAATATTCCATTCTGCAAATATTGAAAAATGAGCTCGGGCTAAAGCCATTGAAATTCCAAAAAGTGCAAGAACTTACACTGCTACAGGAAATAGACTCAAAACAGCTAAAGAGTTGCTTGGTTTTGGCCGAAAGTGGTGAACTTCTGAATTTGGTTTTCTCCGATGAGAAAACATTCGTTGTCCAGCAGTTTGTAAACAAACAAAATGATCTTTTTTACTTGCCAAAGAGGTCGGTTAGCCACCAGAACTAAAGAGCCGGCCACGGTGACGGTTTGGGCCGCCATAACAGCCGATGGTCTCCCTCCGCCAGTATTAATCGACCGTGGCATCAGAATAAATGCCGAATATTATAGCGAAAATATTCTGGAGGATGTATTAAAGCCTTGGGCACGCAAACAGTTTAGCCGCAGACCTTGGACATTCCAACAGGACTCAGCACAAGAGAATGGTTACAAAATGTGGTTTCTCACTTCATTTCCAGCGCAAAATGGCCACCAAAATCTCCGGATACCAATCAGTTGGACTATTGTGTCTGGAGTATTTTGAAAAGCAAGGTTGGCACTAAAAAATACCAAAGTGTCCATCACCTCAAGCAAATGCTTCGTCGGGAATGGACCAAAATGCCTCAGAACCACATTCGGGCAGCGTGTGACGGTGTTTCATTGGCCGTTTGAAGGCCATAATTCGTGCCATAGGTGACCAATTCGAACCAATCTAAACTTGTTCTAAAATTTGATTCTATTTCCGACATTTTTACATTCATTTAATAAAATTCAAAAAATGTAAAAAATATGACGTTTGACTTTGTTGCAGTTTTTTATCACACCCTGTATATCATTTGATACGGCTAAAACGTGCCTCATCGCAAAAAACGGTTTTGACCCCAGGTTTCTTTGGACCAAATACGTTTCAGGACATTTAGAGTCGATCTAGGGGTGTCCGGCCGCCCGTCTGTCTATTTGGCTGACTGGTGCTCACAATTACTCTCGAAGTGAGTACCCGAATTGATTTAAATTTGGTACATCGCAATATTTTGTCAAACTCAGATCGACTTCGGAGATGGGCAATATCGGTCCACTTCTACTGGTACCTCCGCTACAAAAAGTCAATTATTTCACAGAAAATAATTTACCGCATAAATCAAGAAAATATCATCCAGTTTTTCCCAAACTCAGCAAATCTCAATATTTTTATCAGTTCTAGGTCAGTTCCGAAAATAGAAAATATCGACCCACTCTATCAGGTACGTCTCCCACAAAGGGTCAAAATTATGAATAACTCTGAATTTTATGAAATGCGAAATAAACATCCTATTCTCTTCAAATTTCACACATCCCAATATTTTTATAAACACAAGATCAGATGTGAAGATGGAATATATCGAACCACTCTTTGCGGTACCTTCCCCACAACGGGACAAAATTTTGAATATCCATGAAGCTCATAAAAAGCGAAATTAGCATCCAATCTCTTTCGAATTCGTCACATCTCAATATTTCTACTAAAACAAGATCAGATGTGAAGATAGAATATATCGAATATGCCCCTCAAAGAAGGCGAAATAAATAATATATCACTTCAAATTTTACACATCCCAATATTTATACCCTACAACACTATGTGGGGGTATTACAACTTTGATTGGTCCAAAAATTATGTAACGCCTCGAAATATTGGTTTCCCACATAGGAAAGTATATATGGATTATCCTAGCTCGCCGAGCTGAGTCGATTTTGTCGATGTTAAATTGTAATCACTCTATAGGTCTCAATTATGGCCCTATCTTCACGAAATTTAGAATGGAGGTTGGATTAGGGCCAGAATAGAAGCCTATTGCTTTTGGAGATGATCGCATAATATTTAGGGGTTGAAATGGACCAAAATCTGAAAAAGTTCATGATTTTGCAGTTGCTCTACAGGTCCCAGTTATTGACGCGGAAGTTAGCATGGGGCTAAAGCTTGGAGCTGGGTAGAAGCCTTTCAATTTTGACGGTCATTAGGTAATATTTAGTGGGTGAACTAGACAATAACATTTGTGTTAAATAAAAGTCAAATTTTCCATCAAACCGCGAATATTTTTAATCCAGGCCAAATCACAAATCGACGAACAAGACAATTCTGACCGTTAGGTAGACGCCAATAGTAAATATATAGGATATATATAGCGAAATATATACAGTGTGTATATACAAAGGAAGGGGATGTTAGCTAGAATGCTTATATCTCAAGAATGGCTGGACCGATTTTGACAAATTGTGTCAATTTAGAATGCCCTCTTGGCATAAATTATAAAACCTAAAAAATTGCATAAAAATATGCCAATAATGATATTAATATAGATTTTGTAGTAATTTGTGACATATTATTTATTTATTTTTTTTTATATTTTTTATCGCATGCAATTTTTTTAATTTGACTTATAATATTGAAGTATATATTTTGTAATATGTTTTTCACCTTACGACACAGGTTGGAGTTATTATATACAGATTGAAATTATCGTCCGATCCTCACGAAAATTTTCACAAGGGTAAGTTAGGCTCAGAAGAGCTAGGCCTATTTTTTTTCAACGATAAATTTAGAGATACAGAGGGGCCTCTTGCTTTTGGAAATGATCGCAAAATAATTAGGGGTTCAAATGACTTGAAATTGAAACCAATCGACACGGAATTTCGCATGAGAAGAGAGTTAAGGACAGGGAAGAAGTCTAGCATTTTGGATGACCATTGGACAAATTGGGCAAATGTCCCCGTTCAAATTGCTAAGGGTAATATCTGGGTATAATATCCGTGAAATAATTTCAAAAGCGAAATCTTCCAAAATGGATTTGGACAGAAGAAGGCTTCTAACATGTTGTAGGGTATCACATGGTCGTCCCCGCACGGCTATAGCCTTTGCTTACTTGTTTTTCAATATTTCGAACAACTTCTTCTGATACCTCCCCCATAAAGGGTAAAAAATGTGAATATCCATGAAGCTCAGGAAATGAGCATCCGGAAAATGAGCAAAGGATCAAAGTATTGAATATCCATGAAGCTCAAGAAATGAGCACCTGATTACTTTCATATTTGGTTTATCTCAATATCATTTGTAAATATGGTAGAGATCGGACCATTTCTTTTGGTACCTCCTCCACAAGGGTCAAAGTTTTGAACAGCCTAAACGATCATAAAAAATCTGAAAGAAACATCCGGTTCCCCTTATATTTCACACATCCCATTGTTTTTAATAACAGGATATCTACTGTGAATATGGGATATGGGATCGGTCCACTCCTTCAGGTACCTCCCCCACAAAGGGTTAAAATTTTGAATATTCTTGAACCTCATAAAACGCGAAATTACTATCCCATTCTATTCAGACTTGGTACATCTCAATATTTCCATCAATACAAGATCTGTTATAAAGATAGTAGCGATCGAATTATTTCTTCTGGTATCTCCCCCCACAAATAGTCAACATTTTGAATAACCAAAACGATTATAAAATCCGAAATAAGCATGCGGTTCTATTAATATTTCACACATCCCATTATTTTTACAAACATAAGATCTGCTGTGAAGATGGAATATATCGGCCAACTGCTTCTGTTACATCCTCCACAGTGGGTCAACATTTTTAATATCCATGAAGCTCATTAAACGCTAAATTAATGTCCGCTTTTGTTCAGACTGTGCAATATTTCTATCAACACAAGATCTTTTCTTTATAAAGATGGCAGAGATTGGACCTTTTCGTCTGGTACCTACCCCCATGGGGTTTAAAAATTAAAAAAAAAAAAAAGAAAACGTAATAACGATTCAAATTTCACACATACAAACATATTTGAGTTAGCAAAGATCTGTTGTGAAGATGGGATATATCGGCCCACTCCATTAGGTACCTCCCCCACAAAGGGTCAAAATTCTGAATATCCATGAAGCTCATAAAATGCGAAATTAGCATCCGGTTTCATTCAGACTTGGTACAACTCAATATTTCAATCAACCCAAGAACTGTTACATAGATGGTAGAGATCGAACCATACCAAACATTTTTGCTAACACAACATCAGTTGTGAAGATGATATATATCTGCGAAGCCATTCTGTTACCTCACCCGCAAAAGGTCCCAATTTCCATTACTGTTATCTGTTATAACTTGCAAAACAAGTCAGCGAATCTTTACAATTTGCTTTATCTAAATATTTCTCTCAACCAGAAACCTGAGATGAATATTGAATTTATGAATTCGCACAAATCTGGATATAAATGTTTTGATTGATTTTTGATTTTGATTTTCTTGTCATTTTACCCATACCAATATTTTTATCTGTACTAGATGAAGTGTGAACATGGAATGCTTCGGCCGACTATATATGGCACCTCTTGCACATTTTAACATTTTTTTGAAAATTATCACATATCTCATATAAAGTGAAGGAAGTAGTCGGTATAGTCCAAATTTGGCACGTCGCAAAATTGATTTCGTATTTATTTAGGTCCGATACGAAATGGACAATATTGGCTCATTCCTTTGGAACCTACTCAATAGACGGTCAACAATTTGAATAATTATAACAGAAGTCAAAATATATTTAAGCATATGAACATTGGCTGAGGGTATACATCTGACGGCGAAACACGCTGATGTTTTCATAATTGGTCCTTTCGTCATTTATCCCCATTTTTTTAAATTTAATTTTTTTTTTTTTCAAATCTCATCATCACAAATTTCACTTCTTTCGCACTTACCTCCATCCCTGAAATCATTTCGGGTAGATGATGTGGGTGGTTGTTTCGCCTGTTGAACTTGCCATTGTGGCTGGCTTTGTTGCACTTGACCGCCAAGCAAGTGTTGTTGTTCTTCATTCGACTCCGACTCCAACTCCTCGAGACCGGGTCTTATGCCAACTGCTGGTTTCTCCTTCATCCTTTGTGGTTGCTTGCTTGCAGTGCAAGCACTGTGTTATTCTTAATTTGTTAGAGTGTAATTTGATTTGGTAGTTGAGTTTTTGAGTGCGGTAGCCTGATGGTGTCGACAACGTTCGTCGTTCGTCGCTCTTCAACGCGTCGGTGGCAGGCAGGTCGTTCTTCTCTTGAATGTTTCTGAACTCCTTGAATGTTTCGGTCGGCCTTTTGCCACGTTAATCCTTTTTCATTTCCTCTAATGCCAGCGGTGTCAGTGGAAAAAGATTTCCTATTGAGGTCGTCCGTTATACTACGGGTATCCTGCAAAGGAGAGGAGGGCGATGAAAATAAATATTAGCTCAAATGTTGTGATCACGGCGTAACAAAAGAAACGGTGATCTTTTCACTTGATGGAAGGTGCTTTTATGTTTGGCAGTGAATGTAATGAAACCTGTTGGAGTTGTATCGGATGCAGAGTTGGAATCAATTGGAAGAATGCGAACAAATGGTTCGAATAGAAGTGTAGAAAGCTGTATATTAGAGTTAATTTAAGTTAGTTTCATTTACAACAAATTTCTACATATGTATTTTTTTTAATTTTATTGTACCCTCAGCCATATGGCTAGATAGGGTGTATATCACTTGATTATACACTCAGCCATATGTAGGGTATATATTATTTGATCTGAAACGTGCCTAATCAATATAACGGTTTTAGACCCTAGGTCTCTTTGGACCAAATCCCTTTCAGAACCGTCCGTCTGTCTGTCTGTTAAGATGGAATATATCGTTCCACTCCTTCTGGTACCTCCCCCACAAAAGGTCGAGATTTTCAAAAAATAGTTTTTGCATAGAAAGAGAGCCGATAATCCGATTTTGCTCCAACTTTGCAAATCCTAATATTTGCGTCGGGTCGGGTCGGGTGTAAAAATAGACAATATCGGTTCACTCCATCAAGTACCTCCCCCATAAAGGGTCAACATTTTGGATAATTACAACTCTCATAAAATGAGATGTAAGAGTCCGATTGTCTTCAAATTTCACACATTCCAATATTTTTATCAACCCAAGGTCTGGTGTTAAGATAAAATATACCGGCACCCTTCTTCTGGTACCTCCCCCAGAAAAGGTCGAAGTTTTCAAAAAAAAAAAAAAAAAAAAAAAAATATATATATATATATATATATATATATATATATATATATATATATATATCTTCTGCACAGAAAGAGAAAATTTGCTCCAACTTTGCAAATCCTAATATTTGCGTCGGTGCTACGTCAGGTGCAAAAATGGACAATATCGGCCCACTCCATCAGATACCTCCCCCACAAAGGATCAAAATGTAGAATAATTACAACTCTTATAAAATGTGATGTAAGAGTCCGATTGTCTTCAAATTTCACACATCGCAATATTTTTATCAACCGAAGGGCTGATGTTAAGATGGAATATATCGGTCTACTACTTCTGGTACCTCCCCCACAAATGGTGGAAATTTCGAATATCCATTAAGCTCATACAACACGAAATAAAGATCCAATTCCATTTAGACTTGGCATATCTGAATATTTCCATCAACACAGGATATGACATAAAAACGGTAGAGATCAGACTATTATTAATAACATCAAGTTCACTTGATATTTTACACATCCCATTATTTCTATAAACACAAGAGCTGTTGTAAAGATGTGATACATTGGTCCACTCCTTCTGATACCTCCCTCACAAAGGTTCAAAATTTTGAATATTCATGAAGCGAAATTAACATCCGATTCCATTCCCGACTTGGTGCATCTCAATATTTCCATCAACGCAAGATCTGTTATAAAGATGGTAGAGATAGGACGATTTCTTTTGGTATCTCCCTGACATAGGGTTCAAGATTTTGAAAAAGAAAACGCTCAACGAAAGCGAAATAAGCATCCAACTCACTTCAAATTTCAGACATACAAAGGTCTATGGTGAAGATGATATATATCTGCGAAACTCTTGAGATACCTCACCACTAAGGGTCACAATTTTTTATACCCTACACCACAAGGTGGTCAGGGTATTATGTCTTTGTGGATTTGTTTGTAACAGGCAAAAGGAATCGAGATAGACCCATAGTTCCTTTCGATGATCTGCATAGAATCACATTCTGAGTCGATTTATGCATGCCCGTCCGTCCGTCTGCCCATTTATTTTTGTAAACAAAAAACAGTTCGCATTCACACAAATCATTTGTTTGACCCAAAGACGAACCCTATGGAAATTGGAGATAATCGGTCAAAATCTAGATATAGCTCCCATATATATCTTCGTCCGATTTGCCTTTTATTGTGCACCAAATCAGTCCGAATCAGATTGGACCTGAAAATAAGTACTCCAAATTTGATCGAAATCGGTTCAGATATAGCAATAGCTCCCATATATATTGTTCATCCGATTTGTTCACTCGATAACAACAGCATTTGGGGAAATATATCACATACAGCTCAGAAATATCATTGCTAAATTTTACCGAGATCGGTTCAGATTAGGATATAGCTCCCATATATAACTTCATCCGATTTACCTTTGATTGTGCACCAAACGTCTAATATTTGCCCAAATGGGATGAAATTTGGCACTTACGACCGAATTGAGTCTAGAAGGTAGTATGTCAAATTTGGTGAAGATCGGTTCAGATATAGCTATAGCTCCCATATATACAGTTCATTCGAATTGTTATATTTGTTACCCACAACCGTAATATGCACTCCGTAACAACGATATTCAGGGAAAATGTATGAAATACACCTCAATAATATGTTTGCCAAATTTTATCAATATCGGTTCTGATTTGGATATGGCTCTCATATATATCAAATGGGCAATACAAGTCCGAATTTAAAAGATACAAATGCTTCGGCATATTTAGCCTTTTGAACTTTAAAATATAATTATAATCATAGGGTATATGATTGAATTCTCCCATAATTGTTTGTGGAGCTCTACTAAATTAACAAAGTTGTGTAGGGTATCATAAAGTCGGTCCCGCCCGACTTTAAGACCTTTTTTATTGGTTTTAACTTGTTTTCATGTAATTTCCAAATAATTATAACCTTCATAAGCGTTCCCCACTTCCGCTACCGACAGTTGACACAATCGAGGTTCCCCTGTATATGCATAGCCATGAGTGGAAAATTTGAAATCCATAGATAATGCTACCCGGACTTTCTTCAAAAAAAAGCAATAATTGTCTCGTAGAATAACAAGTGATCGTCCCTTCGAATTTCACCACATATTTAAATCACTGATGACCACTCGCCATGAATTTGTCATTGACATCAAATACCGTTATGTAATCTTGATAATCAATCAAAAAGTATTTCAATCAGAACGCAAAGGTGTCTACGATTATCTGTGACGTTTGCAGCAGAGGGTACTTGTCGTCAAACACAAATCAGAAACAACAGAAACAAATATCTTTGTGCCTATTTCAATGGGAACGAAGACCAAAACAAAATCGAAAAAAACAAAATGAAAAAAAAAAAATACTTGGACGCGTGTTTGTTGTTTGTGTTTTCTTCACTGTCCAGGCCGGCAAGATTGGTAGAGACAGAGTTGCCGTTTCTATGTTTTTATCAGTTTTCGGGTGAAAATGCAGACCTACATTAAGTAGTTTCACAAATTTTAATTTTTATATAGTTGACGTATAGAAATTAACATATGTAAGTAATTATATGTCTGTATTTGACATAAATCATTCACAAAGACTCTAATTGCCATCATCTCATTTTTGGACGATGCGCGATTGGTTTGTTAACGATTTACGGTTAAGGGCTTAACTCTGGTTTAGTAAAAACTCTCGTATTTTTCGGAATTTTTTTCCAATGGTAGGTTTTGTCAATTTCGCATCGGATGTGATATAAATATTGCGACGTGCTAGGTTTGGACTATATTGGTTACTACCTTCAGTTTATAAGAGATATGTGATAATACAAGAAGTCGACCGAAATATTCCATTTTCAGACTTCATCTAATACAGATAAAAATAATGGTATAGACAAAATTACAAGAAAATCGAACATTTATATCCAATTTTATGCGAAATCAATCCACTTTCATCTCAAGTTTCTGGTTGAGGGAAACATTTAGATATAGTAAGTTGTAAAGAATAGCTGACTTGTATCTCAAGTTATGGCAAATACAAATATTGAAAATTACGACACTTTGTGTGTGAGGTACCAGAAGGAATATGTAGATACATATGAACTTTTCAAGAGATCTTGTGTTAGCAAAAATATTTGTATGCGTGAAATTTGAAGAGAGTTGGATGCTTATTTCGCTTTCTTTGAGCGTTTTGTTTTTCAAAATCTTGAACCCTATGTGGGGGAGGTACCAGAAGAAAAGGTCCGATTTCTACTATCTTTATAACAGATCTTGTGTTAATGGGAATATTGAGATGTACCATGCCTGGAAATGGAATCGGATGTTAATTTCGCGATTTATTACCCCTTGTGGGGGAGATATCAGAAGGAATGGTCCGATCTCTACAATATTTATGACAGATCTTGTGTTGATAGAAATATTTAGCTGTACCAAGTCTGAATGGAATCGGATGTCAATTTCGCGCGTTATGAGTTTCATGGATATTCAACATTTGTGGGGGAGGTTCCAGAAGGAATGGAATGATGTATGCAATCTTCACTCCAGAACTTGGGTTAATAAGGATATTGTGATGTGTGTAGTTTGACGACAATCGGAATCTTACAACACATATTATAAGGGTTTTAATTATTCAAAATATTGACCCTTTGTGGGCAGGTACTTGATGGAGTGGACCGATATTCTCGATTTTAGCAACTGACCTATCACTGATGCAAATACTAGGATTTGCAATGTTGGAGCAAAATGTGAATATTTTCTCTTCTTGTGCAGTATTTTTTTTTTTTTTTTTTTTTTTTTTTTTTTTGCCCATCTCCGAACTTAATCCAAGTTTGATAATAATATTACGATGTACCAAGTTTGGTATCGGATACTCCTTTCAAGAGTTATCGTAAGCACCAGCCAACCAAACAGACAACGGACGGATATCGCTAGATCGTCTCCAAATGTCCTGGAAGGGATTTGGTCCAAGAGGACCTTGGGTCTAATACCGTTATTTCGAAGAGGCACGTTTTGGCCGTATCAAACGATATATTCCCTCTCGAACCATATGGCTGAGGTATTACAATATATTTCACGTAGCCGGTGTTGGACATAACCAGAGGAGAAAATCTTAAGCCCCAGCCGAAGGCCTGCTGACCGAAACAGCATCAAAATTAGGGTTTAAATACCCATATCTCTGAATCTAAGAACAATAATAGCACCAATTTTAGCATTTTGGAAAGGCTGAAACGAAAGCTATAAATTGGCATACAATTTGTGGACTTCCAAAATGGTGCCTTGTTGGACATTTTGGGGAATTTTTTAAAAAATCCGGGTCGAAAAAATCGACAGTTTTTTTTCTCTATTTTTCTATATCGGTTTATTAGGTCCATGGCCTACCCGGGTCTTGCACCTGGAGTTTCGGGTCAAATATCCAGGTATACGGGTCCGTCCTCTAAGAAAAAATCCCGATTAGTACCCTCATCAATACCTAACTGCGGACAAAAGAGTGATCTGTGCAAAATTTCAGCTTCCTATCTTAATTCGTTTGAGCGTTATTGCAACCGAAAGACGAACCAGGCTAAATCATCTTCGAATTTTACGCTAAACTACGTTTGGTCTAAAATTATTATTTCGATGAGTTACAAACGGAATGAAGAACTTAATATACCCTCCACACTATGTACGATGGAGGGTATACAAATCCCAGAATTTTTATTAAGTTGTTGTTTCCAGTTTAGCTTTGTTTGCTTATTTTTCGGAAGCTTCGTGAAGGTTTCAAATCTAATTTTGGCTAAGTTTTATAACCTCTACCATACAGGGTATATTAAGCTCGTCATTCCGTTTGTAACTCTTCGAAATAATAATTTTAGACATAACAAGGTATATATATTCATGATAAGCATAAAATTCTAAGACGATTTAGCCCTGTCTGTCTGTTGTAATCAGGCTAGAGTCAAAGATAAGAAACTAAAATTTTGCACAGGCAAAATTGTTTTACAGGCATGTCCAGTTCGAAGATATTCGTGTAGCCCCCATATAACAGTACCCCCCGATATTCGGTATTTTTATGATTTTAGCTACACTTCACCCCCGGAAGAGAAATGTCTATATAGATCCACGAAATGCTGTAGCCCACATGCCACGGTACCCCCCGATATTCGGCATTTTGACGACTTTAGCAACAATATTTACCGAAATTCTTTGAAATTTCGTATTTGAAGTTCCAAATAGGTACAACACCCTGTGACAAAAAATTGTCTATGCCGGTCTTCGTATATCCCCGATATAACGGTATAATATATTCGGTATTTAGATGATTTTAGCTACATTATTTCCCAGATTTTTTTTTAAGTTTTGTATTTGAATAGTGTTGTGGCTTATGACAAAAGTTGCCTGTGCAGGTCCACGTCTTCGTATAGGCCCAAATAAAGGGTGATAAAAAGTAACACAAAAAATTTAATTTTGATGCAACTTTTTTTATTTGGTTCAGTATACTCTGACAAATCAAATCATGAATAGACTTACGCTTGAACAACGCTACGAAATTATCCAAATTTACTTTGAAAATCAGGCTCTGGAGCAATTGGCAAATGGCCCGTTGTTTTATCGCAAAATTGTGTTCAGCGATGAGGCGCATTTTTGGCTTAACGGGTTTGTCAATAAGCAAAATTGTCGCATATGCAGTGAGACCAATCCACAAGAGACCCTACAGACTCCATTACATCCAGAAAAATGCACCGTATGGTGCGGTTTTCGCGCTGGTGGCATCATCGGGCCTTATTTCTTCAAAAATGAGGCCGGAGCTCGCGTTACGGTCAATGGAGATCGTTACCGCACCATGGGCAATGATTTTTTGCTTAAAAATATGGATGACATTGATCCGGAGGAGATGTTGTTTCAACAGGATGGCCATACGGCGAACTCAACCATCGACTTATTGAAATCAAAATTTGACAATAAGTTGATTTCGAGAAGTGGACCTGTCAATTGGCCTCCAAGGTCAAGGTGCGATTTGACACCTCTCGATTATTTCCTGTGGGGCTACGTGAAGCCACTGGTTTATGCTGATAAACCAGCAACAATTGACGCCTTGGAGGCCAGCATTGTTCGTGTTATTCGTGGCATACGACCAGCAGTGCTCGAAAAAGTGACCAAAAATTGGACGTCCAGAATGCACTTCGTTAAGAACACCGCGGCTGTGCCCATATGCCCGAAATCATTATCAAATGTTAATGTCACGTATTGATATTTCGAATAAAAAAAATGATTACAATTTAATTTTTTGTCTTATTTTTTACAATTTCAAGTTCTATCGCGCTTAAAAAACAACCTTTATAACGGCTATATTCGATATTTTTAAAATTTTAACAGGATTTTTAAGGGATTTTATTTATTTATTTATTATTATTAATATTTTTTTTTTTTTTTGAAAATTTCCAAAATTCATTCCAAATGGTCGAGGGTATTCAAAGTTCGGCCGAACTTACTGCCTTTTTACTTGATTTAAATAGAAATCAACTTGTTCTGATTCTTTTCGTGTAACAATAGTATGCTAATTAAACGCTGACACAGAATGTATACCTATTTTTTGAAAATTTCCATTAATCCAAATTGTTTTAATTGATTTCCGGTTGGACCACTTTGGAATATTTGGTAGTTTTTTTTTTTCAAAAATAAAATATGGAGTGGCAACACTAAAGCGTAAGCAATGATGAAAGCAAAACAATGACGTCGTCATCGTTGTCAATACCAAAAAAAACAAGTTAAAAAGTATCAGTCGGTATTGCCGACAGATATATACCCTCAGCCTATGTTCGATTAAATAATCGAAATATATTTGACTAGTGTTACAATTATTCAAACGTTTGACCCTCTATGGAGCCGGTTTCAAAGGAATGGGCCAATATTGTCCATTTCGTATCAGACTCAAAAATATGAAGAAAAGTTATTTATGTCAAATTTTATGCGAAATCATAAATTCCGATAAATTTCATATTCATATCAGGCTTCTTATTGAGAGAAATATTTGAACATAGCAAACAGTAAAGGATTGCTAAATTGTTTCGAAAGTTATGACAGATACAATTATTGAAAATTGTGACCCTTCGTATAAACTTCACAACAGATATTGTGTTTGCAAAAATATTTGTGTGTGTGAAATTTGAAAAGAGTTGGATGCTTATTTAGCTTTATTTGTGCGATTTGTTTTTCAAAATCTTGAACCCTATGTATAGGGGAGGTACCAGAAGAAATGGTTCAATCTATACCACCTTTATAACAGATCTTGTGTTGATAGAAATATTGAGATGTGCCAAGTCTAAATGGAATCGGATCTTAATTTGGCTTTTTATGAGCTTCATGGGTATTCAAAATTTCGACACTTTGTGGGGGAGGTACCAGAAGGAGTGGACCGATACATTCCATGTTAACACCAGATCTTGGGTTTATAAAAATATTGGAATTTGTGAAATTTGAAGACGTTCGGACTCTTACATCACATTTTATAAAAGTTGTAATTATTCAAAATTTTGACCCTTTGTGGGGGAGGTCCCTGATGGAGTCGACCGATATTGTCCATTTTCGCACCTGACCTAGCACTGACGCAAATATTAGGATTTGCAAAGTTAGAGCAAAACCGGTTAATCGCTTCTCTTTGTGTGCAAAAAATATTTTTTGAAATTTCGACCTTTTGTGGGGGAGGTACCGGAAGGAGTGGACCGATACATTCCATTTGCGCACCAAACCTTGTGCTAATAAAATTATTGCGATGTGTGAAATTTGAAGACTATCGGGCTCTTACATCACATTTTATTAGGGTAGTAATTATTCAAAATTTTGACCCTTTGTGGGGGAGGTCCCTGATGGAGTGAACCGATATTGCCCATTTTCGCACCTGAACTAGAACTGATGAAAATATTAGGATTCGCAAAGTTCGAGGAAAATCGGATTATCCTTTCTCTTTCTGTGCAATAAATTATTTTCTTTGAAAATTTGGACATTTTGTGTGGGAGGTACCAGAAGGAGTGGACCGATATAGCCCATCTCCGAACTCGATCTAAGTTTGACAAAAATATTGCGATGTACCAAGTTTGGGCCAAATCGGATACTCCCTTCGAGAGTTATCGTGCGCACCAGCCAGCCAGACAGACAGACAGACAGACGGACGGACGGACGGACATCGCTAGATCGACTCCAAATGTTCTGAAACGGATTTGGTCCAAAGAGACCTAGGGTCTAAAACCGTTATTTCGACTAGGCACGTTTTGGCCGTATCAAATGATATATACCCTCTGTAGCCATATGGCTGAGGGTATAAAAAATGTATCTACCACGTTGCTGTTGTTGTTGTTGTTGTCGTTGTTTGTGTTTTCTTACCTCAGTTAACAGCTGTTTGTCTCGGTAGCTAACAGCAAATCAAACAAATCATCTGTCTTCTTTACACAATAAATACACGAGCAAATAAACAATAACACTTTTTATTCACACTATAAACGTTTCTTTTTTTGTTCGCCAAAACCGCCTTTAATTTGTTTATTTATTTAATTTACAACCACTTTCAAGATATTGTCACCGAGAACGGTCATAAAACACTTTCCGAGATGCAAGAATAAAACAACTGAAACACTCATCAAATAAATAAATAAATGGAAAATGGAATTCAATTATTTAGCGTTCAACTCTGACGGCGCATTTCACTGATTTCGTTTGTCCGCTTTTTAATCGAACCGACCGATCACCGCTGCCGCGTGTTTTTTTGCCGCTTCGTTTTAATTGGAAACTAATTGTCAAGCGGACTGAATGAACGGAGAAGCACAACTATTCTTCGCATTAAAAGTTTGTGTGATTTTTGGTGGCCGTATGCTTTTTGCTACTTTATCGTCTCTTTTGTTTTCTTCGCTACTTTTGTTTTTATGAAATGAGCACAAACAATGTGGACTTTGTTATGAGATGGGGATTCCGTTAATGTTTTTTTTTTTTTTTTAGAAAACATTCACTCATTCCATTCATGAATTTTCACTCAATTGTTATTAATGAAATAACAATCTAGTTGTGTAGGGCTGAAAATGTGGCATATTTTGGAGCTGTGTGTGGTATTATCGTTGTATTCGTGGTTGGCAACTCAGAACAAAAGTGTGATATCATTTTATGTTTAGTATTGTAGGATACTTTAGGGGGTGTAAAGAGAATTCAAATTTGGTAGTGTTGCCACTGTACAACATAAGCGAGAAGATGTGTACTGATTCGATTAAAATTAGACTCAAATTTTCTGATTGGACACAGTCATGGTAGAAGACTATATAGTCACACAATGACAATGAACTGGTAAACCAAATTTGAAATTGAAAATGTTGAATGAAAAATTATTTAAATTTGTAAAAAATATTGAAAAACGTGTATTTTTAATATCCTCCGAATGACGGTGTATTGGAAAACATATAAAAATCTACTTATATTTGAAAAGAAATTACAAATTTTTTGACATATCAATGTTCCTAAGCCTTGATGCATCTACCTGTATTCTTCTACCGTGGATGTAGGCATGGCTCAATTAACAAATAAAAAAACATTAAGTTCGGCCGGGCCGAACTTTTAATACCCTCCACCTTAGGTTAATGGAAACATTAGAACCAATTATGACCCAAATTTTAGACACATTCGTGGGAAAATGTGGCAAAAATCATCAAAATACCGAATATCGGGGGGTACCGCTATATAGGGCTATACAAAAACGAGGACCTATACATACAATGTTTCGCAAACGGAGCTAGAACTCATTATGATTAACAAATGCCAATTGTTTAAATAATTCCGTGAAAAAATGTGGCAAAAGTCATCAAAATACCGAATCTCGGGAGGTACCGTTATATGGGGATTATACCAAAACGTGGACCGATATATCTCATTTTCAATACCAACCATCATAGACACAATACAAATTATTCTGCTAAATTTTTACGCTCTACGTCACATAATGTGGCCTGTATCGTGATTTCAACAGGCAGACGGACAGACAGACGGATATGGCAGAGAATTTTATGCTGATTATAAATATATATATACATTCTGGGTTCTACGACGAATATTTATGTTACAAACGGAATGACAAAGTAAATATACCCTCCTTTCCAAGGTGGAGGGTATTAAAAGGTTGATGAACATCAAAGAAAGTAGGAAAATGCAAACCTGTAGTGGAGTCTTATTGTGTCAAATGGACTTATTATACCCTTCACCTTACATAATACGGAGGGTATATTAAGTTCGTCATTCCGTTTATAACTCATCGACATAATAATTTTAGACCTAAAAAAGTATATATATTCTTGATCAGCGTAAAACTTTTAGATGATTTAGCCCTCTCCGTCCGTCCACCTGTTGTTATCACACTAGAGTCAAAACAAATTAAAATAGAAAGCTAAAATTTTAAACAGATTTGTCTGTTGTCTGCAGGCATGTAAAGTTCGAGGATGGGCTATATCGGTCCACGACATTGTATAGCCCGCATATGACGGTACCTCCGATATTCGGTATTTTAATGATTTTAGCCACATTTTTCAATAAAATTGTCTGATATTCTACACAAGTAGTTCATTGCGAGCACTTTATCCCCTGAAAGAGAATTGTCCATATAGGTCCACGATGTCGTATAGCCCCCATATAAGGGTACCCCCGATATTCGGTATTTTGACTATTTTAGCCACACTTTTTAATGGGATTGCCTGAAATTCTACAAAATGAAAGACAATTATCTATATAGGTTCATAATAACGTTCAAATTACGTACTTAGAGCTCGTAATGGGAACTACAGTCTGTGACAGAAAATTGTCTATTTAGGTCCACGTCTCTGTATAGCCCCTGCAGCCAAAATGTTTGCGTGCCCAAGGCTAAAATGCACCCTCCAGAATATTCGGCATTTATTCTGATGCCACGGTCGATTAATACGATTAATAGCGGACAGCGACCATCGGCTATTATGGCGGCCCACACCATCACCCTGGCCGGCGCTTGAGTTCTGGTGGCCAACCGAAGGTGCACATTTTCAGCTGACCTCTTTGGCAAGTAAACACGATCATTTTGTTCCTTTACAAGCTGCTGGGCAACGAATGTTTTCTTATCGGAGAAAACCAAATGCTGCAGTTCACTACTTTCGGCCAAGCGAAGCAAATCTTTAGCTCTTTTGAGTCTATTTTCTTTATGTTGCGGTGTAAATTCTTGCACTTTTTTGAATTTCAATGGCTTTACCCCGAGCTTATTTTTCAATATTTGCCGAATGGAATATTGCGATATGTTTAGCTCACGAGCCATTTTTCGGCCACTGCGACGCGGGTTTCGATGAAGTCGCTTCTTTACTTTTCGGACCATTTCAGCTAATGTTGTTGTTTTCTTCCGTTCATTTCCTTGACGTCAGGCTGATATCACGGTTACGAGCGATGGTACGAGACACAACAGATTTATTCACATTTAAGAGCTTTGGCTTCCAGCCAAATATAGAGAAATCACACTATCACGCTTGAATTCCATCAGGAATAACGTTTTTTCTGGAAAATTCTCACCAAAATGCTTTTGTACGCTTGTAAACAATTCAATGAGCTGTCACTGGAATAATTTAAACAGCTGTCGAACGAGTGGCTTAGAAATGGCAGCAGTCTGAAGTTGGTTTGCAATTTTTTCATCTCACTCTGTATTTTCATAAATTCAGATAAAGTGCGACTTTATCCCTAAAATGTTTTTTGTATAACCTCCACCTTGTCGTAGACCCCACAAAGTGGATTCTAAGTCAATTAAACGATGTCTGTCTGTCCTGTCTGTCTGTTGAAATCACGATGCAGCTCACATTATTTGAAGTTTTTCGGCACATTTTTTAACGGGTTTGTCTAAAATTTGGTATTTGTAAGTCATAATGGGTTCCAGCTCGGGTGGCAGAACTTTGAAAATTACGGTCCACGTTTTCCTATAGCGCACGTATGACGATACCCACCGATGTTCGGTATTTTGATAACCAGCTTTAAACCATACTTACAATTTTTAATTATACCCTACCCCACATAGTAGTAAGGGTAGTTTGTTATGTCTTTGGGCATTTGTTTGTAACATAGAAAAGGAAGCGAGATAGACCCATAGTTATTTTGGGGAATATTCATAGAATCACATTCTGAGTAGATTTATGCATATTAGTCCGCCCAAAAAATTAATAAAATGCAGGTCGCAATTAAAATCCGATTGAGATGAAATTTTGCAAACAATATTTTTTTGGCCCAAGGACGAACCCTATTGATATCTTCAACCGATTTCGAGTTAATTGTGCACCAAATGGCTAATATTAGCCCAAATGGACTGAATTTTGGCAATTACGACTGGATTCATCCTATAAACGTGTGCTTCAAATTTGGTGTAAATCGGTTGAGATATAGCTATAGTGCCCATATATATGTTATATCCGATTTGGGGTTTAAAGTCACTCACAAGCGTAATATACATTCCATAACAATGATCTTTGGTACAAGATATCAGATACAGATCTGAAATAAGTGTATCAAATTTTGTAAAGATCGGTTCAGATTCGGATATATATGGGAGCTGTATATATTCTCAACCGATTTCGGGTTAATTGTGCACCAATTAGCCAATATCATTCCAAATAACCTGAATTTTGGCATATCCGACAGAATTCAGTCTAGAAGCAGGTACATAGAATTCGGAGAAAATCGGTTTACACATAGCTATAGCTCCCATATATATGTTTCATACGACTTGGTGTTTAAGTCCCTCACAAGCGTAATATACATTCGACAACAATGATATTTTGTACCAGTTATCAGATACAGCCCAGAAAAACATTTGCCAAATTTTACCCAGATCGGTTTGGATTTGGATATAGCTCCCATATATATCCTTAATCCGATTTCAGGTTTATTGTGCAAATATTAGCTAAAATTATCCCAAATGACGTACGTCTCCATTTTGTTCAACTCGACTCCGATATATATTTCTCCAAGGATATCATGTACTTCATAGCTAACTATAACTGCTCTAAAGCCATATGTTGATAGGTAGTATAACCTAATTGAAATAAATTATTTTGTAACGGGAGCTCTACTAAATGTACATAGTGGTGTAGGGTATCATATAGTCGGCCCCGTCCGACTTTTGACTTTTCCTTACTGGTTTTATTTTTAACAAGTTAACTTTGAATACCCTCCACCATTTGGAAATTTTCAAAAAATAAAATCCTTAAAAAATTCTGTTTAAATTTTAAAAATACCCAATATAGCCGTTTTATTGGAGTCTATACGACTTGGACCTACATAGACATTATTTGTCATAAGCCATTACCATATTCAAATTCGAAAACTTGAAATAAACGGTGAATAATGTAGCTAAAATCATCAAAATATCGTATATAGGTATGTACCGTTACATCGGAGCTGTGCGAAGACTTGTACCAGCATAGACAACTTTCTGTCATAGGCTGCAGCATCCATTACGAAGTTCAAATACGACATCTCAAACAATGTCGGTGTGTATTGTACCTAAACTCGTCAAAATACCGAATATAGGCAGGTACTGACATATATGGGACCTGGACCTGCATAGACAATTTTCTGTCACAGACTGTAGATCCCATTACGAATTCTAAATACGTAATTTGAAACAATTCCTGTGAATAATGACGATAAAATCATCAAAATGCCGAATATTGGGAGGTCCGTTATATGAGGGCTATACGAAGACGTGGACATGCACAGACAGTTTTCTGTTATAGGCTGTAGTATCCATCACGAACTTCAAATACCAATTTTGAAATAATTTCGGGGAGTAATGTCGCTAAAATTATCAAAATACCGAATATCGGGAGGTACCGTTATATGGGGGCTATACGAAGACGTGGACCTACATGGCCCATTTACGAACGTAACCTGCCTACTGGAAAAATAAACATGTGTTCAAAATTTTAGCCTTCTATCTCAATTCGTTTGAAAGATAGCATAATTACAACAGACAGACAGACGGACAGACATACAGACGGACATCTCTAAATCGATTTAGAATTTTACGCTGGTCAAGAATATATATATATATATATATATATATATATATATATATATATATATATATATATATATATATATATATATATATATATATATATATACCTTGTTGGGTCTGACATGAGTGAGTTAATATACCCTCCATAGTATGGTGGTGCTTTAAATATTAACAATATGTACATATGTCCATGTACACATATATTTAAACGTATCAATAAAATAATATTTAAAAGGTTCAACACACCGACCGGTGCGGATATCAATTGTTTTGTGATTGATTTAGTGTTGTTCATCATATTTTCAGACTTCATCAATCCGCTCAGCAACAACACACACACATACCCAACAATGTCTTACCACAGCAATAACAATTAAAAACCACAAACAAATGCATGCACACACACACATTGATATCCATGTGCGTGTGTGTTGCTTGTGGGTGTGCAGTATTTGCAGGCAATGGCTGAAACCAATATTTTTATTAAATTGAAAGATATATATTTTTAATAAATTGAAAATTGTTTCAACACCATCAATAATAGTTGTGCACGACACGAAAGAGGTGAATAAAACTGCCGAGTAGTCGAAAAGGAAGAACAAGAATTTAAAACTCTGAATTGTCGTCTGGCCACAAGTATTGTATTCTTGTTGATCACTTTCTGTTGCTGCTGCTGCGGCTGTTTGTTGCACAATCAGCACGACAGGCTTTGAATCAAGAGAGCGAGGAGCAGCAGCAGCAACAGCATCTGAATGAAATGCAACACAAAACGTTCCAATGCAGACAGGCATACATTTTCCGAATGCACACCCAAAGGACATAATGAAAATGCAAACACCTACAAACCATGCGACCAGCCAAACAACAGATGCACATTGCGTATTTCGTTGGATGGACCCAGCCAGCCAACCATCCATCCATGCATATGGTGCATCGCTGGACCATGTGCACCCGAACATTTATGACCATAAACAAGAGCATGAAAATTACCCAACATTGATTGAAAAATATGCCGAACAACAATACAAACGACGACCATCACCCCCACCACCACAGCGAAGACAGTGGAACAAATTCGTCAATTCGTGGCAAATGGCTGCGGATGACATAGTAGATTTCTATTTTTTTAGTCCATTAAACAATTTATTTATGCAAATATTCACTGAACCAAATAATTTTAGTGGTTGAACGGATTATGAACTTTTTTTGCAGAAATAGGAAAAAAACTGAAATACATCGCATGTGTAGTTAATATAATTGCAACAACAATTACGATGCTAATATTTTATGGCGTAACTAAAAAAAACACAAACATAGTTTATTGATTTTTTCCCATCCCTGAACTACCGTGCTGTGTCAGCATTGTTAACCCATTGACATTTATCCAAATGGAAATAAACAGTATGCCTCTGAATTATTATTACGGCATGATTTTTTTTTTTGAGGAATTACATCATTTTTTAGATTTCATTCGAAACGTTGAAATTCGTAGCTTTTCATAAGCAATTTGAGAATTTTATTTGTAATTCGAAACATTTCAATTTTAATACCGAATCATTCCAATTGACATTTAAATTATTTCATTTGTGATTCGAATTATTTTCTTTGTAATTCTAAAAGGCAAATTTGACGGCAATGCAATTTTTGTATTTTTTTTTTTATTCGAATCTCAAATGGAAAATGTTACTCAAATTATAAAAAATGAAGTAATTTGAATTTCAATTAAAATAATCCGATTTAAAAAAAAGTAGGATAGCTTTAGCGGACGGCCCAACTTTGAATAACCTTCACAATTTGGAACGAATTTGGCAATTTTCAAAAAAAAAAAAAAAAAAACATCCCTAAAAAAATCTGGATCATTCCAATTGGCATTTAAATTAATTCATTTGTAATTCGAACTATTTTCTATGTAATTTTAAAAAGCTAATTTGAAGGCAATGCAATTTTAGTATTTTTTTATTTGAATCTCAAATGGAAAATGTTACTCAAATTATAACAAATGAAATAATTCGATTTAAAAATAGTAAAAAAGCTGTAGCGGAACTTTAAATAACCTTTACAATTTGGAACAAATTTGGCAATTTTCAAAAAAAAAAAAAATCCCTTAAAAAATCTGTTCAAATCTTAAAAATACCGAAAGTAGGGTCAATACGACGACGTAGACCTGCATAGGCAACTTTTGTCATAACCCATTATAATATTAAATGCGAAAAAATCGGACCTGGACCTGGACTTTAGCTAAAATAATCAAAATACCGAATATCCGGAGGTACCATTATATAGGGGCTATACAAAATGTATATCTGCACAGAAAAATTTCTGTCATAGGTTGTAGTCTGCATTACGAACTTTAAATGCCAAATTTGAAACAATTCCGGTAAATAATGTCGCGAAAATCATAAAAATACCAAATATTGGGAGGTACCGTAATATGGGCGCTATACGAAGACCTGGACCTGCAAAGACAATTTTCTGTTTTTGGCTGTAGTATCTATTACGAACTTCATATACGAAATTTTAAACAAATCCGGTGAATAATGTAGCTAAAATTATGAAAATACTGAATATCGGGAGGTACCGTTGTATGGAGGCTATACGAAGACCTGTACATTGCATTTACAATTTTCTGTCACAGACTATAGCACCCATTAGCACCTTCGAATATGAAATTTGAAACAATTCCGGTGAATAATGTAGCTAAAATCAAGAAAGTATACAATATCGGGAGGCACCGTTATATGAGGGCTATACGAAGACGTGGGCCTGCACAGACAACTTTCTGTCATAGGCTGTAGTATCCATTACGAACTTCAAATACCAAATTTGAAACAATTCCGGTGAATAATGTAGCTAAAATCATCAAAATACCGAATATCGGGAAGTACCCTTATATAGGGCCTACACGAAGACGTGGACCTGCAAAAACAATCTCCTGTCATAGGCTGTAACATCCATTTCGAACTTCAAATACCAAATTTGAAACAATTCCGGTGAATAATGTAGCTAAAATCAAGGGGCAATACGAAGTCGTGGACCCCCACAGACAATTTTCTGTAATAGGCTGTAGTATCCATTACGAACTTCAAATACCAAATTTGAAGCAATTCCGGTGAATAATGTCGCTTAAATCACCAAAATACCAAAAATAGGAAGTTACCATTATATGGGGGCCATACCAAAACGTGGACCTACATGACCCATTTTCAATCCCAAAAGTCCAGACAGACATAATATACATTTAAGTATAATTTTATCAACCTGCTTCATTTTGTTCGGAAGCAAGAGTCGACATAAAATGTTATGCTGATCAAGAATATATATACTTTGTGGGGTCTAAAATGTATATTTCAAGGTGTTACAAACCGAATGACAAACTTAATATACCCTCCAAACTATGGTGGAGGATATAAAAATTAAAATTTCGAATAACAACTGACTTAAAGATTCATTAACGTCCAAACGAAAGGACTGAATTCAGAATCTGGAAATTCTGGGTGAGGGTCACTCTTGGTCCGAAGCGGTCAGATAAGGCTGGGATTTTTGAAATTCGTACTCGGAGTGTACGAAAGGTATTTAAAGGTACTGGAGGAAGCTGTAGACGTAGAAATTTGGAATGGGGGCCACTGATGAAGTGTATCATAGATGAACCAAAGTTTTTTTTTTTTTTTTTTTTTTTTGGAAACTCGCATTATGTGTGTACCAAAAGTACTAAAATGTACCAAACATCGTACCATTTCGTATCAACTGAACGGCTAGAGCTAAAAATTTTAAATTTGGATTGGAAATCAAGGTTGAGGAGCAGAGTCGATGTAAGGAGGTTATTTTTAGTAGTATATATAAGTAGTATTCGCACTTCAATGTACTAAATGGTACCAATAGGAGTGGCCCGAGTGTGTTGATGGAAATATTGTGATGTGCCAAGTCTAAATGAAATCGGATGTTAATTTCGTGTTTTATGAGCTTCATGGATATTCACAATTTTGACCCTTTGTGGGGCAGGTACCAGAAGGAGTAGACCGATATTGCCCATCTTCGAACACGATCTAAGTTTGGTAGTATTATTAGGATGTGCCAAACCGGATACTCCCTTCGAGAGTTATAGTGCGCACCTGCCAGACAGACACACGAACGGACGGACACACAATGTCCTGAAACGGATTTGGTCCAAAAACCAGTCATATGGCTGAGGCTAAAAGATATAAATAAATAAACGAGGCCGAACTTTTAGAACCCTCGAACATTGGGTAAAGAAAACATTTTTATATAGAAGTATTTTAATTCAACCGTGTTCCACTTTAAACTACAAATACCAGTTAGACAGTTTGAATAATGTAGTTAAACTTTTCAAAAAAAAAGAACAAGTAAAAAAGCTATAAGTTCGGCCGGGCCGAACTTTTAATACCCTCCAACATTTGGTACAAATTTGGCAATTTCCAAAAAAAATAAAATAAAATCCGTTAAAAATTCTGTTAAAATCTTAAATATACGGAATGGCTATACGACGACTTTTTGATAAGTTATTACAATATTTAAATGCGAAACTTGAAGAAAAATCTGTTTATAATGTAGCTAAAATCATCAAAATACCGAATATATGGGGTTACGGTATATGGGGGCTATACGAAGACGTGGACCTGCACAGACAATTTTCTGGCATGGGCTGTAGTATCCATTACGAACTTCACATGCGAAATTTGAAACAATTCGGTAAATAATGTCGCTAAAATCATCAAAATACCGAATATCGGGGGTTACGGTATATGGGGGCTATACGAAGACGTGGACCTACATGGCCCATTTTCTGTTTTATGCTGCAGTATCTATTACGAATTTCAAATACCAAATTTAAAACAATTCCGGTGAATAATGTCGCTAAAATCGAATATCGGTTGGTACCGTTATATGGGGGCTGTATGATATTATGTACCTACATGGCCCATTTACGAACTTAACCTGCCTACAGGCAAAATATACATGTGTGCAAAATTTTAGCCTTCTATCTCAATTTGTTCGAAAAATAGCGTGATTACAACAGACAGACAGACGGACAGACAGACAGACGGACATGGCTAAATTGTCTTAGAATTTTACGCTGATCAAGAATATATATACCTTGTTGTGTCTGACATGAGTATTTCGAGGAGTTACAAACGGAATGACAAAATTAATATACCCTCCATAATATGGTGGAGGGTATAAAAAAAAATGAGTCAGTCCATGGTACAATGAAGAGAAGGTAGGTCAACTTTGAAAAAATTGCAAGTATAGAGGTCTACCTGTTTGGCTTGTAATGTCAGAATTGCTACCAAAACAATAAAAAATCAAACAACTTGTTGCATTTATTTTGAATAAATAATTTCAAACCGCGAAAAATGAATGAAAGGGCAAAATTTATTTTCAAAATCATGTTCTATATATCTCTTATGGTTTATTTCGCGACAAAAACTGTAGATTTTGTCGAGGTATACGTTGCAATAAGCATTTTGAAAACACCCAAATTTGAATATTTCCTGAACAATTTTTTTATTATTGAAAAAATACACACACATAAACATATGAAGTTGACATATTAAGCCAGAAAAATAAAAAAAATTGAAATCATATGGTTGTTCTGCCCTACCTTGAATTCATTGTACCATGAGTCAGTCCCTTATATGGGGGTCAGACTAAAAAGGTACCCATTTTGACAACTTTAAAGTACTACAAGGGTTGTTATCTATTGCAGGTTTTAAAGTCCAATTTTGAAAAAAATTCCGTGGGTAAATGTGATTATCAAAATACCGAATATCAAAAAGTACCATTTTATGGCGGCTATAAGAAAACATGGACCTAGATACTCAATATTCTGCCATTAAGAACAACAAATACCAATTTTTAGACAAATCTGTAGAAAAAGGTGGTAAAAAACATTAAAATACCGAATATCGTGAGGCACCGTCATATGCGGGCTATACGAAAACGTGGATCTATACATACAATGTTCGGCCACCGGAGCTAGAATCCATTATGATCTACGAGTACCAATTTTTAGACAAATCCGTGGAAATATGTGACAAAAATCATAAAAATACCGAATATGGGGTCTGTACCAAAACGTGGACGTTTTTAAATATATCGACAAACGCCAATCCCACATTTATTACCCTCACTAATATAAGTCCTATGTACTGTACCAATCCGGATATTTCATGTGTCAATCTGGCTCATCATAAACCCTGGCAAAAAATAATGTTTATTTTTAGTTAATAATTTTACCAAAGTATTTCCAATAAAAGGAGTGTTTTTTTTTTTTCTTTTTGGTATTTTGTTTTCATAAAAAGTGTATAGCTGGGCTTTATTTGTGGGTTTAAAATAAACTGAAATATGGTTGATGCGTCTGGCTATCAACTACCATGTTAGCAGCTTGTTCAGCATATAAATCTAGCAGGGTTGCCAGAACTGCAAAAATAGAAACAATTTTTTTTTTTGGAAAATTATGGCGAATTATTATAAATTGCGATTTGGAAGATTTTTTTTTAATTATTTCTGATTCTAAATAGGAATATATATATTTTGCCAAGAGAAGTTATGGTAACTCTTTGTGTCGCATATTTATCACGTTAGCAACGGCTATCGCTTTTATTGAACGCCTTCTTAGCCTACGGTATGGGGGTGGGAAAAATCCATTAAATAATAATGAAAATGTTGCATTTTTTAAATTATGTAAATTGATTGTTTTTTTTTTTTTTTTTAACACAAACCTTTGCAGCAATTTGTCCCTTTAAACAAACATTGTCACACAGATGGGAGGAGGTGAGAGTGTGCGTCTCTATGTGTGTGCGTGTATTTGTAACAATATATGTGTTGAATGATGGTAGTTCAGTTGTAGTGTTTGGTTACCGATTATTTTCCCTGAGTTTCATCTGAATGAGTCTGTTAACGCGAACAATACATTGACCCGCGGGGGTGGTTTAAATTTATCCAGCAGTTTGTGTGGAAAGTTCAATCAGTTTTTTTGTTTATTTTAACAGAATTTAAACAGTAGTTAAATATTACATGTATTCTGTCAAAAACTTAATCAGACAGAAAAGGATAATATCTGTTCGACTCTCTCCTTGATCACAAAAATATATGTCTTCAACTTCTAAAATGTTGCATCTCTTCACTTTTAATGATATTTTGAACAGATTAATCATATTCAAATTTCATATGAGGCGAGGTAAACTTTTAAACCCTTCAACTAAAAAAAACCTCAAGTTTCATACGAAACAGATCCTTAAGTTAGAGAAAAATTCTTTGAATTCCCGAAGATTTTCGATATTTTTTAATTTCCTGCGAACCTTGTATTTATGTCAACATTTTACTACAGCATCCATCCAACGACTGTATCCACAGTGTGGGTTTTGACAATTTCATGTGCAAAAGTGTCCATCTTGTTATACCCTCCAAGATAGTATGGAGGGTATATTAAGTTTGTAACACCTCGAAATATACATTTTAGACCCCACAAAGTACATATATTCTTGATCAGCATAAAATTCTATGTCGATTTATCAATGTCCGTCCGTCTGTGGAAATCACTCTAGCTTCCGAACGAAACGAAGTAGGTTGATAAAATTTTACTTAAATGTGTATTATGTCTGCAGGACTTTTGGTATTAAAAATGGGTCATGTAGGTCCACGTCTTCGTATAGCGACATTATTTACAGGAATTGTTTCAATTTTGGTATTTGAAGTTCGTAATGGATACGAAGATAGAAAATGTGTCATGTAGGTCCACGTTCTCGTATAGCCCCCATATAACGGTACCTCCCCATATTAGGTAATCTGATGATTTTAGAGACATTATTTACCGGAACTGTTTCAAATTTTGTATTTGAAGTTCGTAATGAGTACTACAGTCTAAGACAGAAAATTGTCTGTGCAGGTACTCGTCCTCGCATAGCCCCCATATAACGGTACCCCCCCCCCCCCCCCCCCCCCCCCGATATTCGGTATTTTGATGATTTTAGCGACATTATTTACCGAAATTATTTCAAATTTGGTATTTGAATTTCATAATGAATACTACAGCCTATGACAGAAGTTCGCATTTGAAGTTCGTAATGGATACTACAGTCTATGACGGAAAATTGTCTGTGCAGGTCCACGTTTTATAACCCCCATGGTAACTCCCGATATTCGGTATTTTGATGATGTTAGCTACGTTATAAACAGATTTTTTTTCAAGTTTCGCATTTGAATATTGTAATAGCTTGTGACAGATGTTGTCTATGCAGGTCCACATCGTCGTATAGACCCTAAAATACGGCATACATTTTTAAGATTTTAACAGAATTTTTTAACGGATTGGTTTTATTTTTTTGAAAATTGTAAAATTTGTACCAAATGGTGGAGGGTTTTCAAAGTTCGGCCTTGCCGAACTTACAGCTATTTTACTTGTTTTTTTTTTAATTTTCCTTTTGCTATCTCACCAATATCTTTTGAAAAAACAAGAAATATTTCAATATTGGAAAATCCAGTTTGAAATTTTGTTTATTTATTTATTTATTTACTTTTCTTTTTTTTTTTTTTTGAAGTTTTAGACATAATTTTCAAATAATCCTTTTTAATGTTTGTGGGTAAAATGTTTCTTTGCAAGACATTTTCAAAATCTTTCATTTTTTGGACGTAACAAGTTTTTCTAGGTTGGCTTTGAATATTTTGTTGTCGTCTAATGAACTCTGAAGGGGGGAGTATTCGTTCTTTTGTGCACTTTCTCCTAGAAGATGCAGAGAGGCACTTTCCAATGTTGCGGTACCAAATGTAGTACGTTTTGGTACTTTTCGTACACTTATAGAGCGAATTAAAAAAAAAAAACATTTGATACATTTGTCATACACACCATGAGTGACTCTCATTCCAAATTTAAGATTTGTAGCTCTACTGCTTCCTTAAATACAAAGGATACCATATTTAGTGACTTTTAATGCTTTTCGTACCGTTCTTTCAGAAACCCATCCTTTTTGATAACTTCGGACTATTAGTGACCCTCACCCAAAATTTCTAGATTCTAGCTTCAGCCTTTTCGTCTGAACATATCGCACAATTCCATTCGGCAAATATTGAAAAATGAGCTCGTGGTAAAGCCATTGAAATTCCAGAAGGTGCAAGAACTTACACCGCAACAGAAAGAAAACAGACTCAAAAGAGCTAAAAAGTTGCTTCGCTTGGCCGAAAGTGGTGAACTGCCGAATTTGGTGAACTGCTGGACATTCGTTGTCCAGCAGTTTGTAAACAAACAAAATGATCGTATTTACTTGTCGAAGAGTTGAGCTAAAAATGTGCCCCTTCGGTTGGCCACCAGAACTCAAGCGACGGCCATGGTGATGGTGTGGGCCGCCATAACAGTCGATGGTCGTTCGATCGGAATAAATTCGGAGTATTATCGCGAAAATATTCTGGAAGTTGTATTTAAGCATTTTAGCTGCAGACCTTGGACAGCACGCGCCACCCAAGAATGGTTACAAAATTAGGTCAATCGCTCAATTTCGAGAGCACAACGCCCACCCAAATCTCTGGACTATTGTGTCTGGAGTATTTTGGAAAGCAAGAGGAATGGGCCAAAATTCCGCAGAGCAACATTCGGGAAGCGTGTGTCGGTTTCATTGGCGGTTTTAATGTCATAGGTCGTGACCAATTTGAGCAAATCTGAACTTATTCTGAAATTTGATGCTATCTCCGTCATTTTTTGCTTTCATTCAATAAAATTAAAAAAAAAAAAAAATGAATAAACACTATGGCGTTTGACTTTGTTGCAGTTTTTTTTATCTCACCCTTATTATAAGACGAATAGCAATTCCTGAAATCACGTTAGAGTCCATATTATTTGATCGACAATTTGGCACAAAGGTTCTTATTATATACAGTTCCATTGGTGTTGAAAATGGACTTTATAGGCGGACTCAAGCGGACTCTTACTGCACATATGATAAGCGTTATAAAATTTCAAAATGTTGACCCTTCGTGTGGGAGATATATCATGGAGTGGACCAATATTGTCCACTTTCGCACCGAACCAAACACTAATACAAATATTGCGATTTTCAAAGTTTGGACAAAATTTGTATACGGTAAATTATTTTCTGGAAATTTCCACCTTTTGTGGCGGGGTACCAGACTCCAAATGCCCTGAAACGGGCAGTCATCAAATGATATATACCCTTTCTAGGCAGAAATTAGCATATATACTCTCCATAATAATGGGTGTTATGTCCAAAACGATTGCGAACATGAACCCCATCATGGGTATTTTTAACCCGATTACGCAAAAGTAAATTCTAAGAGGTGGAAACACCGGATTATCCGAATTTACAAAAACATATTTACATATGCACAACATTATTTGAAAGCTTGATGGGTTTGTTCGAATCAGTTCCAGAACAACCCAAGAAAATTGCAATTTTTGTACCGGAAATTTTTGAAAAACTCCTAAAAAGTCGAAAATGGACCCATTATGGGGTATTTTGATTTACACACTCTATTAAAGCCTACACTCTTGCCTTTCCAAAATGATAACCAATGTGCTGATAGCTGTTGTAGTTCCGAAGATATTAGTGATAACAAGTAAAAACGCTGTAAGTTCGGCCGGGCCGAACTTTGAATGTGGAGGGCATTTAAAGTACGGCCCGGTACATTTGGTACAAATTTAAAAATTTTCAAAAAATAAAATACGTTAATAATGCTGTTAAAATCTTAAAAATACTGAAGGTAGTCGTATATTAGGGTCTATACGACGACGTGGACCTGCATAGTCAAAATTTGGCACAAGTTATTACAATATTCAAATGCGAAAGCTTTTTATAATGTAGCTAAAATCATCAAAATACCGAATATAGGGAGGTACCATGGGGATTATAAAACGTGGAACTGCACACACAATTTTCTGTCATAGGCTGTAGTATTCATTACGAACTTCAAATACAAAATTTGAAATAGTTCCGGTAAATAATGTCTCTAAAATCATCAAAATACCGAATATCTGGAGGTAGCGTTATATGGGGGCTATACGAAGACGTGGACCTACATGGCATATTTTCTGTCTTTAGCCGTAGTATCTATTACGAACTTTAAATATCAATTTTGAAATAATTCCGGTAAATAATGTCCCTAAAATCATCAAAATACCTCATATCGGGAGGTACCGTTATATGGGGGCTATACGAAGAGGGCACCTACATGGCCCATTTTCAATACCAAAAGTCCTGCAGACATAATATACATTTGAGTAAAATTTTATCAACCTACTTCATTTCGTTCGGAAGCTAGAGTGATTTTCACAGACGGAAGGACATTAATAAATCGACATAGAATTTTATGCTGATCAAGAATATATATACTTCATGGGGTCTAATATGTATATTTCGAGGTGTTACAAACGGAATGACAAACTTCCTCCATATAAAAATTGTGAAATTGCGATTTTCTCCACTAATTCTCTACTTTATAACTTTTGTAAGTAGTCGGCTTTCGTCTATAGTCCTTTAAAAATTCTTTAAAACATCCACATCTATAGTCCTTTAAAAATTCTTTAAAACATTCACGTCTATAGTCCTTTAAAAATTAGTTAAAAATATCCACGTTTATTGTCCTTTAAAATTTTTTTTGAAAAAATCCACGTTTATTGCCCTTTAAAAATTGTTTAAAAAATCCCAATTTTTAGTCCTTTGAATATCCTTAAAAAATTGTTCAAAAAATCCACATTTTTAGTCCTTTGAATATCCTTTAAAAATTGTTTAAAAAATTCACATTTTTAGTCCTTTGAATATCCTTTAAAAATTGTTTAAAAAATCCAAAGCAAATGAAAAGTGACAGCTCTAAGCAACTTGGTTTATTTCCAATAACAAAACCAATAACATTGGCTTCTGTGACAACCAAAACCGATAAAATTCTAATTCGAAAATAAAACCGATAACATTGATTTACATGACACCAAAGCTTTTTTTCTTGTCGTTTTTAAAACCAATAGTGGCAAAATTGCTTTCTATGACAGCCCTGAATATCTTCAGAACTACAAGAGATATCAACACATATGACACCATTTTAGAAAGGCTATATATATGATAATGCGGTATTTAGATTTTAATACTCCATTATGTGTCTATTTTTGAATTTTTAGATGTTTTTTAAAAAGTTGCGGTACAAAAACTCCAATCCAAGCATAGCCCCTAAACTCAACATAAGCCTTGTTTTCTTTTTGGAGATTAAAAAAAAATTCGGACATAGTCCCGACTGCAAACGGTCATTCTCCAATTTTTTATGGGGGTTATTACCAAAAATCATGCCATAATCACCATAATTGCAATAGGGTTTATGGCCGGGCAGCTAGATTATCTTACTATTTTTCAACACAATCTCCAGTTTACAAAAGCCAATCCCAAAGAAAACTTCTTTACAATTAATTTTCGTTTCAATATTTTAATAGCTTACTGTTCAAAAACTATCGCATTTGACTTACAAAATAAAACGTTTCATAATAAAAAAATATATATTATAAATATCATAATATCACCATAGTATAAACTGAAGGTCACATCGTCGATTTCGTTGAAGTACTCTTGCAACTTCTCGTCGCAACAACTTTGATCGATTTTGCTGTCAGAGATGACACAACGACGAAGAAAACAAATTCCCATTGTAAATATTTTTCGAGTGACGGACACTAGGATTTCGTTTTGATAACAATCACAAATGAGTCTCCGCCAGCACCTCCCGCCTGCACCCCATCCAGCACTTGGTGCATAAGAAAATGTTGTTTATGGTAGATGTGGGACCATGGTGTGGTTAAACAATGAGCCCGACCAAACCATTTGATGCCCGTTTTGGGATTTTCTATAATCGCATCAAAATTGCTGACCTCATCATCGTCGCCAGCATCAATGTGGGATTGCTTTGAAGCATCCTCTCGCGAGAGATGGTCATTGGCTTGTTGGTGTAACGGATTCATGTGCCAAATGAAAATCGCTACTTTGGTGGTGGCTAGGGAGGGATTGGAGGAGTTTGCAACATTCAAGCTGTTGCTGTTGTTTTCCAAGGAACTGTTGTGGTTACTGTGGCTGGATGTGGCCAAAACATACCCTGCTGCCCCATTGTCACAGGACATGGGCACAAAGGCCACAAAGAATTTTTCCATTTGAGCTGGTGCGGTGGTGGTGGTGGTGGCGGATTCATTGGCTCGCAGATTTAGGCAGATTATGCTCTGCTGCAGGGCATCGTGGCGAATGGTTATACGCTGACCAAACTCAGCATAATACTGATTAACAGCCAACTGATGATCCTGAGTCAAATGGGTTAGCAGTTGCCATTCGTTGTGCAGAATTTTGGTGATGGTTGGGGTGTTGTCTGATGTTGTTTGTCTTGTTGACAAATTACCATTAGTCATTTGTTGTAGTTGTCCTGGTTGGTGTTGTTGAGTTGAGGCCATAACTTCAGTTGCTTCATCTGCTTGGGGCATCACGTTCTGTTGCAAGCAACATAATTTCCCAGTTGGGCACTGATAATATTGCTTTTGATGCTGATGCTGCTGCTTCTGCAGTCCTTGATGAGCTCTGGCTTCTTCATAAACTCGTAATATATATTTATTTGGTGTAGGTGTTGTTGTTATTGCAACATTATTTACAATTGCAACTTTATCTGGCTTATAACACTCTCTGCAATGACATTTTGCTCCGGCTGCTGCTGCTGCAGTTTGGACAGCCAATTCATTGCTAGCAAAGGTTGGATGCTTTTCAACAATGGACCGGACCGGCACCTGGACTGTCATTGATGTTGCTGTTGTCGTAACACCATCCCTGTAATCTTGTGATGACTTCCTGCTGCTGATGTTGTTGTTGCTGTTGTTGTTACCAAGCTCAGTGTTCACTACTGACACATTAACAACAACAGCATTTGTAGCTTCGAACAATCCCTGGTGTTGGTGCTGTTGCTGTTGCTGCTGCCCTACCATTGAATGATGTGGCCGTTTGTTTTCCTGTCGTCCCTCCTCCTCAACATTGCTTTCCGTTTCCTCCACTTTTTTCGTTTTGGTACGTCTTCGTCGACCCATACGCAAAGAGCTTAAAATGGAATCATGTTCCGTCTTCTTGATATCTTTGGCCTTAACTTCATCTTCATCTTGGCACTGTTGCTGCTGCTTGGACTCAATGGCCAACTTTGGTTGATTATGAAATTCCGTGCTACACTTCCTTCTATCTTTCGGCGAGCTTTTATTGTTGCGCACTACATGCCACAATACAAATTTCATGAAAAGAAAGCAAAGAAAAATAAATGAATAGAAAGAGAAAAGAATTAGATAAGATCCTTCTGTATTGCGAACGCACGGAACAGGAAAACTACGAAAGAAATAATTTCCCAGAACAGATTTGAAAATATTTAATTTGGAAATATACTTTTTTTTATTAAATAGTTGTAATGCTTTAAATTTGTGTTACAGAGATTATGAATGAATTTTGGGAAATGTGGACAGAAGCTGTAACTGGGATACAAATGAAGATTAAATTTAATTTTAATAAAATGGAACAAGTAAACAAGTTAAAAAGCAGTAAGTTCGGCCGGGCCGAACTTTGAATACCCTCCACCATTCGGAACGAATTTGGAAATAAAATCCATGAAAAATTCTGTTAAAATTTTCTAAATCCCGAATATTGCCGTTATATTGGTGTTTATACGACGTGGACCTACATGTGCATTGTTTGTCATAAATCATCAAAATATCGTATATAGGGAGGTAGGGTTGCATCGGAGCTGTGCGAAGACCTGGACCTGCATGGACAATTTTCTGTCACAGACTGTAGTTCCCACTGTCACAGACTGTAGTTCCCACTAAGACAAGATTTTATGTTAATTTCAGGTTTCATCTCGAAAAAAGTCCGAGGAAAAAGTGATCAAAAAAGGATGTGGAAATATTTTCGTTTTTTTATTTTTTTTATTTATTTATTTATTTTTTTTTTTTGGAACATTGATGCAAGCTTTTTTTTTTTGATATACAATGGATATAGAGATTTAATCTTAATCTTAATTTTACAAATTGAAATTTGATGCAGAATAATTTTAATTTTGATAGTTTCCCCAAGAAAGGAAATTTAAAGGAAGATTTTGACTCGGCTTGGATTAGGTTTAAATATACAGTGAAAACCCAGCACACAATTTTTACTTTTAGTACGTACATTTTGAATGTAATTTTTATAAAAGAAATATTGTACCTAGACATTTAGTTAATTTGAGATTTTAGTGAAATTTTGTGTATAATATTTCTTCTTTTAACACCTTTCGCCTCAAACGAAATTTTGTGCTACTTTCAGGCGTTAACTCGAAAAAAAGTCCACGGAAAATTTATCAAAGAAATAGGAAATATTTTTGTGTATTTCTTAGGAAACATTGCTCCAAATATTTTTTGATTTACCATGGAGATGGAGATTTATTTTCTTTGTTGATTTATAGTAGAATATGATAAAGAATATTTTTATTTTTGACTTAATCCTTCTAAAATGATGCTTTGATGAAGATTTTTGCACAAACTCACAAAAAGTACGGATTTAACCCTAAAATGTGTTTATAATGTATTTCTGAATTCCTCGCGTTTAGATAAAATTCAAACACTTCACATCATCTAGTACCTTTATTAGAATTTCATGACAAATAATTCTGCAGAATATTTCTACTTGCTACGATCCCTTGTAGTTTTTAACCATATTTTAAAAAAAAAGTGTCTAAAGACACTCGCTTTATTGTTATTTTCGTATTTTTATCTATAATATTGCCGAAGATACTGTATACCTAAAACGCACGGCTTCCGGGGAATCTTAATCTGAAAATATCCAAAAGTGTAGAAGACGGAGCGATGTAAACTTTCATACATGTGTCTTCTTTTTTAGCTCTACTTACATAATCTATTGGATTTTTTCCCTTAATTATTTTTTCTGTTGCACTATGTTATTTTTCGAATTCTTAAAAACGCACTGGTTTCATCTATCCCGGGCAACATCAAATATCCTTCCTCCAAATTTTGGATTTCTAGCTCGATCCCTTCCTCATATACCACTTTAAGGACCATTGAATGCCCACCAATACCAACATTTAAAATATCCAACTTCATCTGTTTAAGAAAATTTTGTACCATTAAGTACAGTTTTTACAGTACTTAGTTAGTGCATATTCCCTAGACCACCCTCAAATCTGAACCTTACTGACAGTGGCCCAAATACCGAGATTTCAATTGTCCGCTTCATACGTTCAATCACATTTCATACCATTTAGTACAGTTTTTATGGTACTTATTTAGTACATATTCCCAAGACCATCAAATCTCAAACTAACTAACAGTGACTTCCGTATATATCTTCAACTAAAGTTGAACTTAATTGTGCACCAAATGGCCAATATCAGTAAATGACCTGAATTTTGGGCCATACGACTGATTTCAGTCTAGAATCAAGTAGATCGAATGTGGTGAAAATCGGTCTAGATTTAGCTAAAGCTCCCATATATATGTTGTTTCTGATTTGGTATTTAAGTCCCTCACATGCCTAATATGCACAAGAATGATATTTGGTACAAAATATCAGATACAGTCCGGAAATACATCCGTCAAATTTTAACAAAATCTTTATCCGATTTCAGGCTTTTTGTTCACAAAATGGATAATATCTATCCCAACGACCTGAATTTGGCCATGACCGGATTCAGTCTAGAAGCAAGTTGATGTTCAAAAGAAATAATATTGGTCTCGACCGCCATTTGTGACTCAGGACTAAACAGGGATAAAATTGTGGACCGTTTATATCAACTGGGTATCCAACTAGGATTTGGAATTCTAAAATAAGCCAAATTAAGCCAAGTTAACCTAATTTGTTAAAAATTGCAGTGAAAACTTTTGAAATAGTTCAAATAGAGATATAAACTTATAGGGATACTACTGTGGACCTGGGCTAATAACTGAAGCAAAGTTAAAAACCTTTAAAATGCAAAAAATTAAGATCAAACACCCTATGTGAAAAACAAACCTTTAGCAAAATTCAGAAGCTCTACCTTGACTTCAATAGACGTGCTAGTCATATCGCCATGGAATTTTTAGCTAATATAGAGTAGGTGAACATTTTGGTACCTTAGACGAGCTGCTTCAACCGAAATGATAAAACAAGTAAAAAACATTAAGTTCGGCCGGGCCAAACTTTTAATACCCTCCACCCTAGGGTAAAAGAACATTAGAAGAAATGTTTCAAAAAACATTAAAATGCCGAATATCGGGAGGTACCGTTATATAGGGGCTTCACCAACACGTGCACCTATAATTACAATGTTTCGCCACACGAACTAGGACCCATTATGACCCACAAATACCAACTTTTACACAAATCAGTGAAAAAATGTGGCATAAATCATCAAAATACCGAATATCGGGAGGTACCGTTATATGGGGACTATACCAGAACGTGGACCTATACATGCAATGTTTTGCCACACGCTCAGGGACCCGTTGTGTCCTACAAATACCAATTTTCAGACAAATCCGTGAAAAAATGTGGCATAAATCATCAAAATACCGAATATCGGGAGGTACCGTTATATGGGGGCTATACCAAAAGTGGACCTATACAGGCAATGTTTTGCCACACGCTCAGGGACCCGTCATGACCTACAAATACCAATTTTCAGATAAATCCGTGAAAAAATGTGGCATAAATCATCAAAATACGGAATATCGGGAGGTACCGTTATATGGGGACTATACCAGAACGTGGACTGATATATCTCATTTTCAATACCAACCATCCTAGAGACAATACACACACTTGTGCCAAATTTCAAAGGTCTACGTCAAATAATGTGGGCTCTATCGTGATTTCAACAGACAGACAGACAGACGGACAGACAGACAGACAGACAGACGGACAGACAGACAGACAGACAGACGGACATCGCTAAATCGTCTTAGAATTTTATGCTGATTATGAATATATATACTTTATGGGGTCTACGACGAATATTTAGAGGTGTTGCAAACGGAATGACAAAGTTAATATACCCTCCTACCCATGGTGGAGGGTATAATGAAAATCCCATTCATGTCTTTGTGACATTAAAAGTTCGGCTTGATTGAATTTAAAATCATTCCTATATTTTTAAATATTATTTGAAACGCTACCACGATATATTCCATAGCAGCGACTCATTATAACTGCCTAACGTTATTTGTGGGTCACGCTAACTTTACTATAAATTAGCTTTGCACAATGAATTTATTTGGCCATAGCCTGAGGATTTTTTTTTTGCTTTTTTGATTTTGAGGTCATTTACATAATCATAAAGTCACACATTATTATTATAATTTTTCCCTAGATTTTTTTACGCATTTGTATAACCTCATAACTTTAATGTAATTAGCAAAGCTACCACACAATTTCGCTGCATTCATCGTGGTGTCTGTGATGTGTCTCCTGCTCGCACAGCTTAAATGCAAACATTGAAGTAGTAATGCGAAAAAATGAGGGAAATGTGACAGGGCACTGAAAGGAATTTTTATAAATCTTTTCTAGAATAAATTGAAAACCAGTAAAGAAAGACTTAAAGTCGGGTGGGACCTACGCTATGATTATAATTATAATTTAAAGTTCAAAAGACTAAATATGCCGAAGCATTTGTAACTTTTAAATTCGGACTTGTATTGCCCATTTGATATATATGGGAGCTATATCCAAATAGGAACCGATCACGATAAAATTTGGAAAAGATATTTCTGAGCTGTATTTGATATATTTCCCTGAATATCGTTGTTACGGAGTGCATATTAGGGCTGTGGGTAACAAATATGACAAATCGGATGAACAATACACATGAGAGCTATAGCTATATCTGAACTGATCTTCACCAAATTTGACATACTAGCTTCTTGACTCAATTCGGTCCTAAGTGCCAAATTCCATCCCATTTGGACAAATATTAGACGTTTGGTGCACAATAAAATCGGACGAAGTTATATATGGGAGCTATATCCAAATCTGAACCGATCTTGATAAAATTTGGCAACGATATTTCTGAGCTGTATTTCATATATTTCCCTGAATTTCGTTGTTACGGAATGTATATTACGGCTGTGGGTAACAAATATAAGAAAATCGGATGAACAATATATATATGGAAGCTATAGCTATATCTGAACCGATCTTCATCTAATTTGACATACTAGCTTCTAGACTCAATTTGGTCGTAAGTGCCGGATTCCATCACATTTGGACAAATATTAGACGTTTGGTGCACAATAAAAGGCAAATCGGAAGAGGATATATATGGGAGCTATATCTAATTTTTTATCGATTATCTCCAATTTCAATAGGTTTCTTCCTCTGGCCAAAAAAATGATTTGTGCAAAATTTCATCTGGATCGGGAACTGTACTTTGTTCACAAAATACACGGAAAGACGGAAATTTTGAAATCTTGTATTAGGGTCCCTGTTGGTAGGTAGATTCATAACGAAGAGGTCGTTTTAGAAATGTACACTAAAAGTGCACGAAAAGCACCAAATAGTACTACGTTTGGTACAATTTACCTTCGGATGAACACATAGTACTTGAAATCTGAAATTTGGCATTAGGGTCGCTGTTCACGTGTTGCCTAGACATATGGAAGTGATTGTGGAAATGTGTACTTTATTTGTACGAAAAGTACGAAATGATACTACAATTGGTATTGGGTGAAGGGATAGAACTGAAACCCTGAAATTGAATATTCAGGTCTCTGTTGGTATCTAAGATTGAGATCTAGAGATGGTTTTAGAAATGTGTACTATATTTGTACAACAAGTACCAAATGGTACTAAATTTAGTACTGAGAGAAGGGAGAGAGTTGAAATTCTGAGATTTGATATTTAGATTTCTGATGGTATCTGTGCTCGAGATTTGACGGTAGTTTGGAAATGCGTCCTATATTTGTACGAAAAGTACTTCATGGTACTAAATTTGGTTTTTGGTGAAGGAATAGAGCTGGAATCATCTCATTTGATATTGAGGTCTCTATTGGTATCTGGAATTGAGATATGCAGTTAATTTTTGAAATGTGTACTATCACTGTACGAAAAGCACTAAATGAACGAATAGAGCTGGAATGTTTTAAAAATGGGGTCTCTGCTGAATGTAAGCCTAGATATTTGACCTATTCTGAGATTTATAATGTAATCGTATGTGGAATATTTCTTTCTTTTACCGCTTCTGTATAAAACGGAGTTTTATGTTACTTTCATGCATCAACTCGAAAAAAGGCCGCAGAAAAATCCATTAAAAATACTCATATTTATAAAATAAACTCAACTAAAGTGGTTTTATATCCTCCACAATAGTATAGAGGGTATATTAAGTTTGTCATTCCATTTGTAACACCTCGAAATATACATTTTAGACCCCACAAAGTATATATATTCTTGATCAGCATAAAATTCTATGTCGATTTAGAAAAAAAATTCTATGTCCGTCCGTCTGTCGGTCTGTGGAAATCACTCTAGCTTCCGAACGAAATGAAGTAGGTTGATAAAATTTTACTCAAATGTGTATTATGTCTGCAGGACTTTTGGTATTGAAAATGGGCCACGTAGGTCCACGTCTTCGCCACCATATAACGGTACCTCCCGATATGCGGTATTTTGAAGATTTTAGCGACATTATTTATCGGAATTGTTTAAAATTTGGTATTTGAAGTTCGTAACAGATGCTACAGCATAAAACAGAAAATGGGCCATGTGGATCCACGTCTTCGTATAGCCTCCATATAACGGTACCTCCCGGTATTGGGTATTTTGATGATTTTAGAGACATTATTCACCGGAACTATTTCAAATTTAGTATTTGAAGTTCGTAATGGATACTACAGCCTTAGACAGAAAATGGATCATGTAGGTCTTCGTATAGCCCCCATATGACGGTACCTCCCGATATTCGATATTTTGATGATTTTAGCGACATTATGCACCGGAATTGTTTCAAATTTGGTACTTGAAGTTCGTAATGGATACTACAGCCTAAGGCAGAAAATTAGCCATGTAGGTCCACGACTTCGTATAGCCCCCATATAACGGTACCCTCCAATATTCGGTATTTTGATGATTTTAGGGACAATATTTACCGGAATTGTTTCAAATTTCGCATTTAAAGTTCGTAATGGATACTGCAGCCTATGCCAGGAATTTGTCTTTGCAGGTCCACGTTTTATAACCCCCATGGTTCCTCCCTATATTAGGTGTTTTGATGATTTTAGCTACATTATAAACAATTTTTCTTCAAGTTTCGCATTTGAATTTTGTAATAGCTTATGACAAAAGTCGTCTATGCTAGTCCACGTCGTCGTATAGACCCTAATATACGACTTCATTTGGTATTTTTAAGATTTTAATAGGATTTTTAACGGATTTTATTTTATTTATTTTTTTTTTTTTGAAAATTGCCAAATTTGTACCAAATGTTGGCGGGTATTCAAAGTTCGTCCCGGCCGAACTTACAGCTTTTTTACTTGTATATATATATATATATATATATATATATATATATATATATATATATATATATATATATATATATATATATATATATATATATATATATATATATATATATATATATATATATATCCCCCCAATTATTTCCTTTCGTAGCTCTCCAATTTGAGTGTTATTCATATACCAAATCGATTTTTTTTCCAGAGTGTATACTTTACCTCCATCACAGGGAAAACTATCCGCCAGCAATGTAAATAACTTATCCGACAGCAAACATCTACCCCGTGGTCCCAATGGCACCCGACAAACTGGACATTTTTCTGAGCGACTGCGGCAATTATTGCAGAGAACATGACCGTTGCAGCACTGCCAGCCAGGTGGTTTTACAACCTTCAATTAAATAAAACAAAAAATTTTAAATAAATAAAAGTTGAAATTAAAAGAATGAATGAATTTAATGTTTTTAAATTAAAGTGTAGATTAATAATAAATAAAGAGCAAATAGATACAAAACCTAGAAAGTGACAAACAAATTTGAAAAAGGTAACATATGTGGTTTATTCAGATTGTTTTTTATTTTTTTGCGAATTTGTTATTATTTTCAGGTGTTTAAATAATTTTAACAATACATCGTTATTAAATAGTGACTACGAATTTTCCATAGACATGATACCCAAATAAAAGCAAAATTGGAGTAGGAGGAGAAAAATAATAAAAACACCTGTTCGAACACATTACCGTCTCCAGTGAGTGACAAGTGGTTGCCTTTCACTTAGTTTGGCAAGTCTATGTCGGGTGGATTACCCAAGAGGCATAGAGATTCAGAAATCGATTTTCTTGCCAAAGAAACCATTTGTTTGTCAAATCATTTTAGGGAGTGGGCATAAATTGTCCTTAAAGACGAGTTTTTTTTTATTTTGAAAAAAAAAAAAAAAATAATTCTGATGAAATTTGCATTTTTTGGAGACAATGGTCGATATCGCGTAAATTATTTTTATATTAATAAAGAAGAATTGTTGGGACACTTTAGAATAAAATTATGTGTTATTTTAAGTTTTTTCAGTTACTCAGTTACTCTTATTATACCCTCCGCCATACTATGGAGGGTATATTCATTTTGTCATTCCGTTTGTAACTCATCGAAATAATGCGTAAAATTCTAAAACGATTTGGCCATGTCCGTCTGTCTGTTGTAATCACGCTATCTTTCGAACGAATTGAGATAGAAGGCTAAAATTTTGCACATGTTTATTTTGCCAGTAGGCAGGTTACGTTCGCAAATGGGCCATGTAGGTCCACGTTTTCATATAGCCCCCATAAAACGCTACCTCCCGATATTCGGTATTTTGATGATTTAAGCGACATTATTCACTTGAAATGTTTCAAATTTGGTATTTGTAGTTTGTAATGAATACTGCAGCATGAGACAGAAAATTGTCTGTGCAAGTCCACATGTTCGTATAGCCCCCCATATAACGGCACCACCCTATATTCGGTATTTTGATGATTTTAGCGACATTATTTACCGGAATTGTTTCAAATTTGGTGTTTGAAGTTCGGCACGGCCGAACTTACAGCTTTTTTACTTGTTTTTCAATTATGTTCTTATAAGGTTGAACATCTTATAACAGCAAATTGGCACCCCTTATCGACGTCTTAATATGTTAAAGGAATAAATCGTATTTATACCCTCAGCAATACGGCTACAGAAGGTATAAAGGGTGAGATGGAAAAACTGAAACCAACTTCAGACTGCTGTCATTTCTAAGCCACTCTTCCGATAGCTGTTATTCCGATATTCCAGAGACAGCTCATTATAGTGTTTACAAGTGTACAAAAGCATTTTGGTGAGAATTTTTTAGAAAAAAAGTTTTTCGTGATGGAATTCAAGCGTGATTGTGTGATTTCTTTATATTTGGCTGGAAAACCACAAGTGGCTATCGTTAGGGCACTCCAGCATTTAAGCATAGGCCGACGTAAAGAAGCGAATTGATCCAAACCCGTGTCGCAGTGGCCGAAAAATGGCTCTCAAGCTTAACATATCTTAATATTTCATTCGACAAATATTGAAAAATGAGATCGGGGTAAAGTCTTTGAAATTCTAAAAAGTGCAAGAATTTACACCGCAAGAGAAAGAAAATAGACTCAAAAGACCTAAAGAGTTGCTTCGCTTGGCCGAAAGAGGTGAACTGCCGATTTTGGTTCTCTCCGATAAGAAAACATTCGTTGTCCAGCAGTTTGTAAACAAACAAAATTATCGCGCTTACATGCCAAAGAGGTCAGCTGAAAATGTGCGCTTTCCGTTGGCCACCAGAACTCAAGCGCCAGCCATGGTGACGGTGTGGGCCACCATAACAGCCGATGGTCGCTCTCCGCTCGTATTAATCGACCGTTGCATCAGAATAAATTACGAATATTATCGTGAAAATATTCTGGAGGGTGTATTAGAGCCTTGGCCTCGCTTCATTTCCAGCGCACAATGGCCACCAAAATCTCCGGATACCAATCCGTTGGACTATTTTGTCTGGAGCATTTTGGAAAGCAAGGTTGGCATTATCTTTACCGAAGATACCTTTAGTCTTAAACCGTTGTTTCCTCAGTTGCCATATAGCTGAGGGTATAACCATTATTTTGTCTCTGGGACCTCCGAAATGGAGGTAAAGTACTTTTTAAGAAAATTTTGGAAAAAATTATTTATAATTGATTTCTTCCATGCTGGAGAATATTAGAATTTTGGCAAGGGAGGCATCAAAAACGTTTCCACTTGGTATAGCCTTTGTGGTGTGGGCTTGTTTTGGTCCAACAATTTGCAACACTTCGACAAATTATTATGGATATACAACCAAATTATGCCTGAAAATAAGTATGCCAAATTTGATCGAAATCGGTTCAGATATAGCTACAGCTCCCATATATATTGTTCGCCCGATTTGTTATTTTATTCCTCCGCAGCCGTATTATGCACTCTGTAACAACAATATTTGGGGAAAATATATCAAATACAGCTCAGAAATATCTTTGCTAAATTTTTACGAGATCGGTTCGGATTTGAATATATCTCCCATATATAACTTCGTCCGATTTACCTTTTATTGTGCACCAAACGTGTAATATTTGCCCAAAAAATTTGGCACATACGACGGAATTAAGTCTAGAAGCTAGTATGTCAAATTTGGTGAAGATCGGTTCAGATATAGCTATAGCTCCCATATATATTATTCATCCGATTTGTTATATTTGTTGCACACAGCTTCAAGATCGGTTCAGATTTGGATGTAACTCCCATATATAACAAATGGGCAATACAAGTCCGAATTTAAAATATGCAAATACTTCGGCATATTTAGTCTTTTGAACTTTTAATTATAATTATAATCATAGCGTGTATGATTGAATTTTCCCATAAAAACTTTCAATTGTTATGTGGAGCTCTACTAAATTAGCAAAATGGTTCAGGGTATCATAAAGTCGGCCCCGCCCGACTTTAAGACTTTCTTTACTGGTTTACTTATGAAACAAGTTTATATTTTCTTTACCATTAAGACCACATCACTAGTGTTTGAATTCAAATTTTCTATTTTTTGAATTAAATTTGCAGATATGATGGAATATGTTCTTATATCCAGAGCGCAGATTTGTTCCTTCTCATTCGGGTGTGAAACTTGCTCGCGAGCGTTATTGCTCGAAGAGTGGTTGTTTTGTACTCTTTTGTTTGTGTTGTGGGAATCACTCGAAATAGAGTTCAAGTTTGATCTAAGAGTAAATTTGAGTAGAAACAAGTACTACAATTTGAGTAGAAACAAGTTCGGCCCGGTCAAACATTTTATACTCTCCGCCATTCGGAAGAAACTCAAAAAACAAAAAAAAACGTAGAAAAATGGGGCTCAAATGAAAACCTTGCTTATACGAAGACCTGGTCCTGGATAAGTAATTTTTTGTCATAGGTTGTAGTAACGATTCCGATTTTCAAATACCAAATTTGACACAATTCTAATGAATAATGTCGCAAAAAATCCTGGAAATACCGATTATCTCGGGGTAGCGTTATATACTAAAATATATAGACAATTCCCTCCCAGGGGGTAAAGTACTCAGAGAGAACTCCTTGTGTGGATTTTCAGATTATTCCATTGAAAAATATGGCTAAAATCATCAAAATACCAAATATCGCGGGCACCATAGTACCATAGTACTTCCGCTCAAATTCGAGAAAAGAATAAAATTCGTTCTAATTTTCGCAGATTTGGTTATGGCTACCTTTCTTTGATCAAGGAAGAGAAACAGGAAATGTCTTATGCTTAACAAATGCAAGATCTAGCTCTACGCAAAGCACTGGAGGCTTTACGAGACTATAGCATCTGTTTATTTCTTTGATATCTGTGGTTACTTAGTTTTCAGGTAAATAACCTAAGTGTGGTTATGTCTGCATGACTTGGATCAAACTAAATTTAGCTGCTTATTCAATATGTTTTTCATTTCAGATCATAACATGTTATTCACTGAATGATGTCATACGAATTTCCAAATATTTGCATTGATGTTTTCTCTTTTCTTTTCGGGAAAACAATAGGATTGCATTTGCTCATGCAAAAAAATAATGTTCGATAATGGTATGGCGAATAGTATATATACGTCATGTTCGGAAATTCATTTAAGTGCAGTCAGTATCTCCAAACGACAACATGAAATACGAAGCGATTTTCATTTTTGTCATCTTTGTGTCGGCAGCGGTGGTTAATGCTGATCTAACGCCCGAGAAGCATCTTCTTGCGGAATCAGTAATTAGAGAGGAAGCTGTAAGTTGGTCAAAGGACATTTAATATTAATTTTACAATAATGAAAATTCCTGTTAATTATTTTATTGTAGAACTATGTCGATCGTGAGTGTTTCGATCAGGTGAAAGATGAGTTTATGCGAGAACTCATTGAAGTCATTGACAAGTACATTGAACGAGTTGAAAATGGTGGAATTGTTTACAAGAAAGGAATTCGTCTAAATGTCAACCGATTTATTCAGAAAACCCTGTTGAAAAAATCTGTTGTAAGTGGTAAATTATGTACATACATGTATATCGTTGAATTGACATGTATGACATACATGTATGTCGTTGTCAAAATAATTATAATTTGTCTGTTTCTTTTTCTTGTAGGTCAATGCAAGCAAAGAATGCATACAAAAGGTTAAGGATGTTTTCAAAGTGATCCTTAAGAGACGTTATGGCCGATTTATTAAAACCATTGATCCATATTTTTAAAAAAATAAGAACAACTGAAATAAATTTTCAAAAATTGTAGTCCGAAAAATCTCTTGGCAGAAAGTTTATAAAAAATAGAAGAAAATATCAAGTGTGGTGGGTGGGAAGCTTCAAATATTTTTGTGAGGAGAAAAAAATTATACGAAATTTAAAAACAAGTAAGCAAAGGCTATAGTCGTGCAGGGCCGACCATGTAATACCCTATAACACTACAATATGTTGGAAGCCCCCTTATGTCCGAATCCGTTTTGGAATATTTCGCTTTTGAAATTATGTCATGGAGCACTGCCCAGATATTTCCCTTAGCATTTTGACCAGGGACATTTGCACAATATTTACGCACTCCATCGTGCTGTTAGTTGTTGTGGTCCATTTTACAATGAGTATCCAAAATGTTAGAATTCTTTCCTATTCTTAACTCTCTTCAATTGTGTGAGCAGGAAATTTTTTCTGTTTTTGATTCATTTGAACCCCCAAATAATTTGCGATCAACTCCAAAAGCAAGAGGCCCCTCTGTATCATCAAATTTAAACTCATCTATATGATTTGCTTGTCTACGATATTTGGCTTTATTCATCAACGAAATCAGCATAAAAAAGCCAGAAGTTCACCTTTTGTGTATTTTGGATATCGCCTGCAAGTAATGTTGGTATTTTTACACACGAAAGTAGTTGTCCATTCTACCCTCTGCCCTAAACTTTAACTTCATGCTAGATTTCCTTTGGATTCAATTTGTTAACTTTAAAACGGCTGCAAAATCAGGAACACTTTTAGTTGTTGGTCCATTTCAACCCCAAAATATATTGTGAACATCTTCTGAGCCTAACCCTCCCCTTTTTCGTGAGGATAATTGCAATCTGTACAGGGTTGCCCATATTCGACGGACCTTTGGGCCCATTCCAATCGACGAGGCTTGTCCGCAGGCAAAATTCTTTGCGTCAATTGAATTTTGTACGGGAACAAATGCAAATCAATGCGAATAATCCGTTGTAAAATGGACCGAGGCATGCCCAACTGCTGAGAACGGCGTTTTTGTGATGTTCTTGGGGACCTCTCAACACTGGCTCGTACGGCAGCGATATTCTCGGCCGATCGCCTTGGTTGACTTTTATATGGCCTCTTCGGATTAGAAAGAGCCTTACCAGTCGAAAATTTTTCATATAAACGCTTAATGGTGTTCTTAGAAGGCGCACTTCTCACATTTTTTAAGGTTTTAAAAGCACGTTGAGTTTTCACAATTGACTTCTTGTAGATTTCAACTATTTCAGAGCGCTCGCGTGGCGTGTATTGGTTTATGGTAAAAATCTGCTTGGACTGACGCTTCAAACGCGGTATGTCATTAAGCGATGTGACATCTCTGTCAAAAGTTATGGCGTTGCCAGATGGGTCCGTCGAATATGGGCAACCCTGTATATAATAACCCCAAACTGTCTTGTAAGGTGAAAAATTATTACAAAATGTACAATTCAATATTATACGTCAAATTGAAAAAAATCGCATGCGATAAATAAAATAAAAAAAATGTCACAAAATACTACAAAATCCCTAATTACATCATTATAGGCCTCTTTTATGCGATTTTTTTTGGATTTTATACTTTTATGTTTAGAGGGCTTTCTAAATTTACAAAACTTGTCAAAATCGCTCCAGCCTTTCTGAAGATATAAGCATTCTAACTAACATCCCCTTCCTGTCTCTATATACATTGTATATATTTCCCTATATACATCCGATATATTTACTATCGGCATCTACGTAACGGTCAGAGTTGACCTGTTCGTCTAATTGTTATTTCACCGGGAATAAAAATATTTGCAGTTTAATGGAAATTTTGACTTTTATTTAACACATATGGTCCAACCACTAAATATTACCCGATGACCATTAAAATTAGAAGGCTTCTGCCCAGCCTTTATCTCTAGCCCCATGCTAACTTCCTCTTCGATTGATTTCGACCTGCAAAATCAGGAATTTTTTTTTTGGTCCATTTTAAATCCTAAATATTTTGCGATCATCTCCAAAAGCAATAGGGTTCTATTCTGACCTTAACTGCGCTGACACATTTGGCAAAATTTTCCTGATTTTCGGTATTTTAAGGCCAGCCAGTCACCGATTTCCAACCGAATCACTCCGTATAAGAGTACCTCCCGATTTAAAATATTTTGAACTTTTTGAATCTTCTATGACTTATACTTCGAATCTCAGGATCTTCTGCATTTTTTCTCTCCAAATGTTGGGTGCCTTTGTATATGGTCAAGACAATATAAAATCCTTGGAAAAAATTGACGCAAGAACCTAATAGTAAAAACAAGTAAAAAAAAAACTGTAAGTTCGATCGGAACGAACTTTGAATACCCTCTACCATTTGGTACGAATTTGGAAATTTTCAAAAAAAAATAAAATCCGTTAAAAATTCTGTTAAAATCTTAAAAATACCGAATGTAGCCATTATATTAGAGTTTATACAACGGCGTGGACCTGCATAGGCAACTTTTGTCATAAGCCATTAGAATACTAAAATGCGATACTTGAAAAAAATTATGTTTATAATGTATCTAAAATCATAAAAATACCGAATATGGGAAAGTATCATGGGGGTAATACCAATGTAGTATCCATTACGAACTTCAAATACTAAATTTGAAACAATTCCGGTGAATAATGTCGCTAAAATCATCAAAATACCGAATATCGGGAGGTATTGTTATATGGGGGGCTATACCATAATATATATTTGAGTAAAATTTTATCAACTTTCTTCATTTCGTTCGGAATTAGTGTGATTTCCACAGACGAACGGACATCTCTAAATCGACATAGAATGCTGTTCAAGAATATGCTGATCAAGAATATATATACTTTGTGGGGTCTAAAATGCATATTTAGAGGTGTTACAAACTGAATGACAAACTTAATATACCATCCATACTATGGTGGAGGCTATAAAAATGAGAAAAAAATTGCAATTGCTAAATTTAGCGAAAATATTTTTATACTCTCCACCTTGGAAAGGAGGGTACATTAACTTTGTCATTCCGTTTGTAACATCCCTAAATATTCATCGAAGACCCCATAAAGTATATATTCATGATCAGAATAAATTTCTAAGTCGTTTTAACGATATCCGTCTGTATGTCTGTGGAAATCACGATACAGCCCACATTACTTGACGTAGAGCTTCAAAATTTGGCAGATTAATATTTATTGCGTCTAGGATGGTAGTTATTGAAAATGAGATATATCGGAACACTCTTTGGTATAGCCTCTTTCGATATTCGGTATGTTGATGATTTTTGTCACATTTTTCCACGGATTTGTCCAACAATTGGTATTTGCAGTTCGTAATGGATTCTACATCCTGTGGCAGAACATATTATGTATAGTTCCACGTTTTCAAATAGCTCCCACATAATGGTACCTCAAGGTATTGATGATTTTTGACACATTTTTCCACGGATTTGTCTAAGAATTTGGCCTTACCCTCTTTATGGTTATTTTGAAAAGTTTAAAAGCACTATCCAAACGGTCTTACTGATATTTGTGCTTAAAGTGGAACACATTTGAATTCAGATACTTTTATATAAAAATGTTTCCCTTACCCAAGGGGGGAGGTTATTAAAATACTGGCCCGGCTAACTTAATGTTTATATCCTAAACCACATAGTGGTAAGGGTATTATGTATTTGTGCATTTGTTTGTAACATGGACAAGGAAGCGATATAGACCCATAGTTACTTTTGAGGATCTCTATAGAATCACTTTCTGAGTTGATTTATGCATGTCAGTCCGTCTGTCCATGTATTCTTGTGAATAAAATGCAGGTCGCATTTATTATCCGATTAATATGAAATTATGCACAAGACATTTGTTTGGCCCAAGGACGAACTCTATTGAAATTGGAAATAATCGGTAAAAATTTAGATATAGCTCCCATATATAATTCGTACGATTTGCCTTTTATTGTGCACCAATTGTGTAATATCAGCCTGAATAGTAAGGAATTTTGCACATACAAACAAATTATATCTGAAAATAAGTATGCCAAAATTTGATCGAAATCGGTTCAGATATAGCTATAGCTCCAATATATATTGTTCATCCGATTTGTTATTTTAGTCCTCTGAAGCCGTAATATGCACTCTGCAACAACAATTTTTGGGGAAATCTATCAAATACAGCTCAGAAATACCTTTGCTAAATTTTATCGAGATCGGTTCGGATTTGGATATATCTCCCATATATAACTTCGTCCAATTTACCTTTTATTGTGCACCAAACCTCTAATATTTGTCCAAATGGGATGGAATTTGGCACTTACAGCCAAATTGAGTCTAGAAGCTAGTATGTCAAATTTGGTGAAGATCGGTTCAGATATAGCTATAGCTCCCATATATATTGTTCATCCGATTTGTTATATTTGTCTTCCGCAGCCGTAATATGCGCTCTCTAACAACGATATTCAGGGAAATATATGAAACACAGCTCATAAATATCTTTGCCAAATTTTATCAAGATCGGTTCAGATTTGGATATAGCTCCTATATATATCAAATGGGCAATACAAGTCCAAATTTAAAAGATACAAATGCTTCGGCATATTTAGTCTTTTGAACATGAAATTATAATTATAATCATGGCGTATGTGGTTGAATTCTCCCATAAAAACTTTTAATTGTTACGTGGAGCTCTACTAAATTAGCAAAGTGGTGTAGGGTATTATAAAGTCGGCCCACATGACTCTAAGACGATATGGAAGCTGGCTTTTATTTGTTTAATATTTGTCACATAACTATAATATTAGTGACCGCTTCATTTGACTGATCTATTGATTTAAACGTATTCTCACGAAGGAATGCATAAGTTCTATATAACTAAATTTAGCTACTTATTCAATATGTTTTTCATTTCCGATCATAACATGTTATTCACTGAATGATGTCATATGAATTTCCAAATATTTGCATTGATGTTTTTATTTTCTTTGAAAGACAAGAGGATTGCATTTGCTAGCTCTAAATATAATGTTCGAAAACAGTATGGCGACTAGTATATATACGTCATGTTCAGGAGCACATTTAAGTGCAGTATTTCCAAACGACAACATGAAATACGAAATAATTTTCATTTTTGCCATATTTGTGTCGGCGGCTGTGGTTAATGCTGAACTTACCCCCGAGAAGCATGAGCTTTCGGAAGCAATAATTAAAGAGGAAACTGTAAGTTCTTCAAAGTACATTTAATATTAAAATAGATAATTAATTTTCCTGTTCATTGTTTCAATACAGAAATATGTCGATCGTGAGTGTTTCGATCAGGTGAAAGCTGAGTTTATGCGGCAACTTGATGATGCCATTGACACATATATTGACCGAGTTGAAAATGGTGGAATTATTTACAGAAAGGGAGTTCGCTTAAATGTCACGCGATTTATTTATAAAACTCTGCTGCCAAAATCTGTTGTAAGTGCTAAATTACCCACCTAAACTTAAATTATTTTAAGAGATTTATGAAAAATAATTATTTTATTTATTTGGTATTTTAGGTCAATGCAAGCGAAGAATGTATACAAAAAGTGAGGGATGTTTTCAGAGTGATTATGAAGAGACGTTATGGCAGATTTATTAGAACCATTGATCCCTATTTTTAAAAAATAATAACAGCTGAAATAAATTTTCAAAAATTGTGGTTCTCAAGACCTTTCTGCAACAAGTGTGGCGGATGGGAAGTGATTTTTCATTTCATGTTTTTAGCAACCTGGAAATTGTGTAGACATCCTGTAAATATCCCAATTTTTAATTTAATTTTTAATTTTGTGTCAAATATCATTCCACGACACAAAATCGATATATCAGCAGTGTTTTAAAGTCCTGGCAGCATTTTTATACCCTCCACCATCGTATGGAAGGGTACATTAAGTTTGTCATTCCGTTTGTAACACCTCGAAATACACATTTTAGACCCACAAAGTACATATATTTTTGATCATCATAAAATTCTATGTCGATTTAGCGATGGCCGTCCGTCTGTGGAAATCACTCTAGCTTCCGAACGAATTGAAGTAGATTGATAAAATTTTGCTCAAATGTATGTTATGTCTGCAGGACTTTTGGTATTGAAAAAGGGTCATGTATGTCCACGTTTTGGTATAGCCCCCATATAACTGCACTTCCCGATATTCGGTATTTTCATGATTTTAGCGACATTTTCCATCGGAATAGTATCAAATTTGGTATTTGAAGTTCGTAATGGATGCTACAGCCTAAGGCAGAAAACAGAATTTTTAACGGATTTTACTGTTTTTGAGAATTGTCAAATTCGTCCCAAATAATGGAGGGTATTCAAAGTTCGGCTTGGCCGAACATACAGCTTTTTTACTTGTTCAGTATAAGGTAGATTGATTACCTTTAGAATTAATCGACTTAGATGACTAAAATTTGTAGCATCAGACAAAAGGTTTTGCGAACGTGAAATGTAAACTGTGACTTCGATCAAAATATTCTTCATGTAAGTCAAATAAAACATCATCTGTCGGAATTAATTTTTTATCCCCGAAGAAATTCAAAGACTAATTTTCAGGCCATTTAATTGGAAAATATGGCCGTCAAACTATGGCTGTAAGTAAAATCAGGAAGTATTTCTTAATAAGGACTGTAGCAAAACGTAGACCTATATTGATATTTAGACCCTACATCACATAGTGGTAAGGGTATTTTGTCTTTGTGCATTTGGCTGTAACATGGAGAAGTAAGCGAGATAGACCAATAGCTACTTTTGAGCATCTTCATAGAATCACTTTCTGAATCGATTTATGCATGTTAGTCCGTCAGTCTATCTGTCCGTCCGTCTGTCCATGTATAATTGTGAACAAAATGTTGGTCGCATTTATTATCCGATGGAGATTTCTAAACAATATTTGTTTTGCATAAGTCCGAACCCTATTGAATTTGGTGAGAATCGGTTCAAATTTAGATATTGCTCCCATATAAAGGGTGAGATGAAAAAACTGCAAACAACTTTAGACTGCTGTCATTTCTAAGTCACTCGTCCGACAGCTGTTAAAATGATTCCAGTGACAGCTTATTATATTGTTTAAACACGTACAAAAGTATTTTGGTGAGAATTTTCCAGAAAAAAAGTTTTTCCTGATAGAATTTAAGTGTGATAGTGTAATTTCTTTATATTTGGCTAGAAACCGAAAAGTGGCAATCGTTAGAGCACTCCAGCATTTAAATGTGAATTAATCTTTTGTGTCTCGTACTATCGCTCGTTACCGTGATACTGGTCGCGTAGCCCGACGTCAAGGAAGTGGCCGGAAGAAAACAGCAATATCAGCAGAAAAGGTTCGAAAAAGAAAAGGTTCGCAGTGGCCGAAGAATGGCTCTTGACCTGAACATATCGCAATATTCCATTCGGCAAATATTGAAAAATGAGTTCGGGGTAATGCCATTGAAATTCCAAAAAGTGCAAGAACTTACACCGCAACAGAAAGAAAATAGACTCAAAAGAGCTAAATAGTTGCTTGGCTTGGCCGAAAGTGGTGAACTGCCAAATTTGGGTTTCTCAAATGAGAAAATATTCGTTGTTCAGCAGTTAGTAAACTAACAAAATGATCGTGTTTATTTGACAAAGAGGTCAGCCGAAAATGTGCACATTCGGTTGGCCACCAGAGCTCAAGCGCCCGCCATAGTGATGGTGTGGGCCGCCATAACAGCCGATGGTCGCCTGTCTTCATCAACCGTGGCATCAGAATAAATGCCGAATATTATCGCGCAAATATTCTGGAGGGTGCATTAAAGCAAGCAATTTGGCCGCAGATCTTGGACATTCCAACCGGGACTCAGCACCATGCACTCAGCACGCGCCACCCAAGAATGGTTACAAAATAAAGTTCCTCGCTTCATTTCCAACGTACAATGGCCACCAAAATCTCCGGAATCCAATCCGTTGGACTATTGTGTCTGGAGTATTTTGGAATGCATGGTTGGCACTAAAAATACCAAAGTGTCGATCACCTCAGGCAAGCGCTTCGCCGGGAATGGGCGAAAATACCGCAGAGCAACATTCGGGCAGCGTTGACGGTTTCATTGGCTGTTTGAAGGCCACAATTCGTGCCAAAGGTGACCAATTCGAACAAATCTAAACTTATTCTAAAATTTGATGCTATATCCGGCATCGGCTCAGATTTTTATATATTTTCGATATTATGGTTATTGTCCACCATATATGTAATATCGGTCCTAATTGGATAGATTTTTATACCCTCCACCATACATAGTATGGAAGGTATATTAAGTTCGTCATTCCGTTTGTAACTCATCGAAATAATAATTTTAGACGCAACATAGTGTATATCCTTGATCAGCGAAAAATTCTAAGACGATTAAGCCCTGTCCGTCCGTCTGTGCGTATCTCTGTCAGTCCGTCTGTTGTAATCACGCTGGAGTCAAAACGAATTAAGATATTAACTGATCTGTGCAGTCTTTTGTGTGCAGGCAGGTTAAGTTCGAAGATTGGCTGCATCGGTCCACGATGTGGAATGGCCCCCATATAACGGTACCCCCCCGATTTTCGGTATTTTGATGATTTTAGCCATATTTTTCAATGGCATTGTCTGAAATTCAACACAAGGGGTTCTATGTGTATGATCGCTTTAACCCCTGAAAGAGAATTGTCTATGTAGGTCGGTATTTTGATGATTTTATGCACATATGTTAATGGAATTGTCAGAAATTTTACACAAGAAGTTCATTGTGAGTACTTTACCCTGAAAAGGAAGTTTTTATATAGGACCATAATATCGTACAGCCCTATATATATACGATACCTCCCGATATTCGGTATTTTAATGATTTTAGCCACATCTTCATTGAATTGTCTGAAATTCCACACAAGTGGTTCCTTGTGAATGCTTTATCCCCTGGAAGAGAATTAACTATATAGGTCTACGTTTTAGTATGGCAACCATATAACGCTACCCCGATATATTCGGTACTTTGACGATTTTCGCAACATTTTCACCGGAATTGCGTCAAATTTCGTATTTCGTAATGGGTACTGCAACCTTGGACGGAAAATTGTCCTTTATTCGGTATTAAATATCATCTAATACCGACATTATTCATAGGAATTGTTTCAAATGTCATATTTGAAGTTCGGAATCGGTACTGAAGCCTATGAGAGAAAATTACTTATCCAGCACCATGCACCCCCTTAGAAAGGTTTTTATTTGAGCGATATTTTTCGACAGAATGTTTTTTTTTTTTTTTTTTTTTTTTTTTTTTTTTTGAAATATTTCAAGTTCCTTCCTAATGGTGGAGGGTATAAAAAGTTCGTCCCGTCTGAACTTAGCTGATTTTTACTTGTTAAATATTGATTGTCGCACATTATAAAGTATTAAAATTTATTTTGATTTAACCATCTGTATATTTTTATGTACTTAACTTTTGTTAACTATTGTATTATATTTTTTTCTTTTTTTTTGTAATTATTTTTATATAATTAAAAAATTCAAATAATTTGGAAATATGGTTTCACATATACCGGAAGTCATAGATTACAGTTCACTCAACTAAAAACACATTTCAGCACCAATCGCCTTTTCTAAAGACATTATTTGAACTGTTCCAATTAGAATTTTAATAGGGGGTAAAATGGGTTCCCATGATATATAAAATGCTTCAAACATTTACAAATATTTGAACTCATGTTTTGATGAATGGGGTTTTTTGATATTTTTATTGTTTAACAATAGAGCGAATTTAGGCTCCATTAATTTTGGGGTTCATATAAATTTCCAGTTTTGAAAGAGTAATTTCAGTGTAAAACCCGTAGCATTTGCCTAAACATCAATATGAAATATCAAACGGTTTTAATTTGTGCCATAATTTTGCCAGCCGTCTTGGCCATAACACCGCAGAGACACAGAGTCGCTGAGTTGCTGATTGGCGATGAAGCTGTAGGTTTGAAACCACATTCATTATTATTTAATATTAAATCATTTTTCCCCTCAGAACCTCATTGATCCCGATTGTTTCGCCCAAGTTAAAAACGAATTAATGCGTGAAATCGACGATGCCGTGGAGAAATATGTTGAGAAGGTCGAAAACGGCCAGATCATTTACAAAAAGGGTCTTCACATGAATGTTTCCAGTTTCCTTGATAGAACCCTGTTGCCCAGTGTTTTGGTAGGTCTTAAGCTCTGGAATTTTTTAAAATTTTAATAATTCTGGTAATTTCTTTTATTTTATTGTAGGTCCACGCCAGTGAGGAGTGTATTGAACATGTTAAAGAAGTTTTCAAAGTGATTTTGAAAAATCGCTATGGCGATGCTATTAAAGCTATTGATCCTGATTTCTAATTAAAATGAGTACAAATTTTTTATAGATTTAAAAGTTTTAGTTCTATAGTTTTAGAAATTTTGAAATGTTCTTAAAAATAAAATATTTTTATACACATATACATTTTCTAAAAATTCTTTATAGTACATTTATAAAAGGGTGAATTTTTAAGAGCAGCAGGTTAGAAAACCAGCAAAGAAAGTCTTAAAGTCGGGCGGGGCCGACTTTATGATACCCTACACCACTTTGCTTATTTAGTAGAGCTCCATATAACAATTAAAAGTGTTTATGGGAGAATTCAATCATACACCCTATGATTATAATTATAATTTAAAGTTCAAAAGACTAAATATGCCGAAGCATTTGTATCTTTTAAATTCCGACTTGTATTGTCCATTTGATATATATGGGAGCTATATCCAAATCTGAATCGATCTCGATAGAATTTGGCAAAGATATTTCAGAGCTGTATTTGATATATTTCCCTAAATATAGTTGTTACCGAGTGCATATTACGGCTGTGGGTAACAAATATAACAAATCAGATGAACAATATATGTGGGAGCTATAGCTACATCTGAGCCGATCTTCTCCAAATTTGACGTACTTGCTTCTAGAGTCAATTCGGTCGTAAGTTCTAAATTTCATCCCATTTGGACAAATATTAGACGTTTGGTGCACAATAAAATGTAAATTGGGCGAAGTTATATATGGGAGATATATCCAAATCCGAACCGATCTCGATAAAATTTTACAAATGTATTTCTGAGCTGTATTTGATATATTTCCCCAAATATTGTTGTTACAGAGTGCACATTACGGCTGCGGAGAACTAAAATAACAAATCGGATGAACAATATATATTGCAGCTATAGCTATATCTGAACCAATTTCGATCAAATTTGGCATACTTATTTTCAGGCCTGATTTGGTTGTATGTGCAAAATTCCATACTATTCGGGCAGATCGGACGAAGATATATATGTAAGCTATATATAAATTTTTACCAATTATTTCCAATTTCAATAGGGTTCGTCCTTGGGCCAAACAAATGATTTGTGCAAAATTTCATCTGGATCGGGTAATAAAAGCGAACTGTACTTTGTTCACAAAAATACATGGACAGACGGACGGACATGCATAAATCGACTCAGAATGTGATTCTATGCAGATCATCAAAGGAACTATGGGTCTGTCTTGTTTCCTTTTGCCTGTTAAAAACAAATGCACAATTATATTATTAGATTTTAATTATACCCTACACCACCTTGTGGTGTATTCATTGTATTCGGCAAACTAATAGAGCTAGAGTTCAGAAATTTGGAATTAGGGTAAATATTTACTAAATAGTACTAAATTGGTTTAGGAAAAACTTAATTTGGTATTGGGTGTACGGATATTATTTGAAATCTGAAAGTTGGCATTATGGTAACAGGGAAGAGATTTGGAGGTTGTTTTTGGAAATTCGATCTAAAAATTTACGAAAAGTAGTAAATGACATTAATTTGATATTTGGGGGACGAGGGTTGAGATTTGGAGGTTGTTTCGGAAATTCGTACTAAAAACTAACAAAAAGTACTAACTGGCACTAATTTGGGATTTGGTGGAGGAGGTGCTTTTGGAAATTCGTTCCGAAAATTAACGAAAAGAACTAAATGACACTAATTTGGTATTTAGGGGAGAAATATCGGCGGAAATCTAAAATTTGAAAAAGTGGAATTAGAAATTCGTATTTAAAAATTCCAAAAGGAATAATTGGTACTAAATTTGGTATTTAGCATTTGATAAGGGATAACTATGGAATTCTGAGATTTGAAATGAGGATCCAGAAGTTATTTTTGGAAGTTCGAACCATAATTGTACTAAAATGTAATAAATTTGGTACAATTTGATATTACGTGAAAAGAACAGCCTTCACATTTCCTTTTTGAATTATATTTGGAGACTAGTATCGGAGATTTAGGTTGGAATTTTGAAATATTGACATTGCTGTCTCTGTCAGAAAAAAAGTACACAAAATACTAAATAGTACTATATTTAGAATTTGGGTTAGGGTTCACTGATGGAGTGTAGGATATACGCATCATTTTTTTACCCTCCACCATAGTATGGAGGGTATATTAAGTTTTTTATTCCGTTTGAAACACCTCGACATATACATTTTAGAACCCACAAAGTAAATATATTCTTGATCAGCATAAAATTCTATGTCGATTTAGCGATGTTCGTCTGTCCGTCTATGGAAATCACTCTAGCTTCCGAACGAATGGAAGTAGATTGATAAAATTTTTCTCAAATGTATATCATGTCTGCAGGACATTTTGATATTGAAAATGGGTCATGAAGGTCCACGTCTTGGTATAGCACCCACATAACGGTACCTCCCGATATTCGGAATTTTGATGATTTTTGCTACAATATCCACCGGAATTGTTTCAATTTTGGTATTTGAAGTTCGCAATATATACCTTAGCCTATGACAGAAAATTGTCTGTGCAGATCCACGTCTTCGTTTAGCCCCCATATAACGGTACCTCCCAATATTCGGTATTTTGATGATTTTAGCGTCACTATTCACCAGAATTGTTTCAAATTACGTATTTAAAGTTCGTTGTACAGTCTGTGACAGAAAATTGTCTATGTAGGTCCAGGTCTTCGTATAGACCCCATATATCAGTACCTCCCTATATAAGATATTCTGATGATTTTAGTGACATTATTCACCGTTTATTTTATGTTTCGAAATTGAATATGGTAATGGCTTATGACAAACAATGCCTATGTAGGTCCACGTCGTATAGACGGCTATATTTGTTGTTTTTAAAATTATAACAGAATTTTTTAAGGACTGTATTTTTTGAAAATTTCGAAATTCGTTCCAAATGGTGGAGGGTATTCAATGTTCGGCCCTGCCGAACTTACTGCTTTTCAACTTGTTTTATTTGAAATTGCCTGTACAGGGTAAGATGAACAAGTTGCAACCAACTTCAGATTGCTGTCATTTCTAAGCCACTCATCCGACAGCTGTTAAAATGATGTCCGACTGTCTGTTTAAATCACGATACAGCCCACATTATTTGACGTCGAGCGTCAAAATTTAGCAAAATAATTTATATTGTGTCTAGGATGGTTGGTGTTGAAAATGAGATTTATCCGTCCACGTTTTGGTATAGTCCCCATATAACGGTACCTTCCGATATTCGGTATTTTGATGATTTTTCCACATTTTTCACGGATTTGTCTAAAAATTTGTATTTGTTGGTCATAATGGATCCTTATTCGTGTGGCGAAATATTGTATGTATGGGTTTACGCTTTGGTATAGCCCCCATATAACGGTACCTCCCGATATACGGTATTTTGATGGTTTTTGCCATATTTTTTCATGAGTTTGTCTAAAAATTGGTATTTGTAGGTCATAATGGGTTCTAGGTTCAGTGGCAAAACATTGCATGTATAGGTCCACGATTTGGTATAGCTCCGAAATAATGGTACCTCCCGATATTCGGTATTTTGATGGTTTTTGCCACATTTTTTAACGATTTTTCTGAAAATTGGAATTTGTAGGTCATAAAGGATCCTAGTTCGTGTGGTGATAAATTATATGTATGGGTCCATGCTTTGGCATAGCCCCCATATAACGGTACCTCTCGATTTTTGGTATTTTGATGATTTTTGCCACATTTTCCCACGAATATGTCTAAATATTGGTATTTGTGGGTCATAATGGATTCTAATGTTTCCTTTACCCTGAGGTGGAGGGTATTAAAATGGGAGGGTATTATATGACCTATTTTCAATGCCAACAATTCTGCGATCCGAAAATACACCTGACTTAAATTTTATGAACCGACTTCATTCCGTTTGGGAGCTAGAGCGATTACCATAGACGGACGGGTATGGCTAATTCGACATACTAAAATGCATATTTCGAGGTGTTACAAACGGAATGACTAACTTACTACCCTACTATGGTGGATGGTATAAATATTGTCAACATTAGACTACCTGATGCCGTTTGTTATATGCGTCGGATTTAAGGTAAATAACTAAATTTCCTTTTATTTAGAAAGAGAATCAACAAACAACTTATCAAATATTGGCACGAATGTTTTACTAATTAAAATAGAAAGAATTTGAAAAGAAAAATGTGAAAAAATTCATTCTTTTAGAAATAAGAATACACCGAGGTGTCAGTCAACTTCGTATAAATGAAACGTATTTAAATGTTTTAATTCGGAAAAAAATCGATACAGTCTTTAGAACGTTTTCGTCAAAACATAGACATGAAATTACAATTCATTTTATTGATCGGTATTATTTTGCCAGCTGTGCTAGTCTCAGTCCGAGTGCCCCAAGATAAACATCATCTGCTAGAGTTGTTGTTCTCCGATGAGGAGGTGAGTTGTGCCAAAGAAGATGCATATTGATAGAGAGGCTTTACACTAGTTCCTAAACGTATGAGTGATTGCGTATATTACATATCACTCATACGTTAAGTTTTCATACAAACGACCGGAGTACACGAAACTAGTTTGTTCCAATCGACAACTCCATATAATGACACTTACCTGACTTATTAAGGCGATGTAAATTAAAATAAGAATTTTATTTTTTCCCCCCTTCAGAATCTCATTGACCACGAATGTTTCGATGCCGTTAAAGATGAACTCATGAGAGAACTGGATGATGTCGTAGACTATTTGGTTGAAAGAGTCGAAAACGATATGCCAGTTTACAGGAAAGGTCTCCGCGTAAACATCGCCAAGCTCATTGATGAACAATTGTTGCCTAAACATTTGGTAAGTGTAATTTTCGTACAAAATAGTGCGGATTTTGAATATGACGAAATATTTTCTTTTATTCCAGGTCGATGCAAGTGATGATTGCATTCGTCGCGTGAAACAAGTCTATAAAATCGTTCTCAAAAAGAGGTACGGCAAGCCATTAAAAACCATTGATCCTGATTTTTAAGGCCTTAGCAATGTAACATATTTTTAATACTGCCAATAAATCTATGGTCAAATGAAGCTTTTAATTGTTGATCAAATCAAAAAAAAAATGTTCCAAAAATCCTCAAAAAATAGTGCTTTGACATGAACGGTTCAGAGATCTCCCAACAAAAACTTGAGAACGGTATGGACAGAAGAACCCATTAAATGCTATTATTTTCTGTATTCCCAGTGGGTTAAAAATGATGGGGTATTATTAAACAAGTAAAAAAACATTAAGTTCGGCCGTGCCACCTTAGAGTAAAGGAAACATTAGAGCTGATTATGACCCACAAATACAAATTTTTAGACATATTCATGGGAAAATGTGCCAAAAACCATCAAAATACCGAATATCGGGAAATATGGCTACACGGGGCTATACAAAAACGTGAACTTATACATACAATATTTCGGCAACGGAGCTAGAACCCATTAGGACACAAAAATACCAATTTTTAGACAAATCCGCGAAGAAATGTGGCAAAAATCTTCAAATACCGAATATCTGGAGGTACCATGATATGGGATCTATACCAAAACGTGGACCTATACATACAATGTTTCGCCACCGCAGCCAGAACCCATTATGACCAACAAATACCAATTTTTAGACAAATCCGTGAAAAAATGTGGCAAAAATCATCAAAATGCCGAATATCGGGAGGTACCGTTATATGGGGACTATACCAAAACGTGGAGGGATATATCTCTTTTTCAATACCAACCATCCTAGACCCAATACAAATTATTTTGGTAAATTTTGACGCTCATCGACATCGTTAAATCGTCAAATAATGTGGGCTGTATCGTGATTTCAAAAGACAGATGGCCTGACAGACGGACAGGCAGACGGACATCGTTAAATCGACTTAGAATTTTATGCTGATTATGAATATATATACATTATGGGGTCTACGACGAATATTTAGGGATGTTAAAAACGGAATGACAAAGTTATGGTATATTAAAGGTGGAGGACATAATAATGGGCTGTTATTAGAAAACACAAATCAATAAGACCTTTTTTACCACCCTCCAAATGTTTATACCCATCGAAGGCATCATGAAAAACGTAAAAAATCCGTTTGAAGAAGTGCCTTCTAAATTATCGATGTACCGAAAATCGATACTGTGGCTATACGAAAGCGTAGGCCTACTGCTCTGCCAGAAAAGGCCTGTTACAAACACTGAATATCAATCTTGAGATAATTCCGTTGAAAAATGTGGCGAAAAATGCAAATATCGGAGGGTACTATTATATGGGGCATATACGAAGATGTGGATGATATTGGATAATTTTCTGTCAAAAGAAATGCTACCAATTTCGAACTCCAAATAACAAATTTAAAGCCATTCCGTCGAAAAATTTGACATAAATCATTAAAATTCTGAATATCGTTAGGAAAACTTATGTGGAGACTATACGAAAATGTGGGCATATATAATTAATTCTTATGAGAGGTAATAATACATAATTTCAACACCGAGAACCACCTTTAAATTAATTTCGTTGGAAAATGTCGCTAAAATCGGAAAAATACTAGGAGGTACTATTATATGGGGGTTATACGAAGACGTGGATCTGAAAGTCAATTTTTTAACATAAAGGTGAGCACTCAATTCGATCTCTAAACAATAAATCTCAAAACAATTCTTGTGAAAAAATGTGGCTTAGATCGTGAATTTACCGGAAGCACCATTGCATTGAGTTCAACTAATTTTAAAATTAGCGCTGCAAATATTCTCTTAAAATATCCAATATGGGAATTATACCAAAGAATAGATTTTTTGCCATTTTTTTGCAAGAAGGTATATATTGTATTCAGAATCCAAAAAGTTAAATTACATAAAAATCTGTTGGAAATCTTTGTCAAAATCTTGAAAATCCCTCAAATTCTATGGAAACTATATCAAAAACATGTTCAATATTGACAATTTTTGACACATCAATTTGTTACCCTGTAGCAGAAAAAAATGGTTAGTTTTGCAACATTTATTGAAAATGTGTGGTAAAAATCCTCCAAAGAAGTAAAATACGGGGTGGGGTTCTGCGGGAGCTATATAAAATTGAGGGTCCATATTAAGATTATTTTGCAAGGACATCAGAAATCCATAAGAACACTAGATATCAAATTTCAGTTAATTTCAATTAAATATGAAATTAAAATTCCTTCAAATTGGAGAGTACCGTTATATAGGGACTTTGCCTAAACTTTGACCGATATTCACAATTTTTTGATTGCATTATTTCTTACTCTAAAAAAATCAGATTTCTTAGTGGTATAGAAACATTTTTGACACACATTCCCATACATATTGAACCACTGTGCATTGCATGTCGAATGTACGAAGATATGGACTTTATTAGGTATTTTCACTCAAAGGAAATGATACCAAATTTTGAATAACTCAAAATATCTCCCATACTACGGTATAGGGTATAATCAAACAATACTTTTATACCCCCACCATACTATGGAGGGTATATTAATTTTGTCATTCCGTGTGTAACTCCTCGAAATACTCATGTCTGACCCAACAAAGTATATATATTCTTGATCATCGTAAAATTCTAAGTCGATTTAGCCATGTCCGTCTGTGTGTCTGTCTGTCTGTTGTAATCACGCTATTTTTCAAACGAATAGAGATAGAAGGCTAAAATTTGCACACATGTTTATTTTTCCAGTAGGCAGGTTAAGTTCGTAAATGGTCCACGTTTTTATATAGCCCTCATATAACAATACCTCGGTATTTTGATGATTTTAGCGACATTATTCATCGATTTTTTTAAATTTGATATTTGAAGTTCCATAGGGATATTACAGCCTAAGACAGAAAATTTACTGTGCCACGGTCCACGTTTTCGTATAGCCCCTATATAACGGTACCTCCCCCTATTCGGTATTTTGATGATTTTAGCGACATTATTCACCGGAATTGTTTCAAATTACGTTTTTAAAATTCGTAATGGGATTTACAGTCTGTGACAGAAATTTGTCTATGCAGGTCCAGGTTTTCGTTTAGGCCCCATATATCAGTACCTCCCTAAATTCGGTGTTTTAACGTGCTTAGGTACAATACCCACTGAAATTGTTTAAGATGTCGTATTTGAACTTCGTAATGGATGCTACAGCCTATGACAGAAAATTGTCTATGCTGGTCCAGGTCTTCGTATAGGCCCCATATGTAACGGCTATTTTCTTATAGACCCTAATATAACGGCTATATTCGGTATTTTTAAGAGTTTAACAGAATTTTTAACAGATTATATTTTCTGAAAAAAGTTCGGCCGGGCCGAACTTTGAATACCCTCCACATATTCAAAGTTCGGCCCGGCCGAACGTACTGTTTTTTAACTTTTTTTTTAAGTTTCACATTTGAATTTTATAATGGCTTATGAAAAAAATTACCTATGCAGGTCCATGTCGTCGTATTGATCCTAATATAACGGCTACATTCGGTATTTCTAAGATTTTAACGGATTTTATTGTTTTTGAGAATTGCCAAATTCGTTCCATATAGTGGAGTGTATTCAAAGTTCGAACAAAGTTTCTTACATGTTTCTTCTTATTTGTCGTCTTTTAGTCGCCTTATTTCGGATTTGAAGCTTGATTTATAAGTCGCAAGTCTGCCAAGTAATTATTAGAACAACTCATTATTTGGTAATGGAAGTTACTGCTGAACACTAATTGCAAAATTATTTTCTTCCTCAAAGCGAAAAGAAATAATTTAGACCTAATTAAAATTATTATTTTAATTTTAATAAAAATTATTCCACCTCATGTTTTTGGAAATTCGTTTAGAACAATAAAATATACTGTAAAGGTTTTTTTCATTACGAAGCTGTTTCATATAATTAATGACATACTCTCAGCGGAATTCATTTGTTAGTTGTATTATTATCTTTGGAGCCGAAACTATTTAAAATGTATCTACAGTATATTATTGGTGTAATATTTTTTGCAATGACGGGACTAGCATTTGGCCAATCGTCATATCCCAGCGGCAGTCCATATTCACCTTTAGATTAGATTTTTCAACAATTTAAAAATTATGGATTAATAAATGAACCTTATGAACCTTATTTGAATGCGTATCATGACTGTAGAGTAGTCGCAATTTGGGAACTATATTGAACTCTGAATCGATTTTCAACAAATTTGTCTTAGGCTTTTGTACATCTAATAATATACCAAAAAACATTGCTGTATAGTGCATGATATAGCTTCGATACGAATTATATTAACGGAACGTGTTTCACCAAATCAAAAAATTCGGTTGAATATGAAAAAATCATACAAGTTGGGCTGATATTATGTAATTACATTATGATATTATGCAATAACCGTGAAATCAGATAAAGATTTATATCGAAGCGAATATATAAAAATCTGAACCGATCTCGATAAAATTTGATAGAATTATTTTCGAGCTGTATCTGATGTCCGGTGTCAAATATCATTGTTGTGGAGTGCATATGAAACACATATATGGGAGCTATAGCTATATCTGAACCGATTTTTTTTGAAAATTTGAAATGCTTGTTTCTATAATGAATTCAGTGGGAATTGCCAAAATTCAGTCCATTTGGGCTTATATTAGCCATTTGGTGCACAATAAACCTGACATCCAATCTCGATAAATTTGACAGGGCTGTAAGTTACCCTCTGGAAAAATATTGTCTATATTGGTCCACGATATCATATATCCCCTATATATAGGTAACTCCCTATATTCGGTATTTTTATGATTTTTTTTTCAATGGAATTGTCTGAAAATCCACAACAAGAAGTTCTTTCTAAGCACTTTACCACCTGAAACTGAATTCTCTATATAGGTCCACGTCTTCGTATGGCCTTTCTTAAACGGTACCTCCCAATATTCGGTATTTTGATGATTTTGGCGACAGTATTCACCGGAGTTGTTTTAAATTACGTATTTAGAGTTCGTAATGGGAACAACAGTCTATGAGAGGAAATTGTCTATGAAGGTCCTGGCCTTCGTATATCCCCCTTATAACGGCACCTCCCGATATTCGGTATTTCGATGATTTTAGCTACATTATTCCTGGAATTGTTTCATATTTCGTAATTGAAGTTCCTAGTGGGTACTACAGGCTATGACAGAAAATTGTCTGTGCAGGTTCACTTTATCGTATAGACCCCATAAAACGGTATCTCCTGATTTTCGATATTTTGAAGATTTTAGCGACAGTATTCACCGGACTTGTTTTAAATTACGTATTTATAGTTCGTAGTGAGAAATACAGACTGTGACAGAAAGTTGTCTGTGCAGGTTCAAGTCTTCGTATAGCCCCCGCTTCAAATTTTGTATTTGAAGTTCGTAATGGATACTTTAGCCTAAGACAGAAAAATGTCTGTGCAGATCCATGTCTTCGTGCATTCCTATATTGATGATTTTAGCTACATTTTTCACCGATTTTTAACGTCGTAAAGACCCTAAAATAACAGCCATATTCGGTATTTTTAAGATTTTAACAGAATTTTTAACGGATTTTTTTGTTTGTGAGTATTGCCAAATTCGTGCCAAAGGATGGAGGGTATTCAAAGTTTGGCCCGGCCGAACTTACAGCTTTTTTATTAGTTTTTTGTTAAAATTTCGTATTTGAATATTGCAATCCAATATAACAGCTAAATTCGGTATTTTTTTTTAATTTTAACAGATTTTAAACGGATTTTATTTTGTAGGTGTAGGGCATTCAAAGTTCGGCCCAGCCGGACTTACTGTTTTTTTATGGTTGATTATTCAGATGTACGGAAGAGTATTCGCCTTATAATGTTAATTGTCAATTGGGTATCGCGGGAGTGTTCTTTTCTCAGGACGGTATTCCAACAAGTAGCATAACCATGACAAGACATGAATATAATATATACCAACAAATAACTAAGTACAAAATGTAGGGAAGGGAAGGAGACTCCCATAATATTTTGGTATTTTTATTATTAAATAATTTTATTTATATGACAAGTTCAAGCGGGTGGTGGTGGTGAATATGGACCCTTCATCTGAAGACGAGGTGGTGCTCTTCCCTGCATCATAAAAGTGAAGACTATGCCGATGATATAGATTAAAGACATTGTTTTAAATAAAACTGATGAACATCTTCAGAATTTCATTGCCATTTATTCAAAAACATTATGTGGTGCAGAATAACATTTAATTTTTGTTTGTTTTGCAAAGTCATTTTTATTGCAGCTTGATTGTTTAAAAAAACTCATTTTCATAATTAGTTCTCATTTATTCCACATCACTCTTTTGAAACGGCTTTCCTTGCTAAATGAAAGGTCTATTTTCTATTTATATATATAGTATTTTGCTATTAAGAGAAAACAGTAAAAAAATTAGTTGGAACCTATTTTTATACCCTACATCACATAGTCGTAAAGGTGTTATGTCTTTGTGCATTTGTTTGTAACATAGAGAAGGAAGCGAGATAGACCCATAGTTACTTTTGACGATCTTCATAGAATCATTTTCTGAGTCGATTTATCGTGTCAGTTCGTCAGTCCGTCTGTCCATGTATATTTGTGAACAAAATGCTGGTCGCATTATTATCCGTCTAAACAATATTTGTTCGGTCCAATGACGAACCCTATTAAAATTTGTGAGAATAGGTTCAAATTTAGATTTAGCTCCCATATTTATCTTCAACCGTTTTCGGGTCGATTGTGCACCAAATGACCAATCTCAGTCCAAATGATACATTCGACCGAAATCAGTCTTGAAGTCGGTTCAAATATCGATATAGCTCCCACATATACAGGGTCAGACAAAAAACAATGCAACAAAGTCAAACGCCATAATTTGTACATTTTTTTAATTCTATTGAATGAAATCAAAAAAAATATCGGAAATAGCATCAAATTTCACCTTTGGCACGAATTATGGCCATCAAACGGCCAATGAAACCGTCACACGTTGCCCGATTGTTGCTCTGCGGTATTTTGGCCCATTCCCTGCTAAGCGCTTGCTTGAGAGATCGACACTTTGGTATTTTTTAGTGCCAACCTTGCTTTCCAAAATACTCCAGACACAATAGTCCAACGGATTGGTATCCGAAGATTTTGTTGGCTATTGTTCGCTGGAAATGAAGAGAGGAACCTCATTTTATAACCATTCTTGAGTGGCGCGTGCTGAGTCTTGCTGGAATGTCCAAGGTCTGCGGCCAAAATTTTTGTGTGCCCAAGGCTTTAATACACCCTCCAGAATGTTTTCGCGATAATATTGGGCATTTCTGAAGCCACGGTCGATTAATACAAACGGAGAGCGACCCTCGACCATGGTGTGGCGGCTCACACCATCACCATGGCCGGCGCTTGGGTTCTGGTGGCCAACCGAAGGTGCACATTTTCAACTGACCTCTTTCGCAAGTAAACACGGTAATTTTGTTTGTTTACAAACTACTGGACGACGAAAGTTTTCTCATCGGAGAAAACCAAATTCGGCAGTTCAGCACTTTCGGCCAAGCGAAGCAACTCTTTAGCTCTTTTTAGTCTATTTTATTTCTGTTGCGGTGTAAATTCTGTCACTTTTTGAGGTTTCAATGGCATTACCCCGAGCTCATTTTTCAATATTTGCCGAATGGAATATTGCGATATGTTCAGCTCACGAGCCATTTTTCTGCCACTGCGACGCGGGTTTCGATCAAGTAGTTTCTTTACTTTTCGAACCATTTCTGCTGATGTTGCTGTTTTCTTCCGTCCACTTACTTGACGTCGGGCTACGATACTAGTATCACGGTAACGAGCGATGATACGAGACACAAAAGATTTATTCACATTTAAATGCTTGAGTGCTCTAACGATAGCCACTTGTAGTTTTTCAGGCAAACATAAAAAAAATCTCACTATCACGCTTGAATGCCATCACGAATAACTTTTTTCTGGAAATGTAATGAACTGTCACTGAAATAATTTTAACAGCTGTCGGACGAGTGGCTTAGAAATGACAGTAATCTGAAGTTGGTTAACGTTTGTAACGACTTTGTAACATTTTAGACTCCACAAAGTATATATTTTCTTGATCCGCATAAAATTCTATGTCGACTTAGCGATGTCCGTCCGTCTGTCCGTCTGTGGATATCACTCATTCGGTATTTTGATAGTTTTTGCGACAATCGTGATCGGAATTGCTTCAAATTTGATACTTGAAGTTCGTAATGAATACTACAGCCTAAGACAGAAAATTGTCTGTGCAGGTCCACGACTTCGTATAACCTCATATAACGATGCCCCCCGATATTCGGTATTTTGATGATTTTAGCGATATTATTCAGCGGAATTGTTTCAACTTTGGTATTTGAAGTTCGTAGTAGATACTACAGCCTATGATAGAAAATTGTCTGTGCAGGTCCTCGTCTTCGTATAGCACCCATATAACGGTACCTCCCGATATTCGATATTTGGATGATTTTAACTACATTATTAACCAATTTTTTTTAAGTTTCGCATATGAACATTGTAATGGCTAATGGCAAAATTTACCTATGCCGGTCCATGTCGTCGTATAGACCCTAATGTACATTCGGTTTTTTTGAAGATTTTAACAGAATTTTCAACGGATTTTTTTGTTTTTGAGAATTGCCAAATTCGTTCCAAATTGTGGAGGGTATTCAAAGTTCGGCCGGGCCGAACGTATAGCTTGTTTACTTGTTTTAGTATAATCCTTCTCGAAGTGATATCATGCACTCTATAACAATGTTATTTGGTATAAAAGATAAAAACGTCTGCGTAAAATTTACTGCAAATCGATTAAGAATTGGATATGCCTCCCAAATTATAACTGCCTAAAGCCAAAAGTTGATAGGTGGTATGATCTACTTCAAATAAATCCCCAATATAAATTCTCTTGTTCCGGGAGTACTACTAAATATGCATAGTGGTGTGGGGTATCATATAGGCGCCCGTCCCTCCCTTTGAACTTTTTCTAACTTTTTCTTACTGGTTCAAATATTATTAAAAAATTTCATTCACAATGAAAAAAGGGACCTATATGGACCTCTTCATGTCCGAATGGATGTAATCTACTAAGACATTCAAATACGATATTTCCAACTTCTTTGGACTACAATCATTAAAATACCGAATATCGGAATATACCAAAATTTTTAAATTTTTTAAACATGAAAGTTTAAATTCTAAAATATTGCGGGCATAATATGTATATGACCAAAATGTTAGCTATCTTGGTCGATCCCTTCGAACGTTAAAGTGATTACCAAAGACGAAATGTGGAATTGTGTCAGAAACATTCAATTTGTCTAAAACTTCTTGTCACTTATTGTCTCTCGAACTAACCTTGACCAAAATCAATGAACAAAGGTTATAAAAAATTCAACCATTCGCAACGCAAATCCCTATTTACCTGAACCAATTCTAATACAAGGTCTGCAATATATTGTTTTTAACAATAAATATCTATAAGATCCACAAATAATATTTATATATGAGTATACTTTCGCATCAACTTTTATTTAAATTAAACACAATTGTTTAAATATTATTTTTTAATTGAAATAGAAAAATATGTTTTAAAATATATTTCAGCGAATTGTTATTCGAGTCAAAACCATTTGGCCCATAAACAAATTAACTTGTCATTCAAATTAAATCTTTCGCTTAATTAAAGTTTATTGTAACAAAATTAATATAAAGCTATTTTTTATAATGATCGCTGCTGTTCTGACCAGACCAGATACATTTATGAATAAAGTGAGAGGAAGTGCATCAAATACTTATCGAAATAATCGCGACAATTTGCACTATAGTCAGCAGACAATGAATTGATAAGGCAAATAAATAAGTTTAAGTTTAATAAGTTTTTTAATAAAAAAAGTGTTATTTTTATTTGAAGGGAAGTGTACTCATGTCAAAAGCTACTCAATAAGATATGTGAGATATTTTATCTCATATCGCTGTCGAATCTGTAAATTAAACAAAACATTAGGGACTGGTAAAATAAGGCAAACTTAATAAGGATTAATGCTTGGGTACAAATTCTTAGTACAAAACCAGTAAAGAAAGTCTTAAAGGCGAGCGGGCCGACTTTATGATACCCTACACCACTTTGCTAATTTAGTAGAGCTCCGCATAACAATTGAAAGTTTTTATGGGAGAATTCAATCATCCACGCTATGATTATAATTTAAAGTTCAAAGGACTAAATATGCCGAAACATTTGTATCTTTAAAAATTCGGACTTGTGTTGCCCATTTGGTGCACAAATAATTTAAAATCGGATAAAAATATATATGGGAGCTATATCCAAATCGGAACCGATCTCGATAAAATTTGGCAAAGATATTTCTGAGCTGTATTTCATATATTTCCCTGAATATCGTTGTTACGAAGTGCATATTACGGCTGTGGGTAACAAATATAGCAAATCGGATCGGACAATATATATGGGAGCTATAGCTATATCTGAACCGATCTTCACCAAATATGACATACTAGCTTCCAGACTTAATTCGGTCGTAAGTGCCAAATTCCATCCCATTTGGACAAATATTAGACGTTTGGTGCACAATAAAAGGTAAATCGGACGAAGTTATGTATGGGAGCTATATCCAAATCTGAACCGATCTCGATAAAATTTAGCAAATGTATTTCTGAGCAGTATTTGATATATTTCCACAAATATTGTTGTTGCAGAGTGCATATTACGGCTGCGGAGGGCAAAAATAAAAAATCGGATGAAAAATATATTTGGGAGCTATAGCTATATCTGAACCGATTTCGATCAAATTTGGCATAATTATTTTCAGGCCTAATTTGGGTGCATATGCAAAATTCCATACAATTCGGGCTGATATTACACGTTTGGTGCACAATAAAAGGCAAATCGGACGAAGATATATATGGGAGCTATATCTAAATTTTGACCGATTATCTCCAATTTCAATAGGGTTCGTCCTTGGACCAAACAAATTATTTGTGCCAAATTGGATCGGGCAATAAAGGCGACCTGTACTTTGTTTACAAATATACATGGACAGACGGACAGACGGACGGACGGACATGCGTAAATCGACTCAGAATGTGATTCTATGCAGATGATCAAAAGGAACTATGGGTCTATCTCGTTTCCTTTTGCCTGTTACAAACAAATGCACAAAGACATAATACCCTGACCACCTTGTGGTGTAGGGTATAAAAATCCTGCAGACACAATACACAGTAAAATTTTATCAACCTACTGTATTTCGTTCGGAAGCTAGAGTGATTTCCACAGAATCGACATAGAATTTTATACTGAACAAGCACTTTGTGGGGTCTAAAATGTATATTTTGAGGTGTAACAAACGGAATGACAAACTTAATATAAACTCCATACTATGGTGGAGGGTATAAAATAGAAGGAGTTGCTAGAATTGGATGAATTTTTGGCCCAAGTCCTTATTATATGTATATGCAGGTTCTCGTATAGCCTCCATGTAACGGTACGTTCAGATATTCGGTATTTTGTCGATCTAAAACACAATTTCCAATATAATTGTTTCTTTACCCATATTTCGATATCGTAATAGATTCTACCTCCTGTGGCAGAACATTGTCCATATAGACCTTCGTTTTCCTATATTCTCCGTATGACGCTCCCTCAAGGTATTCGGTATTTTGAAGATTTAAGACACATTTTCAACGGAATTGTTTTACAGATGTTCACAATATATTCCAATCACTGTACATAGGTTCATGATTTCCCCTACAAATTCTTCTAACTCAATGCAAAATTCTGCGTCGATTGGTTTATTATTGTGGTTTGTAGAGCAACAGCAAAGTCAGGAAATTTTCTATTTTTGGTCCATTTCAACATCTAAATCCTTTGCGATTATGTCCAAATACAATAGGCTTCTATTCTGACCCTATACCCACCACCATTTTCAATTTCGTGAGGATCGGGCCATTATTGCGACCTATAGCGTGATTACAAATTAACATTGACAAACGGACAGACATATATTTCTAGATCGACTCAGCGCGGTGAGATCCATATATATTTTTCTATATCGACATAATTTGAACACTTTTTTTAAATTTTATTGAATTAAATCAAAAAAAGTCGGGAATAGCATCAGATTTTAGAATAGGTTTAGATTTGTTCAACTTCGTCACCTTTGGCACGAATTATGGCCTTCAAACGGCCAATGAAACCGCCACACTCTGTGTGGTGGGTACTACATCTTTTGACAGAAAATTGCTCATGCAGCTCCACGTCTTCGTATAGGACCCATATAACAGTACCTCTCTACATTCGGTGTTTTGATGATTTTAGCGACTTTTCTTTAGCCTATACAGGTCCACGTCTTTGTAAGCAGTTGTAAGGGTGTTTTTTTAAGCGAGATAGAACTTTAAATTGTAAAAAGTAACACAAAAAATTAAATTTTGATGAAACTTTTTTTATTTGTTTCAGTATGCTCTGACAAATAATCATGATAGACCGTTATATGCGTCGTTCTTTTGCAAAATTGGGTTCTAGAGCAGTTGGCAAATGACCCGTTGTTTTATCGCAAAATTTTGTTCAGCGATGAGGCGCATTTTTGGCTTAACGGGTTTGTTAATAAGCAAAATTGCCGCATATAGAGTGAGACCAATCCACAAGAGATCCTACAGACTCCATTACATCCAGAAAAATGCACAGTATGGTGCGGTTTTCACGCTGGTGGCATCATTGGACCTCATTTCTTCAAAAATGAGGCCGGATCTCGCGTTAGGTCAATGGAGATCGTTACCGCACCATGATCAATGATTTTTTGTTTAAAAATATGGATGACATTGATCTGGAGGAGATGTGTTTTCAACAGGATGGCGCTACGTGCCATACGGCGAACGCAACCATCGTCTTATTGAAATCAAAATTTGGCGATAAGTTGATTTCGAGAAGTAGACCTGTCAATTGGCCTCCAAGGTCGTTCGATTTGACACCTCTCGATTATTTCCTGTGGGCCTACGTGAAGTCACTGGTTTATGCTGATAAACCAGCAAAAATTGACGCCTTGGGGCCAGCATTGTTCGTGTTATTCGTGACATACGGCCAGCAGTGCTCGAAAAAGTGTCCAAAAATTGGACGTCCAATGCATTTCTTCAAAAACAGCCCCGGTGTCCATATGGCCGAAATCATTTTCAAATGCTAATGTCACGCATTGATCGTTCGAAGAAAAGGAAATTTGATTAAAATTTAATTTTTTGTGTTATTTTTTACAATTTCAAGTTCTATTGGGCTTAAAAAAAACACCCTGTATGAGCCCCAATAGAACGGTAGCTCACTATATTTGATATCTTTCTGAAGGGTTTCTTTTTTTTTGAAAATTTGCAAATTCCTTCCAAATGGTGAAGGGTATTCAAAGTTCGGCCCGCCCATACTTACTGCTTTTTTTACTTGTTTATCCCACCCTTATTTTTACATATTTTTTCGGCTTCTGTATTCGGAATATTTTGTAATCTATACGATTTTTTTTAATCCCTTTGATCTTTATCGCCAATATTTTTCCATGGAATATTGTGGACCTCTAAGTGATATATCAAAACAAAGCTTGCCATTCTATGCCCATGCTTTAATATCCACCAGCCTATTGTTTGAATTTCATATGCGATGCAAACGCGTGCCTAAAAATCACTAACTCTTTCTATTTTTATATTTTTCGAGCTGCTTAGTTTTATACCCTCCACCATACTATGGTGGGTATATTAACTTTGTCATTCCGTGTGTAACTCCTCGAAATACTCATGTCACACACAACAAAGTATATATATTCTTGATCAACGTAAAATTCCAAGTCGATTTAACGATGTCTGTCTGTGCAGGTCAACGTGTTCGTATAGCCTCCATATAATGGTACCTCCCGATATTCGGTATTGTGATAATTTTAGCGCCATTATTCACCGGGTATTTGGTATTTAAAGTTCGAAATGGACACTGCAGCCTAGGACAGAAAATTGTCTGTGCAGATCCACGTCTTCGTATAGCCCCCATATAATGGTACCTCCCGATATTCGGTATTTTGATAATTTTAGCGACATTATTAACCGGAATTGTTTCAAATTTGGTATTTGAATTTCGAAATGGATCCTGCAGCCTATGACAGAAAATTGTCTATGCAGGTCCACGTCTTCATATAGCCTCCATATAATGGTACCTCCCTATATTCGGTATTTTGATGACATTAGCGGCATTATTCACCGGAGTTGTTTCAAATTTCGTATTTAGAGTTCGTAATGGTAACTACAGTATATGACAGAAAATTATCTATGCAGCTCCAGGTCTTCGTATAGCCTCATATAACGGAACCACCCGATATTCGCTATTTTGATGATTTTAGCGACATTTTTCACGGGAATTGTTTCAAATTTGGTATTTGAACTTCGTAATGAATACTTCAGCCTATGACAGAAAATTGTCTATGCAGGTCCACGTCTTCGTATAGACCTCATATATCAGTACCTCTCTTTATTCGGTGTTTTGACGATTTTAGGTTCATTATTCACCGAAATTGTTTGAAATTTCGTATTTGAAATTCCTAATATGTACTACAGCCCGTACAGAAAATTGCCTCTGTAGGTCCATGTCTTCGTATAGCTCCGATATAACGGTATCTCCCTACACACGGTATTTTATTTCAGGTTTCCTATACGAATATGGTAATGGCTTATGACTACCAAAGCCTATGTAGGTCCATGTCGTATAGACCAAAATGTAACGGCTATATTCGGTATTTTTAAGATTTTAACAGAATTTTTAAAGGATTTTAGTTTTCTGGAAATTTCCAAATTCATTCCAAATGGTGAAGGGTATTCCGAATTCGGCCCGGCCGAACTTACTGATTTTTTAACTTGTTATAAGTTTTTTTTTAAGTTTTATTATCAAACACACACCAAAAGTAGACCATTAACGGAAACTTTTTTTTTTTGTTTGGCTACTGTGTGTCAACAACGCAGCACTCAAATGACTAATGGAATATTTTTGGACGGTACTTTTTTCTTTTGAGGGTTTCCCGGAATAACAAAAATAAACTCAAAAATCCATTATAAATAATTCATTTTTTGGATTTCCGTGCGACGTTCGCCGACGTATGTAACTGGTTTTTGTGAAGTAATTATTGATTTTTAATTAATTCGCCAGATAGCGGCGGTACCATCCATTTCGTTCATAGTCCAAAAAAGAAGGTTTGAAATTAACCCAGAGTATAAATGTGGTTGACTTGAAACTAAACAACTTTAGTATTATTAGATCTACCCTAGTCTACAAATAAATAGTTGGCAAATACGGTTTGAAGATATTTTTGTCTATCTTTGAGGAAAATGAGATCCTTTTGTATTGTATTGTTGTATGTACTGGTCCTCGCCTTAATGGCCTGTGGAGAAAATAGCTCCAGTGATGATGTCTTTTTGGATAAAGTCAAAGGCAGTGCCGTCAACACCATTAAAAATCATTTCAATATTTTATTTGGTCCCGGAAAGGGTGTATTTAAAAACTAAGAAAACCCCACATCGTATAAACAATAACAATAATAAATTATACATTTTAAATGTGCATTGTTACTTCCTAAATACGCTAATCGTCTTCATAATAATAAGTGTGTGTGTGTGTGTGAATGTTTGTAGAACTGAATCAATCATATTCATGTTTTGTTTTTTAAATTAATTAATCATTGTTATTTTTTCGCATTTTGTTATATAATAAATATTAAAAAAAAAACATGTTCTCAAAAACTATTAAACCGTTTGTGATTTAATTTATTAGCTGTGAAGTGATGACATTTGCATTGAAATTAGCCACACGGAGAATTTGGAAGCGCCAGTAGTGAGCAGATGGCGCTATGTTTTAAATTTTTTATTATTCCATGCATATTTGTGTGAGTTATTTTAATAACAATAAGAAAATATAAAGAAACAAGAAAAAACCGACTTTATGATACCCTACACCACTTTGCTAATTTAGTAGAGCTCCGCATAACAATTAAAAGTTTTTATTGGAGAATTTAATCATACACGCTATGATTACAATTATGATTTAAAGTTCAAAGGACTAAATATGTAGAAGCATTTGTATCTTTTAAATTCGGTCTTGTATTGCCCATTTGGTATATATATGGGAGCTATATCCAAATTTGAACCGATCTTGATAAAATTTGGCAAAGATATTTCTGAGCTGTATTTGATATATTTCCCTGAATATCGTTGTTACGATATGCATATTACAGTTGTGGGTAAAAAATACACCAAACCGGATGAATAATATATATGGGAGCTATAGCTATATCTGAACCGATCTTCACCAAATTTGGCATACCACCCTCTAGACTCAATTCGGTCGTAAGTGTCAAATTCCAACCCATTTGGGCAAATATTAGACGTTTGGTGCACAATAAAAGGTAATTCGCACGAAGTTATATATGGGAGGTATATCCGAATCTGAATAGATCTCGAAAAAAGTATTTCTGAGCTGTATTTGATATATTTCCCCAAATATTGTTGTTACAGAGTGCATATTATGCCTGCGGAGGACTAATATAAGAAATCGGATGAACAATATATATTGGAGCTAAAGCTATATCTGATCAATTTTGACATACTTATTTTCAGGTCCAATAGGCTCGCACTTGCAAAATTCCATACTATTCGGACTGATATTACACGTTTGGTGCACAATAAAAGGAAAATCGGACGAAGATATATAAAATTTGTCCGATTATCTCCAATTTCAATAGGGTTCGTCTTTGGGCCGAACAAATGATTTGTGCAAAATTTCATATGGATAGGACAAAACATGCGAAATGTACTTGGTTCACAAAAATACATGGACAGACGGACTGACGGACGGACATGAATAAATCGACTCAGAATGTGATTCTATGCAGATCATGAAAAGGAACTATGGGTCTATCTCGTTTCCCTTTGCTTGTTACAAACAAATGCAAAAAGACATAATACCCTGACCACCTTGTGGTGTTGGGTATAACAAGAAAAAAAGCCGTAAGTTCGGCCGGGCTGAACATTGAATAAAAATTTTCAAAAAATAAAATCCTTAAAAAAATCTGTAAAAAATTTTTAAAATACCGAATATAGCCGTTATATTGGGGTCTATACGAGGTGGACCTACATAGGCATTGCTTGTCATAAGCCATTGCCATGTACAAATTCGAAAACTTGAAATAAACGGTGACAAATTTAGCTAAAATCATCAAAATATCGTATATAGGGCAGGTACCGTTATATCGGAACTGTGCGAAGACCTGGACCAGCAAAAGACAATTTTCAGTCATAGGCTGTAGCATCCATTACGAACTTCAATTACGACATCTCAAACAATTTCGGTGGGTATTGTACCTAAACTCGTCAAAATACCACATATAGGGCGGTACTGATATATGGGGCCTATCCGAAGAAATGGAAGTGCATTGACAATTTTCAGTTCCAGACTGTAGATCCCATTACGAATTCTAAATATGTAATTTGAAACAATTCCGCTTAATAATGTCGCTAAAATCATCAAAATACCGAATAGCGGGAGGTACCGTTATATGGGAGCTATACGAAGACGTGGACCTGCACAGACAATTTTCTGTCTTAGGCTGTAGTCTGTCTTTCGAACTTCAAATACCACATTTGAAATAATTCCGGTAAAAATGTCTCTAAAATCATCAGAATACCCAATATCGGGAGGTACCGTTATATGGGGGCTATACGAAGACGTGGACATACATGGCGCATTTTCCGTCTTTAGCCGCAGTATCTATTACAAACTTCAAATACCAAATTTGAAACAATTTTGGTTAATAATGTCGCTAAAAACATCAAAATACCGAATAGCGGTATATAACGGGAGGTACCGTTAAATGGGGACTTTATGAAGACGTGGAGCTGCACAGACAATTTTCGTCGTAGTATTCATTACGAACTTCAAATAGAAAAATTTGAAATAGTTCCGGTAAATAATGTCTCTAAGATCATCAGAATACCTAATATCGGGAGGTACCGTTATATGGGGGTTATACGAAGACGTGGACCTACATGGCTCATTTTCTGTCATAGGCTGCAGTAACCATTACGAACTTCAAATACTAAAATTGAAACAATTCCGGTAAATAATGTCGCTAAAATCATCAAAATACCGAATATCGGGAGGTACCGTTATATGGGGGCTATACGAAGACGTGGACCTACATGGTCAATTTTCAATACCAAAAGTCCTGCAGACATAATACACATTTGAGTAAAATTTTATTAACCTACTCCATTTCGTTCGGAAGCTAGAGTGATTTCCACAGACGGACAGCCGGACGGACATTGGTAAATCGACATAGAATTTTATGCTGATCAAGAATATATACTTTGTGGGATCTAAAATGTATATTTCGAGGTGTTACAAACTTTATATACCCTCCATACTATTGTGGAGGGTATAAAAATTAAAATTGTATTTTATTTATTATTATTATTATTTTTGATTATTATTATTATTATTATTATTATTATTATTATTATTATTATTATTATTATTATTATTATTATTATTATTATTATTATTATTATTATTATTATTATTATTATTATTATTATTATTATTATTATTATTATTATTATTATTTTTTATTTTTTTTTTATTTTTTTTTTAAGAAAAATCATTCTCATCAAATCACACTTTATTCTAGTTCTACTTTCATAATCTACTGAGTTTCTGTTTGTACTACTTGCCTTTATAATTGTTTTGAATTTCCCAACTGACATAAAATCCATGAAATTGGATTTCAATTTCCAAGGTAAATGGTATTTCTGAATCTATCGAGTTGTTAACTTCAACCTACATCGATTTTGATTAATTTCAATTTAACTCAATCCTGAATTAACCAACGTGGTACACATGTGTAAGTAATTCACTTAATATTGTGGTATCGATAGCAATTTTTTTTTTTCATTTCGAAAATTACTTACCGAAATTCCTTTTGATTCAATTATAATATTTAATTATAGTTCAATTTTGTACATTCTAAAGTCATTGTATTGGTGTGCGGTGATTATCGAGCAAAAGAAAAACCACAATGGGGTCAAAAATCAATTTTCAGATCTTAATTATTGTTGAACTTTATTCGGAGAATGACTTTAAGTAAAGTGTGTGTGTGCAATGTTATGCGTATGCAACATATTTGCAAATGAGAGAGAGTGTGAGTATGCGTATGTTTATGTTTATGTATATGTATATGTGAGTGTACAGGTTTATGTATACTCTGACTGGATAGTCTCCACATTCGTCGCATCTAATCACTTTCCTTTATTTAAACCAGAAACAGCATTTAATATTGTCGGAATCCGTTTCCATTTACTTCTAACGTATTAAAATGATATACGTCTACAGAATGTAGGAGGTGCCATTTCAAAAGTCAATTTGCACGATATTATCGAAATTTATTCAATAATTATTCAAAATTTGGCCACAGTATCTTAGCAACGAATTATATCTGTACTCCTTTTATGTGTGGTGCATACTTTTAGGCGTACTGTATAAAGATGCCTCGAAGCAAGTTAAAGGTCCGATTAAATAATCTATTAGAGTCAAACGTAAATTGACTTTTGTTGTTTAGAAAACGCCCAAAAGTATGCTGTAAAAATTCCAAAATTAATGTGGGGCAGTAGTTTTAAGAGTGCCTGATTCTTCATTTAGAGAGATCCTTCTAAAGTTCGAAAAATTAACGTTTAGAAATTTTCCAAACTCGACTATGAAAAGTGTATTCCCGAAAATGTGTGAATAATATTTCCGTATGGCAATCGAATACGTCTCGGAAAATTTCCCTTTCGAAATATGCATCCAAAACTTCAATTCTTTAACAAATACCAGTAAATTTGCCACATCCCTTGCATTGCCTATATTTTTATACCCTCCACCTTGGAAAGGAGGGTATATTCGTTTTGTCACTCCGTGTGTAACTCATTGAAATAATGATGTTAGACCCAACAAAGTATATATATTCTTGATCAGCGTAAAATTCTAAGACGATTTAGCCATGTCCGTCTATCTGTCTGTGTGTCTGTCTGTCCGTCTGTCTGTCTGTTGTAATCACGCTATCTTTCGAACTAATTGAGATAGGAGGCTAAAATTTCGCACACATGTTTATTTTGCCAGTAAGCAGGTTAAGTTCGTAAATCGGCCATGTAGGTCCACGTTTTCATATAGCCCCCATATAACGGTACCTCCGGTATTTTGATAATTTTAGTGACATTATTCACCGGAATTGTTTTAAATTTGGTATTTGAAGTTCGAAATGGATACTACCGCACAAGACAGAAAATTATCTGTTCAGGTCAAGGTCTTCGTATAGCCCCATATAATGGTACCTCCCGATATTCGGTATTTTGATGATTTTAGCGACATTATTTACCGGAATCGTTTCAAATTTTAAGATGTGGTATTTGAAGTTCGTAATGGATGCTACAGCCTGTGACAGAAAATTGTCTATGCTGGTCCAGGTCTTCGCACAGCTCCGATATAACGGTACCCCCCTATATACGATATTTTGATGATTTTAGCGACGTTATTCACCGTTTATTTCAAGTTTCGAATTTAAATATGGTAATAGCTTATGACAAACAATGCCTATGTAGGTCCACGTCGTATAGACCCCAATATAATGGCTATATTTGGTATTTTTAAAATTTTAACAGAATTGTTTAAGGATTTTATTTTTTTTTTTTTAAATTTCCAAATTTGGCCCGGCCGAACTTACTGTTTTTTAACTTGTTAACCTGTTTAATTGATTTTCAATATAAGCAGTTACCAAGCCCACAGGGTCATGGACGCTGCGGACAATGAATGTTTTCTAATCGGAGAAAACCAAATTCGGCAGTTCACCACTTTCGAAGCAACTTTTCACATTTAAATGCTGGAGTGCTCTAACGATAGCCACTTGTGATTTTCCAGCCAAATATAAAGAAATCACACTATCACGCTTCAATTCCATCACGAATAACTTTTTTTCTGGAAAATTCTCACCATAATGCTTTTGTACGCTTGTAAACAATAGAATGAACTGTCACTGGAATAATTTTTACAGCTATCGGCGAGTGGCTTAGAAATGACATCAGTCGAAAGTTGGTTGCAGTTTTTTCATCTCACCCTCTGTATACATTAGTCTATGGAAACGCCTAAAAGTATGCTGTAATAATGATAAATAAATATTAAAAATATTTCTTCCAAATGCCTGTAATATGAAGTGTAAACGAGCTGAGGGAGTGCCTAATATTTCATTTTGAGAAATTTCTCTAGAGATCCAAAAATTAACGGGATGTGATTTTCAAATATGAAGACAATGAAATAACTTTTCCAGAAATATGTGTGAATAGTATTTCCCTGAAGCGATCGAATACTTTTCGACCATTTCCTTTTTGGAAAATATTCAAAACTTCGATTCTTTAAAAAATACCAACAAATTTGACTCACAAGTCAGCAATTTGTTGTATTGGCTAGTATATTCCTTTTATTGCTGTTAGTTATGATTCACGATAGCATTGTTGTCAGACGGAAAAGAGAAAGAGAGAGAGAGTGAGAGAGGAATGGAGTTTTAAAGCAGCTGCTTGTTCTTGTGGTTTAATCTTGTGCACTGAGAGGACCAGTCATTGAAGAATTCATACATATGTATTCAAGCACTCTTGCAAACAGCATTCCTAACAGAAAGGATGCGAAAGTTGAAAACGGGATATGTATCCTTACATTAGAAGCAATATCAAATATGACCATACAATTAAATATGCCCCATATAATGCATATTTTATGCATTGAAAATTTATGTTTGTGTGAAAGTGTGTTTGAAATGGTAAACTGTGATTTGGAGGGCTTATATGAATTGATTTCGAAGGAAAATAAAAAATATGGTTGGATATAATCTTTATTATATCTTGGATATAATATAATAATCTTATAAAAATTATGTAACACCTCGAAAAATTTTGCCACATTTTTTTACGGATTTGTTTAAAAATTGGTATTTGTTGGTCATGGTGGGTTCGAGCTCCAATTTCGAAACATTGTATGTATAGGTCTACGTTTTTTTTAAGCCCTATATAGCGGTACCTCCCGGTATTCGGTATTTTGATGATTTTTGCCACATTTTTTCACGGATTTGTCTAAAAATTGGTTTTTGTGGGTCATAACGGCTTCTAGCACCGGTGGCTAAACATTAAATTTTTAGGTCCACGTTTTCCTATGGCGCACATAAACCGATACCCACCGATATTCGGTATTTTGATAATTTGATAATTTATTCATGAAATTGTTTCAAATTTGGTATTTTAGAATATTTGATATATGACAATCCTTGAAGTATAAAATTGTCTGTAGAGGTTCCCGTTTGGTATGGCCCCATATTACGGCCTCCATCACTTTATAGTTTTTTGATAAGTTTAACTACATTATGCAAAAGGTCTGGTATTTGTAGTTTAAAGTAGAGCACGCTTTAAATCAGATACTTCTATATAAAAATATTTCTTTTACTATAAGGTGGTTGGTATTAAAAGTTCGGACCGGCTGAACTTAATGTTATTTACTTGTTTATGTAGAGTTTAGATTCTTTAAAAGAACCATGTAACCACTGTGTCCGATGCAGCATAAAAATCTCCTGCTTCAAATATGGTATATGAATTTTCCATGCAACGGTCCATTATAATCATAAAAATTAGTTTTTCATGCTCGAACACCTCTTCACTTTGTTGTGAATAGATGTGTGTGGAGTGCACCTGATATACACTGGTGGCCAAAACTAAAGCAACTTAAATCCTGTAACTTTTACAAAAATAAACAAATCGTAAATATTTTTCCAGTTTTAAATGAGGTGTTTAATTCACTTTTAAGAAACTAAAAATAAAAATACAAAAATTATTTTGAACGAAAAATAATATGTGGAAAACTAAAATGACCCAACTAAAGCAACTTTTGATTTTTTTATTTTAAAATAATTAAATTTTGGCTAGTAGTCGATAGCATAACCATTATTTTTGATAGCAGCTGCACACCTACGAGGCATTGAATCTATAACACGCTCAATTTGATCCTTGAGTGTGCCTTCCCAGGCACCCCGAATTCTTTAGAAAATGTTGTGCTTATTTATTTTCGAATCTCTCTTGATCTTCCTATCTACGATACTCCAAAGGTTTTCTAAGGAGTTTAGGTCAGGTGATTGTGCCGGCCATAACAAAACATAAATTTTTGACTCCCGCAACCAATATTTGACAAGTTTTGATGCAAGTTTGGGATCATTGTCATGCTGAAACACCCAAATAAGCCGAATATTTTACTCAGTGCAAGGGAACAACGTGATGTCCAACATATCTTTGTAAACAAACCGATCCATAACTTCCTTTATTTCATGAATAGGCCCAAGTCCATAGAAAGAAAAACAGCGCCACGCCATTTTTGACCTTCCCTCATGCTTCACTGTACCTTTGCAACACTGCGGCATGAGTCCTTCATTTTTTGGTCTTCTCACCGTAAAATTTTTCACGTCTGAGCCTTTAATATTAAACGTAGACTCATCCCAGAAATAATGTTTTTCCATTGAGCTTGATTCTATTTAATATTATCGTTTCCGAAAGCCTTTTTGATTTTTTTCAGATATAAATGGTTTTTTTGATGTCTTACGGGCATGCAGACCAGCTGCCACTACTCGTCTACGCACTGATCTCGAGCTTATATCCAATGATTGCACTCTCACCAATCCAGTTGAACTCTTAAATAGTTGTTTTTTATTTCTCTCACAATTTGTGGATCGGGCTGAAGTTTTTCACGGCCTTCACCCGTTATAGACTGTTACTACTGATTCAGTTTCAAAAAACCGACTTAGTATACAGAAATAATTATGAAATCACATAAATATTTATGTAATATTTCTCGGAAATCATTTTCTGTGATATGTTGCTTTGATAGTCACTGATAATTTGCTGTTTTATTCAGGTACTGTATTTGCTTTTTTAATTTTTTTTTGGGCAGTACTTAAAAACGAAAAGAAAAACACATACTGTTGTAAAAAACAAGCGAAGGAAGCAAAAAGCGATAAATATTACAGTACAATATGTACAACAGAGTTGCTTTTGTTTTGTCCAAGCCAAAATCGAGTTAATTGACTTTACCAAACATTATTTTTTATATAAAAATGAATTTTGGTTTTATGTTTTAGGTTTTCAAAAAGTGAATAAAGTACCTAATTTAAAACAAGAAAAACTTTCTCATTTTCTTAATTTCTGAAAAAGTTACAGGGCATTCATTCTCCTTGTAATTTCAGTTGCTTTAGTTTTGGCCACCAGTGTAAGGGAGCAGGCTAATGCTATTTTATGTGTTAACAGTGATACCAGGAAAAGAAAATTTTGTTTTAATATAAATATACAAAATGGTATAAGTTGATATAAGTTTCTTAGATATCGTAAAAGTCTTAAATACAGGGTGACATAAAAAAACTGCAACAAAGTCAAACGCCATAATTATTTAATTTTTTATTGAAAGAAAAAATCGTCGGAAATAGCATCAAATTTTAGAATATGTTTAGATTTGTTCGAATTGGTCACCTTTGGCACGAATTATGGCCATTAAACTGTCACACGCAGCCCGAATGTTGCTCTGTGGTATTTTGCCCCATTCCCGCTTGCTTGAGGTGATCGACACTTTGGTATTTTTTAGTGCCAACCTTGCTTTCCAAAATACTCCAGGCACAATAGTCCGGAGATTTCGGTGGTTATTGTGCGCTGGACATGAAGCGAGGAACCTCATTTTGTAATCATTCTTGGGTAGCGCGTACTGAGTGCGATGGGTGAGTGCTGAGTCCTGTTGGAATGTCCAAGATCTGCGGCCAAAATGTTTGCGTGCACAAGACTTTTATACACCCTCCATAATAACCATGGCCGGCGCTTCAGTTCTGTTGGCCAACCGAAGGTGCACATTTCAGCTGACCTCTTTGGCATGTAAACACGATCATTTCGTTTGTTAACAAACTGCTGAACAATGAATGTTTTCGCATCGGAGAAAACCAATTCGGCAGTTCACCACTTTCGGCCAAGCGAAGCAATTCTTTAGCTCTTTTGAGTAATTTTTTGCACTTTTTGGAATTTTAATGACTTTATCCCGAGCTATGTTCGTTATGTTCAACTAACGAGCCATTTTTCGGCCACTGCAACGCGGGTTTCGATCAAGTCGCTTCTTTACATTTCGAACCATTTCTGCTGATGTTGCTGTTTTCTTCCATCCACTTCCTTGAGGTCGGGCTACGCTACCAATATCACGGTAACGAGCGATGGTACGAGACACAAAAGATTTATTCACATTTAAATGTGGAGTGCTCTAACCATAGCCACTTATGGTTTTCCACCCAAATATAAAGAGATCACACTATCACGCTCGAATTCCATCATGAATAACTTTTTTTTTTTCAGGAAAATTCTCACCAAAATGCTTTTGTACGCTTGGCATAAATTGGAGATAATCGGTCAAAATTTGGATATGGCTCCCATATATATCTTCGTCCGATTTGCCTTTCGTTGTGCACTAAACGTGTAATATCAACCCGAATAGCATGGAATTTTGCACATACAACCAAATTAGGCCTGAAAATAAGTATACCAAATTTGATCGAAATCGGTTCAGATATAGCTATAGCTCCCATATATATTGTTCATCCGATTTGTTATTTTAGTCCTCCGCAGCCGTAATATGCACTTTGTAACAACAATATTTGGGGATATATACCAAATACAGCTCAGAAATACATTTGCTTAATTTTATCGAGATCGGTTCAGATTTGGATATAGCTCCCATACATAACTTCGTCCGATTTACTTTTTATTGTGCACCATACGTCTAATATTTGTCCAAATTGGATGGAACTTGGCATCTACGACCGAATTGAATCTAGAAGCTAGTATGTCAATTTTGATGAAGATCGGTTCAGATATAGCTATAGCTCCCCTATATATATTTTTCATCCGATTTGTTATATTTGTTACCCACAACCGTAACAACGATATTTAGGAAAATATATCAAATACAGCCCAGAAATATCTTTGCCAAATTTTATAGAGATCGGTTCAGATTTCAATATAACTCCCGTATATATGTATATATATTTATCCGATTTCAAATTAATGTTGCACCAAATGGGCAATACATGTCCGAATTTATAAGATACAAATGCTTCGGTATATTTAGTCCTTTAACCTTAAATTATTATTATAGTAATAAATTAAATTCTCCCATAAAAACTTTCAATTGTTATGTGGAGCTCTACTAAATTAGCAAAGTGGTGTAGGGTATCAAAAAGTCGGCACCGCCTGACTTTAAGACTTTCTTTACTGGTTTTCTTGTAAACACTGTCGAGACATAAATTCACCTTTCCACATCATATCTGGTCAGTTATAATTTGTTTATAACAAGCCATACAAAAATAACAATGAATATTATAAGTATCGGTGTATTTGTATGGCAACAGTATGTATGTATGAATGCATACATACACACACATATGTATGTATTTATGTATTTCCTTGTTTATTTTTCAGTCTGCAATTTGCATAGACTACACCCGTATATACACACACATATACATGTATAGAAGTCTCTATTCACATACAACTCCTTTGTATACATTTGTATGTACATGTGTAATTGTATTTGCGATGACCATGAGCTTACTGGCATCACTTTTCTATGCAATACACGTAAATACATTAAATTATTAAGAGATTTTAAAGGATTTACTGTATAAAATATTTTTACTTAAATCTCCACTGCAATTACAAAAGGATATGGATAGGGGCAAATATACTCACAATCAAAACAAGAGAGAGGGAGAGAGAGTGAGTGGGAGACACTGACAGAGTGTAAGGTTAAATTCCTAGAAATCAGTGGTTAATCCTTTTCAAGAAATATCTTAAGCAGATAATCTGCAATAAATGGATGTGTTTTTTGGTAACAAGAATTAAGCTGCATCGTTTTTCTGTTACGAAATAAAAGGACAGCTAAATCCTTGAGACAATTCCTGGAAACTTGAGATTAGGAATTTAAAATTCAACAAAATATTATTCAGTTTAAAAAATAAAGAAAAATGTTAAGGAATGTTTATGCTGCACCTTGAGAAAATCCGAAATGTCAAAAAGTATATTCAAATGTCTTTATTTGAAATGATTGCCTGGTTTGGTGAAGGTCATTATCAAATGTATATTTGTTCATTTCTCTTTCGATTTGATCTATTACTGACCTAAGGAGATGACATCGAAAGGCGAGGTCCATAGAGAATGCGTCCATCTAAATCGTATGTGGACGCAGACAAATTTTGGAAACTTCGATTTATGCGTTAATTATTGAATAAGTTCTTGTTTCGAAAAGTTCTGATATTTTTAAGGCAGAAACCCACAGTGTCACTTCTACCAAAAAGTTATTCAACTAAATTTCAGAAGTCCTTCTAATAACATTTAGATCCTTTAAAAACTCCAAATTCTACCAGATGTTAGAAAAATCCCTGACAATACTTTCTATACACTCCACCATACTATGGAGGGTATATTAACTTTGTCATTCCGTTTGTGACTCCTCGAAATACTCATGTCAGACCCAACAAAGTATATATATTCTTCATCAGCGTAAAATTCTAAGTCGATTTAGCGATGTCCGTTTGTCTGTCTGTCTGTTCGTCTGACGGTCTGTCTGTCTGTCCGTCTGTTGTAATCACGCTATCTTTCGAACGAATCGAGATAGAAGGCTAAAATTTTGCACACATGTTTATTTTTCCAGTAGGCAGGTTAAGTTCCTAAATGGGCCATGTAGGTCCATGTTTTCATATAGCCCCCATATAACGGTAACTCCCGATATTCGGTATTTTGATGATTTTAGCGACATAATTCAACGGAATTGTTTCAAATTTGGTATTTGAAGTTCGAAACGGATGCTACAGCCTATGACAGAAAACTGTATGTGCAGGTCCACGTCTTCGTATAGCCACCATATAACGGTACCTCCCGATATTGGGTATTTTAATGATTTTAGCGCCATTATTCACCGGAAGTGTTCCAAATTACATATTTAGAGTTTGTAATAGAAACTAAAGTCTGTGACAAAAAATTGTCTGTGCAGGTGCAATTCTTCGTATAGGCCCCATATATCAGTACATCCCAATATTCGATATTTTGACGACTTTAGGTGCAATACTCACCGAAATTGTTTGAGATGTCGTATGTGAAGTTCGTAAAGGATACTACAGCCTATGCCAAAAAAATGCTGGTCCAGGTCTTCGCACAGGTCCGATATAACGGTACCTCCCTATATTCAATATTTTGATGATTTTAGCTACATTTTTGACCTTTATTTCAAGTTTCGAATTTGAATATGGTAGGGGCTTATGACAAACAATGCCTATGTAGAACAGAATTTTTTATGGATATTTTTTTTCCTTTTTTGAAAATTTCCAAATTGGTTTTATTTAATTTTTTTTGAATCTCGTCGGTTTCGTGTTTAAATCTATGGTGGTCTACGTGCCATTCTTTAGAATAGTACAAGAACTGTCCACGAAATAAAAATTGGATTGTTTTTTATACCCTCAGGCAGATGGCTAGAGATGATCATTTGATAGGGCCAAAACGTGTCTCATGGAAATAACGATTTTACACTCTAGGTCTCTTTGCACCAAATCCCTTTCAGGGCATTTGGAGTCGATCTTGCGTTGTCGGTCCGTCTGTCTGACTGACTGGCTGGTGCGCACGATAACTCTTGAACGGAGTATGCGATTTGGTCCAAACTTAGTACATCGTGATATTATTAGCAAACTTTGATCGAGTTCGGAGATGGGCAATATCAGTCAAATCCTAAAATTTGCATCAGTGCTAGGTCAGGTGCGACAATGGTAATATCGGTCTTCTTCATTAAGTACCTCTGCGGCTCCGGTGCGGTCCACCAACGTTAGTGCTAAGCTGTGGGAAAATATTCAGTCAGTCCGCAACAGGGTGCCTCCTCATGACACCTGTCGACCACCTACATGGGGAGGCGAAGGTTACATACAGAGTTATCCGAATCACCATCTGGTGGATAGGCAACCTCCGCCCCGGCATGTAAGGAAAGACTTCCATGATCTAGAGAGAGTGGTATAGAGGTATAAGCATGCCTATCAAGCAGAACTGAATAATATTTGCTCTAACGCGGTCGCAGAAGTCATGAAGGGATATAGAGTGAATACTGTACTAAGAGACCATCCCCTCCCATCGCAGCTGAAGAGTGAGTTCTGCCCCGACAAACCCGAGTAGTTTTGGCTTAGTTAAGATCCAGATGATGCAGCCGCCTCAATTCCTATTGGGCCCGGATTGACAACGATGTGCAGAACATCTACCCAGCTTGTGGCGCAGGTCCACATGACACGCTGCACCTATTTCGCTGCCCAGCCATACTTGCTTGCCTAACTCCAGTGTCGATGTGCATCCAACACGTCTGTCCGCCTGTCTGCCCATTTATTTTTGTAAACAACGTACGAGTTGGATTTACTGCCCGATCCAGATGCAATTTTACACAAGTCATTTTTTAGATCCAAGGACGAACCCCATTGAAAGTGGAGATAATCTATGAAAATCAAATCTGCAGTCGTAATATGCACTCGATGACAACGATATTTGGGCAAATATATCGAATACAGTACAGAAATACCATTCCCAAATTTTATCGAGATCGTTTCAGATGTGGATATAGCTCCCATATATATCTTCATCCGATGTGCCTTTTACTGAACACCAAAGCGTAATATTAGCCCAAATGGAATGGCATTTGGCACCAAATTGAACCTAGAAACAAATATGCCAAAGTCGGTTCAGATATAGCTACAGCCCCCACATATATTGTTCATCCGATTTGTTATACCCTCCACCATACTATGGAGGGTATATTAACGTTGTCATTCCGTTTGTAACTCCTCGAAATATTCATGTCAGACCCAATAAAGTATATATATTCTTGATCAGCGTAAAATTCTAAGACGATCAAGCCATGTCCGTCTGTCTCTCTGTGTGTATGTCTGTCTGTCCGCCTGTCTGTTGTAATCATGCTATCTTTCGAACGAATTGTGATAGAAGGCTAAAATTTTGCAAACGTGTTTATTTTCCCAGTAAATTATACCTCTATACCTCTCTCTCTAGATCATAAAGCCTTTCCTTACGTGCCTGGGCGGAGGTTGCCTATCCACCAGATGGTGATTCGGATGGCTCTGTTTGTAACACCTAAGCCATCCAAATCACCATCTGGTGGATAGGCAACCTCCGCCCAGGCACGTAAGAAAAGACTTTGAAGATCTAGAGAGAGGTATAGAGGTATAAGCAGGCCTATCAAGCGGAACTGAATAGTATTTACTGTAACGCGGTAGCAGAAGTCATGGAAGGATATAGAGTGCATACTGTACTATGAGACCATCCCCTCCGATCGTAGCTGAAGAGCGAGAGCTACCCCGACAAACCCAAGTAGTTTTGGCTTAGTAAAGATTCGGATGATGCAGCCGCCTCAATTCCTATTGGGCCCGGATTGACAGCGATGTGCAGAACATCTAGCCAGCTTGTGGCACAGGTCCACATGACACGCTGCACCTATTTCGCTGCCCAGCCAAACTTGATTGTCCGACACCAGTGTCGTTGTGCAACCAACACGTCCGTCCGCCTGTCTGCCTATTTATTTTTGTAAATAACGTACGGATTGGATTTATTGCCCGATCCAGATGCAATTTTGCACAAGTCATTTGTTTGACCCAAGGACGAACCCCATTGAAATTGGAGATAATCTGTCAAACTCAAATCTGCAGTCGTAATATGCACTCTGTGACAACGATATTTGGGTAAATATATCGAATACAGTACAGAAATACCCTTCCCAAATTTTATCGAGATCGGCTCAGATTTGTATATAACTCCAATATATATCTTCATCCGATTTGCCTTTTATTGTACACCAAACGTGTAATAGTAGCCCAAATGGAATGGAATTTGGCACCAAATTGAGCCTAGAAACAAATATGCCAAAGTTGGTGAAATTCGGCTTAAATACAGCTATAGCTCGCACATATATAGTTCATCCGATTTGTTATATTTTTTATTTGTTATATGAAGCTCGGCTAAAAGGTTTTGGGGTATCATAAAGCCGGCCCGCCCAACTTTTACACTTTCTTAAATGGGGTTTTCTTAGAATATTACATAACTCTTATTTTGTAAATATAAACAAATAAAAAGCTGTAAGTTCAGCCGGGGCGAAATTTGTATACCCTTCACCACTTGGTACAAATTTGACAATTTAAAAAATAAAATCCTTTAAAAATCCTTTTAAAATCTTAAAAATTCCGAATGTAACCGTATACTAGGGTCTATACGACGACGTGGATCTGCATAGGCAACTTTTTTCACAAGCTATTACAATATTCAAATACCGAATATAGGGAGGTACCATGGGGGTTATAAAACGTGGACCTGCACAGACATTTTTCTGGCATAGGCTGTAGTATCCATTACGAACTTCAAATACAAAATTTCAAAAAATAATTCCGGTATATTATATCGCTAAAATCATCAATATACCGAATATCGGGGGCTACCGTTATATGGGGGCTATACGAAGTCATGGACCTGCACAAACAGTTTTTATTCATAGGCTGTAGTATCCATTACGAACTTCAAATACCATATTTAAAATAGTTCCGGTAAATAATGTCTCTAATATCATCAAAATACCGAAAATCGGGAGGTACCGTAATATGGGGGCTATACGAAAACGTGGACCTGCACAGACAATTTTCTGTCTTAGGCTGTGGTATTTATTACGAACTTCAAATGCTAAATTTGAAATAATTCCGGTAAATAATGTCGCTAAAATCATCAAAATACGGAATATCGGGGGAACCGTTATATAGTGACTATACGAAGACGTGGACCTGCACAGACAATTGTGATAAAATTTGAAATAATTCCAGTAAATAATGTCGCTAAAATCGTCAAAGTACCGAATATCGGGGGGAACCGTTATATAGCGGCTATACGAAGACGTGGACCTGCATGGCCCATTTTCTGTCTTGTGCTGTAGTAATCATTACGAACTTCGAATACAAAATTTGAAACAATTCTGGTAAATAATGTTGCTAAAATCATCAAATTGAGTACATTTCTATCAACTTACTTCATTTCGTTCGCAAGCTAGAGTGATTTACATAGACGGACAGACGGACAGACGGATAGACAGACATTGCTAAATCGTCATAGCATTTTATGCGGATCAAGGATATGCATACTTTGTGGGTTCTAAGATGTATAATTCGAGGTGTTACAAACGGAATGACAAACTTAATATACCTTCCATACTATGGTGGAGGGTATAAAAATCTTTAATTCATAAGAAATAGACTCAAAATATTTAAATATATTTTAGTTCTAAACATTTTATTTGAAGCCACTAGCTTTTCCTGCCAGTGATTTGACTAATTCAATTGAAGTGATACCATGATAAGTTTAAGAAAGTCAACGATTTCTCCGCAAACTAAAATATGTATTCTATTCGAAAACAAATTCTTAGATCTAAGGCAGTGTCCTGCCTCCGATTAATTATATGGACTTTTCCAAACCATTGGTGTGGAAATTCCTTTCGTTCATGGGGTTTAAGCTATAACATAATTGCATTACCTCCATGTGAATAGCAACAACACTTCAAAGCTGCTGGTTAACCAAAACGAACACCTTGCTTCCAAAGGCTTTCTCTAAATTTTCTACAAAAGCAAAAAAAAAATAAATAAAACTAAAATAAAATTCACCATCTTCTGTAGCTGCTCGGACATGCAAACATTCCACTCGGTGCCACATACTTTATAGAATCGTTTTTTTCGGCTTTGATCCACTTAGGTGAATGACTTAGTATTTATTCGAGTAAGTGTGTGTATGTGTGTGTGCATGTGTATGCGTCTAAGTTTACGTGTGACCATATCATGACAGGACATTCTCCATTTAACCATGTAGCCTTTTGTCGTATCGCCCAGACTTATGCCCAAGAAACTCATCGATATTCTAGCAAGTTTTAAGACTTGTTTTAACTAGAATCTTCAAGAGCCCGTTTTCTGGCATGTGCGACACAACATTTTTTGTGTGATCCATTTTAGCCCCTTCTACATTTTTTCCGTTTTTTTTTTGCAGCAACAACTTTCAAAATTATGCTGAAGATACCTTATGAAAACTAACTGAAAGTATTCAAGTTTGCTGGTGGTAGAGAAAAAGTAGGGTGTGAGTGGGTGGAATGATAGAATGTGTGAAAATAAAGGCTAGTTAGCACGGCACGGTTTATATTGAACAACAAAACCGACACAAGCAATGCTTACACCACTTAACCAGGAATAGGACCTATAACACCAAATCGCATGAAACATATATATGGAAGCTGAGCTGGTGCAGGGTATAATTACCACTATGTGGCGTAGGGTATAAAAAGGGACCGAAAAGGACCCTTCGATGATTTGATTGAGGGTTAAAATTTCATAATATTCTACGTATTTTTGTCAATATTGCCAAAGACACTATATACCTAAAATGCACGGATTCCGAAAAAGTGGAAGAGGGGGGAACTTATCCCCTCTATTTTGATAAATTTTCAAAACGTCGATACAAGTGTCTTCTTATTTTAGCTCAACTTTTATAATCCCCAGAACTATTGAAGAATTGATTACCTTCCAATCATCTACAACCCGAACATATTTATCGCAATACCCTGGCTCCCGACTTCCATCCATTAGAGTTCCCGGTTATCTAAAAGTTAATTCGCCGCCATGCCCATTCAATCCATAATATCGCATGTAAGAAGACCTTCAAAACCCCTTCTTTAGACGATATTTTCAGAAGGCCTTCTATCAATTCGAGACCTATAAAAGGTCGTTTAGCTATAGGAGATATAATCAAGGTCCTCTATTTGTAGGAAACCTATAAAAGGTATATCATAAATAGAGAACATATAAATGCTCTTTTTAATGGAATACCCACAGAAAGTATTTTAATAATCCGATGCTTGTAGAAGGAGTTTCATAAATAGAATATTATAGAAAGTTTACTGCAAGATTCTCTATCAAAAGATAGACTTCTAAAAAAATTATGAAAAGGAGGCCTATAACTGGCTTTATACAAATATAAGATCTCTAGATGATATTATATCAATGCCGTCATGCCTATTCAATCCATATTATAGCATGTAAGAAGACCTTCAAAAACGCTTCTTTAGACGATATTTTCAGAAGGCCTTCTATCAATTCGAGAGCTATAAAAGGTCGTTTAGCTATAGGAGATATATTATTAAGATCCTCTATTTGTGGAAAACCTATATTCTCATACATGGAGAACCTATAGATTATCTTTTTTAATGGAATACCCATAGAAAGTGTTTTAATAATCCGATGCTTGTAGAAGGGGTTCCATAAATAGAATATTATAGAAAGTTTACTCCTAGAATCTCTATCAAAAGGTAGACTTCTAAAAAAATTAACAATAGGAAGCCTATAAAAGGCTTTATACAAATATTAGATCTCTAGATGATATTATATCAATGGGATACCTATAGATTGCCTATAGAAGCTGTTCTCAGAGTACGTCGTCAATCGAAGATCTTGTTTATATATGAGACCAAAAATATGCCAAGGAGGCCTTCTATCTATGTGAAACCTGCGATGGGTCTAAGTAAATTTGTTTTATTAAAAAACTTAGAATATCTTCAGTCAAAAGAAAAAAAAAACAAGTAAAAATCTGTAAGTTCGGCCGGGCCGAACTTTGAATGCCCTCCACCATTTGGAACGAATTTGACAATTCTCCAAAACAATAAAATCCATTAAAAATTCTGTTAAAATCTTACAAAATACCGAATGTAGCTGTTACATTAGGGTCAATATGGGGGGCTATACGAAGACGTGGGCCTGAAAAGACAATTTTCTGTCTTAGGCTGTAGTATCCATTACGAACTTTAAATACCAAATTTGAAACAATTCCGGTGAATAATGTCGCTAAAATCATCGAAATACCCAATATCGGTAGGTACCCTTATATGGGGCTATACGAAGACGTAGATCTGCATAGACAATTTTCTGTCTTAGGCTGTAGTATTCATTGCGAACTTTAAATACCAAATTTCAAACAATTCAGGTGAATAATGTCGCTAAAATCATCAAAATACCAAATATCGGGAGGTACCCTTATATGGAGGTTATACGAAGACGTAGATCTGCACAGACAATTTTCTGTCTTAGACTGTAGTACTTGTTGCGAACTTTAAATATCAAATTTGAAACAATTCCGGTGAATAATGTCGCTAAAATCATCGAAATACGGAATATCGGGAGGTACCCTTATATGGGGCATATACGAAGACGTATAGACCCGTACAGACAATTTTCTGTCTTAGTCTGTAGTATTCATTGCGAACTTCAAATACCAAATTTGAAAGAATTTTTATGAATATTGTCGTTAAAATCATCGAAATACCGAATATTGGAAGGTACCCTTATATGGGGGCTATACGAAGGCGTGGACCTGCATAGACAATTTTCTGTCTGAGGCTGTAGTATTTATTGCGAACTTCAAATACCAAATTTGAAGCAATTCCGGTGAATAATGTCGCTAAAATCATCGAAATACTGAATATCGGGAGGTACCGTTACATGAGGGCTATATTAAAACGTGGACCTACATGGCCCATTTTGAGTACCAAAGTCCTGCAGACATAACATACATTTGAGTAAAATTTTATCAATCTACTTCAATTCGTTCGGAAGCTAGAGTGATTTTCACAGACGGGTAGACGGACGGACATCGCTAAATCGACATAGTATTTTATGCTGATCAAGAATATACATACTTTGTGGGGTCTAAAATGTATATTTCGAGGTGTTACAAATGGAATGACAAACTTAATATACCCTCCATACTATGGTGGAGGGTATAAAAAGGTCTTCTCCTAAAAGAGGACTTTTGGAATGAAATCAAACAAGAGTTCTCTTCTCCGACTCCTTTTTTTTCTATAGATGAATCTTTTATCTGTGAAAGACCTATTTAAGGACTTCTATGAAGAAGAATTATGGAAGGTCTTCAATCGATCGGAGTCGCAGAGATAATCGCCTAATCACACGAGGCCTACTTAAAATTTACAGTCGGTCTTCTGTTAATAAAGAACCTCAGCTGGTCTAATGTGTGAGCCAATTTTTAAACACAACCTCTGACCTAATCTTTAAATCATATCCTTCCAAAAGATGAGCTCCTCTTTTTCGTTAACATAATCGGACCCACTGACACATGAATGCCACCATATTGCTTAAGGTGAATGTGGATATGTATGCCAGGTATGTTTTACCCATAACTTTCCCATCCTCTCTAACCCTCTCATCCATCTCTCTTTCTTTCTTATATGAATAAAATAAAAATAGCAAAGAATAATAAGAAAGCCAAGCAAAGCAAAAAATAAAGAAAAAAAAACTTTAGAGTAAACTTACCTCCAAACAAACAGGACATTCCAATAATTGGGCAATATGTTGCAGGCAAGTTGCAAACTTTTGCAACGATTGCTGATTAATGTTATGCTGCAAGTTTAGCAAAGAAACGAAAAGAAAAGAAAGGAAAATGAACAAAAAATCAACATCAACATCAGCAACAACAAATTTAGAACAAGTTTAATTAGCTTAGGTTTACTTTTTTTCCTATCAATGTTGCCTCTTCTCCTTCAACATCATCTTCGTTGGCGTACGTTCGTGTGTGTGCGTGTGTATTTCTTGAAGGCCTCACGTTGAACAAATAACATGACCATGTACACAAGGAAGTTGTAGACCGAGTGGAGCATGGGGTCCAGTGTGTGTCGATTTAATATTTAGGATCACCACCAGCACCACCCTATTTATTTAATTTAATTTAAAATGCCGGAAATGTTTTCGGTCCATCTAACGAACTGTATGAAGGGGGTATTTGGAAAATTAGCTAAGAAAAAAAAGGGAAACACATTTAAGTGTCTACATTCGCTAAGACCGAATATAAAATGTGTAAAATATGGTAAAGCCAATGGGGAATTCCAAGAAACGAGGTTCGAAATTCTTCCCAACATGTCTGCATCATCGAATAAAGTTCCAAAATACCATAATGTTCAGCATAGTCGGCAGAAAGTCCCACCAAAGTTTTTAGTGCAAAAAAATATATTTCCGTGTAAAAAATATGTATTTTTTGAAAAATTCGACCTTTTGTGAGAGAGGTACCGAAGGAGTGGACCAAGATTGCCCATCTTACCATCAGACCTTGGGTTAATATAAATATTAGGATCTGTGAAATTTGAAGACTCTTACATCACATTTTAGGAGAGTTGTAATTATTCAAAATTTGATCATGTGTGGGGCAGGTACTTGAAGGAGTCGACCGATATTATCAATTTTCACACCAGACCTAGCACTGACTCAAATTTTGGGATTTGCAAAGTTGGAGCGAAATCAGATTATCCATTCTCTTTCTGTGCAAAAAATATATATGTTTTTTGAAAATTTCGACCATATGTGTGGGAGGTACCAGAAGGAGTGGACCGATATTGTCCATCTTAACACCAGAACTTGGGTTAATATAAATATTGGGATGAGGGATTATAATTTGAAGGCAATCGGACTCTTACATTACATTTTATGAAAGTTGTAATTGTTCAAAATATTGACCCTTTGTGGGGGAGGCACTTGATGGAGTGGACCGATATTGTCCAGTTTCACACCTGACCTAGCATGGATGCAAATATTAGGATGTGCAAAGTTGGAGCAAAATCGGATTATCCTTTTTCTCTCTGTGCAAAAATATATTTTTTTGAAAATTTCGACTTTTTGTGGGGGAGGTACCAGAAGGAGTGGACCGATACTGCCCATTCTCCGAACTCGATCTAAGTTTGAAAAAAATATTACGATGTACCTAGTTTGGATCAAATCGGATACTCCCTTCAAGAGTTATCGTGCGCACCAGCCAGCCAAAAAGACAGACGGACGGAAATCGCTATATCGACTCCAAATGTTCTGCAACGGATTTGGTCCAAAGAGACCTAGGGTCTAAAACCGTTATTTCGTCTAGGCACGTTTTGACCTATCAAATCTGTAGCCATTTGGCTGAGGGTATTAAAAGCTGTAAGTTCGGCCGAGCCGAACTTTGAATACCCTCCACCAATTGGGACGAATTTGGCAATTCTCAAAAAACAATAAAATCCGTTAAAAATGCTGTATTAGGGTCAATACGACGACATGGACATCAATAGGTAATTTTTGTCATAAGCCATTACAATTTTCAAATGCGAAACTTAAAAAAATCGAATATCTGGAGGTATATAAGAAGACGTGGGGCTATAAGAAGACGTGGGCGTGCACAGACAATTTTCTGTCTCACACTGAGTAGCCATTACGAACTTCAAGTACAAAATTTTTGAATAATGTCGTTAAAATTATCAAAATACCGAATATCGGGAGGTACCGTTACATAACGGACCTGCACAGACAATTTTCTGTCTTAGGCTGTAGTATCCAGTACGAACTTCAAATACCAAATTTGGAACACTTCTGGTGAATAGTCTCGCTAAAATCATTAAACTACCAAATATCGGGAGGTACCGTTATATGGGGGCTATACCAAAACGTGTACCTACATTCTCCGTTTTCAATACCAAAATTCCTGCAGATATAATATACATTTGAGTAAAATTTGATCAATCTATTTCAATTCGTTTAGAAGCTAGAGTGATTTCCACAGACGGATAAACGGACAGACATCGCTAAATCGACATAGAATTTTATGCTGATTAAGAATATATATAATTTGTGGGGTCTAAAATGTGTATTTCGAGGTGTTACAAACGGAATGACAAAACATAATATACTCTCCATACTCTGGTGGGGGTATAAAGACAAAGAAAGTCAAAAATAGCGGATTTCAGTGTTTTCCATTTTTCTGGCTGATTGGTGCCATAAGATAACTCTCGAAGGGAGTATCTGATTTAGTCCAAAATTAGTACATCGTAATATTATTATCAAACTTACATCGAGTTCGGAGAAGGGCAATATCGGTCCACTTCTTCTGGTACATACCGCACAAAAGGTCAACATTTTCAAAAAAATATTTTGCAGCACAAAAGGAGAACGAGCACTCCGATTTTACTCCATCTTTGCAAATTCTAATATTTTCATCGGTGCTAGGTCATTTGCGAAAATAAACAATACCGGGTTAGTCCATCAAGTACCCTCACCCACTAAGGGTCAAAATGTTGAGTATCCATGAAACTCATACAACGCGAAATTAACATACGATTACATTCAGACTTGGTACATATTAAAATTTCCCATCTACACTTCTTCTCGATCTGTTATAAAAATGATAGAGATCGAACCATTTCTTCTGGTACCTCCCCCACATAGGGTTGAAGATTTTGAAAAACAAAACACTCAAAGAAACACTAAAAAGCATCCAACCCTCTTCAAACTTCAAACATACAAACATTTTCGCTAACACAAAATCTGTTGTGTATATGATATATATCTGCGAAGCCCTTCTGGTACCTCCCCCACAAAGAGTCACAATTTTTCCATTTTTTCCTTCGGTAGCTTCTTTACTTTGTATAAAGTTAAATAATCTACTGAGAAAATATAGGTAATTGTAATTGAAATACCGGATATCAAGATATACCCATAAATGGGAAAACGTGAACCGACCCTAGGCATAAAATCAATGACTATGCACATTTTCAAAGCTCAATCTCTGTATCACTCTATCGGACCGAACTGTTTATACTCACCACAATTTGGAGAGTAACTCATATATAAAATGTCTGTAAATGCCAAAAACTCCTATATTCGAGAGGTATGTATACCTTCTGTTATTAGGAATATTCAATCCAAAAATTCAAATAATTCTGTAAAAAAAATTGGTTTCGGTTATTTAAATATTGAATACGGAACCCCTAAACTGAATTTCAAGTAATTCCGCTGGAAAATGCGGCTTAAATCGCCAAAATACCGAATATCGGAAAGTAGCTTTATATGGGGGCTATAGGAAAAAGTGGACCTATACCTACAATGTTCTGCTACAGAAACCAATACCGAATTTAAAGCTATACCGCTAGAAACTGAGCCTAATTTCATAAAAATACGCAATATGGTAAGATACATTAATAAGGGCGCTATAGGAAAACGTGGACCTCTATATAGGCAATGTTCTGCCGCAGAAGATAGTCTATAATATGAATTCTAAATACCAAATTTTATACACTTCCGTTAGAAAATTTGGCTAAAAACGTCAACATATTGGATATCGAGAGATACCTTAATATGGGAGGCTATAGAAAAATGTTGAACTATACAGGGTGAGATAAACAAAAACTACAACAAAGTGAATGAAGGAAAAAAATTCGGAAATAGAATCAAATTTTAGAATAAATTTAGATTTGTTCGAATTGGTCACCTTTGGCTCGAATTATGGCCTTCAAACGGCCAATGACACCGTCACACGCAAATTCGGCAGTTCACCACTTTCGGCCAAGCGAAGCAACTCTTTAGCTCTTTTGAGTCTATTTTCTTTCTGTTGCGGTGTAAGTTATTGCAATTTTCGGAATTTCAATGGATTTACCCCGAGCTTATTTTTTAATATTTGCCGAATGGAATATTGTCATATGTTCAGCTCACGAGCCATTTTTCGGTCACTGCGACGCAGGTTTCGATCAAGTCGCTTCTTTACTTTTCGAACCATTTCTGCTAATGTTGCTGTTTTCTTCCGTCCACTTCCTTGACGTCGGGCTACGCTACCAGTATCACGGTAACAAGCGTGATGATAGGAGACACAAAAGATTTATTCACATTTAAATGCTGCAGGGCTCTTACGATAGCCACTTTTGGTTTTCCAGGAATAAATTTTTTTCTGGAAAGTTCTCACCAAAATGCTTTTGTACGCTTGTAAACAACATAATAAGCTGTCACTGGAATAGTTTTAACAGCTGTCGCACGAGTGGCTTAGAAATGACTGAAGTTGGTTGCAGTTTTTTTATCTCATCCTGTATGGACAATATTATGCCACAGAAGGTAAATCCCAATACAAACTCTTAAAACCTAATTTGAAACTTTTCCGTGGCTAAAATCGTCAAAATATCGAAGATCGGATGGTACAATTAAAGGTAAAAAGTTAAGATATGGGGACTATATAAGAAAGTGGTCTTATATGCTAAATTTCGGCTTCCTATCATACTTAATATACCCTTCATACTATGCATCTGGGGCGTATAAAAAAATGTTTATAGTCCAGCTGGATCGACCATGTGATACTCTTTGATCGCATTTACAAAACAAAAGAAAATAAAACACTCACATGACCAAAGACATCCACTCTAATACACCAAAATTACCATAAACACACCCACACTGACACACATACATATACCCTCACATGTGCATAGTTCCTGCTGTAATATTGTTAACATATTCTCTCCCTAAGCTACTTAAAATTAAATTGAATAGAAATTGAATTATTTCTGGCCAAATAACAAATCGCAAAAAAAAATAGTAGGATAACAGTGGAGATTTGGCCTAGGCTTTCGGGATTGTTTTTACAATGTTTTTGTTTTATTTCTCTCTGCCTCTCTTCGGCTGCCCAGAATAATTGAATTGTGTGCGGCATAGAAAAATTAATTGTATTTAAATGGAATTCAATGGAAAATTGGAATTAATTGAAATCGTTTACCATGTGATTGGATTGGACAAAATGTTGGACATTTTGGTTGAGTATGCTAATTGAGAATTTATTTTTGTTCGACAGATACATGTAAATGAAGGTATGTATGTATGTGCGACAATGTGCGATATTTGTTGTGTATTTACATGGTTTAATTATGTAATTATATACACATACTAAAACGATTTGACAATATTGATGCTAATCAGTTAATGGGAAATGCCAGCGTTGAAGGAAAAAAATAAGATTTTGTTTTGGAAAATGATGTAACAAATATAGCAATTATTTTTTAACAGAATAAGCGATTAATTACAGTACAAAATAGGACAAAAGATTTGATTAGTATATCTAGTTTTAACTAAGTAGCTTTTTACATAATGACTTTTTGAAATTGATTTTTTTGAAATATTTAAAATAGTTTGCGCAAAATATCATCCAGTATAGGAATATTGTGCAAAAATAAATATAATCAAGGGCTAAAAATCGCTCGGCCGAAATTTTACATCCCAAAGCATTTGGGAATGCAAATATCTGAAAATACGGCCGGACGAACCGTTATCGTTAACCTTATGGCTACTGAAGATAAATATCATTTGATGAGGCCAAAAATGTCGATCTCTGCGCACGACTGTAAAGTATATGATTTGACCCAAACTTGGTACATAGTAACATTTTTACTAAATTTAGATCGAGTTCGAAAATGACCAACATCGACCCTCTCTTTCTGGAAGCTCCTTCACAATGTTTCAAAATTCTGCAGAACAAAATCAAACTCGGCTTATCACAATATTTAGATAAATCGTAGATCAGGCGATAAAAAAAAGTTAAAAAGCTGTAAGTTCGGCCGGGCCGAACTTTGAATACCCTCCACCATTTGGAACGAATTTGGAAATAAAATCCTTAAAAAATTCTGTTAAAATTTTAAAAATACCGTTGTATTGGAGTCTATACGACGTGGACCTATATAGGCTTTCTTTGTCATAAGCCATTACCATATTCAAATTCGAAACTTAAAATAAACGGTGGTAATGAAGCTAAAATCGTCAAAATATCGTATATAGGGAGGACCTGCATTTCTGTTACAGCCTGCAGCATCCATTACAAACTTCAAATACGACATTTCAAACAATTTCGGTGAGTCTTGTATCTAAAATCGTCAAAATACCGAATATAGGGAGGTACTGATATATAGGGAATACGAAGACCTCAACATGCATAAATCTAAATACGTAATTTGAAACTACTAAGGTGAGTAATGTCGCTAAAATCATCAAAATGCCGAATATCGGGAGTTACCGTTATATGGGGGCTATAAGAACCCGTCAACCCGCACAGACAATTTTCTGTCTTACGCTGTAGTATCCATTGCGAACTTCAAATACCAAATTTTAAACAATTTCGGTAAATAAATATTCGCTGCAATCATCAAAATATCGTATATAGGGAGGTACCGTTATATCGGAGCTGTGTGGAGACCTGGACCAGCATAGACAATTTTTTGTCTTAGGCTGTAGTATCCATTTCGAACTTCAAATACCAAATTTGAAACAATTCCGGTGAATAATGTCACTAAATCCCTTTCAGGACATTTGGAGTCAATCTAGCGATGTCCGTCCGTCCGTCCGTCCGTCCGTCCGTCCGTCCGTCTGTCTGGCTGGTGCGCACGTTAACTCTCGAAGGGAGTATCCGATTTGATCCAATGTTGGTACATCGTAATATTATTATCAAACTTAGATCGAGTTCGGAGATGGACAATATCGTTCCACTCCTTCTGGTACGTCCCACACAAAATGTCAAAATTTTCAAAGAAAATAATTTATTGCACAGAAAGAGAAAGGAAAATCCGATTTAGCTCAAGCTTTGCGAATCGTAGTATTTCTATCAGTGCTAGGTTAGGTGCGAAAATGGACAATATCGGTCCACTTCATCACGTACCTCCCCCACAAAGGGTCAACATTTTGAATAAGTACAACTGTCATAAAATGTGATGTAAGGGTCCGATTGTCTTCAAATTTCACACATCCCAATATCAACCTAAAGTGTATCAACCCAAAAGTCAACCTAAAGTCTGGTGTTAAGATGGAATATATCGGTCCACTCCTTCTGGTACCTCCCCCACAAATGGTCGAAATTTCAAAAAAAAAAAAAAAAAAAAACAAACAAAATATTTTCTGCTTAGAAAGAGAAGTAATAATAAGATTTTGCTCCATCTTTGATCAGGTGCAAAAATGAATAATATTGGTCCACTCCATCAAGTGCCTCCCCCCTAAAGGGTAAAAATTTTGAATAATTATAACTCTTATTAAATGTGATGTAAGAATCCAATTGTCTTAAAATTTCACAAATCCCAATATTTTCAATAACCCAAGGTCTGGTGTGAAGATAGTCAGTGCCAGGTCAGGTGCGAAAATGAATTGAGAATACTTCGGTCGAGTATACCTGGTACCTCACGCTCATTTTAACATTTTCGAATAATTATCGAATGTCTTATATAAAGTGAAGAAGGTAACCAATATAGTCCCAACCTGGCACATCGCAATATTTATATAACATTTATTTAGGTCCGATACGAAATGGACAATATTGGTCCAATCCGACGGAACCTACTTCATAATGAATAATTATCATATCAGAAGTCAAAATATATTTAAAAACTCGAACATTGGCTAGAGTTTACATCTGTCGGCAAAAGCGACTGATACATTTTTTCTCATGTTTTTCATTGATTGCATTTTTATACCCTCCACCATACTATGCAGGGTATATTAACTTTGGCATTCTGTTTGTAACACTTCGAAACATACATCTTAGATCCCACAAAGCATTTAGATCATTGGTCAGCATAAAATTCAATGTCGATTTAGCAATGTCCGTCTATCCGTGGTTGTTGTTGTTGTAGCAGTAGAACATGTGTCTGTTTGTGTTCTGCTAATCTGGTTCCAGCTCCAGGTTTAGAAATTCGGCTACTTTAACGGGCTGTAGCCAGAGATCCTCTGGAGTGAGTTGGGTAGGTTTGGCTGAGCAATTAAAAAGGTGTAGTGTATTGTGCGGGCCTGTATCGCACGCCGGGCAGGCGTCACGCACATCTTCATCAATTCGTGCCCAATACGAATTGAGGCGACTACACCATCCTGAACGTAATTGCGCCAGAATTACCCTGGTTTGTCTAGGCAGCTGACGTTCTTCGGCTGCAATGGATGGGGGGTGGACTCCGAGGACGGCATTCACTTTATAACTGCTAATAGCATCCGCGACTGCATCGGTGTGAATGCCACTCAGACCTGCCTGATAGGCTTCTTGATCTAGAGGCTCTCTCTTGTAGCGCTGGACCTCCCTCTCTAGATCATGTATGTCCTTCCTGACACGCCTGGGTGGGGGAGAGTTATCCACCATATGATGGTTGGGATGACTCTCACGGTAACACCCAAGCAGGTACTGCAACGAAAGCATATGATTATGCTGACGTAAGGGAAGGACTTTCGCCTCCTCATGTAGATGGTCCACTGGTGTCATGAGGAGGCACCATGTCGCAGTTCTCAGGGCAGCGTTCTGGCAGGTCTGGATATTCTTCCACTGCGTAGCACTAGTATTCGCAGACCACACTGGAGCCGCATAGTTGACCACAGACCGACCTATCGCGTTATAAGAGGTCAACAAGGTTTCTTTGTCCGCACCCCAAGAGCTGCCGGCTAGCGCCTTGAGGACCTTGTTCCTAATTTTCATCTTGTCGCAGATAGCTGTGGCTTGCGCGGACGACTTGAACATGCTGTCGAACGTTACCCCAAGAATCTTGGGGTAGTTCGTGGTCGGTATTAGATTCCCCTCGACCTGAACATTCAGCTGTGTTCTCATCTCCGCAGACCATGTGGTAAAGAGTGTGGTCGTTGATTTCGTGGCGGATATTTTCATATTCCTCGCGTGGAAGTATGCGGCAAGCTCCGCGAGATAGGGGTTCAACCTTTCGCATATGTCATCGACCACTGGACCCGACGCCATGATCGTACAGTCATCCGCATACGTTACGATCTCAATGCCGTCTGGAGGGCGAGGAATTCCGGAAAGGTAGAGGTTAAACAGTTCCGGAGATATCACCCCGCCTTGGGGAACTCCCTGTTTCACTCTACGGGCTTTGGACTTCTTGTTCCGGAATTCCACGTACGACTGGCATCCACATATATAGTTGATTATCCAACGTTTCAAAACTTGGCCGGAGGGTAGTTCTCTGTACGTCCTCAAACAGTGTGGCATGATTGACCGTATCAAATGCCTTTGATAGGTCAAGGGCTACCAACACTGTTCTGTCACACGGCCTGTTCCGACTATCCGTCTGTTGTAATCACGCCATCTTTCGAACGAATTGAGATAGAAAGCAACAATTTCGCACACATATTTATTTTTCCAGTAGGCAGGTTAAGTTCGTAAGTTCGTGTAGGTCCACGTATTCATATAGCTCCCATATAACGGTACCTCCCGATATTTGGCATTTTGATGATCTTAGCCATATTTCACCGGAATTGTTTCAAAGTTATCATTTGAAGTTTGAAATGGATACTTCAGCCTAAGACAGAAAATTGCCTGTGTGGGTCCAAGTTTTCGTATAGCCCCCATATAAAGGTACCTCCCAGTATTAGGTATTATGATGATTTTAGCGACATTATTCACCAGAATTGTTTCAAATTACGTGTTTATAGTTCGTAATGGGAACTACAGTCTGTGACAGAAAATTGTCTATGCAGGTCAAGGACTTCGTATAGGCCCCATATATCAGTACCTCCCTATATTCGGTATTTTGACGGTTTTAGGTACAATACCCACCGAAATTGTTTGAGATGTCGTATTTGAAGTTCGTAATGAATGTTACAACCTGTGACAGAAAATTGCTTATGCTGGTCCAGGTCTTCGCACAGCTCCGATATAACGGTACCTCCCTATATACGTTCATTTCAAGTTTCGAACTTGAATATGGTAATGGCTTATGACAGACAATGCATCTGTAGGTCCATGTCGTATAGACCCCAATATAACGGCTATATTCGGGATTTTTAAAATGTTAACAGAATTTTTTTAAGGATTTTATTTTTTGAAAATTTCCAAATTTGTTCCAAATGGTGGGTATTGAAAGTTCGACCCGGCCTAACTTACAGCTTTTTTACTTGTTTTCACTTATTATTAAAAAATTTAATTTTTCTTTTTATTTTCGTTATGGAAAACAGTTTTTATGCTTGCATAACTAATTACTAGACCAATTCATTTCAGGCTCATCTGACATCCCATATGTCACATACCTTCCCCCACCCATTGCCCCCCAACTCATTATGATTGGCATTTTCCAAATTGATTCAAATGGATTTCGGCTCATTTTCATAATTCCCCAATTGAGGGCTGTTCAAGCAAACAATAACAACAATGAGAAAATATAAAATAACAATAATGTAATATACATAATTATTCAAAAATAAGTTATTCCATTGAATTAATTTACTATTTTCCCATATGTGGCCACATCAATCAGAATATTCCCATGATTAGCTGCAAAATATGACATTAATTCAATTATGTTTGTCTATTATTTCCTCACTCACTCTCTTTTTCTCCCCCTTACCTTCTCCCACCCGGTTCCCACATGATTTCCAACCGAAGTAAATATTATTTATTAAACTTGCATAAATGTAATTCAAGTAAATCCTTAAAGACTTTATATCAATAACCCAACGTAAAAGACAAGCGAGACGACAGCAATATGGGTATATTGCTTGATACATATGCTGCCTGACTTCCTGCCCCTATCCCCTGTCTATGGGAGAGTGGGAGAAATCCTTTTCAAACCAAAAATCTTAAAAATGACGAGACAACAAAATGTCAAAACACTTTTAGTCCGTATTGAACACTATCGATAAACAACAACGAGGAACGAACAGAAAACTCTGACAGGTAGAAAGAACATTACCATTGACATAGATTTGCAGGGTGGTGCATAAATGAGATGGGCGGCAAAATTCAATATAAAATTTTCACAAATTTAATATTAAATTAGCTCAAAGGAGGGAGGGGGTTGGCCCCCAGACCCAATGACAGGGGTAAAGGGAAAATTATTGTTATAATATAGATATATGCATACCAGAGAACACACAACGTCAAAATGCATCATCATCATCAACATCGGCATCGGCAGCATCATCATGAGAATCATTACAATTTAATTGACCTAAATTGAGGCTGTAATGGAAATTTGAAGGTAAAACAAGCTCATTGTTCATTTATTGTTATTGTTTTTGTTGTGTGCCGAGATTGGTGCTGGTTGGTTCGAACAGCCAACAAGGTCTGCTCATGAAGGTAATGAATTTATTAATTCATTTAAGGACATTTGGGTCGATGAGCATGGATTACAGCTTTAAAACAAAGTTTAAGTAGTTGAACATGGATTTTTAATATTTGCGAATTAAAAATTCTGCTATGACCATAAAAATTAAACATTAATATAAATTATTTACGATTTTGTGGAATTAAAATAATAACACAATGTGCAAAACAAAAAATAACTACAGAAATTAAAGTAGAGCTTAAAATAGAAGACACGTTTACCGGCGTCTTAAAAGTTTACATAGCAAACTAGTAACAAAAGCAGTAAGTTCGGAAGGGTCGAACCTTGAATACCATCCATTATTTGGAAAGAATAGGAAAATTTAAAAAAAGTTGAAAAAGTTGATATGGAAGCTATAAGAAGACCTCGACCTACATGGGCAATTTTCTGTCACCGGCTGAAGTATCCATTACGAACTGCTCATAAGAAATTTAAAACAATTCCAGTGAATAATGTTGCTAAAATTTTCAAAATCCAGAATATCGGGAGGTATATTTATTTTCTGCCACAGGCTCTTGTACCAATTACGAACTTCAAATACAAATTTCCCGCTAAAACCAAAATGCCGAATATTGGGAGGTACCGTTATATAGAAGACCTGGACCTCCGCAGACAGTTTCCTGTCATAGATTGTAGTACCCATTACGAACTATCATTACGAAATTTGAAAAAATTCCGATGAACAAAGTCGCTACAATCACCAAAATACAGAATATAGGGAGGACCGTTGTCTGGGGGCTATACCAACATGTGGACCTATATATCTTACTTTCAGTACCAAAAGTCCTGCAGACCAAACACACATCTGAGTAAAATTTTATCAACCTACTTCTATTTGTGCGGAAGCTAGAGTGATTTCTACAGACGAACACACAGGCAGACGGACGGACATCGCTAAATAGACACAGATCAATATGTACATATATTTTGTAGGGTCTTAAATGTATATTTCGAGGACCTTGAACATTCCAACAGGACTCAGCACGCGTTACCCAAGAATGGTTATAAAATAAGGTTCCTCGCTTCATTTCCAGCGCACAATGGCCACCAAAATCTCCGGATACCAATCGTTGAACTATTGTGCCTGGAGTATTTTGGAAAATAAGGTTGGCACTAAAAAGCAAGCGTTTCGCCAGGAATGGGCCAAAATACCGCAGAGCAACATTCGGGCAGTTTTGAAGGTCATAATTAGTGCCAAAGGTGACCAATTCCAACAAATCTATACTTATTCTAAAATTTGATACTATTTCCGACATGTTTTGCTTTCGTTCAATAAAATTAAAAAAAAATGTAAAAATTATGGCGGTTTGACTTTGTTGCAGTTTTTTTATCTCACCCTGTTTGTATAGAAGGTCTCCAAAGATCTTCCTTGTTTTCAATGGAGACAAGGCTTTAAACGTATATTTCAAAGCAGAGCTTTTATAGGTCTTCCACAGGGAAAAAACACATACAAGTCTTCTGGATAAAGAAGCCCATCCAATGTTTTTAGAGGTAGAAGTCCGTCCAATCTTTTCCCATTAAAACACAACGAACTGTAGATTTAAGACTCTCTACAGGTTCTCGTTAGATATAAGGCCTAAAAATCCTTTTTTAGTAAATACCCCCTTCCACCGAACTTCCATCAATCGTCCCTCCACCATAATATGGAGGGTATATTAGCTTTGTCATTCCGTTTGTAACTCCTCCAAATACTCATGTCAGACCCAACAAAGTATGTATATTCTTGATCAGCGTAAAATTCTAAGTCGATTTAGCGATGTCCGTCTGTCTGTCCGTCTCTCTGTCTGTCCATCTCTCTGTCTGTCCGTCTGTCTGTTGCAATTACGCTATTTTTCGAACGAATTGAGATGGAAGGCCAAAATTTTGCGCACATGTTTATTCTTCCAGTAGGCAGGTTAAGTTCGTATATGAGCCATGCAGGTCCACGTTTTCATATAGCCCCCATTTAAAGGTACCTCCCGATATTCCGTATTTTGATGATTTTAGCGACAATATTCACCGGAATTGTTTCAAATTTGGTATTTAAAATTCGAAATGGATACTACAGCCTAAGACAGAAAATTATCTGTGCCTCTCCACGTCTTCATATAGCCCCCATATAACGGTACCTCCCGATATTCGGTATTTTTATGATTTTTCCGACATTATTCACCGGAATTGTTTCAAATTTGGTATTTGAAGTTCGTAATGGATGCTACAGCCTGTGACAGAAAATAGTCGATGCAAGTCCAGGTCTTCGCACAGCTCCGATATAACGGTACCTCCCTATATACGATATTTTGATGATTTTAGCTACATTATTCACCGTTTATTTCAAGTTTCGAATTTGAATATGGTAATGTCGTATGACAAACAATGCCTAAAACAAATGTCGAACCCCAATATAACGGCTGCATTCAGTATTTTTAAAATTTTAACAGAATTTTTTAAAGATTTTATTTTTTGAAAATTTCCAAATTCGATCCAAAATTTATTTAAAGTTCGGCCCGACCGAACTTACCACTTTCTACCCATCCATCATTAATACTTTTCCATTATTTTTAAATCATTTCAACAACTTCAAATAATTTATCACAATTTCTATTGTTTTCTCCCACATTATTTCCCTTTTCACTCTTAACCTTGTAATAATTTCGGTTGCCCACAATGTGTCACTTAATTTCCTTTGCAAACTCATAAATAGTCATATTTATGCACGTAGTACATACTTACATATTTACATGCATGCCTGCATATATTTGTTTATTTAATAATTGGCCAATTTTCAGCAAAACATGCCGAGTCAACACTTAACAATGACCCACATTTAAATAACAATGATGATAGTAGTGTGATAGCGCATAGAGTATAATTAATAAAAACAAAAGTGAACAAAAAAAAACGACAACAAACAAAAACAGAGACCCATACACGCACACACTTACAAAAACCATGTAGTACTTCTGTGTGTTGATATCTGTACATGGGCATAAACATATTTAACACTTCACTGAAACCGCAACAACAACATCAACAACAAATGTGATAATATAAACAATAGAGTACTTTTGAAGATGTGACGGCAATTGCATGGTAACCAAATCCGGAGACAAAATGTATTTTGATATTTACCTTTGTACTTGAGATATATTTTAGAGGCAATTAGCGGAATATGGATTTTTGCCACAAGACGTTTTTTTGTGAGCAAAAATTATTTCATAGACTTATGAACTGAGGGGAAAAGAGGGAAGGGTAAGAAAACTGTACTATTTTCTAAGGAGAGATTATCGGAACTAAAATATTAAGAATTAGTTTTAACATGGAAGCTCTAAAGCTATCACCGACTTTATTTTGCAGGAGAAAATTGGCTATCCTTAAAAAATCCATGTTTATGGCCATGAGGTATGGTTCTTGAAATAATATTCTTTATAAATAGATATAATAGAACATATATTTCTTAAAACAACCACCTTTATGGCTATTATGGTTTTAATATTTTTTATAAAATCATCGTTTATGTCCATGAGGTTTTTTGGAAAAACATTTTTTAAAAAATCCACGTTTATGGCCATGAGGTTTTTTGGAAAAACATTTTTTAAAAAATCTACGTTTATGGCTATGAGGGTTCGTAATAAAATATTTTTTAAAAAATCCGCGTTTATGGCTATAAATTCTCATGAAAAAATATTACTTAAAAATCCAAGTTTATGGCTATCAGGGTTTTTGGAAAAAATATTTTAAGAAAATCCAGTTTTTTTTAAAGTTCATGTTTACGGCTATGATAGGTTTTGAAAAAAATATTATTTTGAAAAAATCCACGTTTATGGCTATGAGAGTTCCTGAAAAAATATTATTTTGAAAAAAATCCACGTTTATGGCTATGAGGTTTTTCGGAAAAATAGTTTTTTAAAAATCCACGTTTATGGCTATGAGGTTTTTCGGAAAAATAGTCTTTTAAAAATCCACGTTTATGGCTTTGGGGTTTTTTGGAAAAATACTTTTTAAAAATCCACGTTTATGGCTTTGGGGTTTTTTGGAAAAATACTTTTTAAAAATCCACGTTTATGGCTATGAGGTTTGTTGGAAAAATATTTTTTAAAAAATCCACGTTTATGGCCATGAGGTTTTTTGGAAAAACATTTTTTAAAAAATCCACGTTTATGGCCATGAGGTTTTTTGGAAAAACATTTTTTAAAAAATCTACGTTTATGGCTATGAAGTTTTTTGGAAAAATATTTTTTAAAAAATCCACGTTTATGGCTATGAAGTTTTTTGGAAAAATATTTTTTAAAAAATCCACGTATATGGCTATGAGATTCTTGAAAAATATTTTTAAAAAATCCACGTTTACAGCTATGAGATTCTTGAAAAATATTTTTAAAAAATCCACGTTTACAGCTATGAGATTCTTGAAAAATATTTTTAAAAAATCCACGTTTACAGCTATGAGATTCTTGAAAAATATTTTTAAAAATCCACGTTTACAGCTATGAGATTCTTGAAAAATATTTTTAAAAAATCCACGTTTACAGCTATGAGATTCTTGAAAAATATTTTTAAAAAATCCACGTTTACAGCTATGAGATTCTTGAAAAATATTTTTAAAAAATCCACGTTTACAGCTATGAGATTCTTGAAAAATATTTTTAAAAAATCCACGTTTACAGCTATGAGATTCTTGAAAAATATTTTTAAAAAATCCACGTTTACAGCTATGAGATTCTTGAAAAATATTTTTAAAAAATCCACGTTTACAGCTATGAGATTCTTGAAAAATATTTTTAAAAAATCCACGTTTACAGCTATGAGATTCTTGAAAAATATTTTTAAAAAATCCACGTTTACAGCTATGAGATTCTTGAAAAATATTTTTAAAAAATCCACGTTTACAGCTATGAGATTCTTGAAAAATATTTTTAAAAAATCCACGTTTACAGCTATGAGATTCTTGAAAAATATTTTTAAAAAATCCACGTTTACAGCTATGAGATTCTTGAAAAATATTTTTAAAAAATCCACGTTTACAGCTATGAGATTCTTGAAAAATATTTTTAAAAAATCCACGTTTACAGCTATGAGATTCTTGAAAAATATTTTTAAAAAATCCACGTTTACAGCTATGAGATTCTTGAAAAATATTTTTAAAAAATCCACGTTTACAGCTATGAGATTCTTGAAAAATATTTTTAAAAAATCCACGTTTACAGCTATGAGATTCTTGAAAAATATTTTTAAAAAATCCACGTTTACAGCTATGAGATTCTTGAAAAATATTTTTAAAAAATCCACGTTTACAGCTATGAGATTCTTGAAAAATATTTTTAAAAAATCCACGTTTACAGCTATGAGATTCTTGAAAAATATTTTTAAAAAATCCACGTTTACAGCTATGAGATTCTTGAAAAATATTTTTAAAAAATCCACGTTTACAGCTATGAGATTCTTGAAAAATATTTTTAAAAATCCACGTTTACAGCTATGAGATTCTTGAAAAATATTTTTAAAAAATCCACGTTTACAGCTATGAGATTCTTGAAAAATATTTTTAAAAAATCCACGTTTACAGCTATGAGATTCTTGAAAAATATTTTTAAAAAATCCACGTTTACAGCTATGAGATTCTTGAAAAATATTTTTAAAAATTCCACGTTTACAGCTATGAGATTCTTGAAAAATATTTTTAAAAAATCCACGTTTACAGCTATGAGATTCTTGAAAAATATTTTTAAAAAATCCACGTTTACAGCTATGAGATTCTTGAAAAATATTTTTTAAAAAATCCACGTTTACAGCTATGAGGGTTCTTGAAAAAATCCACGTGTATGGCTATGAGAGTTCTTGAAAAATATTTTTAAGAAATCCACGTGTATGGCTATGAGAGTTCTTGAAAAATATTTTTAAGAAATCCACGTTTATGGCTATGAGAGTTCTTGAAAAATATTTTTAAAAAATCCACGTTTGCAGCTATGAGAGTTCTTGAAAAAATCCACGTTTATGGCAACGAGGGTTTTTGGAAAAATATTTTTTAAAAAATTCCGCGATTATGGCTATGAGAGTTCTTGAAAAAATATTCTTTAAAAAATTCAAGAGGGTTCTTAAAAAAATATTTCTCAAAAAATCAAGGTTTTGGGACTCTCAGATCCATACAATAATAAATGTTGATTTTACTCCCTTGGAAAAATTTTTTTTAAATGATCCACATGTATGGCTATGAGATTTCTCGACCAAAATGTTCCTTAAAAAAATACATATTTATGCCCTTAAAAATATTTTTAAAATATTCCCTGAATGTCCTTGAACCAATACTTTACTTTACTTTGTACCCTCAGCTATCGCAACAGAGGGTAGATATTATTTGATACGGCCAAAACGTGTCGCATCGAAATAACGGTCTTAGATCCTAGGTTTCTTTGTACCCGTTTCAGGACATTTAGAGTCGATTTAGAGATGCACGTCCGTCCATATGTCTGAATGGCTGGTGCGTACGATAACTCTCGAAGGGAGTGTACGATTTGGTCAAAACTTTATACATCGCAAAAATATTACCAAACTTAGATTAAGTTCGGAGATGGGCAATATCGGTCCACTACTTCTGTTACACCCCACAAAATGTCGAAATCTTTAAAGAAAATATTTCATTGCTAAGTCAGGTGAGAAAATAGACAATATCGGTTTTCTCCATCAAGTACCTCTCCCACAAAAGGGTCAAAAGTCTGAGTAGTTATAACTCTTATTAAATGAGATGTATTTTTATTAAACCGACGTCTGGTGTAAAGGTGGAATACATCGGTTAACTTCTTCCGGTCCGGTCAAAATTTTGGATATCCATAAAGGTCATAAAACGCGAAATTAACATCCGATTCAAATCAGACATGGCATATCTCAATATTTCCATCAACGCAACATCTGTTATAAAGATGGTGGAGATTAGACCATTCCTTCGGGTACCTCCCACACAAAAGGTCAAAGTTTCGAATAACCAAAACGATTATAATATCCGAAATAAGCATTCGGTTCTCTACATACTTCACACATCCCATTATTTCTAATAACACAAGATCTGTTGTTAAAATGGAATATATCGGCGCACCCCTTCTTGTACTTCCCGCACATCGGGTCAACATTTTGAATAACCATGAAGCTCATAAAATGTAAATGGAATCGAATGATTTCATTCAGACTTGCAACATCTCAATATTTCCATCAGCAAGATATCTGCTACAAAGATTATTTCTACTAAGGAATGATCTGCTGTGAAGATGGGATATTTCGGCCCACTCCTTCTGGTACCTCACCCACAAAGGGTCGCGTAGAACAACTGAAATATTGTATTCTTTCTTATAAGGTTTATATTCATTCATTAAAGTCATTCCAATAAAAATCCTCATGCATTTCACCACATGGATATCGGAATGCTGACTTTTAATTGCAATTGTCACACATTGCGCTGCTACCTTTGCATAAGCTACCTACATAACAATATACCTTCATAATTCTCAAAAGACGGAAAACATTTCCCAAGAAACACACACACACAGACACACGGCAAAGACAATGGCGAAGAATTACAAACGTCATACACGCCAACTACATTAATGACCCAGACACACAATATGCCATAACACCGAAACACACTCACACATCATACTTACCGCATTGTTTTCCTCATCTTCGTCGTCGTCTTCTTCGGTGTCAGAGTTATCTTTGGCTTTCTTACGCCATATTACAACGCTGACATGATTACTGCTTTCGTTCAGCCAATGATTTTTTAAGAGCGCTGCAATCTCGGAGATTTTCAGGCCCAGAACATCGTTGCCGTTTAGCTCGAGCAGACAATCGCCGATGCGTAGACCAGCCTTGTATGAGTTCGAATCCTTTTGAATGCTGCTCACCCACGGATAGGGATCCCAGGGTGCCCGACTCAGATGAAGGCCCAGCGAACCGTTTGTGCAGGTGTAAATTTTAAATGATTTCAACATTTTGTCTGACTTTTTGTTGTTGTTGTTGTTATTGTATGATTTCTGTCAATTCTTTGTTATTACTATTTTTTTCAACTGAAATAAAAAGAAGAAAAAAAAAAACAAACGATTAAAAATCTTTTTTTTTTTTTGTTTTATTTACTTTTTTTTGTTAAGTAGTTGTGTTGTTATTTTTGTATTGAAATTTTCAAGGCCTCACGTACTATGTGACGAGCTTATGCGGGTGTAAACATAGGCCAGTAGCAACAGACAAAAACAAAGGTTTTTTTGTTTTTCTTTCTTCAAGTTTTATTGACTTTTGCAAAAATTCGCGCCAAACAAAATCATTACGACAGAAGCCAAGTTAAAGGAAAAAAAAACTAAAAAAAAGTTTCTTGGCTCTGTGTACTACACAGCCGGTATACAGTGAGGTCAACAAGTGAACTCATGTTTGGAATACCCATAAATAATAATTTTCTTAATATTTATTTTCACAGGTAGTTCGAAACATTTTTGTTGTAATTCATATTATTTCATTTTGTAATTTGAGACTTCGATATGTAATTCGAAGCATCTTAATTGCAATTAAAATACATTTTTATACCCTCCACCATAGTATGGAGGGTATATTAAGTTTGTCATTCCGTTTGTAACACCTCGACAAATACATTTTAGACCCCACTAAGTATCCGTCCGTCTATCCGTCTGTCTGTTTGTGGAAATCTATCTTTCGAACGAAATGAAGTAGGTTAATAAAATTTTACTCAAATGTGTATTATGTTTACAGGACTTTTGCTATTGAAAATGTGCCATGTAGGTACACGTCTTCGTATAGCTCTCATATAACGGTACCTCCCGATATACGGTATTTTGATGAATTTAGCGACATTATTTGTCGGAATTGTTTCAAAATTATTATTTAAAGTTCGTAATAGATACTACAGCCTAAAACACAAAATGGGTCATGTAGGTCCACGTTTTCGTATAGCCCCCAAATAACGGTACCTACCGATATACGACATTTTTATGATTTTAGTGACATAATTTACCGGAATTGTTTAAAATTTGGTATTTACAGTTCGTAACAAATACTACAGCATAAAACAGAAAATGGGCCATGTGGATCCACGTCTTCGTATAGGCCCCATATAACTGTACTCCTCGATATTGGGTATTGGATATTGATGATTTTAGCGACATTATTTAATGGAACCATTTCAAATTTGGTATTTGATTTTCATAATGAATACCAAAGCCTATGACAGAACATTGTCTATGCAGGTACACCTCTTCGTATAGCCCCCATATAACGGTACCTCCCTATATTCGGTGTTTTGATGATTTTAGCGACATTATTTACCGGAATTGTTTCAAATTTCGCATTTGAAATTCGTAATGGATACTACAGCCTATGACAGAAAATTGTCTGTGCAGGTCCACGTTTTATAACACCCATGGTACCTCCCTATATTCGGTAATTTGATGATTTTAGCTACATTATAAACAGATTTTTTGTCAAGTCTCGCATTTGAATATTGTAATAGCTGGTGACAAAAGTTGCCTATACAGGTCCACGTCGTCGTATAAACCCTAATATACGTCTACATTTGGTATTTTTAAGATTTTAACAGAATTTTCAACGGATTTTCTTTTGAAAATTGTTAAATATGTACCAAATGGTGGAGGGCATTCAATAATTAAATCCTAGAAAACTCAATATAAAATTTTAGAGTTACATACAGGGTTAGGTTCAGAGTTACAAACTGCAACAAAGTCAAAAGCCATAATTTTTACAATTTTTTAAAATTTTATTGAATGAAAGCAAAAAATGTCGGAAATAGTATAAAATTTTAGAATAAGTTTAGATTTTTCGAATTGGTCACCTTTGGCACGAATTATGGCCATCAATCGCTCATTGAAACCGTCACACGCTGCCACAATGTTTGCTCTGCGGTATTTCGGCCCATTCCCGGCGAAGCGCTTGAGAGATTTTTCGAATTGGTCACCTTTGGCACGAATTATGGCCATCAAACGTCCATTGAAACCGTCACACGCTGCCACAATGTTGCTCTGCGGTATTTTGGCCCATTCCCGGCGAAGCGCTTGCTTCGACACTTCGTTATTTTTAGTGCCAACCTTGCTTTCCAAAATACTCCAGACACAATAGTCCAATGGATTGGTACCCAGAGATTTTGGTGACCATTCTGCGCTGGAAATGAAGCGAGGAACCTCTTTTTGTAACCATTCTTGGGTGGAGCGTGCTGGATGCGATGACGGTCGATTAATACGAGCGGGGAGCGACCAACGGCTGTTATGGCGGTCCACGCCATCACCATGGCCAGCTCTTGAGTTCTGGTGGCCAACCGAAGTTGCACATTTTCAGCTGACCTCTTTGGCAAGTAAACACGATCATTTTGCTGGACAACGAACGTTTTCTCATCGGGGACGGTCGAATGGAATATTGCGACATGTTCAGCTCACGAGCCATTTTTCGGCCACAGTGATGCGGGTTTCGATCAAGTCGCTGCTTTACTTTTCGAACCATTTCTGCTTATGTTGCTGTTTTCTTCCGTCCATTGCCTTGACGTCGGGCTACACTACCAGTAACACGGTAACAAGCGATGGTACGAGACACAATAGATTTATATACATTGCTGGAGTGCTCTAACGATAGCCACTTGTGGTTTTCCAGCCAAATATAAAGAAATCACACAATATAATGAGCTGTCACTGAGATAATTTTAACAGCTGTCGAACGAGTGGCATAGAAATGACAGCAGTCTGAAGTTGATTGCAGTTTTTTCATCTCACCCTGTAAAGGACGATTTTCACAATCACCGCCAAATCTCTAAGACACAGATACCATCAGTAATCTAATCAATAATCAATTTTATCTCATCCAAATATCAAATAAAGAATATAAAATTTTGTACATTTCCAAGACTACCTCTTTATCAAAATCCTACCATCAACCAAGACCTCAATAGAAAATTTCAAAATTCAAGCATCATCCATTCATCCTAAACCAAACTGTTCCGAATTTACTTAATGGTAATAAATGACAGTTCGCAAACTTAGTTCACATTTCCAAAACCACCCTTATATGTCCAACTTATTATCCAACATTGATTCTCATACCAAAGTTCAATTTTTTAGCTCTAATGGTACAATTTTCAAAGTTTCGTAACATATCAGAACTTTTTTAACCTTAAAGTTCGAATTTCCATACAAAACCTTTGCTACATCTATTCCGGACTCCATTAGTGGCTCCCATTCCCAATTTCAGAATTCTAGATCATTCCGTATGTCAATACAAAGTATTAAATTTTTCGTGCATTTTAGTACTTTTCGTGTCTTTTCAATACGAATTTCCAACAACGCCACATGCCTTCGCACCAAAAAACTAGGAAATTTTTGGAGACTGTAATATTTATTTTGGAAAATATAACTGTTTTATGTTTTTTATTAGGTAGGTGGGATTGTTTCCTCTATGAAACCTCTAAGTAAATCACCAAATGAATTATTTTATTATTTCTCGGTTCCAAAATTTAAGTAAAATTCCGTATATATCGGATTAGAATTTTTATGACTTGTACCACTCTTTGTCACCCACTGTAGTCCAAAATAAAACTTCGTAGTACTCTCTCTCGCCCACGCAACATACACGCATCTACCCGGACAATCTGCCATGCACGTACAACAGCAGTCAGATACCAGCCAACATTCACGGTGTTCAGTGATTTGTTTTAATCGCATATGACGTGTGTTTAATTACACAGTCGGTGCGTGTACGGTTTTCAAATTTTTCAAATCCTTCACCTAGAAAATGCGCTCAATTGGACAGACTCACCACCGCCACCATCAATACGTCAGCGGCATGTCAACTGTTCACATCAACAGAAGCAAACAGAAACTGAAACATCAATACAGGTGACCAAAAAAAAAAAAAAAAGAGAAGAGAGTTACAATAAGTCATGTCTTGGCAGCATGAAGCAAAATGCAATCAAAACCAAAACAAAACAGAAAATCGTCACTGACACGTTTACATTGATAAGACTGCCGAAAAAAGAACGTTGAAAACCAAACAAGAGAAAATCTGGTTGGAAATGTAAGACGGATAAAGAAAGTTTGGATCGATTGTAAATTCAATATATACTGGGTGAGATGAAAAAACTGCAAACAACTTCAGACTGCTATCATTTCTAAGCCACTCGTCCGACAGCTATTAAAATTATTCCAGTGATAGCTCATTATATTGTTTACAAGCGTACAAAAGCATTTTGGTGATTATTTTCCAGAAAAAAAGTTATTCGTTTTTGGAATTCAAGCGTGATAGTGCGATTTCTTTATATTTGGCTGGAAAACCACAAGTGGCTATTGTTAGAGCACTCCAGCATTTAAATGTGAATAAAACTTTTGTGTCTCATACCATCACTCGTTACCGTGGTATTGGTAGCGTAGCCCGGTGTTAAGGAAGTGGACGGAAGAAAACAGCAACATCAGCAGAAATGGTTCGAAAAGTAAAGAAGCGACTTGATCGAAACCCGCGTCACAGTGGCCGAAAAATGGCTCGTGAGCTGAACATATCGCAATATTCCATTCGGCAAATATTGAAAAATGAGCTCGGGGTAAAGCCATTGAAAATTCAAAAAAGTCCAAAAACTTACACCGCAACAGTAAGAAAATAGATTCAGAAGAGCCAAAGAGTTGCTTCGCTTGGCCGAATGTGGTGAACTGCCGAATTTGGTTTTCTCCAAAGAGAAAACATTCGTTGCCCAGCAGTTTGTAAACAAACAAAATGATCGTGTTTACTTGCCAAAGAGGTTAGCTGAAAATGTGCACCTTTGGTTGGCCACCAGAATTCAAGTGCCGGCCATGGTGATGGTGTGGGCCGTCATAACAGCCGATGGTCGCTCTCCGCTAGTATTAATCGACCATGGCATCAGAATAAATGCCGAATATTATCGCGAAAATATTCTGTAGGGTGTATTAAAGCCTCGGGCACGACAACATTTTGGCCTGCATTTGGTATTGGGAAATAAGATTTGTATTGGGTTGTGTGATACAGGTTGTTACAAATATTTGAACTTATGTGTACTAAATGGTACCAACTTTGGTCCAATTTGGAATTATGGTGAGCCGGTTAAGCTGGAATTCTGAAAAATGGACGTACAGATTGATGTACAAAAGGGTTTTGGGATTTCGAAATTAAAATTTATCAAGAGGTCTCTTTAATGTGAAAGAATAAAGCTAAAACCTTAAACTTTGGTACGAGAATCAAGGTTGGGAACTAAGTTTGCTATATAAACGTTGGTTTGGAAATATGTACTAAGTGTACGAAATGTACTATATGGTACTAAATTTAGAACAGTTTGGCTTAGGCCGAACGGATGATTGAAATTTTTATTGGATTCCTTGTTGGTGGTAGATTGGTGATAAAGTGGTTGTTTGGGAAATATATACTAGAAGGGCACGATAAGTTAATAATAGTCAATATTTAGTACAATTTGGTATTTGGTGAACAATTTGTGCTTCATAACAAAAATTTCGTATTAGGATCGCTGCGAATGTGTAGCCTGGACATATGAAGGTGGTATCGGAAATAATTGTACGATAAATACTAAATAGTACAAAATTTGTAATTGGGTTAAGGAATAGAGCAGAAATCCTGAAATTTTATGTGGATGTCACTGTTGGTGTCTTAGAGAAGGTTTTGGATATGCGTACTATAATTGTACTAAATTTTATAATGGGGTACATGGTGGGGCAGGTACCAGGAGTGGGCCGATATATTCCAACTTCACATCAGATCTAGTGTTAGTAGAGATAGTGGGATGTGTGAAATATGAAGAGAACTGGATGCTCTTCGGATTTTATGATCGTTTTGTCCTTTCTGAAATTTTGCCCTTTCTGTGGGAGGTATCAGAAGGTATAGTGCGATCTCTACCATCTTTATAACAGATCTTGTGTTGACGGACATATTGAGAAATGCCAAGTCTAAATGGAATCGGATGTTAATCTATCGTCTTATGATGAGACGTTTAATGAGACGTTGACCCTTTGTGGAGGAGGTACCAGAAGGATCGGACCGATATATCACATTTTTACATCAGACCTTGGATTAATAAAAATATTGTGATGTTTGTAATTTGAAGACAATCAAACTCTTACATCACATTTTATAAGATTTATTGTAATTCAAAATCTTCACCCTTTGTGGGGGTGGTACTTGATGGAGTGGACCTATTTGTCAATTTTCGCAGCTGACATAGCACTGATGCAAATATAAAGATTTCCAAATTTGGAGCCAAATCGGATTATCCTTTGTCTTTCTTGCAGTATAATATTTCCTTTGAAAATTTCGTGGGGGAGGTGCCAGAAGGAGTGAATTGTAATAGTTGATAATAATATTACAATGTACCAAATCGGATACTATCTTCGAGAGTCTGACAGACACACGGAGGGACGGACACCACTAGATCAACTCCAAATGTCTTCAAATGGATTTGGTCGAAAGAGCTCTAGGGTCTAAAAACGTTATTTCGATGAGGCATGTTTTGGTCGTATCAAATAATATGTACCCTTTCTAGCCATATGGCTTAGGCTATAAAAATGATATTTACACAAAACAAATAAAAAAAGCTGTTAGGTCGGCCGGGCAGAACTTTAAATACCCTCCATCATTTAGAACGAATTTAAAAATTTTCGAAAAAGATAACATTCACCAAAAATTCTGTTAACATTTTAAAAATACCGAATATAGCCTTTATATTGGGGCAAAATACCGAATATAAGGAGGTACGGATATACAAATAGGTAATTTGAACAATTCCGGTGAATAATGATGCTAAAATCATCAAAATACCGAATATTGGGAGGTACTGTTATATGGGGGCTATACGAAGACGTGAACCTGCATAGACAATTTTCTGTCGTAGGCTGTAGTATCCATTACGAACTTCAAATACCAAATTTGAAACAATTGCGGTGAATAATGTCGCTAAAATCAAATATCGGGAGGTACGTTATATGGTGGCTATACCAAAACGTGGCCCATTTTCAATACCAAAAGTCCTGTATACATAACACACATTTGAGTAAAATTTTATCAATCTACTTCATTTCGTTCGGAAGCTAGAGTGATTTCCACAGACGGACGGACATCGCTAAATCGGCATAGAATTTTATGCTTTGTGGGGTCTAAAATGTATATTTCGAGGTGTTACAAACGGAATGATAAACCTAATGTACCCTCCATACCATGGTGGAGGTTTTAAAAAGAATATCTGAATGGGCCATTAAGAAAAAGTGGCCCACTTAGACAATGTTTTAAAGCAGCAAGTAAAACTCTAAAAAGGGCCGAAATGAAGACCTACATCAAATATGTCTTGTAAGGCAGTTAGACGCCCTTTAGAAGTTTGAAATACAAAATTTCAGACAATTCCGTTGAAACAATTGGGAAAATCCATCGGAATACCGAATATATGGTGGTACTGGAACAGGAGATGGGAGATATACCACATTGTGGACCTATATTAATTGGCTTTTGCAAATTGGTTAGGAAACCGCAGAAATCGTCAAATACAAAATTCCAGACAATTGCATTGGAAAAATGTGTCGGATGACGTCGAAATACTTTAAAAATAAAGGGGACCATACCATTATACGGTGACCTTACATAAATTGCAGTGTGACAGTTAAATCCGTAGCAAAAGTGTGTTACAGTGTCGCCCACGACATGTGGTAGCCTATACAAAATCCCTGCATTAAACAAGTATCTATTTACATTGAACTACGTTTAACTTTTGCCCAGTATCTTTCTCTTGCCGTATCCACTTCAAGACCCCTTGGTATTTAAAAGTAATCAACAACTTTTCAAAACTTTTGCTGGAGAGACATTCTTGAGCTATTTATAATTAGTTACACAAAACGCCCCCTTAAAATACAAATAGAGTTTACTAACCTATACAAAATTAAACTTCTTCTAAACAATCTGACCACAACATTCCCTCGTGATGTCTGTTGGTTTTTTGCAAGTTTCGGCGTTTTTTTTTTTTTTCTTCAAGAATCCCTTGATACAAATAAATCTTCAGACATATTCATGCCTCAATGTTTTTGTTTTTCTTCTCTTCTTTTTTGTGGAATAAATTTCGACAAAGTTTAATAGTTTCTACTTGTTTTGTTGGTCCTGTTACCAATTTGTAATGTGTCGGCATATGGCCACTGCTGGCTATGTGATTGAGTTACCAAATGAGACGCCGAGCCGAGTCGAGTCGAGGCAAAACACGTCGCACGCTCTCACAAGTCACATAGACGAGCCTGAAACACTTGAAGTGTTAGTTTAACAGTCGCGTGCTGAAATATTTCAGAGTTTGGCATTCGCAGCTACCCATCGATGTTTGTTGTTTGCTCTCTTTATTTGATGGGTTTCTTCAACCCAAAACGGACAGCCATCCATCCACCCCTAAAGAAATCATGGCTTTTTTTTAAACCTTGGCCCCATACCCGTAAATAGTCCGACTATCTATCAGTCAATGATGATTCGTGGAATTTTGTTGCAGGTTGATCCCGCTTTTTGAGTCAGCAACATTTTTTCCTTCGTTTCGTAGAGTCTTGGGTAAACTGCTATGAATTTGTAAAACGTAACATAAAAACATCTTCTTTGCCTTGATTTCCACTGGCAGCGTTGAAAACCACACGAAAAAACCATGTCACGTCTTTTGGTTTGGCGTGATGGCTACGCATTTTTAATGTCTTTTCAAAGAGTCAATACACATGGACACATGAAAACAATGACAAACACGCACACACACGCACTCTCCGCTACAAAGAGCCCATTCTGGGCAGAGCATCGTTTATGTCTTTCTCAAAAATAGAGTGTAATGAAACGAGGATATGTTATGTTCGAAAAAATTCTGAGAATATTCTGAAAGAGATGCGAGTTGATATAGATCGAGTTCGGAAATGGGCAGTATCGGTCCACTCCTTCTGGTACCTCCCCCACAAAAGTTCGAAATTTTCAAAAAATATATTTTGTGCACAGAGAGAGAAAGGATAATCCGATTTTGCTCCAAATTTGCAAATCCTAATATTTGCGTCAGTGCTAGGTCAGGTGTGAAAATGGACAATATCGGTCCACTCCTTTTGGTACCTCCCCCACAAAGGGTCAACATTTTAAATAATTACAACTCTCATAAAATGTGATGTAAGATTCCGATTGTCTTCTAATTTCACACATCCCAATATTCAGATTAACCCAAGGTCTGGTGTTAAGATGGACAATATCGGTCCATTCCTTCTGGTACCTCTCCCACAAAAGGTCGAAATTTTCAAAAAATATATTTTTGCACAGAAAGAGAAAGGATAATCCGATTTTGCTCAAACTTTGCAAATCCTAATATTTGCGTAAGTACTAGGTCAAGTGTGAAAATGGACAATACCGATCCACTCCTTCTGGTACCTCAACCACAAAGGGTCAAAATTTTAAATAATTAAAACTCTCATAAAATGTGATGTAAAAGTCCGATTGTCTTCTAATTTCACACATACCAATATTTATATTAACCCAAGGTCTGGTGTTAAGATGGAATATATCGGTCCACTGCCTCTGGTACCTCCCACACAAATGATCGAGATTTTCAAAAAAATATATATGCAAATATATCTGCACAGATAGAGAATCGATAATCCGATTTCGTTCCAACTTTGCAAATCCTGATATACACGTCAGTTACAGGTCAGGTGCAAAAATGGATAATATCGGTCCACACCATCAAGTACCTCCCCCACAAAAGGTCGAAATTTTGAATATCCATCAAGCTTTTAAACACTAAATGAACATCCGATTCCACTCAGACTTGGCACATCTCAATATTTTCATAAACGCAAGATCTTTTATAAAGATGGTAGAAATCGGACCATTCGTTCTGGTACCTCCCACACAAAGGATGAGAGTTTTGAATAATCAAAACGAGCAAAGAATCCGAAATAAACATCCGGTTCTCTTCATATTACACACGTCCCATTATTTCTACTAACTCAAGATCGGGTGTAAAGATGGGAAATATCTGTCCACCCCTTCTGGTACCTTCCCCACAATAGGTCAATATTTTCATGGAAAATAATATACCGCATAGGAAGAGAACGGATAATGAGATTTTGTTCAAACTTTGCAAAACGAGAAATATGCATTACCTCAAGATTGGGTGCATCCACAAGAGGTCAAAATTTCGAATACCTAAAAAGCTCATAAAATGCAAAATATAACGCAGATTCTCTTCAAATTTCACTATTTCACTATTCAATATTTGTACTATTACAAAATCGAGTGTAAAGATGAAATATAGCGGACTACTCCTTATACAAGGTAAGATGAAAAAACTGCAACCAACTTCAGACTGCTGTCATTTGGTTTCCACTCGTCCGACATCTGTTAAAATTATTCCAGTGACAACTCATTACATTGTTTACAAGCCTACAAAAGCATTCTGTTGGGAATTTTCCAAAAAGAAAAGAAAAAAAAGTTATTCGTGATGGAATTCAAGCGTGATAGTGAGATCTCTTTATATTTGGCTGGAAAACCACAAGAAGCTATCGTTGGAGCACACCAGCATTTAAATGTAAATAAATATTTTGTGCCTCGTACCATCGCTCGTTTCCGTGATACTGGTAGCGTAGACCGAAAAAGAGCTTAAGAGTTAATTCGCTTGACAGAAAGTGGTGAACTGCCGAATTTGATTTTCTCCGATGAGATAACATTCGTTGTCCAGCAGTTTGTAAACAAACAAAATTATAGTGTTTACTTGCCAAAGAGGTCAGCTGAACATTTGCACCCTCGGTTGACCACTAGAACTCAAGCTCCGGCCATGGTGATGGTGTGGGCCGCCATAATAGCCGATGGTCGCTCTTCGCTCGTATTAATCGACCATGGCGTCAGAATAAATGCCGAATATTATATTATTAAGCCTTGGGTACACAAACATTTTGGCCGCAGACCTTGGACATTCCAACAGGACTCCATCGCACTCAGCACGCACCACCCAGATATGGTTACAAAATGAGGTTTCTTGCTTCATTTCCAGCGCACAATAGCCAACAAAATCTCCGGATATCAATCCGTTGGACTATTGTGTCTGGAGCAGTGTGGAAAGCAAGGTTGGCACTAAAAAAATACCAAAGTGTCGATCACCTCAAGCAAGCGCTTCGCCGGGAATGGGCCAAAATACCGCAGAGCAACATTCGGGCAGTGTGTGACGGTTTCATTGGCCGTTTGAAGGCCATAATTCGTACCAAAGGTGACCAATTTGAACATTTTTGAAATTTTTTGCTTTCATTCAAAAAAATTTAAAAAAAAAGTTAATATACCCTTCATACTATGGTGGAGGGAGACACCGTGGATTTTTTAAAACTTCTTTGGCCAAAGCATTAGTCTTAGTCCGACCGAAACCAGCCTATAAGCAAGTACACAAATTTTAGTAAAAATCGGTTCAGATATAGCTCTAGCTCCCATATATATGTTTCATCCGATTTGCTCTTTAAGTCCCTTACATTCGTAATATACTCTTCACAGGAATGAAACAGGAATTTGGTAACAGATATCAGATAAAGCCCAAAAATAGTCGATTTTAATTTTATCAAAATCTGTTCAGATTTGGATATAGCACCCATATGTATCTTCATCCGATTTCGTGTTAATTGTGCAACAAATGGCCTATATCAACCGAAATAGAATGAATTTTGGCATACCTGGCCAAATTCAGCCTAGAAGCAAGGACACCAATTTTAGTAAAAGTCGTTCCAGAGATAGCTATAGTTCGTAAAATGCACGATAGAATTAGATAGATTTTGATTTTGTACCAAATATTTCATAGAGCTCTGAAATGCTCTAAATAATCATATAGTCGGCCCCGCCCGACTTTTGAGCTTTCCTTACTGGTTTTGTTTTTGAGTAACGTTCCGATAGCTCTTAAAAATCTCCTTTTATTTACTTATTTTTTTTAAGCACCCCGATTTAAAAGTCGGAGCACTCTAATACACAAAACTCATTGACGCTTGTTTGTGTACTGATATTGCAGGAGATGAGAGCTGGCTGAAGCTTTTCTATATAATCATGGGACTGTGGTTCACAGGATTATCTGAAAGAAATCAAATCTGCAAATCTTTTATATTTTCAGAATTTATTTAAAGTCATTGCCAATGTAAGACATTCCATACATCTTAGAACCTCTTGGAAACCAAACCGTGCCTTCTGACTTGAGATCTTCTTCTTTACCGTCAACTTGTATCTTATAAAGAACACAAGGTATTCCTTTGCACTGTGCCAATCCCGGAAGAACATATTGTACATAATAAATATGTTCCTTTACTCCACCCTCCTCACCGCTCAAAAGTATACCCCATTCACCAAATCCTCCGTATACATGTAGCTGTGTAAATACTTGTATTTGTTACCGACTTTTAATTTTGAGTGTGCAAATTTCAAGAATATGTATGTGTGTGTGTGTTCTTAATTTTGAATGCAAGCATTTTTGTGTGTTAGTGTTGTGTGTGTGCGTATGTGTGTGTGTTTGCATTCGTGTGAAGTAGGGTATTTGTATTCCTTTATTTATTCATTCATTCTAAGGTGTTTGTGTTTGTTTTTCGGCTTAAACTGGTAGGACTGGAGGACAATGACAACGACGAAGTGTTCTTTCTTCTTGTTGGGTGAAGAGCAACGTTTTCCCTAAAAGTGTTCAGGTGTAAAGTTTTCTAATTAGTTTAGAAAGTTGTAAACAAACACAAGCACACGCACACACTTACACATACACATACACAGAGAACAAGAAAACACGTTGTGATGTTACCCACTTTAAAGATTGGGGTAAAAAAACTTGGAAAAAATTAACCCAGACCCAGACGTTGCAGGAGAAAAAGTTTAACAGGTTTTCGGTTTCGTGAAATGAATATTGGGATAGGCGAATGATGCCTATGGCATGCCATTGATTTGTTTGTCTTCCATGAAGAAAAGCTTGAAAGGATTTGCGGGAAAATTGTTTTAAATTAAGTGTGTGTGTTTTTGGGGCTTTCTTTAAGAGGTTTAGTTAAAGAAGCTGTAATATGAGAAATATTTTATTTAAGGATGCACACGTCTTTTTTTTTTTTTGTAGGACATTGACCTCCAAATGCAGAACTGTATCAATTATTTTGGAAAGCAAGGTTGGCACCAAAAAATGCCAAAGACACCTCAAGCAAGCGCTTCGCTGGGAATGGGCCAAAATACCGGGCAGCGTGTGACGGTTTCATTGGTCGTTTGAAGGCCATAAATCACGCCAAATGTGACCAATTCGAACAAATCTAAATTTATACTAAAATTTGATGCTATTTCCGACATTTTTGGCATTTTTTGGAGCTCGTAAAACTAAATATATTCAAACTTTTGTGTGGAGAGAACATGAATAGAAAACAAGTTAAAAGTCAGTAAGTTCAGCCGGGCTGAACTTTGAATACTTTCCCCAATTATATTGGGGTCACTAAGACGTGAACCTGTATAGGCTTTGTATGTCATAAGCCATTACCATATTCAGATTCGAAATTTGAAATAAACGGTGAACAATGTAGCTAAAATCATCAAAATACCGTATATAGGGAGGTACCGTTATATCGGAGCTATACGAAGACCTGAACCTGCATAGACAATTTTCTGTCACAGGTTGTAGCATCTATTACGAACTTTAAATACTACATCTCAAACAATTTTGGGCAGTATTGTACCAAATTCGTCGAAATACCGAATATAGGGAGGTACTGACATATGGGACCTATACGAAAACCTTGACCTGCATACACAATTTTCTATCTTAGGCGGTAGTATCCATTACGAACTTCAAATACCAAATTTCAAACAATTCCGGAGAATAATAATCATCGGAATACCGAATATCGGGAGGTACCGTTATATGGGGTCAATACGAAGTCGGGGACATGCACAGACAGTTTTCTGTGATAGGCTGTAGTATCCATTACGAAGTTCAAATACAGAATTTAAAACATTGCCGGTGAATAATGTCCCTTAAATCACCAAAATACCGAGAATAGGGAGGTACCGATATATGGGGGCTATGCCGCCCACGTGGACCTACTTGTCCCATTTTCAATACCAAAAGTCCTGCAGATATGATATACACTAGCTGGCCCGTCCGCGTTGCCGGCCCGTAGTTTTTGTCTATCATATTTGACAAAGTATAATTATTCACAGATATCACTGATATAAGTGTTCACGTCGATTAAAAGTGTTTTAAAATACCTGTACCCATTATTTAAGCCGTGGGCTTCAAAATTTAAACCGTGGACTTCATATATGTGGATGTGCTATACAAAGGTATCAAATTAATCCATGTAAGGGATCAAATTAATTTTTAGTATGGTAAAAATCGTAGAAAAATTGTTCAGTCAAATAAGCAGTAATTTGGAATTTACTGAATTTTACTGAATAGCCAAAGTTAATTACTTTTTTAAAACCATTAGCACCTCAGACTATGCACTAGAGTCCTCATAAGTCCCCCTAACCAAGTCGGTCTGTTTGTCCGCCAAAAAGTTGGACTTGAGGGGGTACTATTACATGGAGAAAATTCTAAAATTTGTAGATATGTTGAAATTTTTGTGTAAGATTTCCACCCCAAATATACATTTTTAGCCAAATCCTTTGAAATATGGGCACCACTCCGAAACATCAACCTACATTGAAAACTATCTTCTACCCCTTATAATCCAATATGACAAATAGAGGCCAAATCAAAAATATAGCTATTTTGCACCCATTACCGAAGATGGAAATTAATTTTATATGCCATTTAAATTGTAAGTTGGAGACCCCATAAAGTTCATATTTTTCATCATAGTATAACTCAATGACGATTCAACAAATATTCGGTCCCGTGCTACTTTCTTATATTTGTAATTTTTTCATGTTTTCACAATTTATTTCATATAGCTGTACATCCCAAATCTACGTTCCCAACCAATATTCTCTTGGGGGTTGCAAATTCAATAGAGTACAAAATGTTCTTTTCTGACCATACATTAAATGTGAAAGTGGACTTGGAGATACTCCAATGTGGGGACTTTACTTAAATAAATTCCTATGGGGCAATTATCTGTATGATGTTTCCCTACCCCAAGGTATTATATTTTAACATTTTTTAACCAAATCAATTGATGAATGTGGTCAAGACCAATATGGGCCCTACTCCAAAAATTTCAAATTTTATGCGAAGAGGTTCTCTAAAAAGGTGGCCAAGACCCCAAAAGTAGCTTACATTTTACGATCGATGTATGCATATGAAATCGGGTTGTACCTTTATCCGTGAGTTATGAGCGATATCATGACCTGCAAAAGCGATTTAAGGTATCTTTAATGTTTGGGAAGAATTTCTGGAAGGATAGAAATCCTTTTCTTACTAAGAGTCCCATTCGCTCTACTATTTTCCACCCTTTATACTTGGTATTTTACTGATTGTACTCCCAAGAATTGAGCTCTCATTGGACGGATTATTGTCACATGAATGAAGTAGGTCCACGCTTTGAAATGAGCTCCATTAGGCTTTTTCGGTAATTTTTGTTGAACCACGATGTCGGCCCTGGAGTTGAAAGGTATTTCATTTTTTGGTGAAAAATTGTATATAGTGAAAAATTATTCTTTATTTTTTTTTTTTTTTTTCATAAAAAATCCACTGAATTCAATACAGTAATACAAATGAAAAAAATTGACAAAAGAAGAATAACAAATTGAAAAAACGTTCAACTTTTTCGCTGATTTTTTACAGCGAATTTTTAAAGATCCTTACAAAGTTTGTCAATAGAATGTACTATTATTTTAAAATTCGATTCCATTGAAATTTTTTTTTCGATTTTTTCCCGATTTGAGAATTTTTGCAATGAGATCTCTTTTTTAGCGATTTTGTAAAAGTAATTATCTTTTAACTTTGGTGTGACCGTGTTAAATTATTTCGATATCATCTATTCCGTTTCCCCACCACATAATTCGGTACTACACTACATGTAACCCGACATCAATTTCAGTTCTCAAGAAATCAAGTCAATTAAATAAATTGGTATTAATATTCGAATTCAAAAATAAAATATAAAAAACACTACAAATGTACATTAGAAAAAAGTAAGTCAAAATGGAAAAAAATCATGCAAAATAAAACATTACTATTGTACATTTCAAAAGTCAAAATGAAAATGTTAAAATATCAAATTTTTACGCGATTTTTTTGGATATTATTCTTTTCGGACTGGAGACAATTCCAAATTTGTATGAATCGTTAAAATCAGTCCAGCGGTTCTTAAGTTATAAGCGTAGTAACTAACACAACTTTCTTTTATATATATAGATTGGAGTAAAATTTTATCAATCTACTTCATTTCGTTCGGAGGCTAGAGTGATTTCCACAGACGGATAGACGGACATAGCATAATCGACATAGAATTTTATGCTGATCAAAAATAAATATGCTTTATGGGGTCTAAAATGAATATTTCGAGATGTTACAAACGGAATGACAAACTTAATATACCCTCCATACTATTGTAGTGGGTATAAAAACTAAATAGACATGCGAAATTTCGTGCCGATTAGTTTTCAATTGTCGCCTATAGAGCGACTACAAAATTAGAAAAACTTACATTTTTTTAGTCCATTTGCACCTCTAAATGTACATCTTAAGAACAATAGGCTTTAATTGTGACCCTAATGCATATGCATATAATATACTCAAAACGTAGGGTTTGTGGGGGGGTGGGAGGATTTGTAAACATTTTAGAAAATTTACAATTCAAAATTGTACGTCAAATTGAAAAAATCGCATGCGATAAAAAATATGACAAAAATTGAAAAAAATCGACAAAAGATATTCACTTTTTTATTGGTATATTTTTCCGCGAATTTCTTAGATTTTATATTGTTCTAGCTAGAGACCATTCCGAATTGGAGGGAATTGTGAAAATGGGCCCAGCGGTTCTTGATTTAAAAGCAGAATAAATAAGATTAATTCTTTTACATATATATGGTACCTATTTTGCTATATATCCGATTTCTTGGCTATTAGCATCACTGTCATGGTCAGAAGTGATATTTTAATGTATATTTGGCTGGGATTGAAAATATTCGCGGTTTAGTGGACATTTTCCTATTTTCTTACATAAATGTTGTTTATTTTACCCGCTTATTATTGTCCAATGGCCGCCCAAATTGGTAAGTTTCTGCTCACTCTTGAACTCTAACTACATGTTAATTTTCGATTGGTTCATAATTGTGGCCTATAGAGCAACTGCAAATTCTGGAAATTTTTCTGTTTTTGGTCCATTTCAAACCCTAAATATCGTGCGATCATCTCTAAAAACCCCACATCCATTTTCAATTTCGTGAGGATCGGTTCATAATTGCGACCTGTAGCTTGATTACAAATTAACATGGACAGACGGACGGACATACATAGCTAGATCGACTCATCTCGGCGAGATAGAAAGATCCATATATACTTTCCTATTTGGGAAACCAATATTTCGAGTTGTTATATAATTTGTGGCCCAATCAAACTTATAATACCCCCAACATATAGTGTTGTATGGTATAAATATCACTGCAAATTATCCTGACCTCGAATTTGGGCATAATTGTCCATAATTTTAATTCAACTTCTGTTCCTGTGCATGATCTCCTCCTCGACTAAATTTGACACTTCACATTTAAAAATAATATGCTGCTACAATAATATTATTCATTTCAGATTTTAATAATACCTTTTTATAAAAAAAAAAAAAAACAATCAGCTAATGAATATATAATTAAATATAAATGTTCTCATCATAAAAACCTATATTTAACACAAAAATACTTTCAATTCTGCGGAGAACTGTCTATGCACGCTCATTAATCATAATTTTTGAAAAGATTTGAAAACGATTTTAACATAATTTATACATTTTTTTCGCTCTAAACATTTAACAGCTGTTCTTTGTTGTTATCTTAGCAAATATGTTGCTTGAAACATGTTCCAACTCACACGCACACCAAACAAAGAACTATGACAACAAAAAATAAATATTTCTTTAAAAAAATTAAATTAAATATTGTACTATTAAATATGGTTTGTTTTTTTAACAGGTAACGTTTGTGATATTTGGTAATGCTCTGTTCTTAGCCACCATTCTAATGTTAGTAATTGTGGCAATTACCCTGACCTTCAGACAATTATTTGGTCTTAATATCTACCATCTACATCCACAGCAGCCATAAATGAATTCATCAAGAGAGCCAAACATTAACAACACAACAAAAACAACTACAACAACCATGATGACAATACACAACAAACAAACCACGTCGTAACAACTTCTCTCAAGTGACTCTTACAACCAAGTGTTGGTTATGATTTTTGCTTGACGACAGCAACAACACATTTTTACCTACACAAACTTTAAATGTTCATGGTCAATGTCAAGACAACCAACACTGAATTCCGGCCTCCATTGTTCGTCATCGAAAAAAAAACAAAACGTAACATTTGCACCGCTCCTCTTCCCGGTTCCCTTCCTCCTGCTCCAAAAATCTAACCATAAATACTTTACAATTTATGCTTAAGAGCAATTAACAGCGGAGCAACATTAACTTGTTTTAATGATTATCTGACTGGCTGGCTGGCCGAGTGACTGACTGAGAGACTGACTGACTGGTTGCTGCTGGAAACTTGAATGACTGTCGCAGCCGGTGAATAGATGCAGAAGAATTTTGCTATAGAACCACAAACACCATTTCAGTTAAAAATGGGATTTGTAGTTTGAAATCAGCATTTTCAATTCATTGCATTCCGAATGTTCAAATATACGGGGATAAAATTAAGAGAAGATTGTAATTATACACTCAGCCATATGGCTACAGAGGGTATATATCATTTCATATGACCAAAATGGGCTTCATCGAAATAATGGTTTTAGACCCCAAGTCCCTTTGGACTAAAATTAGAGACGATCTAGAGGTGTCCGTCCGTCTGTCTGGTGCTCACAATAACTCCAGAAGAAAGTATTCGATTTGATGAAAACGAATTGAACTAGGTTAATACAATTTTGCTCAGATGTGTGTTAAGGTCTGCAAGACTTTTGGTATTGAAAACCAGTAAAGAAAGTCTTAAAGTCGGGCGGGGCCGACTTTATGATACCCTACACCACTCTGCTAATTTAGTAGAGCTACGCATAACAAATAAAAGTTTTTATGGGATAATTCAATCATACACGCTTGTATTGCCTATTTGGTGCACAATTAATATGAAATCGGATAAAGATATATGGAAGCTATATACAAATCGGAACCGATCTCGATAAAATTAGCAAAGATATTTCTGAGCTGTATTTCATGTATTTCCCTGAATATCGTTTATCGTTGTTTCGGAGTGTATATTACGGCTGTGGGTAACAAATATAACAAATCGGATGAACAATATATATGGGAGCTATAGCTATATCTGAACCGATCTTCACCAAATTTGACATACCAGCTTCTAGACTCAATTCCGTAGTAATTGCCGAATTCCATCCCATTTGGACAAATATTAGACGTTTGGTGCACAATTAAAGGCAAATCGGACGAAGTTATGTATGGGAGCTATATCAAAATCTGAACCGATATCGATAAAATTTAGCAAATGTATTTCTGATCTGTATTTGATATATTTCCCCAAATATTGTTGTTACAGAGTGCATATAACGGCAGCGGAAGACTAAAATCAAACAAATCGAATGAACAATATATATGGGAGCTATAGCTATATCTGAACCGATTTCGATCAAATTTGGCATACTTGTTTTCAAGCCTAATTTGGTTGTATGTGCAAAATTCCATACTATTCGGGCTTATATTACACGCTTGGTGCACAATAAAAGGCAAATCGGACGAAGATATATATGGGAGCTATATCTAAATTTTGACCGATTATCTCCAATTTCAATAGGGTTCGTCCTTGGGCCAAACAATTGATTTGTGCAAAATTTCATCTGGATAGGGCAATAAATGCGAACTGTACTTGTTTACAAACAAATGCACAAAGACATAATACCCTAACCACCTTGCGGTGTAGGGTATAATGATCTATATAAGTCGACGTCTTCGTATATCCCCCTTATAAGATTGCCTCTCAACATTCAATATTTTGATGATTTTAACGACATTATTCACCGAAATTGTTTCAAATTTTGTACTTATAGTTCATGAGTACCTCAATCTGTGACAGAAAATTTCCTATGCAGGTCCAGGTCTTCGTATAGCCCTATATAGCTGTACCTCCCTATATTCAGTGTTGTGACGATTTTGTTCAACAGAATTGTTCCAATTTTCGTGTTTGCAATACATAAGTGGTACTAAAGCCTGTGACAGAAAATTGCTTATGCAGGCCCAGGTATCCGTGTAGGGAGCGATATAAAGGTATCTCCCTATACAGGGTGAGATAAAAAACTGCAACAAATTTGAAATGTCATAATTTTTCTTCGTTTTATAGAATGAAAGCAAAAAAATTAGGAAATAGCATCAAATTTTAGAATATGTTTAGATTAGTTCGAATTGGTAACCTTTGGCGCGAATTATGACCTTCAAACGGCCAATGAAACCGTCGCACGCTGCCCGAATGTTGTTCTGCGGTATTTTGGTCCATTCCCGGCGAAGCGCTTGCTTGAGGTGATCGACACTTTGGTATTTTTAGTACCAACCTTGCTTTCCATACGCAATAGTTTGTGTCTGGATATTTTGGTGGCCATTGTGCGCTGGAAATGAAGCGAGGATCCTCATTTTGTAACCATTCTTGGGAGGTGCGTGCTGTGTTCGATGGTGCTGAGGCCTGTTGCAATGTCCAAGGTCTGCGGCCAAAATGTTTACATGCCCAAGGCTTTAATACACCCTCCAAAATATTTTCAGGATAATATTCGACATTTATTCTGATGCCACAGTCGATTAATACGAGCGAAGAGCGACCATCGGCTGTTATGGCGGCCCACACAATCACCATGGCCGGGGCTTGAGTTCTGGTGGCCAACCGAAGGTTCACATTTTCAGCTGACCTCTTTGGCAAGTAAACACCATCATTTTGTTTGTTTACAAACTGCGAGACAACGAATGTTTTCTCATCGGAGAAAACCAAATTCGGCAGTTCACCACTTTCGGTCAAACGAAGCAACCTTTAGCTCCTTTGAGTCTATTTTCTTTCTGTTGGGTATAAGTTCATGCACTTTTTGGAATTTCAATAGCTTTACCCCGAGCTCATTTTTCAATATTTGCCGTATGGAATATTCCGATACGTTCGACTCACGATCCATTTTTCGTCACCGAGACGCAGGTTTCGACCAAGTCACTTCTTTACTTTTGGAACCATTTCTGCTGATATTGATGTTTTCTTCCGTCCACTTCCTTGACGTCAGGCTACGCAATCAGTATCACGGTGACGAGCGATGGTACGAGGCACAGAAGATTTATTCACATTTAAATGCTGCAGGGCTCTAATGATAGCCACTTGTCGTTTTCCAGCCACTTATAAAAAAAACAAACTATCACGCTTGAATTCCATCACGAATAACTTTTTTTCTTCTCGAAAATTCTCACTTTTGTGGGCTTGTAAACAATATAATGAGCTGTCACTGTAATAATTATAACAGCTGTCGGACGAGTGGCTTAGAAATGACAGCAGTCTGAAGTTGGTTGCAGTTTTTTCATCTCACCCTGTATTTATCTTTAAAATTTTCAAAGAAAACAGTTTTCAAATTATCCTGAAAAAAATCGAAATTCTCTCAGTATTTTGTGAAGCTCAACAGGGTCTTCTTTCCCCGATAATTATTTCAAGCTTGTTCCCTTGGCTTGTAAATTTTGAATTTTTGTTTTCTATTTGAAACAGTGTATTTCTTATTCATAACAACAAAAAATCTCAGTTAAATTTTGCAAAACCAGTTTTTTGTCGAATCATTTATTTTCAATTGAATCCATAAATAAGACATTTGTCTTTTTCGGCATTCTCGTATCTCGTGTTTTTGTTTTTTTTTTTTTTTTTTGGAAAGTGCGTGTGTGCTGTGAACCACGTTGTCGTTATTTGTATTTTTTTCTCAACATGTAATTATCTCAGAACAGGAACTAAATTTGAATTTTGCTTCCTACCCCACGACATTCGGTGCAATTTAGAATTCGAGTGCATTCACTTTGCCGCATTCCAATTCCAATATAATTTATGAGCACAAACATTTAAATCATTGGAATTGGAAATCGGGTATTTACGGTGTCTGCCGGGTGTTAGCCGATGGCGGCTGACACATTCATATTTTAAAAATAAACATTTGAGGTAATGCCGCTAAAAATGATTTTTCACTCAGACAATTATAAGGTGTTTAGACAATGTGTTTCAAATGGGTGCTTCCGGGATGTTTGTAGAAATAATAGGTATTGGAAATAGTAAAAATTTTAATATGTTGAATTTATTAATAAAAATGTATAAGGTTTTTAAATTCACTTGTATTCTTGAAAATTAATCGGTTATTACATAAAATACGAAAGCGTTTTCGAGTTTAAGTTGTTAATTATTTGTTCTAATGCAGGGTATTTTTTAATTTTTTTGCTAGGGATAGGGATTTTGTTTTATACAAAAATATAAAAAAATAAAACAAGTAAAAAAGCTGTAAGTTCGGCAGGGACGAACTTACTTTGGAACGAATTTGGCAATTCTCAAAAAAAAAAAAAAAAAAAAAAAATTAAATAAATAAATAAAATCCGTTAAAAATTCTGTTAAAATCTTAAAAATACTGAATGTAGCTGTATGTTAGGGTCTATACAAGGACGTGGACCTGCATAGGCAGCTTCTGTCATTAGCTATTACAATATTCAAAAGCGAAACTTGAAAGAAATCTGTTTATAATGTAGCTAAAATCATCAAAATACCGAATATAGGGAGGTACCATGGGAGTTATAAAACATAGACCTGCACAGACAATTTTCTGTCATAGGCTGTAGAATCCAATACGAACTTCAAATACTAAATTTGAAAAAAATTCTGGTAAATAATGTCTCTAAGATCATCAAACTACCGAATATAGGGAGGTATCGTTATATGGTGGCTATACGAAGACGTGGACCTGCACAGACAGTTTTCTGTCAAAGGATGTAGTATCCATTACGAACTTCAAATACCAAATTTGAAACAATTCCGGTGAATAATTTCGCAAAAAACATCAAAATACCGAAAACCCGGGGGCTATACGAAGACGTAGACTACATATCTATTTTCTGTCCAAGGCTGTAGTATCCATTACTAACTTCAAATACCACATTTGAAGCAGTTCCGGTAAAAAAAGTCGCCAAATCATCATAGGCTGTAGTATACAATACGAAATTCAAATACGAAATTTGAAACAGTTCCGGAAAAAAATGTCGCTAAAATCATCAAAATACCGAATATCGGGAAGTACCGTTATATGGGGGCTATACGAAAACGTGGACCTGCACAAACAATTTTCTGTCAAAGGATGAAGTATTCAGTACGAACTTCAAATGCGAAACTTGAAAAAATTCCGGTGAATAATGTCGCTAAAATCATCAAAATACCGAATATCGGGAGGTACCGTTATATGGGGGCTATACGAAGAGATGGACCTGCACAGACAGTTTTCTGTCATAGGATGTAGTATCATTACGAACTTCAAATACCAAATTTGAAACAATTCCGGTAAATAATGTCGCTAAAATCATCAAAATACCGAATATCGGGAGGGGGCTATACGAAAACGTAGACCTACATGGTCCATTTTCTGTCTTAGGCTGTAGTATCCATTACGAACTTCAAATACCAAATTTGAAACAATTCCGGTAAATACTGCCGCAAAAAACATCAAAATACCGAATATCGGGAGGTACCGTTATATGGGGGCTATACCAAAACGTGGACCTTCAATGCCCATTTTCAATACCAAAAGTCCAGCAGACATAACATATATTGAAGTAAAATTTTATCAATCTACTTCAATTCCTTCGGAAGCTAGACTGATTTCCACAGACGGACAGACGGACGGAGGGACATCGATAAATCGACATAGAATTTTATTCTGATGAAGAATATATATACTTTGTGGGGTCTAAAATGTATATTTCGAGGTGTTACAGACGGAATGACAAACTTAATATACCCTCCATACTATGGTGAAGGGTATAAAAATAATTACAAGAAAAATCCAGCAGGTTATGAAAATAGAACAATAAAAAGTATCGTCGTTTTATAAGTTAGCATCGCTATGTAGCGCTATGTAGTGGGGGCAAGTTCCCCCTCTTCCATAAGTAATTCTATTCCTCTGAGCTTTTGGTAATTTTCCCACATTTCTTAAAATACTACCTGACATTCATACCAAAATTTCCTTTGTCGTCTTAGGTTTCGCACAGTTGGTAAGTGGAAGCTTTTGATTATCTTATAACAGATGGAGCAATTAAAACACAACAATGATCTAGTTGCCGACAACACTTGTCTTGAAATAAATCATCTTGTCTTAATCTAATTTTAATTTTTTTTCCGTCCATAGCAATTAAAAAATTTAATGAACAAATAAATTCAGCAAAAAAAAAAAAAAAAAAAAAACGAACGAAAAACAAAAGGCCTTGAACAAACCATGTATTCATTTAATTATGTAATTTCCAAAGATTATAACCGGATACCATTAACAAAGTATGGTAGTAAAACTATTCTTCTTTTTTTCTTGGTTGGTTAACCACAAATATTTAGGCAGAATGGAAGTTTTTTTTTTTTAAAGGGAGAAACGTAGAGGGTAAGAAATACACCCCAAATACAATTTATGGTTCATTGATATGTAAGTTTCACTATTCGCAGAATTATTGTTGAGAAAAATTGTGAAAGCCAATGAAATGAGAAAGAAAATTTGAAATTTCATTTTGACAAAGAAAAATACAATAATTGGACGTGATATCGTACTTCATTATAAGGCAAAAGAATAATTTGGCAGTTCATTGAGGATTTATGTAAGGGCCTAAAAATGCAAGAGGGGTTTTTCCCCGATATGAGTCATCCAAAAATATCATGGAAATTCGTAATGAATTTGAAATGGCTCATGATTATATAAAAAAAATTCTTTTAGGGTCTTTTGAATTTTAATATATTAAAGAACAAACAAGTAAAAAACCTGTAAGTTCGGCCGGGCCTATCTTTGAATACACTCCACCAAAAAAAAAAAAAAAAAAAAAACTTCCAACACCAAATTTGAAACAATCCCGGTAAATCATGTAGATCAAATCATGAAAATACCGAAAAAGAGGTACCAAAAACGTGGACCTACATCACCTATCTTCAATACGCAAAGTTCTGCAGGCATAATACAAATTTGAGTAAAATTTTATAAACCTACTTCATTTCGTTCGGAAGCTAGAGTGATTTCCACAGACGGATAGACGGACGGACTTCGCTAAATCGACATAGAATTTTATGCTGATCAAGAATATATATACTCTGTGGGGTCTAAAATGTATATTTCGAGGTGTTACAAACGGAATGACAAACTTAATATACCTTCCATACTATGGTGGAGGGTATAAAAATGAAGAGACCAACCTCAAATTGGCCCATAATGTTAACCACGAATCCTTCCGAAGGTTATTATTTGATACTTTATAAGACATCACCTAACTTCTTTATTCAATTTTTTACCGAATTTGGACTAGGTCGGAATTCCATAATCGATTTTTATTCTATATTTTTCAGGGAAAGGGCCATAACTTTGGATTAAAAAAAAAAAACAAGTAAAACAAGAAAAAAGTAAGTTCGGCCGAACTTTGAATACCCTCCACCATTTGGAACGAATTAGAAAATTTTCAAAAAAAAAAATCCATTGAAAATTCTGTTAAAATCTTTAATATACCTACTATCGGAAGGTGCCGATATATGGGGGGATATACAATATTGTGGACCAAATCTATGTCTGGAGGTAAAGTACTCACAAGGAACTCCTTGTGTGGATTTTCAGATAATTCCATTGGAAATTATTGCTAAAATTATCAAAATACCGACTATTGGGGGTACCGTTATATGGGGGCTATACGATATCCTTAACTTATATAGAGAGAACTCTATGTCAGGGAGTAAAGTACTCACAAAGAACTCCTTGTGTAGAATTTGAAGTTCGAAATGGATACTTCAGCCTATGACAGAAAATTGTCTGTGCAGGTCCACGTTTTCATATAGCCCCCATACAACGGTACCTCCCGATATTCGGTATTTTGATGCTTTTAGCGACATTATTCACCTGAGATGTTTCAAATTTAGTGTTTGAAGTTCGTCACGGATACTACAGCCGATGACAGAAAATTGTACCCCCATAGAACGGTATTTCTCGATATTCGGTATTTTGATGATTTTAGCGACATTATTCACCGGAATTGTTTCAAATTTGGTATTTGAAGTTCGTAATGAAAATAGCCTAAGACAGAAAATTGTCTATGCATGTCCACGTGTTGATATAGCCCCCATATACCTCCCTATATTCGGTATTTGGATAATGCATGTCCACGTCGTCGTATAGACCCTAATATAACGGCTACATTCGGTATTTTTAAGATTTTAAAAGAATTTGTAACGGATTTTATTTTTTTCAACATTGCCAAGTTCGTTACAAAGTTCGGCCCGGCCGAACTTACAGCTTTTGTTACTTGTTTAATATAATTCTTATCGAAGTCATATGATGCACAATACAGAAATTTTAGTTGGTACTAGAGGCACAAAAGCCTCCATCAAATTTGTTTTGACTTTTCCATACTGGTTCATTAATTAAATTATAATTTTGAGATTTTCAATGAAACCAAATATAAGCTATCCATCATGACCTATACAATATGATGAAATTTAATGATTTTTCTTATAAAATGAGTTTTATGTGCTATTTTTTTTGTCTTTCCTTTTTTTCGGTAAATTAATATTATTTCAAGCTATAAGATATTGAACCGAATGAATACCATTTTTTTTACTTTTTTTTTATTTTTTTCTTAACTGCAACTGTTGTTGATGGCACAATAATAATGGCGATGATGATGATGATGATGGAGGCTTTGCAAGGTTTCAATTCAATTCAACAATCATACCATTGCAAGATTACGGCTTATCGTTGGTAGATATTTCTTTTAATTTTAATTAATAATGAGAATTGCACGAGCACACTCACACACACTCACTCACGCACATACACAAATAATTACCGAAAATATAAAGTGCACTTAAAAGACCGTTAAAATTCATAAAGCGAACAATGAATGCGATGCGATTTTTCTTTCTTGCTTTGCTTTTGGTTTGGATTTTCATTCAACATAGAACATAAAAATACGAAAAAGAAAACATGAAATACAAACGCCAAAGAAGCAATTGCGAAGAACTTCAAAATGATTTTTAACGGTTAAGCTATTCATATCTCGTCATTATTTTTATGAAGCAAAAAAAAAAAATTATAAATTTTTAATGTGATTTTTTGCTCTCTCAGTTGTTGTTGTTCTTTTTATTAAAATTTTCTGCTCCAATTATTATTATATATATTTTTTTCCCGTTTTCTTCTTCTTTTAAACACTTTACAACAATTATAACAAGGTAATGCAATGTAAGATTAACGTAACGTCTTGGCTAACGTTATTGACTATCGTCGTCGTTTGTTGTTCGTCGTGTTTTTTTTTTATTTTTTTGCCGCAGTGTTAACGTTTTGAAATTAGTTTCTAGTTTTTTTATTTTGATTTTCTTAACCGTTTGTTTATTCGAATCGCTCAAATGCAACTGTGCCCATGTGCGATTTTCGCCTGAGCGCCAACCAAGCGCAAACTAAATTCGGAACGAAAAAAAACAAACAAACGTTTGCGAGAAGCGCGTAAAAATTACTAAACTGCAATAAACAGACGGAGGACAGTGACAGCAGCAGCAGCAACAGCTGTGAAAAAAAATAAAACACACACAAAAAACAATTGCACATAAACATTTAACGGTATTTACAACATTGCCTCTTTGATTTTGTAATATCAAACGAGGTGGGTGTCAAAAGGCGAGTTCATTCATGTGAACTATGTTTAGACGAAGTTCAGTATAATGTGGGAAAGTTGAAAACATCACTTTCTGTGACAACGTGATACAACCAAACAGTTCAATACAAACCAGTAAGGAAAAGTCAAATGACAAATACACCACTATGCATATTTATTAGAGCTACCTATCAACAGCTGGCTTTAGAGCAGTTATAGTTTAGTTTCACAGAAAACTAATGGTATGGGAGGCATACCTAATTCTGAGTCGATTTTCACTAAATCTGAGGGAGACATTTTTATCTTTTATACCATATAACATTGCTGCAGAGTGCATGATATCACCCGCGGCGCAGTGACCGAAAAATGGCTCGTGAGCTGAACATATCGCAACATTCCATTCGGCAAATATTGAAAAATGAGCTCGGGGTAAAGCCATTGAAATTCCAAAAAGTGTAAGAACTTACACCGCAACATAAAGAAAATAGACTGAAAAGAGCTAAAGACCGGTTGGCCGAAATTGGTGAACTGCCGAATTTGGTTTTCTCCGATGAGAAAACATTCGTTGTCCAGCAGTTTGAAAACAAACCAAGTGATCGTTTTTACTTGTCAAAGAGGTCAGCTGAACATTTTTACCTTCGGTTGACCACCAAAACTCAAGCGGCGGCCATAGTGATGGTGTGGGCCGTCATAACAGCCGATGGTCGCTCTCAGCTCGTATTAATCGACAGTGGCATCAGAATAAATGCCGAATATTGTCACGAAAATATTCTGGAGGGTGTACCTTGGACATTCCAACAGGACTCAGCACCATCGCACTCAGCACGCGCCACCCAAGAATGGTTACAAAATGAGGATCCTCGCTTCAGCGCACAATGGCCTCCAAAATATCCAGATACCAAAGTGTCGATCACCTCAAGCAAGAGCTTCGCCGGGAATGGGCCCAAATACCGTTTGAAGGTTATAATTCATGCTAAAGGTGTCAAATTCGAACAAATCTAAACTTAATTTAAAATTTGATTTGATATCTTTTGATTTCAGTCAATAAAATGTAAAAATTATGGCGTTTGACTTTGTTGCAGTTTTTTTTTATCTCACCCTGGGAGCTACAGCTATAACTGAACCGATTTTCTCCGAATTGGATGTACTTGTTTCTAGACTGAATTCGGTCGCATGTTCCAAAAAGTAGTTCAATTGGTGCGAAATTCTCCCGAAATCGATTGAAGATATATGGGAGCTATTTCCAAATCATAGCCAATGTTGAACAAATTTGGCAGGGGTATTTCTGGACTGTATCCGATATCTGGTACCAAATATCATTCTTGTGGAGTGCATATTACGAATGTGAAGGATTTAAAACTTCAAATAGGATAAAACATATATATGGGAGCTATGGCTATACCTGAGCCGATTTTCTCCAAATTAAATTTACTTGCTTCTAGACTGAATTCGGTGGGATGAACCAAAATACATGTAATTTGGACTGATGTTGGCATAAGGGGCATAAGTAACCCGTAATCGGTTGAAGATATGTATGGGTGCTATATATTAATTTGAACCGATTCTTACCAATTTCAATGGGGCTCGTCCAGGGTCCAAGCAAATATTGTTTGAAAATTTATTCTCCATCGGATAATAAATGCGACCAACATTTTGTTCACAAGAATACATGGATAGACGGAAGGATGGACGGAGTGACATACATAAATCGGCTCAGAATGTGATTCTATGAAGATACTCAAAATTGGCTACAATTATCAAAATACAGAATATCGGGGAGTGGCGTTTTATGGAGGATATATTCATGATCAGCATAAAATTCTAAGTCGATTTAATGATGTTCGCCTGCCTGTCTGTTGGCAAAATTTGGCAGAACAATTTGTATTGTCTCTAGGATGGTTGGTGTTTAAAATAAGCATTTCGGTCACCGTTTTTGTATAGCACCCACATAACGTTTTCCACGAATTTCTTCAAAAATTGGTATTTGTAGTGCTCAATGGGTTCTAGCTCCTGTGGCGAAACATTGTATGTATAGGTCCACGTTTTTATATAGCCCCCATAATGATGATTTTCGCCATATTATCCAAAGATTCGTCTAAAATTGGTATTTGTAGCTCTGAATGGGTTTCGCTCCAGTGGCAGAATATCTAGACTGATGTTTTCCTATACCCGCCATATAAGGGTACCCACTGATATTCGGAATTTTCATATTCCTTGTCACAATTACCCACGGAAGTTTGGCATTTAAAACTTGCAGTAGATAACAATCATTGTAGTATAAAGTTGTTTAAATAGGTACCATTTTTGGTATGGCCCCCCAATAACGGACACACTAATTTTTTTTTAAGTTTAACTCCATTATCCAAACGGTCTTACTGGTATTTGTAGTTTAAAGTGAAACACGCCTGAATTAAGATATTTCAATATGAATTTTTTTTCCTTACCCAATGGTGAAAGATATTAAAAGTTCGTCCCGGCCGAACTTAATGTTTTTTACCTTTTTTGTTACGTAGCGAAACGCAATCAAGATTTCAAGCTCTTTTTAAAAAAATATTGTGTTATTTATCTTTAAAATACTTTTAATGCATGCAGACTCCTTGCTATTCCATATTCTAACATTTAACCCTACTTATCATACCCCTCCCATAGCACAAGCAAAATCAAGCGTTTCCAAACGAAAGAGCTTTCGTTTTCAACAGTAAATTTTTATTGCATCATAATCGGAGAGCAAAAAACATAAAACAAATAAAAAACCTCATACTAAATACAAGTTTGCTCTTTCATTTGCTCAGGCTCTTCTTCTTAGTCTGAGTCGGTTTTTTGTTTTTCGCACAACTTCCACTTCCATGCTAAGGTATTAGACTGGCCGCTTAGTCAGATCCGGCAATTCACCAACCACTTCTCCCTCTCTCCTTCACATACAAAGCGATAAATGGCCAAGTTACGTTCAGACATACCCACGTAAACAAAGAAGGCAATGGCGCGCATGCGCTGTTGCCGCGCACACAACCAGTTCAGTTGTTTACAACGACGCTGAGTTGGGGGTACTCCACTTCACTCATCCCATTCATTGTTTGTATTTTCATTTTCTGTTTGTGGTGTTGTTGTTATTTTAGTTAATTTTTTTTTTTTTTTTGTGTACATTAGTGCTGGCGAATAGAAATAAAACATTGTAACAACAACAACGAGATTTCTAAGAGAGCTGTAAATTTGTTTGATTTTGTAACCCATTTTTGCGTCCGGCTAATGTGTTATGCGGCGGCATATTACCTCAATTCCTTGGTGTGTCTTGTCTAATATCATCTTTGTCTCGTTGTAGCATCAAATGCGTACGGTGTGGTTGCACAGTGGCCTGGGAAAATCTAATAGCACATAGGTCGACAAATGCTAGATAGCTTCAATCGGATCTCTATTATGGGAACACTGTCCATTGGCATTTAACAATTTCATGATTTGCGATTTTTTTTTTTTTACAACTCAGAGTTATGTGCAGTATTTAGGTGTTCATTCGTTCGTTTTTCTGTTTGAACTGCGGATTTTTTGCCGTTGTTGGTGGTGTTGTTGTGTTAATACATTTTTTGTCGTTGTTTTGCTAACTTTTAACATCACCAATGTCCGCATTCATAATATTTTAGCAGTTCGTTTTGCGATCAAGCAACGAGGAATATGATTTATGTCAGTGGGGTTTTTAGGATTTTGTTTATATGGATTTTTTGTTGTTGTAATTTTTGTATTTTTAATGTTAAGATGTTGAAAGCACAGGAAATCATGTATTCGTTTTAATCCAGAGGCCAAAACAATACCAAAGGGAGAATTATTTAATTGATTTTCAAAATATTTTTATACCATCCACCATAGTAGGGAGGGTATATTATGTTTGTCATTCCGTTTGTAACACCTCGAAACACACATTTTAGACCCCACAAAGTATATATATTCTTGATGAGCATAAAATTCTATGTCGATTTAGCGATGTCCGTCCGTCTGTCCGTCTGTGGAAATCACTCTAGCTTCCGAAAGAATTGAAGTAGATTAATAAAATTTCACTCAAATGTATGCGATGTCTGCAGGATTTTGGGTATTGAAAATGGGCCATGCTAGTCCACGTTTTGGTTTAGCTCCCATATAACGGTACCTCCCGATATTTGGTATTTTAAGGATTTTAGCGAGACTATTCACCAAAATTTATTCAAATTTGGTATTTGAAGTTCGTAATGGATACTACAGCCTAAGACAGAAAATTGTCTGTGCAGGTACACGTCTTCGTATAGCCCCCATATAACGGTACCTCCCGATATTCGGTATCTTGATGATTTTAGCGACATTATTTACTGGAATTGTTTCAAATTTAATATTTGAAGTTCGTGATGTATACTATAGCCTGAGACAGAAAATTGTCTGTGCCGGTCCTTCGCATAGCCCCCGTATAACGGTACCTCCCAATATTCGGTATTTTGACGATTTTAGCGTCATTATTCACCGGAATTGTTTCAAATCACGTATTTAGATTTCGTAAGGACTACAGTCTGTGACGGAAAATGTTCTATGCAGGTTCAGGTCTTCGTATAGGCCCCATATATCAGTAGCTCCCTATATTCTGTATTTTGACGAGTTCAGTTACAATACCCAACGAAATTGTTTGAGATGTCGTATTTGAAGTTCGTAAGGGATGCTAAAGTCTGTGAAAAAATTGCCTATGCTGGTCCAGGTCTTTGCACAGCTTCGATATAACGGTACCTCCCTATATACGATATTTTGGTGATTTTAGCTACATTATTCACCTTTTATTTCATGTTTCGAATTTGAATACGTATAGACGTCGTATAGACCCCAATATAACGGCTATATTCGGTATTTTTAAAATGTTAAGAGAATTTTTTAAGGATTTTATTTTTTGAAAATTTCCAAATTCGTTCCAACTGCTTTTTAATTTGTTTTTATTTCAAAATCTTGAACCCAAGGGTGGGAGGTGTGAAAAGCAATGGTCTCTGCCATCTTTAAAACAGATCATGTAACGATGAAAATATTGAGATATACCAAGTCTGAAAGGAATTGGATGTTAATTTCGAGTTTTATGAACTTAATGGAAATTTCCAAATGTTGACCCTTTGTGGGGAGGTACCAGAGGAAAAAATAAAAAAAAAATAAGAAAATAAAAAAAGAGGTCAGCTGAAAATGTGCACCTTCGGTTGGCCACCAGAACTCAAGCGCCGGCCTTGGTGATAGTGTGGGCTGCCATAACAATTGACCGTGGCATCAGAATTAATGACGAATATTATCGCGAAAATTTTCTGGAGGGTGTATTAAAGACTTGGGCAAGCAAGCATTTTGGCCGCAGACCTTGGATATGCCAACAGGAATCAGCACGCGCCGCCCAAGAATGCTTACAAAATGAGGTTCCTCGTTTCATTTCCAGTGCACAATGGCCACCAAAATCTCCGGATACCAATCCGTTGGACTATTGTGTCTGGAGTAGTGTGAAAACATGGTTGCTACTAAAAAATACCAAAGTGTAGATCACCTCAAGCCAGCGCTTCGCAGGGAATGGGCCAAAATACCGCAGAGCAATATTCTGGTAGCGTGTGACGGTTTCATTGGCGGTTTGAAGGCCATTCGTGCCAAAGGTGACCAATTCTAAACTTATTCTAAAATTTGATGCTGCTTCCGACATTTTTTGCTTTCATTCAAGAAAATTAAAGAAGTAAAAAAGCTGTAAGTTCGGCCGGGCCGAACTTTGAATACCCTCCACCATTTGGTACAAATTTAACAATTTTCAAAAAAAAAAAAAAAATCTTTAAAAATTCTGTTAAAATCTTGAAAATACCTAATGTTGCCGTATATTAGAGCCGATACGACGACGTGGACCTGCATAGGGAACTTTTGTCATAAACTATTACAATATTCAAATGCGAAAATTGAAAAAAATTGAAATCTGTTTATAATATAGCTAATATCATCAAAATACCGAATATAGGGAGGTACCATGGTGGTTATAAAACGTGGATCTGCACAGACAATATTCTGCCTTAGGCTGTAATAGCAATTACGAACTTCAAATAACAAATATGAAACAATTCCAGTGAAAAATATCTCTAAAATCATCAAAATACCAACTTCGAGGGGTACCGTTATATGGGGGGTATACGAAGACGTGGACCTGCACAGACAATTTTCTGTCGTAGGCTGTAGTATCCATTACGAACTTCAAATGCGCAATTTGAAACAATTCCGGTAAATAACGTCGCTAAAATCACCAAAATGCCGAATATCGGGGGGTACCGTTATATGGGGGCTTTTCGAGGACGTAGACCTACATGTCTCATTTTCTGTCTTAGGATCCAGTATCCACTACGAACAGCAAATACCAAAATTGAAAGAATTCCGGTAAATAATGTCGCTTCATCAAAATACCGAATATCGGGGACCTACATGGCCCATTTTCTGTCTTAAGCCGTAGCATCTATTACGAACTTTAAATATTAATTTTGAAACAATTTCGGAAAAAAATGTAGCTAGAATCATCAAATTACCGCATATCGGGAGGTTCCGTTATATAGGGGCTATACGAAGACGTGGACCTACATGGCCCATTTTCAATACCAAAAGTCCTGCAGACATAGTATAGTTGATAGTTGATTTCTCCTGTATTGGCTCACGAAGCAGAATCTATACCAAAGTGTTGAAATTGTTTCCTCGATAAAGAAATTCTTCGAAAAACCCAGTGACATTTTGAGTATTGCGTAGATGCTCCCATTAAAATTCTTTAATCTAATTAACTGCTTTATCAAATCAGCAGAACTTCCCCATATTCAAAATTCTTCAAATGTCAACAAACCTTTAAGTGCATTTCTTCTTCGATCTGTTATCTTTTCATAGCTCGACACGGCCTTGTCTCAAAGTCAAAGATCATTCACCTTTGTATTTTGAAAACTAATCAAATTAAGAAACAAGTCAAATCGAACGAACTTCTTATTGCGACTGTCGGAGCTGCTGATGAAAACAAATCCGCCAAAACTAAGCTTTGTCATTTAACGAAATAAAAAAATAAAATATTTTTGGTGTTATTCTTTCGCGTTGTTTTGTTTTTTTTTTTTTTTCGTTTAATTTTTCTATATTTGTTTCTAAACAATAAACTTAATTATGTCTACGATAAGAATGCTGACGTCCATTTAGTAGCTGCTGATGCTGTGAATCTGGAAGAGTCATCTGTGACGTCATAGATTTCGCGATATTTGCAAATACAAAGGCAAACACACTCACAATAAACGTGAGGTATTTCGCGTATTCTTCTTGAATCGATTGGGGCGAGATATAAAAGAAAAATGTTGTCGTGAAATGATGATGATGATGATGATTTATGAAATCCGTTTAGAGAAAATAAAAGTTATCGATTATGCAATGTATGTAGGTAGGGTTAATACCCTACACGAAGCATATCTTAGCCTAGAAAGCAGCCCAGCTTGTCTAAGCTTCCACCCTATGATAAAGGTGGGAATATTCAATTTGTCATATTGAAGTATTAGACTACGACTTCCTAAAGGATGATTTGTTAGGTCCCCTTGTTAACAAATGTTCAAACTATAGGCTGAGATAAGAAATTTAATTGATTGATATTTTTTTTAAATTTAATTGAATGAAAGCAAAAAAATGTCGGAAATAGCATAAAATTTTAGAATAAGTTTAGATTTGTTCGAATTGGTCCCCTTTGGTGCGAATTATGGCCTTCAAACGGCCAATGAAACCGTCACACGCTGCCCGAATGTTGCTCTGCGGTATTTTGGCCCATTCCCGGCGAAGGGCTTGCTTGAGGTGATCGACACTTTGGTATTTTTAAGTGCCAACCTTGCTCTCCAAAATACTTCAGACACAATAGTCCAACGGATTAGTATCCGGAGATTTTGAAGCGAGGAACCTCATTTTGTAAAAATTCTTGTGTGGCGCGTGCTGAGTCCAAATCTGCATTAATACATCCTCCAGAATATTTTCGCGATAATATTCGGCATTTATTCTGATGCCACGGTGGATTAATACGAGCTGAGAGCGATCATCGGCTGTTATGGCGACCCACAACATCACCATGGCCGGCGCTTGAGTTCTGGTGGCCAACCGAAGGTGCATATTTTCAGCTGAACTCTTTGGCAAGTCAACACGATCATTTCGTTTGTTTACAAACTGCTGGACAATGAATGTTTTCTTATCGAAGAAACCCACAGTCGGTAGTTCATTACTTTCGGCTAAGCGAAGTACTTCCTTAGCCATTTTGAGTCTATTTTCCTTCTGTTGCGGTGTAAGTTCTTGCACTTTTTGGAATTTCAATGGCTTTACCCCGAGCTCATTTTTCAATATTTGCCGAATGAAATATTGCGATATGTTCAGCTCACGAGCCATTTTTCGGTCACTGCGACGCGGGTTTTGGATCAACTCGCTTCTTGTTGCTGTTTTCTTCCGTCCATTTCCTTGACGTCGGGCTATGCTACCAGTATCACGGTAAAAATGCTGGAGTGCTCTAACGATAGCCACTTGTGGTTTTCCAGCCAAACATAAGGAAATCACACTATCACGCTTAAATTCCGTCATGAATAAATTTTTTGTTGGAAAATTCTCACCAAAATGCTTTTGTACGCTTGTAAACCATATAATTAGCTGTCACTGGAATAATTTTAATATCTGTCGGACGAGTGGCTTAGAAATGACAGCAGTCTGAAAATGGTTGCGGTTTTTTCATCTCACACTGTATATAAAGCTGTGACTAAATAGCACAAAAGGTTTGGTATAAAAAAAAGTATTAAGTGGTTCTAAATTTGGTATTTGATGAAGGGATAGAGTTGGATATCTGAAATTTCGAATGATGGTCTTAGATATTGTGTAGGATAGACGAAACAAAGAATTTTTGAAAATTCGAATAATAAACGTACCAAAAGTACAACATAAACTAATTTTAAGGCATTATGTAAATGGAAAGAGGTCTTGCTTCTTGAAATTTACCAGGTTTTGGGAAGTTGGATTGACATTTGAAGTCCCATCACAATTTTTCATTTTGAAATTTACCGAGGAGAATATGAATAAAACCATTGTACGAAAGACCCACATCCAATTTTTCTTTTCAAAATTATTTCAGCCCCTAGAAACCCACAGTGACCTGAACATCAGATTTCAGAATTTCAGCTGTATCCCAAAACAAATTTAGTACGCATATCCAAAATAATCCTCACCTATCCATCCTCGACACCAACAAGTACCATTTTGTACTTTTTCGAGCAATTACAGTACACAGTTCCGAAACTACACCCATATCTTAATACCAGATACCAAGAGGGACCACAATAGCAAATTCCCAGGTTCCAGCTCTATACACTCATTCAACATCAAATGTAGTAACATTTAGTACTTTTCATATGATTTTAGTACACATTTCCAAAACCACCTCTTTATCACAATTGCTCTTAACCACAGACACCAGAAGTAATAACTCTTTCAAACTTTATGATTTCAGCTCTTTAACATTCCCCATTACCAAATTAAGTTCTAAACCACGAACCCCAATAGTGACGTCTATATCAAATTTCAGAATTTTAGCTCTACTCCTTCATACAGTACCAAATTAAGTACAATTTAGTACTTTTGGTACAAATATAGTAAGTATTTTCACAGCCACTTCAATATCTCAATCTCAGATATCAACAGAGAACTCAATATCAAATTCCGGGATTCCAGCTCTATTCTTTCACTCAATACTCAAATGTGCAACACTTAGTACTTTTCGTACAATTGTAGTAAACATTTTCCACACAATTTACATATCTTAATTCCAAATACCAACAGAGATGTCAATATAAAATTTGAGGATTCCAGGTTGTTACTGTTGGCGTTCTATATTTGTGCGAAATGTTCTGTATGGTACTAAATTAAGTATTGGTACCATTCAGTACTTCTCTTATAATCATGGTGCACATTTCCGAAAACACTTCCATATGTCCAAATTCCACATTTCAGGCTTTCACTCAATACCAAATTTAGTATCAAATATGGTACTATTTAGTACTTTTTATGCATTTGTAATATACATTACCGGAACCACCTCTTTATTACGAAAGTACTACCTACAGGGATCCCAGCACAACATTTCACCTTCATCCGTTAAAATTTAGCACCATTTAGTACAGTTCCCACACTTAGTACACATACGAATTCTCATACATAATTTTAAGTTTTGAGGTTTATCCGTTCAAAAAATACCATATGGTGCTACTTTAGAAGTTTAGTAATATTTTATATTTTTATACGTATCGGTGACTCTCATTCCGAATTTCATCGGAATTCCATCATCCCATTTAGTACCAAATATAGTACTATTCATTAGCCTTTGAGAATTTGTAGTAGACATTTCCAGAACCACCTCTTTATTACGAACCTACTACCAACAGGGACCCCAATACAAAATGTCACCTTCATTCGTTCAAATTTAGCACGATTTCGTACAGTTTCCTCACTTAGTACACATACGAATTCTCATATAAAATTCTACGTTTTTTAGGTTTTTCCGTTCAAATAATACCATATGGTACTACTTTAGGAGTATGGTGATATTTTAGAAAATTTTAGTAAATTTAAAGTTCGAATTTCCAATAACATATAAGTGACTCTCATGCCGAATTTAAAAATTTCATCGGAATTCCATCATCCAATCGGTTCAACACAATTCCAATTTCTAATAAATTTAGTACACAAAAGTGCAAATTTCCAAAATTACAAACATATTATAATCATTTCATTTCCAATTTTCAAGATTTCAACTCTATTCGATTCCCCAAATCCAAATTGTAACAAATTTAGTACCATTTATTACACTTAAGTACAAATTTTCATAAATACCGACATCATACAGTTCAATAGAACTCTTTTTTCAAATTTCAGGATTCCAACTTTACCGGTTCAACAAATATTTAAATTGTATCAAATTTTATACCATTTAGTACACGAATATCCAAAACTACTTACATTTCTCTGTCCAAAAATGAAATAGTAATCTTCTTTCCAATTTTCAGGATACCAGCTCTATTGGTTTAACCAAATCCAAATTTTGCCAAATTTAATACAGTTAAGTACCCTTAAGTACACATTTTCGTAACTACCTGCATCATACAGTCCAATAGAAATCTTATTTTCAAATTTCAGGATTCTAACTCTACCGGTTCATCCAAAATTTAAATTGTACCAAATTAAGTACCATTTAGTACACATAAATACGAATTTCCAAAGCTATTTACATTCCTTATTCCTATAATGCAATATTAATCCTATTTCTAACTTTCAGAATTCCAGCTCTATCGTTTCACCCCAAATTTACCAAAATTTAGTACCATTTAGTACACATAAGTACGAATTTTCAAAATTAACTACATTCCTCAGTCCTAGAATTTAATAGTAATCTTATTTCTAAATTTCAAAATTCCAGCTTATCGCTTCATCCAAATCAAAATTGCAGCAAATTTAGTACTTTTCGTACACATAAGTACAAATTTCGAAAACTTCCTCCATATCCCAATCCCACACTCCGTCAGTAATTTTAATTTCATATTTCTGGATTCCAGCTCCAAATTCAAAGTGCGCTAAATTTAGTATCGTTTTGTACTTTTCGTATATAATGGGATACACGTGCAAAACTATCTACCTTCATCGTCACTACTTTTCAACCTTGATTCCCATTTTTATCTTTAACCGTTCACATATTACGAAATTACCTTTGGTGCACTTATGTGCGAATTTCCAATGGTGCATCCAATGGCTCATCTGTGACCCTCATTCCAAATGTCCAAATTTTAGCTCCATCGGTTGACCACAATTCCAAATTGTACTAAATTTGGTACAATTTTGATTTAAATGAAGCGATAAGCTGGAATTTTTAGTAAATTTAGTCCCATTTAGTACACATAAGTACGAATTTAAAAACCTTTCGATATTAAGTACCCTTAAGTAAATAATTCATAAGTCCAATATAAATCTTATTTCCAACTCTATTGGTTCGCACAAATAAAAATTGTACTTTAGTTAGTTAGTACATTTAAGTCCATATAAGTACAAATCTCCAAAACTGCCTACACATCCAAATCCTACACTACGAAAGCAATCTTATTTTTAGGATACCAGCTCTATGGGTGCCCTAAATCCAAATTGTACCAAATTTAGTACCATTTAGTACACTTATGTACAAATTTTCATAACTACCTACATCATACAGTAAAATAGAATTGTTATTCTTATTCAGGATTCAGAATTCCAAATCTACGGGTGCACACAAAATTTAAATTGTACCAAATTTAGTACCATTTAGTACACATAAGTACGAATTTATAAATTTTATTTTAGTCCCTCATGTAAAATAAGTCCTCGTATTGTAGAATTTTTAGGTTTTTTTGTACCCTACACATAGTGGTAAGGGTATTATGTCTTTGTGCATTTGTTTGTAACAGGCAAAAGGAAGCTAGATAGACCCATAGTTACTTTTGAGGATCTCCATATAATCACTTTCTGAGTTGATTTATGCATGTCAGTTCGTCTGTCCATGTATTCTTGTGAACAAAATGCAGGTCGCATTTATTGTCCGATTGAGATGAAATTTTCCATTTCCACATTTGTTTGGCCCAAGGACGAACCCTATTAAAATTGCAGATAATCGGTAAAAATTTAGATATAGCTCCCATGTATATCTTCGTCCGATTTGCCATTTATTGTGCACCAAATGTGTAATATCAGCCCGACTAGTATGGAATTTTGCAGATACAACCAAATTAGGCCTTAAAATAAGTATGCCAAATTTGATGGAAATCGGTTCAGATATAGCTATAGCTCCCATATATATTGTTCATCCGATTTCTTATTTTTGTCCTCCGCAGCCGTAATAAGCACTCTGTAACAACAATATTTGGGGAAATATATCAAATACAGCTCAGAAATACCTGTACTAAGTTTTATCGAGATCGGTTCAGATTTGGATGTAGCTCCCATATATAACTTCGTCCGATTTACTTTTTTTTTTTTGTACACCATACGTCTAATATATGCCCAAATGGGATGGAATTTGGCACATGCGACAGAATTGAGTCTAGAAGCTAGCATGCCAAATTTAGTGAAGATCGGTTCTGATATAGCTATAGCTCCCATATATATTGTTCATCCGATTTGTCGAATTTGTTACCCACAGCAGTAATATGCACTCCGTAACAACGATATTCAGGAAAATATATCAAATACAGCTCAGAAATATTTGCAAAATTCTATCGAGATCGGTTCAGATTTGGATATAGCTCCCATATATATCTTTATATGATTTCAAATTAATTTTGCACCAAATGGGCAATACAAGTCAGAATTTAAAAGATACAAATGCTTCGGCATATTTAGTCCTTTGAACTTTAAATTACAATTATAATCATAGCGTGTATGATGAAATTCTCCCATCAAATCTTTTTATTGTTATGTGGAGCTCTACTAAATTAGCAAATTGGTGTATGGTATCATAAAGTCGGCCCCGCCCGACTTTAGGACTTTCTTTACAGTTTTTTTGTTTTTTTTTTTTTTTTTTTTTTTTGTGGAAGATTTTTCAATTTTCAGTTATTGATCCATAGTATTAATCGGTGCTCCGAACCGCTCCTACCTCCTACCAAAACAATTCCCACAATCGTTAATCTGGGAGAAGAAATTTTTTGCTATCCGGTTTATTCACAATTAACATAATTTTCAAACAAATTGTTTTAGAACTGACTCTAATTATAAAATTTGCACGGGGTTGTCTCTTAAAAAATTTGAAAAAAAAAAAAAACTGGCATTGGAGGTACTTGGTAACAGGCACAGTGGGCGTGATTGCAATGACATTAACACCGTAAAACGTGTTTCCCGTTCGTTTTTTTTTCTAATACTCTTAAGCCTGCAGAAAAAAACATTGCCAGACAAAAGAATAAATCGACAGCAATCAATGGCTGTGGTCGATCTGGTTTGTAAAGGTATTTGAGACCCACACTGATTTCCGCATAAGCAACCGTAATACTGATAGAATATCTAAAAATATAAATAATTACTCACTCTTTGTGGTTAAAATATTTTTTCGGCAATAGATTGGGATGGGAATCAATAACCCTTTGCAAAAATTCTAAACACGTGTAGCTAATTATATTTCAAATTCTTTGTATTCCAGCAACAATATGAGATAAGGGGATGCTAATCTTATTTCCAACACTTTTTTCGTAAAATTTTTTTTGCACAGAAATACCAAACACTGAGGTTTTTCCTTCACAAATTTTCGGCTTTATTTTTCAAAAATTTTCTATTTTTAAAATCTCACTTTTCCTTTCGATAATTGCAAATAATATTTGGCCGCAATATTATTTTTCAAATTATTATTATTTTTATTTCGATGCTTTGAAAACGCGTCACAAAGCGCGTGCGCACGAACTCTCTATTTTTTTCTCCGTTACCGCACCTCGCAAAGAGCTAAACAAATCTGTCGGCTAGATCTGCAAACAAAACTCACATCAGCTCATGGTTTGTGTGTGCTTTTCGTAGTTGCGAGCTTTGCCATGAGCTTTTATTCCAAACGTATTTTTTTTGTCATTTAAAGACAAAGTAGCGGTTACTTTTTGAAGTGTTTGATGGCGGTTTTTTGACGTATTTCCTCTTGTGTGTGAAAGAATGATTGGTTGTGGGGGGGGTTTGGGATAGAGTTTTGTATGGCAAAGTACTTGAAATGGTTCATTAAACTTCAAAATTTGAAATTATTTTTATTTTCTATTATTTTTTCTTTTATTTTGAAATTTAATTCGGGGCAACGTTTGAATTGAGGGTGAAACGATTGTCTCAATTAATTGGAGGTTTTGTCTACTTTTGTGTTTGTGATTTTTTTACATATGTGGGTCATTATTAAAAATTCAAACATTTCGAGGTTTTTCCATTAACATAAATGGACATGTTTGTTCTTGATAAAAAAAACAACAAATAAAATAAATTAAAATAATATTCTCTGTAAGGACTTTATAGCCAGGCCATATCTATCTATCTAAAGTAATTCACTGACTGATCGACTGACTAAGATTCATGAGTGTCCAGACGTAACGTCTGAAGCTAGAATATTGAAATTTCGGGCATGGGTCACTCTTAATGCGAAGGGGTCAGATTCACGTTTTGGAAATTCGTAATAGAACGATACGAAAAGTATTAAAAGGCACTAAATATGGTACCCTTAAATTTTGAATGTGGAACACCGATGGAGTGTATGATAGATAAGATAAGATAAGATGATAGATAAGTGTACGAAAAGTACTAAAATATACTACATTTGGTACCATTTTATACCATCGTGTTAATGGTTAGAGCTAAAAACTGGAATTTCGAAATGGGAATCAATGTTGAGGAGTAGAGTCGATGTAAAGTTTGAGTTCTGGAAGTGTGGAGTCATTTATACGCAAAGTACTAAACGGTACTTTATTTAGTACAATTTTATAATCCTAAAATTTGGCGGCGGAGTGTTGGATTTGGGATGTGGAGGAAGTTTTTGTAATTTGTACTTATGTACACGAAAAGTACTAAATTGGTACTAAATTTGGTACAATTTCGATTTGGGTGAACCGATAGAGCAGGAATTCTGAAATTTAGAAATAAGATTACTATTGCATTCTAGGACTGCTTAATATAGGTAGTTTTGGAAATTCGTACTTATATGTACTCAATTTTTTTACCCTCCACCTTGGAAAGGAGGGTAAATTAACTTTGTCATTCCGATGTCCGTCTGTCTGCATGTCTTTCCGTCTGTCTGTCTGTCCGTCTGTCTGTCTGTTGAAATCACGATACAGGCCACATTATTTGACGTAGAGCGTCAAAATTTAGCAGAATAATTTGTATTGTGGGTAGGATGGTTGGTATTGAAAATATCTCATTTCGGTCCACGTTTTGGTATAGTCCACATATAACGGTACCTCCCGATATTCGGTATTTTGATGTTTTTTGCCACACTTTTTCACGGATTTGTCCGAAAATTGGTATTTGTAGGTCATAATGGGCCCTAGTTCGTGTTGAAAAGCATTTTATGTATAGGCCAACGCTTTGGTATGGCCCCATATAACGGTACCTCCCGAAATTCGGTATTTTGATGATTTTCCCCCATTTTTTCATGGATTTTTGTAAAATTTGGTATTTGTTGGTCATAATTGGTCCAATCTTCGGTGGCGAAACATTGCATGTATAGGTCCACGTTTTGGTATAGCCCCCATATAACTGTACCTCCCGAGATACGGTATTTTGATGATTTTTGCCACATTTTTTCACGGATTTGTCTGAGAATTGGTATTTGTAGGTCATAATGGGTCCTAGTTAATGTGGCGAAACATTGTATGTATAGGTCCACGTTTTTGTATATCCCTATATAGCGGTACCTCCCGATATTCGGTATTTTGATGATTTTTGCGACATTTTCCCATGAATATGTCTAAAATTGATATTTGTGGGTCATAATTGGTTCTAGTGTTTTATTTACCCTATGGTGGAGGGGATTAAAAGTTCAAAATATGATTTCTATTTGACTGTCTGATGTAGGTAGTTATGATAACTTTTACTTGAGTGTACTAAATGGTAATAGATTTTGTAAAATTTGGATTTGAGTGAACCAATAGAGCTGGTATCCTTAAAATTTGAAATAAGATTACTCTTGGAGTGTAGGATTGGGTTATGTTGATAATTTTTGAAACTTGTATTTATTTGTACTAAACTGTACTAAGCAAAAAACACAAATCAACAGGGTTGGTTGGAATCCCAAAATTGTGAATTGGGATTACTTTAGGAGTGTAGGTTTAGGGTATGTAGGAAGGTTTGAAAATTTGTACTTATGTATACTAAATGGTACTAGATCTGGTACAAATTAAAATAGTGAATGACTTTTGATATTAAAAAAAGTTTTTTCTCTTACAAAAAAAAAAAAAAAAAAAAAAAAAAAAAAAAAAAAAAACACGTAAACAAGCAGTAAGTTCGGCCGGGCTGAACTTTGAATACCCTCCACCATTTGGAACGAATTTGGAAATTTTCGAAAATGATAATATTCGCCAAAAATTCTGTTAACATCTTAAAAATACCTTAACGGTGAATAATATAGCTAAAATCATCAAAATACTGAGAATAGGGAGGTACTATTATATCGGAGCTATACGAAGTCCTGGACCTGCATAAAAAATTTTCTGTCACAGGCTGAAGCTTCTATTACTAAATTCAAATATGACATCTCAAACCTAAAATCTTCAAAATACCGATTATAGGGAGGTACTGATATATGGGGCCTATACCAAGACCTGGATCTGCATAGGCAACTTTCTGTCACAGACTGTAGTTCCCATAACGAGCTCTACATACGTAATTTGAAATAATTCCGGTGAATAATGACGCTAAAATCATCAAAATACTGAATATCGGGAGGTACCGTTATATGGGGGCTATACGAAGACGTGGACCTGCACAGGCGATTTTCTATCTTAGGCTGTAGTATTCATTTCGAACTTCAAATACCAAATTTGAGACTATTCCGGTTAATAATGTCGCCAAAATCATCAAAAACCGAATATCCGGATGTGCCGTTATATGGGGGCTATACGAAGACGTGGACCTAAACAGACAAATTTCTGTCATTGGCTGTAGCATCCATTACAAACATCAAATACAAAATTTGAAACTTTGAACATTTTTCTTTGAATGAATAATGTCGCTAAAATCATCAAAAAACCGAATATCTGGATGTGCCGTTATATGGGGGTTATATGGCCCATTTACGAACTCAACCTTCCTATCGGCAAATAAACATGTGTGCAAAATTTTAGCCTTCTATCTCAATTCGTTCGAAAGATAGCGTGATTACAACATACAGACAGACGGACAGACAGACCTCCACAGTATGGTGGAGGGTATAAAAAAAGAGTTTTTTCTTACAAAAAAAAAAAAAAAAAAAAAAAAAACTAAACATGGCACAACTAGTAGACTCTTGTAGGTTTTAAAGATAGAAAATATTATTCAACCATCAAGCCTAGGATTTTAAATTGTTATTATCTTTGAGGACTATCTGAACTAAAACCACTCATTAAAATTGTTTAATTATTGTTTTATATTTAAATACTTATTATTATTTATAATTTAAAATAAACATTGAAAATTAATAAAAAAAATTAATTTGCAAAAAAAATTGATTTTTCTCAAATTGACACTTCTTAACCCTTAAACGAATGACTTCCACCAATGCCAACATTCATTTCTTTATCACCTTGCATTGGGCCGCTTAACCACTTCGAACCGGAACCAAAGGCATCGATACGAGTATTGCCATCACTGGAAGTAAACAAATTTGTATGGCCACCAACAGAGGCCTGTTTGCCAAATCCTTCAAAACGATTGACAGCAACGGTCGCACCATGACCTCCGGTATTGGACCAGTTCACAGAACCACTTTCTTTGTTAAAACCAAACCCGTTATTCAAATTTGTCCTCGACTGTGAATAGGCGGCATCGACACTGTTCCGATCATTGTTGAAGATGTTGACACCCAACGATTTGGTAAAAGTATCACTGTGACCCTTGTTAATGTCACGACTTAGCGAGCCACCAACGCCCATAGAGTTCTTCCAATCTATGGAACCCGATGAGGATTCTGAAAATTGTCCATTTGGAAAATAGGTTTTGCTTTGAGTCACTGTACCACCTATTCTATTGGAAGCTCCATTCAAGAGGGTGCCACTTGCCGAGTTGGTCTTAACTGAAATACCGTTGCTATGAAAGGAAACGAATTTTGAATATTTTTTTTAGGAATTTGTGGAAAATATGACCTACCTTCTTGAGTGACAATCGGGAGAACGACGAGCTCTCATGGTCCTTGGCGCCTGGGTAGGTGGTGGATAGTATGGCAATTTTTGTACACGAACTCGTTGTGGTTGAGCATCGGTTATTGTGGAAATTGCTAAGATGCCAACACAAGCTGCCAATAATACAATGCACTTCATGTTTAAGCTTTAATTTCCGAGTGATGATACTTTGAATGAATGGTATATTGTATACTGATATCATTTGTGACATCGTCTTAGTCTTTTTCTTTAATTATTTGTAGCCTGGCCTCTTAGTCTTATCAATTTAGTTCATTCTTTGCTTATTTGGGATTCACCAGCACAGGGGAAATTACTCATGGAAATGAAGATTTTTATGAGGAAAACATAAAAAAAAAAATAATTCCCCCGAATTATGAAGAAGATTTAAATAAATCTTGAAAATTATATTAATTTTGGGTTGTAGGGGCCGCAAAAGTCAACATTTTGGGAAATTCGTTCTAAATGGTACGGTAGAGTCAAAGTCTTTTTTAGGCCGAAGTTATGATTTCATTTTAAGAGATAGAATATTAGAATTCCACAAATAATTTGGGTTTCGATTACAGATAGCTTTAAATAGCCTGTGCGACAAAATTCAATTTTCTCAATAACTACAGGAAAAATGCAGCAGATTCTGAAAGTATATCCATAAATACAAGACTCGGGTACCGGCGTTTTGAAAGTTTCCATTGCAATATGATGAAAGTAGAAGGGTAAATTCTCCCTTCTACCACACTTTTGGAAAATTTCAGATTGAGATTCCTTGGAATCCGTTGATTTTGGGTATATAGTTTCTTCGGTGATATTACGAAAAACAATATGAGAATTATTTTGACCCGAAATTGTAGCACTCAAGTGAGTCAAGAAGTTTGTGTTTTCGGTCCTATTTTGAAAATATGGTAAAAATAATTAAAACGGGATTGAAGCCAGTCAAAATATTCTACAAAATTATTTGTCATAAAATTCTACCGTAGGTCCCAGAAGACATAAAAATTGTAAATCTAACCCAAACGCTAGGAATTTTATATCAAAAACAAATTTTTAGGGTTAAAGTCGTACTTAAAGGGTGAGATAAAAAAAATGCAACAGAGTCAAACGCCATAATTTTTACATTTTTTTTTAAATTTTATTAAATGAAAGGAGAAAATGTCGGAAACAGCATCAGAATAAGTTTTGATTTGATCGAATTGGTCAACTTTGGCACGAATTATGATCTTCAAATGGCCAATGAAACCGTCACACGCTGTCCGAATGTTGCTCTGCGGTATTTTCGCCCATTCCCGGCGAAGCGCTGGCTTGAGGTGATCGAAACTTTGGTATTTTTACTGCCAACTTTGCTTTCCAAAATACTACAGGCACAATAGTCCAACGGATTGGTATCCGGAGATTTTGGTGGCCATTGTGCGCTGGAAATGAAGCGAGGAACCTCATTTTGCAACCAATCTTGGGTGGCGCGTGCTGCGTACGCTGGTGCTGAGTCCCGTTGGAAAATCCAAGGTCTGCGGCCAAAATGTTTGCGGGCCCAAGGCTTTAATACACCCTCCAGAATATTTTCACGATAATATTCGCCATTTATTCTGATGCCATGGTCGATTAATACGAGCGGAGAGCGACCATCGGCTGTTATGACGGCCCACACCGGTGGCCGGTGCTTGAGTTCTGATGGCCAACCGAAGGTGCACATTTTCAGCTGACCTGTTTGGCAAGTAAACACGATCATTTTGTTTGTTTACAAACTGCTGGACAAGGAATGTTTTCTCATTGGAGAAAACCAAATTCGGCAGTTCACCACTTTCGGTCAGGCGAAGCAACTCTTTAGCTCTTTTGAGTCTATTTTCTTTCTGTTGTGGTGTTCTTTGCACTTTTTGAAATTTCTATGGCTTTACCCCGAGATCATATTTCAATATTTGCCGAATGGAATATTTCGATATGTTCAACTCACGAGCCATTTTTCGGCCACTACGACGAGGGTTTCGATCAAGTCGCCATTTCTGCCGATTTTGCTGTTTTCTTCCGTCCACTTCTTTGACGTCGGGCTACGCTACCAGTATCACAGTAACGAGCGATGGTACGAGACACAAGAGATTTATTCACTTTTAAATGCTGGAGTGCCCTAACGGTAGCCACTTGTGGTTTTCCAGCCAAGTATCGGAAGGAATCACACTATCACGCTTGAATTCCATCACGGATAACTTTTTTCTGGGAAATTCTCACCAAAATGCTTTTGTATGCTTGTAAATAATATGATGAGCTGTCACTGGAATAATTTTAGCAGCTGTCGGACGAGTGGCTTAGAAATGACAGCAGTCTGAAGTTGGTTGCAGTGTTTTCATATCACCCCGTATATTATTCGATACGGCGAAAATGAGCCTCATTGACACAACGCTTTTAGACCCTCCAAAACTTCTCCAAACGTGCTGGAACGAATTTTGTCCAAAGAGGCATAATTCGTTTCAGGGCGTTTGGAGGTGTCAGACCGCCCATCTGGCTGGCTGCATGAGATAATATTGTTATCAAACATAGATCGAGTTCGGAGATGGGCAATATCGATGCACCCCTTCTGGTACTTTGCCCACAACTGGCTGAAATTTTCAAAAAAATATTTAACAGCATGGATAGAGAAAGAATAATGCGATTTTGCTACAACTTTGCAAATCCTAATATGCAGATACGAAAATGGACAATATCGGTCCACTACATATAGTACCCCCCCCCCCCCCCCACAGAGGATCAACATTTTATACAATTATTACTCTTATAAAATTGCACATATCACAATATTTTTATTAATTCAAGGTCTGGTGTGAAGTTGGAAATATCGGTCCACTCATTGTGGTACCTCCCGACAAAGAGTCACCATTTTTAATATCAATGAAGCTCATATAAGGATAGATTATAAAAATGGTAGAGATCGAACCATTTCTTCTGGTACCTCATACACTGTTTTTTTTTTTTTCGATACGTCCTTTTCACACCATCCCGTTTTTCCTTCATCTTATCCCAATACACTTCCAAGTAATGATGACAAATGACAAATTTCAAATACATTAATAGTTTGTAAATACATAGTTTTTTTTCTCCTCCTAAGCACTTTGTTTATTTTAGCTAACTGGTTGCTGACATTTGTTTGATTTAATTAACAGTGTAAATTTAATGTGACATGCGAACGATTAAAAAAACAAACAGCCATCTATTCAGTAACCCAGTCTGACAAACACACCAAGCTAATGAAAATATTTGCCCATTGCTTGAATGCATCATCAATTATTCTCTTCATTATTTTTGGAATCATCATGGAACCTTGATGGCAGTATTGCAAGTGTTTTAGATTTTTTTTTGTTTCTTTTGTACCAAAAAGTTAGATAAATAAAGTTCACATTGGCTGTTAGATAAAATTTTGCTAGGTTCGAAAAAAAGTTTGTCGCAAAAAAAAATAAAAAAAGGCAAAATGATATCAGATTTTAGAGGCTCACGGTGAATGAAATACCAATGTTCATTGATAAGAGTAGCAGTAAAAAGAAACATAAGAGTTAAGGTTAATTTATGGATTGGAAAAAAATATCGCAATAGTATGGGGCTTACTTGTATTTTTAGAGGCCATAAGTGATATTTATACCCTACACCACAAGGTGTTCATGTCTTTGTGTGTAACAGGCAAAAGGAAACGAGATAGACCCATAGTTCCTTTTGATAATCTGCATAGAATCACATTCTGAGGCGATTTATGCATGTCCGTTCGTCTGTCCATGTATTTTTGCAAACAAAGTACAGTTCGCATTTATTGCCCGATTCAGATGAAATTTTGCACAAACCATTTGTTTGGCCCAAGGACGAACCCTATTGAAATTGGAGATAATCGGTAAAAATTTAGATAGAGATCCCATATATATCTTCGTCCGATTTGCCAAACTAGGCCTGCAAATAAGTATACTAAATTTGATCGAAACCGGTTCAGATATGGCTATAGCTTCCATATATATTTTTCATCCGATTTGTTATTTTTGTCCTCCGCAGCCGTAATATGCACTCTGTAAGAACAATATTTGGGGAAACACATCAAATACAGCTCAGAAATACCTTTGCAAAATTTTATCGAGATCGGGTCAGATTTGGATATAGCTCCCAAATATATCTTCGTCCGATTTACATTTTATTGTGCACCAAACGTCTAATATTTGTCCAAATGGGATGGAATTTGGCACTTATGACCGAATTGAATCTAGAAGCTAGTATGTCAAATTTGGTGAAAATCGGTTTAGATGTAGCTATAGTTCCCATATATATATTGTTCATCCGGAACATTTGCCCAATATTTACGCACTTCGTCGTGCTGTTAGTTGTTGTGGTCCATTTTACAGCTAAATATAATCCAATGGTCATACAAAATGCTAGAATTCTTTCCTGTCGTTAACTCTCTTCTCAGGCGTGTCGATTGGCTTCAATTGTGTGATTAGAATTGTTTTCCGTTTTTGGTCCATTTCAACCTTAAATATATTGCAGACATCTTTGAAAACAATAGGCCTAGTTCTTCTTGGCCTAACACTACCCTTTTTCGTGAGGATCGGACGATAATTGCAGTGTGTATATAATAACCCCAACCTGTGTTGTAAGGTGAAAAATATTGCAAAATATACACTTCAATACTAAGTCAAATTGAAACAAGTTAAAAAGCAGTAAGTTCGGCCGGGCCGAACTTTGAATATCCTCCACCATTTGGAACGTAGTTGGAAACTTTCAAAAAAAAAAAAAACTAAAAACATTCTGTTAAAATTTTAAAAATACCGAATATAGCCGTTATATTGGGGTCTATACGACGTCGACCTACATAGGCATTGTTTGCCATTAGCCATTACCATATTCAAATTCGAAAATTGAAATAAACGGTGAATAATGTAGCTAAAATCATCAAAATATCGTATTAGGGAGGTACCGTTATACCGGAGCTGTGCGAAGGCCCAGCATAGACAATTTTCTGTCACAGGCTATAGCATCCATTACTTACGTCAAATACGATATCTCAAACAATTTCGGTGGGTATTGTACCTAAATTTGTCAAAATACCGAATATAGGGAGGTACTGATATATGGGGCCTTTACGAAGACCTCGACCTGCATAGACAATTTTCTGTCACAGACTATAGTTTCCATTACGAACTCTAAATATGTAATTTGAAACTTCTACGGTGAAAAATGACGCTAAATCATCAAAAAACGAATATTGGGAGGTACCGTTATATGGGGGCTATACGAAGGCGTGGACCTGCATAGACAATTTTCTGTCACAGGCTGTAGCATCCATTACGAACTTAATATACGACCTCTCAAACAATTTCGATGAGTATTGTACCTAAAATCGTCAAAATACCGAATATAGGGAGGCAGTTATATGTGCGGCCTATACAAAGTCCTGGACCTGGCAATTTTCTGTCTTAGGCTCTAGTATCTCTTTGGAACTTCAAATACCAAATTTGAAACAATTCCGGTGAATAAAATTGCTAAAATCATCAAAATACCGAATATCGGGAGGTACCGTTAAATGGTGGCTATACAGGGACTTAGACCTGCACAGCCAATTTTCTGTCTTAAGCTGTACTATTCCTTTGGAACTTCAAACACCAAATTTTAAACAATTCCGGTGAATAATGTCGCTCAAATCATCAAAATACCGAATAACGGGAGGTTATATGGGGGCTATACAGGGACGTGGACCTGCAGAGTCAATTTTCTGTCACAGGCTATAGTATCCCTATGGAACTTCAAATGCCAAATTTGAAACAAAATCATCAAAATACCGAATATTGGGAGATACCGTTATATGGTAGCTATATGAAGACGTGGACCTACATGACCCATTTACAAACGTTCCTACTGGCAAAATAAACATTTCTGGGAAATTGTGGCCTTCTATCTCGATTCGTTCGAAAGATAGCTTGACATCGCTAATTCGACATAGAATTTTACGCTGATCAAGAATATATATACTCTGTTGGGTCTAACATGAGTATTTCGAGCAGTTACAAACGAATGACAAAGTTAATTTACCCTCCATAGTATGTTGGAGGGTATAAAAAGTATCAGCCGGTTTTGAATACAGATGTATACCCTCGTGCATTGTTCGATTATTTCTATATATTTGAACTTCCGTTATGATCATTCAAATTGTTGACCCTCCGAGGTGAAGGTTCCGAAGGAATGGACCAATATTGTCATTTTCGTATAGGTCCTAAATAAATATGATATAAATATTCCGACGTGCCAGGTTTGGACTATATTGGTTACTTCCTTCACTTTTTATAAGATATGTGATAATTTTTAGGAAATGTTGAAATGTGCGTGAGGTACCAGATATATCCGACCGAAGTAGTCCACTTTCATACTTCATCTAATACTGATAAAAATATTGATATGTGCAAAATTATAAGAAAATTGAAAATTTATATGTGCGAAATCATGAATTTCATAATACCGATATATCCTATATTCACACCAGATTTTGTATTAGTAGAAATATGGGGATGTGTGAAACTTAAAGAGAATCGGGTTTCTATTTCGTATTTTATAAGAGTTATAATTATTCCAAATGTTGACCCTTTGTGGTGAAGGTAACAGGAGGTGTGGACCAATATATCCCATCTTCACAACATGTATTAGTAGAAATAATGGGATAATGGGATTTTATGGATATTCTAAACTTTGACCCTTTGGGTGGAGGTACTAGAAGAAATGGTCCGGTCTCTATCATTTTTACAACATATCTTGTGTTGATATAAATATCTAGATGTGTTAAGTCTGAGTGATTCCAGTGTTTATTTCGCGTTTTATGAATTTCATGGATGTTCAAAATGTTGTCCCTTTTTGGGGGAGGTACCAGAAATGGGTTAAAAAAATATTGTGATGTATGTAATATGAAGACTATCGGACTTTTACATCAAATTTTACATTAGTTATAATTATTCAAAATTTTGACCCTTTGTGAGAGAGTTACTAGAAACAGTCGGTCCATATTGTCCATTTTCGCACTTAACTCAGCACAGATACATATATTAGGATTTGCAAAGTTTGAACAAAATCCGTTGCTCCTTTCTTGTTCTGTGAGGTAAATTATTTTCTGTCAAAATTTTGACTTTTTGTGTTGGAGTTACAGGAAGCGTGGACATTGTCCATCTCCGAACTCGATCTAAGTTTGATAATAATATTACGATGTACGAAGTTTGGATCAAATCGAACACGCCTTTCGAGAGTTATCGTGCGGCCAGACATACAGACGGACTGATGGACAGACATCGCAAGATCGAGTCCAAATGTTCCGAAATGGATTTAGTCCAAAGAGACCTAGGGTTTAAACCCGTTATTTCGATGAGGAACGTTTTGGGAGTATCATATGTTATATACCCTCTATAGCCGTATGGCTGAGTGTATAATAAACAGCAGTAAGTTCGGTAGTGCTGAACTTTCAGTACCTTCCACCATTTGGAAGTTTTCAAAAAATAAAATCCGTTCAAAACTCTGTTAACATCTTAAAAATATCGAATATAGCCGGCCTTTCTAGTGGTGTCATAAAAAAGAAAAAAATCGAAAGTCAACAGAATTTTTTGGTGATTGCTAGTAGCAATTTGAAACTCATTGAACATTAAGCGGAAGGTGTCATATCATTTTTTTTTCATTGCCGCTAACAAAAATCGGTCAATCAACTTGTTAAATAAATTTATTAAAAAATGGATTAACAATAACAACCGATAACATCAATCATTCACGCTTAATGGAGGTGGGTGTAAATTTGATACGAAAGGTTTTTTCTTTTCTTTTTTATTGCCAAAAATAATGTACTTTTCAAGTACAAACAAATGTTTAAAATATTGAATGTATGAATGTGAATAAATATTTTTAAATTAAAAAAAATTTGGTCCATTGTGGAAAAATTTACATATCATCTTAAGATAAGATAAGAACATTCCTTTTAGGTGATAATTACAAAGATAAATTCACCTACTTGCAGCTGTAGCCATTTGTGTATTAACAAAAATATTATCTCTGGAATATTTATACCCTACACCACAAGGTGGTCAGGGTATTATGTCTTTGTGCATTTGTTTGTAACAGGCAAAAGGAAACGAGATAGACCCATAGTTCCTTTGATGATCTGCATAGAATCACTTTCTGAGTTGATTTATGCATGTCAGTCCGTCTGTCCATGTATTCTTGTGAACAAAATGCAGGTCGCAATTATTATCCGATTGAGATGAAATTTTGCATACAACATTTGTTTGGCCCAAGGACGAACCCTATTGAAAAATAATCGGTCAAAATTTAGATATAGCTCCCATACATATCTTCGTCCGATTTGCCTTTTATTGTGCACCAAACGTGTAATATCAGCCCGAAAAGTATGGAATTTTGCACATACATCCAAATTAGGCCTGCCAAATTTGATTGAAATCGGTTCAGATATAGCTATAGCTCCCATATATATTGTTCATCCGATTTGTTATTTTTGTCCTCCGCAGCCGAAATATGCACTCTGTAACAACAATATTTGGGGAAATATATCAAATGCAGCTCAGAAATATCTTTGCTAAATTTTATCGAGATCGGTTCAGATTTGGATATAGCTCCCATATATAACTTCGTCCGATTTACCATTTATTGTGCACCAAACGTCTAATATTTGTCCAAATGGGATGGAATTTGGCACATACGACCGAATTTAGTCTAATATTTGTCCAAATGGGATGGAATTTGGCACATACGACCGAATTTAGCTCCCATATATATTGTTCATCCGATTTATTGTATTTGTTACCCACAGCCGTAATATGCACTCCGTAACAACGATATTCAGGGAAATATATCAAATATAGCTCAGAAATATCTTTGCCAAATTTTATCGAGATCGGTTCAGATTTGGATATAGTTTCCATATATATTTTAATCCGATTTCAAATTAATTGTGCACCAAATGGGCAATACGAGTCCGAATTTAAAAGATACAAATGCTTCGGCATATTTATTCCATTGAATTTTAAATTACAATTATAATCATAGCGTGTATCATTGAATTCTCCCATAAAAACTTTTAATTATTAAGTGGAGCTCAACTAAATTAGCAAAGTGGTGTAGGGTATCATAAAATCGGCTCCGCCCGACTTTAGGACTTTCTTTACTAGTTTTGATATGCTATTTTAAGAGAATTTTCTCACATGTCTACTGAGATGAGAGAGAGAGAGAGAGAGTTACAACAAACGTCTTTGAAGTAAGCTATAAAGCGTAATATTAACATCAGCAAATATCTCATTTACCATATTCAAAGTGTATTAGTTGGCAGTAACGTCCTCAATTTTAGGCTACAGCAAAACCACAAAATTCTATACTCAACTCAACTTAATCGGATCATAGTAATTCTTATGCAAACATTTTTATGAGTAAATACATTTTATATTACACATTGATTGGTGTTACCTCTGTACAAATTGTATACACTCACAAAAAAAAAATAGTTTTTATACCCTCCACCATAGTATGGAGAGTATATTAAGTTTGTCATTCCATTTGTAATACCTCGAAATATACATTTTAGACCCCACAAAGTATATGTATTCTTGATCCGCATAAAATTCTATGTCGATTTAGCGATGACCGTCCGTCTATCCGTCCGTGGAAATCACTCTAGCTTCCGAACAAAATGAAGTAGATTGATAAAATTGTACTCAAATGTGTATTATGTCTGCAGGACTTTTCGTATGTAGGTCCAAGTTTTGGTATAGCCCCCATATAACGGTACCTCCCGATATTCGGTATTTTGATGATTTTAGCGACAACATTCATCGGAATTCTTTCAAATTTAGCATTTGATGTTCGTAATGGATGCTACAGCCTATGACAGAAAATTGTCTGTGTAGGTCTACGTTTTATAACCCCCATGGTACCTCCCTATATTCGGTATTTTGATGATTTTAGCTACATTATAAACAGATTATTTTTTTCAAGTTTCGCAGTTGAATATTGTAATAGCTTGTGACAAAAGTTGCCTATGTAGGTCCACGTCGTCGTATAGACCCTAATATAAGGCTACATTCGGTATTTTAAGATTTTAACAGAATTTTTAACGGGTTTTATTTTTTTTTTAATTGCCAAATTTGTACCAAAGGTTGGAGGGCATTCAAATTTCGGCCCTGCCGAACTTACAGCTTTTTTTTTCCAAAAAATTATTTTTTTAAACATGATTTCCCAACAATTGTGGCTTTCTAAAAATTTGGATTTTTAAATAGAGAATTTCTTTTCTTTTTCCAAAACTATTAGAACATTTTTTACGTCGTAGTTTTTTTAATAATATTTTTTCGATACTGTAAAGTTTTTAAGAATATTTTTTTATACTGTCGTTTCTTTTAATATTTTTTTTTAAATCTGGGTTTTTATAAATGTATTATTTTTTAAGAAATCTTAAATAATAAAATTTTTCCAAATCGTAGATATAAAAAAAAAATTTTAAATTTTTAATATTGATTTTATAGAAATCTTTGCTTGTGTCGTCGATTATTTAAAATTTTTTATTTCAATTTTAAGTTTTTACAGATATTTCTAATTTTAATTAAAAATTCCGGGATTGTTAAAAAAATTTTTTTCAAAGCGAATTTAAAAACAAGTAAAAAAAACATAAAATTGAAACCCTCCACCTTAGGGTAATGGAAATATTAGAACCAATTATGACCCACAAATACCAATTTTTAGGCATATTCGTGGGAAAATGTGGCAAAAACCATTAAAATACCGAATATCGGGAGATACCGTTATATGGGGGCTATACGAAATCGTGGACTTATACATGCAATGTTTCACCACCGGAGCTAGAACCCATTACGACCAACTAATTCCAACTTTTAGACAAATCCGTGAAAAAAATGTGACAAAAACCATCAAAATACCGAATATCGGGAGATACCGTTATATGGGGGCTATACCAAAGCGTGAACCTATATAACAATGTTTCGCCACACGAACTAGGACCCATTATAACCTACAAATACCAATTCTCAGACAAATTCTTAAAAAAATGTGGCAAAAATCATCAAAATACCGAATATCGGGAGGTACCGTTGTATGGGGGCTATACCAAAACGTGGACATATACATGCAATGTTTTGTCACACGAACTGGGACCCGTTTTGACCTACGAATACCAATTTGCAGACAAATCCATGAAAAAATATGGCATAAATCCTCAAAATACCGAATATCGGGAGGTACCGTTATATGGCGACTATATCAAAACGTGGACCGATGTATCTCATTTTCAATACCAACCATCCTAGACACAATTGAAATTGCTCTGCTAAATTTTGGAGCTTTACGTCAAATAATGTGGGCTGTATTGTCTTTTCAACAGACAGACGGACAGACGATCAGACGGACATCGTTAAATCGACTTAGAATTTTATGCTGATTATGAATATATATACTTTATGGGGTCTACGGCGAATATTTAAGGATGTTACAAACGGAATGACAGAGTTAATATACCCTCCTTTTCAAGGTGGATGGTATAAAAAGTAAGTAAAGGCTATAGTCGGGTATATATTTAAGAATTTCATGCTGATCATGAATATTAACATATTATTCAATTTTTTTTTTTCAAATCTTTCTTGCCAATAAGTTACTACAACAATGCTCATCTTTTCCAGTGTATTTCTATTATTTTGTTACATCAAAATATCTAAATGGCATACAAGTAACTTGTGGTTTTGTTGGCCACACATCAGTCTAACCAAATTCCACGACACAAAGAAACCTGCTATAGGGCATACGTTTTCAAATCTCCCAAAATATCATACATGTGTTTATTAAAATATAGCTACTACTAATGACAAAAGTCAACAATAGTGATGCCAAATTGAAAAGGTTAAACACAACGCTCGGAGTTTCAGCGTCAGTTAGCCACAGACCAGACGAGAATTCAGCCACCCAGCAAAACTAGCAAAAGAGTTAAAACGTTTATTTGCGCTAAGAGAATAGAAAAACAAAAGAAACATACTTGCTGATAGACTGGCATTGTTGTTGTTGTTGTTGCTGGTCACATATAGAGACAACAGATGCCAAGAAATACGGCTAATAAAAAAAATCAGTATAAATTACGAACGCGCTGCTTTAAGACGTCTATTTCGTATGCAACGGGTTGTCAAGAGATAGGAAAAAAAATTAAGAAAAAATCAAATCAAATTGAAATTAAATTAAATAAAAATAACAACAAAAAATAAATAAATACCTCACCTTCTAAGATTTCAAATCATTGGGTTTTTTTATTCTGCGATCAGCATTAAATCCAATTGATTGAACGTAAACAACAAATCATGCACACGGAACAACACAGCCATAACAACACCAACAATGTGGAATTATTATCAATAAAAATTAAAAGTCCCCAGCATATCGACCAAGAAATTGAAACCAGCTCTGCTAAGAACAGAAAATGGCAGCAATTTGTGGACCAACGTTACGGTTCAAAGATCAGTGATCGCAACAATAACAACCTCAACAACAGCAATAACAATAGTAATTGTGATGCTGGCGTTGATGACGACAACAACAAAAATGATAATAATGATTACGATGATGATGATGATCATTATGAATCAGCAGTGCGTCTACTACAAATCGATAAGACCGTAAATGGTTCGTGTGGTTTCCATTTGACCCGTTCAAAATGGGATCCCTATCCATGGGTAGTGTGTCTTCATCTTGATGATGATGTTGAAAATTTAATAACCCAGTCGTCTCTGTGTGTGTGTGTTAATTATTTTATTTCTTGTTTTTTGTTTTCCCCAAACATAAATACTGGTGTCTAGGTCAGTGGTGTTGACTGCTTTAGTCCGGCTGCCAAAGCTGGCCTAGAAATTGGCGATTGCGTTTTAGAGGTTAGTATATTGGATCACAGCCAATAATTGTGGTTATGTACAAAAGAAAAAAAAATGCACCTGACTTGTTTCGGAATTTCAAATAAATCACTTTCGTACGAAATTCAAAGAGAGATTTTTTTTTGGTAGCGCAGTTAAAAAGAGATATAAATTTTAAGATTTATAATTTGAAGGCAATAAAATTCTTTGATATGGTCAATGCGGTACTGAATATTTATAGGAAGTGCCGGGCATGGGAATTTTGTTATTATACAAATGCATTCCTACAAAATTAAGTACGGCAACAGGAAAAGACATTAAGTCTAGCCGGATCGAACTTTAAATACCCTCTACTGAGACGAAATGAAAACATTGACAATTTTGATCAAAATCAGAGTTTTTTACCCTCCACCATTTTATGGAGGGTATAGGATACCCTCTACCGAGACGAAATTAATACCTTGACAAATTTGATCAAAATCAGAGGTTTTTCTTACCCTCCACCATTTCATGGAGGGTATAGGATTAACTTTGTTATTACGTTTGTAACTACTTGAAAGACTTACGGTAGGCCCTACAAAGTGTATATTTTCCGGATCAGCCGATTTTCCGGATCAGCCGATTTGTCCGTCTGTTTTTCTGTCAGTCTGCTGCCTGTCTGCCGTAATCACGCTATCATTCGAAATGAGATAGAAGGATAAATTGTGTATTTTCCAGTAGGCAGTAGTTATGTGGGCTATGTCGGTCGACGTCTTTTTATAGCGCCCATATAATGGTACCTCCATATATTCGGTATTTTGAGGATTTTAGCGACATTATTCAATAGAATTGTCAGAAAAATCCCAAAAGGAGTTCCTTGTGAGCACTTAACGGTGCCCCCAGATACTCGGTATTTTCATGATTTTTGCAACATTATTCACCGGAATTGGTTTAAATTGCGGATTTAAAATTCGTAATCGTAAACTTATGACACAAAAAAAAAATAAAATAAAATACTTATCCATGGCCACGTCTTCGTATAGCCCCCATATATGCCTCATTTTTCCATTTTTATACCCTCCACCATAGCATGTAGGTTATATTAAGTTTGTCATTCCGTTTGTTACGTCTCGAAATTTACATAATAGACCCTACAAAGTATATATATAGAAAAATAGAAAAATATTTTTGAAATATCCACGCCTCTGGAAAAAAATTTAAGAATATCCACGCTTCTGAAACAAACATTTTTAAAATGTTTTAAATATCCACGCCTTTGGAATAAATATTTTTAAAATATCCACGCCTCTGAAAAAATATTTTATAAATATCCTCGCCTCTTAAAAAATATTTTTAAATATCCACTCCTCTGGAAAAAATATTTTTAAAATATCCACGGCTCTAAAAAAATATTCTAAGATGATCTAGCGATGTCCGTATATCTATCTGTTGTAGTCACGCTATCATTCGAACGAATTGAGGTAGAACATTTAGCATACATGCATAGTTTACCAGTAGGCGGGTTAAGTGCCATGTCGGTCCACATTTTCGTATATCCCCCATATAACGGTACCTCCCGATATTCGGTACTTTCATGATTTTAGCGACATTATTTATCGAAATTATTTCAAATTTCATATTTAAAAATCCACGTCTTCGTATAGCCCCCATATAAGGGTACCTCCCGATATTCGGAATTTTGATGATTTCAGCAACATTAATCACCGGAATCGTATCAAATTTCGTATTGGAAAATCTGAATGAGTACTCCAATCTATGGCGAAAAAATTTCGTATATATAAACCATTCCCCCCGATATTCGATATATTTTAAATGATTTTAGGCATTATTCACTTGAACTGTTTCAAATTTCATATTTGAAGTTCGTAATGGGTACTACAGCCTATGACAAAATATTTCATAGGCAGGTCCACGTCTTCGTATAGTCCCCATATAACGGTTTTTGTTTATGTGGTGGTTTTAGAATTTGTAAGTTCACGTTTCTTTCAAATGGGGGAGGGTATTAAAAGTTCGGCCCGGCCGAATTTAGCAGCTTTTATTGTTGGTGTTTTTTTTTTGTCCTTTTTTGTTTGATAATTTTGAAGATGGTGGAGATTTAAAAAGTTCGGCCATATTTAGACCCAAAATCCAAATTTAGTACCGCCTCCACATTTCAACCCTACACACAAATAGTGATCCTAATGCCAAATTTAAGCGGCACCCACTCACGCAATACCAAGTTTAGTATCATTCAGTAACTTTTGCGCACATAAGTACAGCTTTCCAAAACTTCCTCCATATACCAAACCTCATTCCAGCTCTATCGTTTCACCCAAATCCAAGTTGTACCAAATTTAGTATCATTTAGTACACATAAGCAAGATAGACCCATAGACCCATTACTTTTGAAGATCTTAGTAGAATCACTTTCAAAGTCGATTTATGCATGTCTGTACGTCTGTCCATATATTTTTATGAACAAAATACTGGTCGCATTTATTATCCGATTGAGATGAAATTTTGCAAAACAATATTTGTTTGGCCCAAGGACGAACCCTATTGAAATTGTTGAGAATCGGTCAAAATTGGCCAATATCAGTTCAAATCACCTGAATTTTGGCACATACAACCGAATTCAATCTAGAAGCAAGTATATAAAATTTGGTTTAGATATAGCTATAGCTCCCATATATATGTTTTATCCGATTTTGTGTAAAAGTCCATCACATGTGTAACATGGACCCCACAAAGGTATTCAATACCGGACATTAGATACAGCTCGAAAATACGTCTGCCAAATTTATCGAGATCGGTCCGATTTTACGGTTACTTTTCAGCATATAATATTTTCAATATTCAACCGAATTTTTCCATTTTTATACCCTCCACCATACATAGTATGGATGGTATATTAAAATCGTCATTCCGTTTGTAACTCATCGAAATAATCATTTTAGACCCAACAAAGTATATATATTCTTGATCAGCGTAAAATTCTAAGACGATTTAGCCACATCCGTCCGTCTGTCCGTCTGTTGTAATCACGCTACAGTCAAAACGAATTAAGATAGGAAGCTAAAATTTTGCACAGATCTGTCTTTTGTCTGCAGGCAGGTCAAGTTCGAAGATGGGCTATATCGGTCCACGATATCGTATAGCCCCCACATAACGGTACCCCCTGACATTCGGTATTTTGATGATTTTAGCCACATTTTTCAACGGAATTGCCTGAAAATCTACACAAGGAGTTCTTTGTGAGCACTTTAACCCCTGACAATTCTCTTTATCCCTCATATAACGGCACCTCCCGATATTAGGTATATTTAAGATTTTAACTGAATATTTAATGGATTTTATTTTTTTGAAAATTTTTTAATGCGTTTCAAATGGTGGAGGGTATTCAAAGTTCGGCCGGGCCGAACTTACTGCTTTTTTACTTGTTAGATCGATTCAGATTTAGGTACATTTGCCAAATTGTGACTACTCTAAATCCATGATATGATACTTTACATAAATTCCTAATATAAACTTTTTTATTACGGAACTCTACTATATATGCATAGTGGTGTAGGGTAGCATATAGCCGGCCCACCCAACTTTTGACCTTTCCTTACTGGTTATTAATGGGTTTATACAGTACTTTTTAGCCTTAATACCTACATGTCAACGTTATTACTATGCCATGCTCACTTCCCGATACTGTTATTTAAATTATTTTATTTAAAAGAAGTGGGTTTGAATTTGACTCTCAGGATTAAACCTCTATTGTCATTAAAATATATTTCGATTATCTAACAAACGTTATACCCTAATAAATATTATATTATATATTATTATACCCTACACCACAAGGTGGTCAGGGTATTGTGTCTTTGTGCATTTGTTTGTAACAGGCAAAAGGAAACGAGATAGAACCATAGTTCCTTTTGACGATCTGCATAGAATCACATTCTAAGTCGATTTATACATGTCCGTCCGTACGTCTGTCCATGTATTTTTGTAAACAAAGTACAGTTCGTATTTATTGCCCTATCCAGATGAAATTTTGCACAAATCATTTGTATGGTCCAAGGACGAACCCTATTGAAATCATAATCAGTCAAAATTTACATATAGCTCCCATATATATCTTCGTCCGATTTGCTTTTTGTGTGCACCAAACGTGTAATATCAGTCCGAATAGTATGAAATTTTGCACGTACGATCAGTTTGGACCAGAAAATAAGTATGACAAATTTGATCGAAATCGGTTCAGATATAGCTATAGCTCCCATATATACTCTTCATCCGATTTGTTATATTTGTTACCCACAGCCGTAATATGCACTTCGTAACAACCATATTCAGGAAAATATATCAAATACAGCTCAGACATATCTTTGCCAAATTTTATCGAGATCGGTTCCGATTTGGATATAGCTCCCTTATATATTTTTATACGATTTCAAATTAATTGTGCACCAAATGGACAATACAAGTCGGAATTTAAAAGATACAAATGCTTCGGCATATTTAGTCCTTTGAACTTTAAATTATAATTATAATCATAGCGTGTATGATTGAATTCTCCCATAAAAATGTTTAATTGTTATGCGGAGCTCAACTAAATTAGCAAAGGGGCGTAGGGTATCATAAAGTCGGCCCGCCCGACTTTAAGACTTTCCTTACTGGTTAATTTATTTAATTTTTTGTTTGCCAAAATACATTTCCATAAAAACATTCATTTTTCGAAAATATTTGTTGAACAGCAAGTGTGAAACGGAACACTAAATTAGTGTTTTTATTTATTACTAATTATATCTGAAAAGACATTTGACAAACAGATAATTTTGCAAGAATCTGTTATCTGCATAAATATACATACATAAATAATATATTTAAAAACAAGTAAAAAAGAAGCTTTGTTCGGCCAGGTTGAACTTTTTGGAAGGAACTTGAAAAATGAAAAAAAAAAACTGTTGAAAAATTCAACTATAATTTAAAAAATTCCGAATCAAGCGTTACTGTTATGTGGGGATATACGATAACTTTGTTAAAAGATTCAACTAAAATTGTCAAAATTTAAAAAATTAGGAGGTACCGTTATATGAAGGCTTTGCGAAGGCGTGGATCAGGAAATTTTCTTTCGTAGGAGAAAGTGCCGATTACAAACTACAAATACTAAATTGGAAATAATTCTGGTGACAAGTGTAAGACAATTCATCATAATACCGAAGGCCTCCATACCAAAACTTCGACCCATAAGGGCAGAGCAAGGATGATTCCTACATACTGAGAACACAAACTGCCAGCTTACAGCAAATTCGGGTTAAATGTGTGTCTTAAGCAAACAAAAGACATTAAATCGGCCGGTACCGTTGCATGTGGCCTATACAGGGAGAGATGAAAAAACTGCAACCAACTTCAGACTGCTGTCATTTCTAAGCCACTCGTCCGACAGCTGTTAAAATTATTCCAGTCACAGCTCATGTTACAAGCGTACAAAGCATTCTGGTGAGAATTTTCCAGAAAAAAAGTTATTCGTGATGGAATTCAAGCGTGATAGTGTGATTTCTTTATATTTAGCTGGAAAACCACAAGTGGCTATCGTTAGAGCACTCCAGCATTTAAATACGAATAAATCTTTTGTGTCTCGTACCATCTTTCGTACCATCTTTCGTTACTGGTAGCGTAGCCCGACGTCAAGGAAGTGGGCGGAAAAAAACAGCAGCATCAGCAGAAATGGTTCGAAAAGTAAAGTATCGACTTGAGCGAAACCCGCGTCACAGGGGCCGAAAAATGGCTCGTGAGCTGAACATATCGCAATATTCCATTCGGCAAATATTGAAAAATGAGCTCGGGGTAAAGCCATTGAAATTCCAAGAAGTGCAAGAACTTACACCGCAACAGAAAGAAAATGGACTCAAAAGAGCTAAAGAGTCGCTTCGCTTGGCCGAAAGTGGTAAACTGCGAGTTTAATTTTCTCTGATGAGAAAACATTCGTTGTCCAGCAGTCCAGCCAAGAGGTCTGCTTAAAATGTGCACCCTCGGTTGACCAGCAGAACTCAAGCGCCGGCCATGGTGTTGGTGTGGGCCGCCATAACAGCCGATGGTCGCTCTCTGCCCGTATTAATCAACCGTGGCATCAGAATAACTGTCCAATATTGTAGCGAAAATATTCGGGAGGGTGTATTAAAGCCTTGGGCACGCAAACATTTTGGTCGCAGACCTTGGGCATTCCAACAGGACTCAGCGCCATCAAACTCAGCATGCGTCATTCAAGAATGGTTACAAAATGAGGTTCCTCGCTTCATTTCCAGCGCATAATGACCACCAAAATCTCCGGATATCAATCCATTGGTCTGGAGTATTTTGAAATGCAAGGTTGGCACTAAAAAATACCTAATTGTTGATCACCTCAGGCAAGCGCATCGCCTGGAATGGGCCAAAATACTGCAAAGCAACATTCTGGCAGCGTGTGATGGTTTCATTGGTCGTTTGAAGGCCATAATTCGTGCCAAAGGTGACCGATTCGAACAAATGTAAACTTATTCTAAAATTTGATGCTATTTCCGACAATTTTTGCTTTCATTCAATAATATCACACTCTTTGTAGTTTCATGGGCATAAAAATGAAATATTTTTCAAGAATATTTTTTTTTTAAATTATTTTTTATTTTTAAAGTTAATATTTTGATCTAACATCTCAATCATTCTAATGATACCCTATCAATATTAAAAATATTTTAATTTAATCTTTATTTTGTTACACTTCAATAAATATTTTATTTTTATTACTAATTTTTAAAGATCATATATTTCTCAAACTTAACCTCTGAAATAATGACTGCCACCAATACCGAAATTGAACTCCCTATGATTTTCCAATGGACCATTTAACCACTTCGAACCCGAACCAAATGCATCCAGACGGGTATTACCATCATTGGAGGTAAAGATATTTGTGTGACCACCAACAGAAGCCTGTTTGCCGAAACCTTCAAAACGCGTAACACCAGCATTCAGACCATGTCCACCTTCGTTGGTCCATTTCAGCGAGCCACCTTCTCTATTGAAACCAAAACCATTGTTCAGTTTTGTGTTCGACTGTGAATACATGGCATCCAGACTGTTTCTGTCGTTGTTGAAGATGTTGACACCCAATGATTTGGTAAAGGTGTCACTGTGACCCTTGGTAATGTCACGACCCAGGGAGCCACCAACGCCCAGGGAGTTCTTCCAGTCCAAAGAACCCGATGAGGATTCCGAAAATTGTCCATTGGGAAAATAGGTTTTACTTTGGGTTACGGTACCATCCACTTTGTTCGAAGGGGTCTTGAGTATGTTGCTGCTCACCGAATTGGTTTTAATTTGGATGCCAGTGCTTTAAAAAAAAAAGAATTGTTAAAATTTGTCGGCAGGAACTTAGAAATCCATACTACTTACTTTGCTGCGGGATTATCGGGAGAACGACGAGCTCTCATGACTCGAGGTGCCTGAGTGGGAGGTGGATAATATGGCAATTTTTGTACATAAACTCGTTGCGGTTGAGCTTCTGTTACCGAAGCAACAGCTAAAATGGCAACACAAGCTGCGAACAATGGAATACACTTCATTTTGAGGCTATAATTTTTGATTGATGTTTATTTTCGTTTGAATACTCCGCGTGTTGTGATACCATCTGTTCGGGTTGCATGGTCTTTTATATTTCGAAAGATTGTCTGCCTTGAGCACAGTCTTATCAATTTACTTTGTATTTTGTAGATTGGGATTCACCATCTCAGGGGGAATTTTTATAGGCAAAATATGAACTGTTTTGTTTTTCTTTTTGCAAAAAAATAGGAATAATTACCCATACAGATCAACATGAATAATTATTTTAATATTAGGAAGTTCAGCGAAGGTAGGTGATTTACTAGGGAAGCTAATGGAATTTACGAGGTAGAAAATAGTTTCAATTGTAAAATAAAAACAAGTAAAAAGCTGTAAGTTCGCCCGGGCCGAACTTTGAATACCCTCCACCATTTGGTAAAAATTTAACAATTTTCAAAAAAAAAATCCGTTAAGAATTCTGTTAAAATCTTAAAAATACCGAATGTAGCCGTATGTTAGGGTCTATACGATGACGTGGACCTGCATAGGCAACTTTTGTCATAAGCTATTAAAATATTAAAATGGGAAACTTGAAAAAAAAAATCTGTTTATAATGTATGTAATAAAGGTACCATAGGGGTTATAAAACGTGGACCATTACGAACTTCAAATACAAATACAAAAATTTTGGTAAATATAATGAAGCTGAAGTCCAATCAGTTAAACAAAGTGAGGAGCACCTTTAAATTCAAATTTCAAATCTTGGATCCCGAATAATTTTTTAACCTACTAAAATTTCGAAATGTTAAACATAGCAACATCAATAGAAAAATTCAATATTGGTCGACCATTTTTGAAAACGTTTGTTTAAAAAGTCCACTTGGGTGGTCCTTGAAAATGTTTCACTAAAAAATCCACGATGGTTGTCCTTGAAAACGTTTCTTTAAAAAATCCACGTTTAGTGGTCTTGTGGACTTTGGAAATTTTGGTGGTCCTTGAAAATTTTTTCCTAAAAAATCCACATTTTGTGGTCTTCTGGACCTTGGAAATTTTGGTGGTCCTTGAAAATTTTTTCTTTAAAAATCCACGTTTAGTGGTCTTCAGGATCTTGGAAATTTTGGTGGTCCTTGAAAATTTTTTCTTTAAAAATCCAAGTTTAGTGGTCTTCAGGATCTTGGAAATTTTGGTGGTCCTTGAAAATTTTTTCTTTAAAAATCCAAGTTTAGTGGTTTTCTGGACCTTTGAGATTTTGGTGGTCCTTGAAAATTTTTTCTTTAAAAAATTCAAGTTTATTGGTCTTCTGGACCTTGAAAATGGTTTCCTTTAAAAATCCACGTTTAGTGGTCTTCAGGATCTTGGAAATTTTGGTGGTCCTTGAAAATTTTTTCTTTAAAAATCCAAGTTTAGTGGTCTTCTGGACCTTTGAGATTTTGGTGGTCCTTGAAAATTTTTTCTTTAAAAAATTCAAGTTTATTGGTCTTCTGGACCTTGAAAATGGTTTCCTTTAAAAATCCACGTTTATTGTCTTCTGGACCTGGAAATGGTTTCCTTTTAAAAATCCACGTTTATTGTCTTCTGGACCTTGGAAATGGTTTCCTTTAAAAATCCACGTTTATTGTCTTCTGGACCTTGGAAATGGTTTCCTTTAAAAATCCACGTTTATTGTCTTCTGGACCTGGAAATGGTTTCCTTTTAAAAATCCACGTTTATTGTCTTCTGGACCTTGGAAATGGTTTCCTTTAAAAATCCACGTTTATTGTCTTCTGGACCTTGGAAATGGTTTCCTTTAAAAATCCACGTTTATTGTCTTCTGGACCTTGGAAATGGTTTCCTTTAAAAATCCACGTTTATTGTCTTCTGGACCTTGGAAATGGTTTCCTTTAAAAATCCACGTTTATTGTCTTCTGGACCTTGGAAATGGTTTCCTTTAAAAATCCACGTTTATTGTCTTCTGGACCTTGGAAATGGTTTCCTTTAAAAATCCACGTTTATTGTCTTCTGGACCTTGGAAATGGTTTCCTTTAAAAATCCACGTTTATTGTCTTCTGGACCTTGGAAATGGTTTCCTTTAAAAATCCACGTTTATTGTCTTCTGGACCTTGAAACTGTTTCTTTAAAAAATCCACGTTTAGTGGTCTTCTGGTCCTTGAAACTGTTTCTTTAAAAAATCCACGTTTAGTGGTCTTCTGGTCCTTGAAACTGTTTCTTTAAAAAATCCACGTTTAGTGGTCTTCTGGTCCTTGAAACTGTTTCTTTAAAAAATCCACGTTTAGTGGTCTTGTGGACCTTGAAAATAGTTTCCTTTAAAAAATCCACGTTTAGTGGTCTTGTGGACCTTGAAAATAGTTTCCTTTAAAAAATCCACGTTTAGTGGTCTTGTGGACCTTGAAAATGATTTTCTTTAAAAAATCCACGTTTAGTGGTCTTGTGGTATTTGAAAATTTTTTTCTTTAAAAAACCCACGTTTAGTGGTGTTCTGGCTGTTGATATTTTTGTCTTTAAAAAATCCACGTTTAATGGTCCTGTTATTCTTGAAAATGGATTTCTTTAAAAAATTCAGGTTTAGTGGTCTTTTGGTCCTTGAAAAAAATTCTCTAAGGTATTTAAGTCTCCCCACTTTAGTACCTATATTGACAATTGTTTTACAGATAGGGTTAACATACTCTGAGAACATGAATGAATTTTAACCTGTAGAATTTTTAACCTTCAAATGACTAGGAACCATGGGTTGGAGGCCATATCAGTAGTCAATAGAACTTTCACATATGAGAACCAAATATGTCAAATCTCATCTGGTTGCCTTAAAAAACGTGGCCTTAAAATTAGAGTCGAAGATACAAAAAATAATTACAGGAAAAATCTCACACAGAAAGTTGAGCTAAAAATTGAAGAAAAATTCACCTATCTTCCATTTTTTTTTTTTAATTTTTGGAATTAGTTTCCTTGGAATCCTTAAATTTTAGGTATATAGTGTCTTTGGAAATATTGCAGACAACAACACGAGCATTATTTTGGTCAACAATTTTGAATCATATGCGAGTCACCAAAGGGGTCTTTTTGGTCCCTTTTTCTAAAAATGGTTAAAAACTTCATTTAATATTCTAACTGCGATCGTAAGAAGTCAAAATATTCTACAAATTTATTTGTCATAAAATTCTAGTACATCGAAAGTCTTAATCTTCCAGAAATCCAGGTATATTAGAAACGCATTTTTGGGTTAAACCCATAGTTTATGAGAATTTATGAAAAATACTCCCACAAAGCATGGTGTTAAAAGGATGTTGTCGAAGAAAAAATTATTCTACATCAAATTTCCCTTCAAGTCATTAAAGAAAAAAAATATATATTTTCATTATATATCAAATATATCAATCAAATTTCAAAAAAATAAAAAAAGAAAAAAATATTTTTGTCACTAACTTGCAAAAATTTTATTAACTGCCGAAATTATAAGTAATTCCAAATTTTTATCGGTAACTCAAAAAAAGAGTCAGAGATTCCTATTATAGGACCAAAGAATTTTGATAATTTTGAAACGAAAAAGTACACCTCATAAACCCTCCAATAAAATTTGAATTCACCAAAAAATAAACCCACAAATTTGGTTTCGTAGAATTTATCCCTTATGATGCTGGACAACAGAAATAAGATCACAAAGAAGGCAACAAACTTTGAAGTCGGAAAAAATCCACAATATAATTTTTTTTTTTATTTTTGTAACCTTTAAAATATTTCATTTGTAAATTCCCGTTTCTCCGCTAAATAATGCCTTAATATTGACTCAAAAATATGTGCGTGCATGCTTATTCCTATTTCGCTACAGCAAGCAGCTGTGAGTAATTTCCCCTCAAGATGGTGAATCCCAAAGAACCGAAGGTAAAACAAACAGTGATAAGATTGCCCATTGCGCAGAAAACCCAAAACTGTCTTTAAGTATAAAAGACCATGTCACTCTCACCGATGCTATCAGAACACATAGAGTATTCAAACGAAAATAAACATCAATCAAAAATTATAGCCTAAATGAAGTGTATTCTATTGTTCGCAGCTTGTGTTGGCATTTTAGCTATTGCTTCGGTAACAGAAGCTCAGCCGCAACGAGTTTATGTGCAAAAATTGTCATATTATCCACCTTCCACCCGGGCACCTCAGATCATGAGAGCGCGACGTTCTCCCGATAGTCCTCCACCAAGGTAAGTGGTATTGATTTCTTGAGGTCCTATGGACAATTTTAGAAATGTCTCTTCCATTTAAAGCTCTGGCATTAAAATTAAGACCAACTCGGTGAGCAGCAATATATTCACCAGCCCCTCGAACAAATTGGATGGTACCGTGACCCAAAGTAAAACCTATTTTCCCAATGGACAATTTTCAGAATCCTCCTCGGGTTCTTTGGACTGGAAGAACTCCCTGGGCGTTGGTGGTTCGTTGAGTCGTGATATTACCACGGGTCACAGCGATTCTTTTACCAAATCGTTGGGTGTCAACATCTTCAACAATGACAGAAACAGTCTCGATGCCATGTATTCACAGTCGCACACAAAACTGAACAATGGTTTTGGTTTCAACAGAGAAGGTGGCTCGCTGAAATGGACCAACGAAGGTGGACATGGTCTGAATGCTGGTGTTACGCGTTTCGAAGGCATTGGCAAGCAGGCCTCTATTGTTGGCAATACAAACCTTTTCACCTCCAATGATGGCAATACTCGCTTGGATGCCTATGGTTCCGGTACGAAATGGTTAAATGGTCCATTTGAAAATCAAAGAGAATTCAACTTCGGCTTTGGTGGAAGTCATGCATTTAAGGGTTAATCGAAGAAATATAATTTAAGATTTAAAAAAATAATAGAAATGAAAAATAAATATTTATTATATGAAATCTAAAGTTTTTTTAATTTTCTTTAAAAAATCCACATTTAGTGGTCTTTTGGTACTTGGAAATAATTTTCTTTAAAAAATCCACGTTTAGTGGTCTTTTGGTTCTTGTAAATGATTTTCTTTGAAAAAATCCACGTTTAGTGGTCTTTTGGTCCTTGTAAATGATTTTCTTTAAAAAATCCAGGTTTAGTGGTCTTTTGGTCCTTGGAAATGATTTTCTTTGAAAAAATCCACGTTTAGTGGCCTTTTGGTCCTTGGAAATGATTTTCTTTAAAAAATTTACATTTAGTGGTCTTGTGGTCCTTGGAAATGATATTTTTTAAAATATCCACGTTTAGTGGTCTTTTGGTCCTTGGAAATGATTTTTTTTTTTTAAAAATCAGCGTTTAGTCCTTGGAAATGATTTTCTTTAAAAAATCAGCGTTTAGTCCTTGGAAATGATTTTCTTTAAAAATCCACCTTTAGTGGTCTTTAGACCTTGCAAATGCTTTTCTTTAAAAAATCAGCGTTTAGTCCTTGGAAATGATTTTCTTTAAAAATCAGCGTTAAGTCCTTGGAAATGATTTTCTTTAAAAATCCACCTTTAGTGGTCTTTAGTCCTTGGAAATGATTTTCTTTAAAAATCAGCGTTAAGTCCTTGGAAATGATTTTCTTTAAAAAATCCACCTTTAGTGGTCTTCAGTCCTTGGAAATGATTTTCTTTAAAAAATCCACCTTTAGTGGTCTTTAGTCCTTGGAAATAATTTTCTTTAAAAAATCCACGTTTAATTGTCTTTTGGTGCTTGGAAATATTTTTTTTTTAAAAATCCACGTTTTATGGTCTTTTGGTCCTAGGAAATGATTTTCTTTAAAAAATCCACGTCTTTTGATCCTTGGAAATGATTTTCTTTAAAAAATCCACGTTTAGTGGTCTTTTGGTCCTTGGAAATGATTTTCTTTAAAAGACCACGTTTAGTGGTCTTTTGGTTCTTGGAAATGATTTTCTTTAAAAAATCCACGTTTAGTGGTCTTTTGGTCCTTGGAAATGATTTTCTTTAAAAGACCACGTTTAGTGGTCTTTTGGTTCTTGGAAATGATTTTCTTTAAAAAATCCACGTTTAGTGGTCTTTTGGTCCTTGGAAATGATTTTCTTTAAAAAATCCACGTTTAGTGGTCTTTTGGTTCTTGGAAATGATTTTCTTTAAAAAATCCACGTTTAGTGGTCTTTTGGTCCTTGGAAATGATTTTCTTTAAAAAATCCACGTTTAGTGGTCTTTTGGTTCTTGGAAATTATTTTCTTTAAAAAATCCACGTTTAGTGGTCTTTTGGTCCTTGGAAATGATTTTCTTTAAAAAATCCACGTTTAGTGGTCTTTTGGTCCTTGGAAATGATTTTCTTTAAAAAAATCCAAATTTAGTGGTCTTTTGGTCCTTGGAAATGATTTTCTTTAAAAAATCCACGTTTAGTGGTCTTTTGGTCCTTGGAAATGATTTTCTTTAAAGAATCCAGTTTTATTGGTCTTTTAGTCCTTGGAAATGATTTTCTTTAAAAAATCCACGTTTAGTGGTCTTTTGGTCCTTGGAAATGATTTTCTTTAAAAAAATCCACGTTTAGTGGTCTTCTGATCCTTGGAAATGATTTTCCTTAAAAAAAAGGTCGATAGGAGTTTCTACTGAGTCTGTTAATTGTTAGAAAATATAAAGAAAAACTGGAAAAATACCCATTTTTAATAAGTATGGTTCCAGGGGGTAATTCAAATGACAATACAATAATTCTTCAAATTTAATCCAATAAATATTTTTTATTTCGTAATTATTATTTTTAAAATCTTAAATTCTCTATATTAAATTAACCCTTAAAAGCATGACTTCCTCCAAAGCCGAAATTGAACTCCCTATGATTTTCCAATGGACCATTCAACCATTTCGAACCCGAACCAAAGGCATCCAAACGAGTATTGCCATCATTGGAGGTATAGAGATTTGTGTTGCCACCAATAGAGGCCTGTTTGCCGAAACCTTCAAAGCGCGTCACACCAGCATTCAGACCATGTCCACCTTCGTTGGTCCATTTCAGCGAGCCACCTTCTCTGTTGATACCAAAACCATTGTTCAGTTTTGTGTTCGACTGTGAATAGAAGGCATCGACACTGTTTCGGTCATTATTGAAGATGTTGACACCCAACGATTTGGTAAAAGTATCACTGTGACCCTTGGTAATGTCACGACTCAGCGAGCCACCAACGCCCAGGGAGTTCTTCCAATCCAACGAACCCGAAGAGGATTCTGAAAATTGTCCATTGGGGAAATAGGTTTTGCTTTGGGTCACGGTGCCATCCAATTTGTTCGAAGGGCTGGTCAATATGTTACTGCTCACCGAGTTGGTTTTTATTTGGACGCCAGTGCTTTAAAAAAGAGGAAATGTTAAAATTTCTCCAAAGAACTACGGAAATCAAAACTACTTACTGTGCTGCGGGATTATCGGGAGAACGACGTGCTCTCATGACTCGAGGTGCCTGAGTGGGTGGTGGATAATAGGGCAATTTTTGTACATAAACTCGTTGCGGCAGAGCTTCTGTTACGGAAGCAACAGCTAAAATACCAACACAAGCTGCGAACAATAGAATACACTTCATTTTCAGGCTAAAATTGATTGATTGTTTGTTTATTTTCGTTTGAATACTCTCTGTGTTCTGATGGCATCTGTGAGAGTGGCATGGTCTTTTATACTTAAAGACAGTTTTGGTTTTTTGTCCAATGTGCAATCTTATCAATTTTTGTTTTGCCTTCGGTTCTTTGGGATTCACCATCTTCGAGGGAATTTACACACAGCTGCTTGTTGTAGCAAAATGTGAATAATTCGCAAAATAGCACGCACATATTAAGAGTATATTAAGTCAATATAAAGACATCATTTAAAGAAGAAAGTGGAATTTACAAGCGAGGTGGCTAAAAATAAGAAAATAATAAAATTTTGGGATTTTTTCGACTTCAAAGTTTGTTGCCTCCTTCTTTGTGATCTTATTTCAGGGATTATTTACGGCACTAATAATGTGTTCCTAATTTGTGCAAACCGATGTTGTGGGGAAATGCTGTGAATTTTTTTAAAGAAAATTTCATATATTACGATAACAATATTTACTCATAACAATATGAGGTATTGTCAAAAATACGACGAACCTAGAAAGAGTTCCTTTTGAGCGAATTGGAAAAAAATACTTAAATTTTCTGAAATAAAAAAAAAAACTGAATTAACAAAAAATGATTTCATTTTTATGTTACATATTACCTATACAAATTTCTTTTGTTCAGAGACTCACATTGAAATTTGATCTAGAATATTTCTTCCTTTAATACTTTCCCCAAAAAATTGTGTATTAAGGGAGATTCTGACTTAAAGTCGAAACGTATTAAATTAACAGTAGAAATCAAAAACTCATAATTTTCACTTGAAATATGTAAAATTCGAATATAATATTCTTGAAAACTATGGATTTTAGAAATATGGTTTATTCCGGAATTTTTAGTTAAATTTTGTGTACAATATTTCATTCTTTAACACCTTCCACCTGAAACGAAATTTTATTTTACTTTCAGGCGTCAACTCGAAAAAAGTCCGTAGAAAATTGATCAAAAAATTAAGAAATATTTTCGTGTATTTTTTGGCAAGAGTAATGCAAATATTTTCGTGATATATAATGGATATAGAAATTTCTTCTCTTCGGCAGCTTATGGTGAAATTTTCTGAAGAATATGTTTGCCTTTGACGTAATCCTTCTAAACAGATGCTTTGTGGGAGAAATGTGCATGAACTCACAAAAAGTACAACTTTAACCCTAAAATGAGCTTTTTTATATTTACGAATTCCTGGCGTTTAGGTAAGACTTAGACCCTTGACGTCTTTTGAGACACATAATAGAATTTTAAGACAAGCAATTTTGTGGAATATTTTGAATCGCTACGACCCGTTCAAGGGAATTAACCACTTTTTCAAAAAAAGAACCAAATATATCACTTTTTCGGCTCACTTTAGGCATAACATTTTCGACATTAACATTCCTCGTAATTTTCTCTGGAATGTTGCCGAAGTCACCATATACCTAAATTCAATGGATTAAAAGGAATCTATATTCGAAAACATCAATAAAAAAAAAAAATAAAGATAGGCGAAATCTATCCCCTCAATTAAGGTTACTTTGCGATGTAAAGTTTCAATGTTATTTTTATATACATGAATTTTAGCGCTTAGGTAAGGTTTAGACTGTTGACGTCTTCTAGGACCATTAGTATAATTTTATGAGGAATAATTTTAATATATTGATTTAAATTGATCACGGGAAGTTTTAAATCATTTTTTTAAAAAAAGTTCAAAAAAGTCCAAATTTTGCAACTTGATTGAGGGTTAATATTTTCCACCAAAATATTCTTCGTATTTTTATGTGCAATATTGCGGAAGACACTATATATTTAAAATGCTCGGATTTCGAGAAATCTATATTCGAAAAATAACAAGTAAAAACGGTGAAAGTTCAGCCGGGCCGAACTTTGTATACCCTCGCCCATTTAGTACAAATTTAACAATTTTCAAAAAATAAAACCCATTAAAAATTCGGTTACAATCTAAAAAATATCGAATGTAGCCGTATATTAGGGTCTACACGATTCAAATGCGGAACTTTGAAAAAAAATCTGTTTATAATGTAGCTAAAATCATCAAAATACCGAATATCGGGGGGTACCGTTATATGGGGGCTATACGAAGACCCGGACCTGCACAGACAATTTTCTGTCATAGGCTGTAGTATCCATTACGAACTTGAAATACCAAAATTGAAATGGTTCCGATAAATAATGTCGCTAAAATCATCAATATACCGAATAGCGGGAAGTACCGTTATATGGGGGCTATACGAAGGCGTGGACCTACATAGCCCATTTTCAATACTAAAAGTCCTATATATATATATATATATATATATATATATATATATATATATATATATATATATATATATATATATATATATATATATATATATATATATATATATATATATATATATATATATATATATATATATATATATTCCGTCTGTGGAAATCACTTCAGCTTGCGAACGAAATAAAGTAGGTTCATAAAATTTTACTCAAATGTGGTATTGAAAATGGGCCAGGTAGGTCTATGTCTTCGTATAGCCCCCCCATATAACGGTAAAAAAAATCCCAAAATTTTATTTTTCCTTGTTTTTAGCCACCTCTAAAATATATCGCTTGTAAACTCCCCTTTCTTCTTTAAATAATAAGTTAATATACTGTGCGTGCTATTTTACGAATTATTCTCATTTTGCTACAACAAGCAGCTGTGTGTAAATTCCCTCGAAGATGGTGAATCTCAAAGAACCGAAAGTAAAACAAAAATTGATAAGATTACACATTGGACAAAAAACCCAAAACTGTCTTTAAGTATAAAAGACCATGCCACTCTCACAGATGATATCAGAACACAGAGAGTATTCAAACGAAAATAAACGAACAATCAATCAATTTTAGCCTGAAAATGAAGTGTATTCTATTGTTCGCAGCTTGTGTTGGCATTTTAGCTACTGCTTCCGTAACAGAAGCTCATCCGCAACGAGTTTATGTACAAAAATTGCCATATTATCCACCTCCCACTCAGGCACCTCAGCTTATGAGAGCTCGTCGTTCTCCCGATAATCCCGCAGCAAAGTAAGTAGTTTTGATTTCCGTGATCCTTTGGAGAAATTTTAAAATTTCCTCTTTTTTAAAGCACTGGTATCCAAATAAAAACCAACTCGGTGAGCAGTAACATATTGACAAGTCCTTCGAACAAATTGGACGGCACCGTAACCCAAAGTAAGACCTATTTTCCCAATGGACAATTTTCAGAATCCTCATCGGGTTCGTTGGACTGGAAGAACTCCCTGGGCGTTGGTGGCTCGCTGAGTCGTGACATTACCAAGGGTCACAGTGATACCTTTACCAAATCGTTGGGTGTCAACATCTTCAACAATGACCGAAACAGTGTCGATGCCTTCTATTCACAGTCAAACACAAAACTGAACAATGGTTTTGGTTTCAACAGAGAAGGTGGCTCGCTGAAATGGACCAACGAAGGTGGACATGGTCTGAATGCTGGTGTTACGCGTTTTGAAGGTTTCGGCAAACAGGCCTCGGTTGGTGGTCACACAAATATCTTCACTTCCAATGATGGTAATACCCGTTTGGATGCCTACGGCTCCGGTTCGAAGTGGTTGAATGGTCCCTTGGAAAATCATAGGGAGTTCAATTTCGGCTTTGGAGGAAGTCATGCTTTTAAGGGTTAATTTAACATATAGTTTTTAAGATTTTAAAAATAATAATTACGAAATAAAAAATATTTATTAGATTACATTTGAAAAATTATTGTATTGTCATTAGAATTACCCCTGGAACAATACTTATCAAAAATGGGTATTTTTTCCAGTTTTTCTTTATATTTTCTAACAGACGCAGTAGAAACTTCAATGGACCTCTCATCGAGGAAATTGACAAATTTAAAAAAGTATTATCGAGAAATTTGTACTGGCAAGAGAAATGCCTCTAAGGTATTTCGGTGTTTATTTAGCCTTTCGATAGCTGTACACTCCAACATTCATATTTTCTTATCCTAAGAAAACATCGAAAAAGAAAAAAAATAGCTTAAATTTGAGTAGATTGTATTACTTGGAATTAGCAGTATCTGCACAATTTGTGGGAAATCACTTATATTAAACTTCGAGGGAGATCGCTCCTTGTCTCCCTCGTTTTCGAAGGGGTGTAAAAATCGATCGACATTGAGTTAATTTTTCTCTTGCCGAGTACTCTTTGTCTTACCATTGTTGTATTTATATAGATGTGTATTTTCTCAATGACCAAACCAAAGATCACAACGTGGATTTTTAAAAAAAAAATCTTTAAAGATAAAAGAAAATCATTTCCAATGACCAAAAGACCACTAAACGTGGATTTTTAAAGAAAATCATTTCCAAGGACCAAAAGACCATTAAACGTGGATTTTTTAAAGAAAATCATTTCCAAGGACCAAAAGACCACTAAACGTGGATTTTTTAAAGAAAATCATTTCCAAGGACCAAAAGACCACTAAACGTGGATTTTTTAAAGAAAATCATTTCCAAGGACCAAAAGACCACTAAACGTGGATTTTTTAAAGAAAATCATTTCCAAGGACCAAAAGACCACTAAACGTGGATTTTTTAAAGAAAATCATTTCCAAGGACCAAAAGACCACTAAACGTGGATTTTTTAAAGAAAATCATTTCCAAGGACCAAAAGACCACTAAACGTGGATTTTTTAAAGAAAATCATTTCCAAGGACCAAAAGACCACTAAACGTGGATTTTTTAAAGAAAATCATTTCCAAGGACCAAAAGACCACTAAACGTGGATTTTTTAAAGAAAATCATTTCCAAGGACCAAAAGACCACTAAACGTGGATTTTTTAAAGAAAATCATTTCCAAGGACCAAAAGACCACTAAACGTGGATTTTTTAAAGAAAATCATTTCCAAGGACCAAAAGACCACTAAACGTGGATTTTTTAAAGAAAATCATTTCCAAGGACCAAAAGACCACTAAACGTGGATTTTTTAAAGAAAATCATTTCCAAGGACCAAAAGACCACTAAACGTGGATTTTTTAAAGAAAATCATTTCCAAGGACCAAAAGACCACTAAACGTGGATTTTTTAAAGAAAATCATTTCCAAGGACCAAAAGACCACTAAACGTGGATTTTTTAAAGAAAATCATTTCCAAGGACCAAAAGACCACTAAACGTGGATTTTTTAAAGAAAATCATTTCCAAGGACCAAAAGACCACTAAACGTGGATTTTTTAAAGAAAATCATTTCCAAGGACCAAAAGTCCACTAAACGTGGATTTTTTAAAGAAAATCATTTCCAAGGACCAAAAGACCACTAAATGTGGATTTTTTAAAGAAAATCATTTCCAAAGACCAAAAGACCACTAAACGTGGATTTTTTAAAGAAAATCATTTCCAAGGACCAAAAGACCACTGAATCGTTTTAGAATTTTACGCTGATCAAATATATATACTTAGTTGGGTCTAAAATTATTATTTCAATGAGTTACAAAAGGAATGACGAACTTAATATATATGGTGGAGGGTATGGGATGTATTACAATATAGGCTGGTTTTGCTATGGAAACCGTTTTATTAAAATTTTTTAAGTTGTTCATGTTGTTTTGTATTGATGTAAAACCATAGCCAACATACAACAGTTCTGATTCATTAGAATTATTCCAGGATTTTATATTTATTCTTCACTCAAGGGCATCAATGTATTTTCAACTTGATTTCTTTTAATCATTGATTTACAGGTAACTTACATTGGTGAAAATGTTAAAACAAACCACTTAACAGAATTCACCTAACATTTAACTCATGCAATAGAATCGTAACATAACTGTAGGTAACACTGTTTCTCGTAGTCGATAATAGCGATCTGCTAAAACATTTAAATAATATTTAACTCTGCTAACTACAGAGTGCCGTTAACAAACAGTTCAAACGCACAAAAAAGCAATGTATACTTTTAGGCGCATGTATGTGTGCTGCTTCCTTGATATGGTGTAGGTGTTTCAGAGACAGACATGCCTTGTGATACTTTTTTTTGCGGTTAGTGGCTTATAATTTATTGACAACTTTTCACCAAAATGCAAGCAAGTGCATGTCATTTTAACAATATTTTTTGTTATATTTCTCGTGCTCTTCCCTCGACACTCTCTTGCGCTGCTTGCCTTGCAATTCCGTTAAAATGCATTAAGTGTGCGTTCGGTTCAAAGTTTTGTGTATGGGAAAAGTCATGATTTTGATGCTTTTGATACCTTGGCTGATGATGGTGATGATGATGGTTTCTTTTCTCACGTTGATGTTTTTTGTTATTCTTTCCTTTTTTGTTGTTGTTGCTGCTGAAGTTTGATTTCGTTTTCCTTCTTTTTTTTCTCATTTCATATTTGTGCTGCTGCATTTTGACGATCTCTACCATGGCGCTTGAACATTTCTGTATGTGTTTGTGCGTTCGTGTGCGGGACAGGTTAATGGCTTTGATGTATTGGGTTTGCGAATCACGGAAATTGCAAAATTGGTAAAATCCTCGGAATCCCAAGTCACGTTATTACTCTGGAACAGTAAATGCAATAGTGGATGTAGTCAAGAGGTAAGTATGCAACTGAATGTGTAAGTGTTGGAGATGAAGGTTTTTTTGTTAGCGAGAGAATGAATGAATGTGTGTGTATAGGTGGAAATATTGAAATTGCTTGATGCAATAAAGTGAGTCAGCTTTGCAGCGGACATGTTAGTTTATTTAAACAAGAAAATTCAGACTCCCACACATACACACACATACTTGTTTTCATCCAACGATTTTAAACATTTTATTGAAAATGTCCGAGTAGCAATGGAGGAAAATTGTTTGGAGGAGCAAAACGCTGGGCAAAAAGTTTAAAATAATATTTTTTAAGAAGAAATATTTTCGAATATTCCCTGAAAATCATTTCAATAAAGTGGAAGAACTCTGACAACACTATGCGACAACATTTTTTTTTTGCAAAAACTACTGGAAATATCCAGCAGATTATGAAAGTAGAGCTTCAAATATAAGACTCGTATATCGGCGTTTAGAATTTTTACATCGTAAATTTAAATTTATAGAGGGAGAAATTCTCCAACCTACTTTTTTTAAATTTTGGGAATGAGATTCCTTGCAGTCCTTTAATTTTAGATATATATCCAGTCTATAACACTGTGCTACACGAAAATAATTACAGAAAAAATTTTGAGGTACCAGAAGGAGTAGACCGATATATCCCATTTTCACAACGAATCGTTTGTTAGTGGAAATAAAGTCATGTGTAAAAAATATAAAAAGAACCTGATGCTTATTTCGGATTTTATAAATGTTTTTGTTATTCAAAACTTTGACCCTCTGTGGGAAAGTATCAGAAGGAATGGTCCGATCTCTACCGTTTTTTTAACAGATCATGTATTGATGGAAATATTCAGATGTACCAAGCCTAAATGGAATCCGATGTTAATTTCGCGTTTTAAGAGCTTATTGGGTATTCAAAATTTCGACCTTTTGTGGGGGAAGTACCAGAAGGAGAGGACCGATATAATCCATCTTAAAGCCAGATCTTGTATTAGTAGAAATAATGGGATGTGCGAAATTTTAAGACTTATAGAGGAGGCACTTGATGCAGTGGACCGATATTGTCGATTTTCACACCTGACCTAGACCTTACGCAAATATTAGGATTTGCAAAGTTGGACCGAACCGGATTACTGCTTCTCTTTCTGTGCAGAAAATATATTTTTTTTTAAAAAATTTCGACCATTTGTGGGGGATTTACCAGAAGGAGTGGACAGATATATTCCATCTTAACACCAGACCTTGGGATAATATAAATATTGGGATGAGTGAAATTTAAAGACAAGCGGACTCTTACATCACATTTTATGACAGTTGCAATTATTCAAAATTTTGACATTTGTGGGGGAGGTGCTTGATGGAGTGGTCTGACATTGCCCATTTTCACACCTGACCTAGAACTGACGCAAATATTAAGATTTGCAAAGTTGGAGCAAAATCGGATTATACCTTCTCTTTCTGTGCAAAAAATATACATTTGGAAAATTTCGACGTTTTGTGGGGGATGTACCAGAAGGAGTGGACCGATATTGCCCATCTCCGAACTCGATCTAAGTTTGACAAAGATATTACGATGTACGAAGTTTGAACCAAATCGAATACTCCCTTCGAGATTTATCGTTCGCACCAGCCAGACAGACAGACAGGCGGACGGACATCGCTAGATCGACTTCAAATGTTCTGAAACGGATTTGATTTAAAGAGACCTAGGGTCTAAAACCGTTATTTCGACTAGGCACATTTTCACCCTCTGTAGCCATTTGGCTGAGGATATAAAAAGTCGGAAATAGCTTAAAATTATCGAATAAGTTCGAATTGGTCACCTTTGGCACGAATTATGACCTTCAAATGGAAAATGAAACCGTCACACGCTGCCCGAATGTTGCTCTGCGGTATTTTGGCTCATTCCCGACGAAGCGCTTGCTTGAGGTGATCGACACTTTGGTATTTTTTAGTGCCAACCCTGCTTTCCAAAATACTCCAGACACAATAATCCAACGAATTTGTATGCGGATATTTTGGTGGCCTGGAAATGAAGCGAGGAAGCTCATTTTGTAATCATTCTTGGGTGGCGCGTGCTGAGTGCGATGGTGCTGAGTCCTGTTGGAATGTCCAAGATCTGCGGCCAAAATGTTTGCGTCCCCAAGGTTTTAATACGTCCTCCACAATATTTTCGCGATAATATTTGGCATTTATTCTGATGCCACGGTCGATTAATACGAGCGGAGAATAGCAATTAGCTGTTATGGCGGCCCACAGCATCACCATGGCCGGCGCATGAGTTCTGGTGGCCAACCGAAGGTGCACATTTTCAGCTGACCTCTTTGGCAAGTAGACACGATCATTTTGTTTGTTTACAAACTGCTGGATAACGATGTTTTCTCTTCGGAGAAAACCAAATTCGGCAGTTCACCACTTTCGGCCAAGCGAAGCAACTCTTTAGCTCTTATGAGTCTATTTTCTTTTTGTTGCGGTGTAAGTTCTTGCTCTTTTTGAAATATCAATGGCTTTACCCCGAGCTCATTTTTCAAAATTTCCGAATGGAATATTCCGATATGATCAGCTCACGAGCCACTGCGACGCGGGTTTCGATCAAGTCCCCTTCTTTACTTTTCGAACCATTTCTGCTGATGTTGCTGTTTTCTTCCGTCCACTTCTTTGACGTATGGCTATGCTACCAGTATCACGATAACGAGCGATGGTACAAGACACAAAAGATTTATTCACATTTAAATACTGGAGTGCTCTAACGATGATGATTTTTATTATGGTAACCAAATTCCGAAAGACATTGTAAATTTTACTTGAATCGGGCATACATATCGTGTTTGGGGCATAACATACATGAAATCGATCGAAATATGTATAAAATGGGAGCTATACCCAAACCTCGACCGATTTCACTATAATTTGACAATACTATTTTTGTACCAAATTTAGGGACTAATACCGAATGTCATTGGAATCGGACATACGTGTCGTGTTTGGTGCATCAAATATGTGAAATCGTTCGAAAATATATATGGGATCTAACCCAAACCTCAACCGATTTCAATATAATTTGGCAAATTTTTTTTGGTACCAAATTTCGTCTCTCACTCCGAATTTTATTGGAATCGGACGTAAATATAGCATTGAGTGCATCAAATACGTAAAAACGGCCGAAAATATATATGGGAGTTATATCGAAATCTTAACCGATTTCAATATAATTTGGCAATTTTTTTTGTTCCAAATTCCGTTACGCATTCCGAATTTGGAGAGTGTATCTGCAATCGATCAATAGATATATGCATATAAGATCTACATTTCTGGGAGATACCTCCGATTCTGATGCTATATCTCTAATTTCAAGATATACCCTAAAATATATATACCCTATGTTTCTTTCAAGCGATGAACTATTTTACTTGGAAATTTTATGGAAAATCTGTTCAGCGGTTTTCGAGTTCATAAATTACAAACAAAACAGTTCTAAATGGGCGATATAGGTCCACGTTTTCATATTGCTCCCATATAACGGTACCTCCCGATATTCGGTATTTTGATGTTTTTATCAACAATAATCACCGGAATTGTTTCATATTTGGCATTTGAAGTTCGAAATGGATACTACAGCCGGAGATAGAAAATTTTCTGTGCAAGTCCAGGTCTTCGAAAAGGCCCCATATATCAGTACCTCCTTATATTCGGTATTTTGACGATTTTAGGTACAATACTCACCGAAATTGTTTGAGATATCGTATTTGAAGTTCGTAATGGAAGTTACAGCCTGTGACAGAAAATTATCTATGCAGGTCCAGGTCTTCGTATAGCTCCTATATAACGGTAACTTCCTATGTACGGCATTTTGATGATTTTGGCCATATTATTCACCGTTTATTTCAAGTTTCGAATTTGAATATGGTAATGGCTTGTGACAAACAATGCCTATGTAGGTGCACATCGTACAGGCCCTAATATAACGAATATATTCTGTATTTTTAAAATTTTAACAGGATTTTTTAAGGATTTTATTTTTTGAAAATTTCCAAATGGTGGAGGGTATTCAAAATTCCGCCCGGCCGAACTTACCGCTTTTTAACTTGTTTTTAATTAGAATTAAAAAAAAACATAGTTCCGCTTTTAAGGTCATTAAAATGTTGTTTTCAATAATCTACGATTTTAGCTTACAGTCCTTAAAAAAATATATATTTCAAAATCCCGGATCATGATAACTCTTGAAATATTGAATATTATAACATCTAAGGCTCTGAAATTTCCTGGGCATTTTCAAAATTCACTGTAACATCTCAGAAAGACCCTGAAAAAAAATTAAAAAATTCTGAAAATTATTTTAATGAAAGTATTTATTTTATATAGTGATTTTTTAGAATCCTCCCGAAAAGATATGGGCCTAGCAATAGCATCAAACGGCCATTAAACAAGTTTACCGATCACAAAATTATTTTCCTCCATTTATCCATGTTTCTTTTTTGATCAGCCTTTAAATAGTTTTACGGATCACGAGAAAGTACTCCTCCATCTTCTCTACCTCCATTAATCCACTATTTTTATACCCTCCACCATAGTATGGAGGGAGTTTATCATTCCGTCCGTCTTTTCGTCTCTCCGTTTGTGGAAACCACTATAGTTTCCGAACGAAATGAAGTCGGTTGATAAAATTTTACTAAACTGTGTATTATGTCTGCAGGACTTTTGGTATTGAAAATGGGCCATGTAGGTTCACGTCTTCGTATAGCTCCCATATAACGGTACCTTCCCAAATTCGGTATTTTGATGATTTTAGCGCATTATTTACCGGAATTGTTTCAAATTTGGTATTTGAAGTTCGTAATAGATAATTCGGCTTAGGACAGAAAATGGGCCATGTAGGTCCATGTCTTCGTATAGCCCCCATATAACGGTACCAGCCGATATTCGGTATTTTGATGATTTTAGCGACATTATTTACCGGAATTATTTCAAATTTTGTATTTGAAGTTCGTAATGGATACTACAGCCTATGCCAGAAAATCGTCGGTGCAGGACCACGTTTTATAACCCCCATGGTACCACCCTATATTTTGATGATTTTAGCTACATTATAAACAGACTTTTTCAAGTTTCGCATTTGAATATTGTAATATTCAAAGTTGTAATATTCATATAGACCCTAATATACGGCTACATTCGGTATTTTTAAGATTTTAACAGAATTTTTAACGGATTTTTTTTGAAAAAATGTTGAATTTGTACCAAATTGTGGAGGGTATTCAAAGTTCGGCCCAGCCGATCTTACAACCAAATTAGGCCTGAAAATAAGTATGCCAAATTTGATCGAAATCGGTTCAGACATAGCTATAGCTCCCATATATATTGTTCATCCGATTTGTTATTTTTGTCCTCCGCAGCCGTTATATGCACTCTGTAACAACGATATTCTGGGGAAAAATAGCAAATACAGCTCAGAAATACATTTGCTAAATTTTATCGAGATCGGTTCAGATTTGGATGTAGCTCCCAAATATAACTTCGTCCGATTAGCCTTTACAGCTTTTTTCTTCTTTTCAATTAAATTTTTTTTAAATGAACTGCAATTTTCTTCTCCTTTTTCTTCATTTCTTTTCATTGCAGAGTTTATGTGCCGCTCCCATGCCGCAAACATTACAACGCCTCTCCACAATCGTCCAATGCGTACTTAACGTTCTGGAATGTCCGGTTTGTCGTGACACAATCACTCCACCCGCCATGCAATGCCAAAATGGTCATTTGTTGTGTGTCGAGTGTCGTATTCGAGCTGAAAATTGTCCCGTTTGCCGAGATCGTTATTATCCACGGCCGGCTTTAATTGCTGAACAACTCCAAACGGCCATAACGAGTGCCTTCGATTTATGTCGCAACGAAGATAAAGTGCGTCAGAAAATCTTTGGACGCCATAATAGACAATTGCAGATGGTTAAGACCACACTGGAATGTGTTGCCTTAAAGAGGCAACTTCATAAATCCCCGGAATGGTCGTCATTGGCGACCATGTCATTGATGCCAGAGAGGACCCGAGTCCAGAGGTCAATGGTGGAGGTGGTTTCGTCGGAGGGAAAACATAAAACAGATATGTCTCAGAGCTCGCAACGAAGCAAACGAATGGCAACGAATGGGCGCTGCAATAAATTGCTAACGAAACTGTTCAATTTCAAGGCATATTCAATGGAAAATCTAACAAATAACATCGATACAAATGCAAATGCTGTCAGTGACACGGTCAACCGATCAATATTATCCGGGTTAGAAGAAGCTTATCAAGTCAAACGAGGAGGAGGAGGATGTGGGGGACTCCAGGAACAATGTGAACTTGCAACAGCCAAACATCAGCTAAACACAAATCAATTTCAGGGAGAAGATTTTATGGCAACAACTGTTGAACGACAATGTCAGCCAGCCCCCGGGACAAGGCAGAAACAACCATTCGAACACCAAACGCATCCAACAAATTGCAACAATGATGTGAACATAAATTCAAACACTGATTGTCGTAGCAAACAAATACTTTCGAGGAGCAGCAGGCATTTTTCATTATCGTCAAGTGATTTAACAATGGAGCAGACAGCAGCAACAACAACAACAATAAAATTTCCGCCAATGACGAGAACTAAATCTATGGCAATAATAACCAATGAAGTTGCAATCCAACCGTCGAGTTGTCTCTCCAACACGGCACCCATATTTTCTCCTTCTCTCTTTCAAAACAAAACCTCACCAATTTGGTTTCAACGTCGACCTTTTCCCAAACACTATGAACAGACCATTCGGAACATAGCTGCCAGGCATTGTCAGCTGAATTTGAGAAAAGATAGTCCCTTGTCTTTAGCCAGCAAATTGTATCACCATAGCGATAATGAAGATGATGCCATCTGCGAGGGCGATAATATTTCTTCAACTCCATCTTCGACTAATCCCACAACACCTTCAACAATTTCCCTAAAATCCTTGAGTTGATTTTAGGCGTAGTCGGTGGTGTTATTTGGGAATTTTCGCAGCCGCCTACCTTTGTGGCAAAGATGTATCCTTTCAGAGGAACCGTAAACTTTAGTCGCTATTTGAGGTTGGTGATAATATCAAACTGATAAACGAAAGGGATTCCTTCTTTTTTTTTTTTGGTAGATGTGTTGAGATGTTTTTGTTTCCTTTAAATGAGTATTAATTAATGTTAATTTTGTTGTTGTTGTTGGTAATATATTTGCATCTTGTATATAGTGTATGTTTATACTATTTATAAATAGAATAATTAAAAAGAAAAATAAATAACTGTTTACTTTTTCATTGGAAATCGCAAGGTTTGGGGTGGGAAATTCCATGTGAAGTTGAGAGCAAAGAGTAGGTAAATAAGCAAAGTTGTGGAATTGTCGATTTTCGAGTGAAGATCAGCCATAAGCATTGCAAAAGCTACAAATACATCCGAAAAAAGTCACAGTTTGGTGCCGTTGAATACTAAATACTGACATTTTTATACCCTCGTATCGTATAAAAACTGAAAAATTTTCTGATTTTTCAGTTGCTCTACAGGTCGCAATTACAGACCAATCGACTAGGAATTTAGCAGGGCTTGAGCTTAAGGCTGGGCAGAAGTCTTCCAATTTTGATGGCAATCGGGCAATATTTAGTGGGTAAAATAGGCCATAACATTTGTGTTAAGTAAAAGCCAAATTTCCCATTAAACCTCGAATATTTTTAATCCCGGCGAAATCACAAATAGACGAACAGTTCTGATCGTTACGTAGATGCTGATAGTAAATATATCGAATATATATAGCGACATATACACAATGTTTATATACAAAGGAAGGCGATGTCAGCTAGAAGGCTTATATCTCAAGAATGACTGGATCGATTCTGAGAAATTTGTAACATTTTTTATTTTTTCATATTTTGTATCGCATGCGATTTTTTCAATTTGACTTAATATATTGAAGTGTATATTTTGTAAAGCGAAGTACACTTTTAAATTTTTGGTTAAGCAAGTAAATATTTTGAGAGAAACTCAAAAAACAATAGGTCTCTGACCCTTACTTCGTGAAAAATTTGATGATCAGTAAATTTCTTTTTGCGATGATCGTACAATATTAAAGGGGTTGAAATGGACAAAATAGTGAACAATGTCCTCATATTGCAGTTGCTCTACAGGCCGCAATTATAAACCAATCAACGCGGAATTTTGGATGGAGTTAGAGTTTAGGGCTGGACAGAAGCTTACCAATTTGAACTGTCATCGGTCAATATTTAATGGATAAAACAAACCATAACTTTAATGTCGAAAAATACGAAAATTTCCACAAAACCGCGAATATTTTTAATCTCGGCCAAATCACAAATTGATTAGAAGATCACCACTGACCATTACAGTGATGCTGATAGCCTACATATCGGTTATGTAGCGACATAGGCACAATTTTCACTAATTTGTAATGGGGTCTTGCCAGAAAGGGGTAAAATCTAAGAAAATCGCGTAAAAATCTGCCAACGAAAAAGTGATAATTTTTTGTTATATTTTTTCAATTATTGCCATATTTTTTATCGCATGCGATATTTTCAATTTGAATTACAGTTTTGAATTGTACATTTTCAAAAACTTTTCTACACCCTGCAACATTGTGTGTTGAGGGTGTTATATACAGGTCACAATTATTGTCTGATCCTAACGAAATTTGGCATAAGGGTAGGTTTAGGTTCAGAATTAAATCCTATTATTTTTGAAGATATACATTCGGACAGAGGCTATACAGGTCCCAATTGAAAATCAATCGACACGAAATTTTGGAGGTTAAGGACAGGGAATTTGTCGAGCATTTTGGATGATCATTGGATTATATTTAGTTGTAAAATTGACCACAATTTTGGTGTGAAATTGTTTTGAATACCTGACAACACGACGTAGTGAGTAAATATTGGGCAAATGTCCTCGGTCAAATGCCTAAAGATAACACCTGGGCAGGGCCCTATGAGATTATTTCAAAAACGAAATCTTTCAAAATGGATTTGGACATAAGGGGACTTGTAACTTATTGTAGTGTTGTTGGGTATCACATGGTCGGTCCCGCACGACCATAGCCTTTGCTTACTTGTTTATTATTGGAAATCGCAGGTCGATTTTTTTCTGCCAAATATTTCTGCCAAATATTTCGGCCTTATTTTGCTCTATACTTCGCAATTAATTAAAATTTGATACAGACATTTTTTTCGAACTAAGCTCATTTTTGCCTCAAAGAGTACGTAAATAAGCAAAATTTTCAAATTGTGGATTTTGGAGTGAAGATCAGCTACCAATACATCCGGAAAATGTGACAGTTTGGTGCCGTTGAATACTGACATTTTTTATCAGGGTCAAATAAGTGTGCGAGGGTGAAATTACGTACTTAAAAACCTACTAAAAGTACTAAGTGGTTGTAAATTGTGTTATATACCTGCTACTATAAATTACATCAGAATTCGATTATAAGAACTTCGTACGGTGAATTTCAAAACAGTACAATTTTACTCTAATGAAGAAAATACAACATCTGGACACTTTTTATACCCTACACCACAAGGTGGTCAAGGTATTATGTCTTTGTGCATTCGTTTGTCACAGACAAAAGGAAACGAGATAACCCCATAGTTCCTTTTGATGATCTGCATTGAATCACATTCTGAGTCGATTTATGCATGTCCGTCCGTCCGGCTGACTGTCTTTCCGTCCATCCATGTATTTTTGTAAACAAAGTACAGGTCGCATTTATTGTCCGATCCAGATGAAATTTTGCACAGATCATTTGTTTGGCTCAAGTACGAACCCTATTGAAACTGGAGATAATCACTCAAAATTTAGATGTAGCTCCCACATATATATCCGTCCGATTTGCCTTTTATTGTGCATCAAACGTGTAATATCAGCCCGAAAAATATGGAATTTTGCACATACAACCAAATTAGGCCTAAATCGGAAATCGGTTCAGATATAACTATAGCTCCCACATATATTGTTCATCCGACTTGTTATTTTTGTTCTCCGCAGCCGTAATATACAATCTGTAACAACAATATTTGGGGAAATATATCAAATACAGCTCAGAAATGCATTTGCTCAATTTCATTGAGATCGGTTCAGATTTGGATATATGTCCCCTATATAATTTCGTCCGATTTACATTTTATTGTGCACCAAATGTCTAATATTTTTCCAAATGGGATGAAATTTGACACTTACGACCGAATTGAGTCTAGAAGCTTGTATGTCAAATTTGATCGAAATCAGTTCAGATATAGCTATAGCTCCCATATATATTGTTCATCCGATTTACTTATTTTTGTCCTCCGCAGCCGTAATATGCACTCCGTAACAAGAATATTTAAGGAAATATATCAAATACAGCTCAGAAATATCTTTGCTAAATTTTATCGAGATCGGTTCAGATTTGGATATATGCCATATATAACTTGATCCGATTTAATTTTATTGTGCACCAAACGTCTAATATTTGCCCAAATGGGAGGGAATTTGGCACTTACGACCGAATTGAGTCTAGAAGCTAGTATGTCAAATTTGGTGAAGATCGGTTCAGATATAGCTATAGCTACCATATATACTGTTTATCCGATTTGTTATATTTGTTACCCACAGCCGTAATATGCACTCCGTAAAAACGATATTCAGGGAAATATATGAAATACAGCTCAGAAATATATTTGCCAAATTTTATAGAGATCGGTTCAGATTTGGATATAGCTCCCATATATAACTTCGTCCGATTTACAATTTAATTGTGCACCAAACGTTTAATATTTGCCCAAATTGGATGGAATTTGGCACTTACGACCGAATTAGGCCTGAAAAAAAGTCTGCAAAATTTGATCGAAATCGGTTCAGATATAGCTATAGCTCTCATATATATTGTTCATCCGATTTGTTATATTCGTTACCCATAGCCGTAATATGCACTCCGTAACAACAATATTCAAGGAAATATATGAAATACAACTCAGAAATATGTTTGCCAAATTTTATAGAGATCGGTTCCGATTTGGATATAGCTCCCATATATATCTTTATCCGATTTCAAATTAATTGTGCACCAAATGGGCAATACAAGTCCAAATTTAAAAGATACAAATGCTTCGACATATTTAGTCCTTTGAACTTTAAATTATAATCATAGTGTGTATGATTGAATTCTCCATAAAAACTTTTAATGGTTATGCGGAGCTCTACTAAATTAGCAAAGTGGTGTAGGGTATCATAAAACCGACCCCGTCCGACTTTAAGACTTTCTTTACTTGTTTATCATCAGAGTTGTACAATGTTCGCAATTGGCACCGAAGGACATGATTTCGACGACAAAAATGTCACCATATATTTTTGAGAAAAAATATAATATACATTTCTTTTCATGTAGTTCGGAAAAAATAATTAATTTTCCCTTGCAAAGAAGCCCTTGTAAAATATAATTAAAATCTCAAAGCCATAGAATAATGACATCTTGTTACCGGGATCTTTGATTACAAAACGAAAACAAATTCATTAACTGCATTAAATCATGTACTTCACCTTTGCATTGCAGGGCCGTGCCGAGCCGCGCGATGCATTGCAATTCAATGCCATGCATCTTAATAAACCGTTACATTAATTAATTTCCACTAATTTATATTCACTATTCCGCATTAATTGACAATATTTCTACGTTAAGGCTACACGACACCGCCACCACACCAAGCAACCAACCATCCGCGGTATTTAAATTATCCATCGATGGTGGGTGGTGGGGTGAGGGGTACGGCCTTTGGCAGTGTATACTCTTAATGTCAATAGATCAATTAAAATTAAATTAAAACTAAGAAATGTAGCTGTTTCCTTCCAAACATAATGAAGATGAATTAGAAATGTATAATCCGGCTATGCAAACGGAATCATGGTGAGAGAGTTGGAGGCGGCAATGCCACCAGAAAGCCAACCGCAATACGACGCCAAAGAACGATGACAAACTATGAGGAATCACAGCATTGTGTGCGAGAGAGAGAGCGAGAAGTTTGCATAATGGAAAGCAATTAAAAAGCCACCAAATGGAAATGCATTTTGCCAATGGCTAGAAGCGAATTGAAAGAGTGGCCTAAGCAAAGAGTTTTATAAGAGAAACATTTGAACCATACATTTGGTATTTTAGTTCATTTTAATTTATGACAGCAGGTGAAAAATAACACATGCATAACATCCTAACAATAGTTACCAACTAACACTCAATATCAGCCATTACCTACCACACTACTCTCTAACAATACCAACACAACATCACCAACTTTCAACCCCAGCAATGTTACCCAAGCAACGCAATAGAACGACGAACAATTCAACCACAATATGCAATGCTTACACCGTGTCTCGTGAATTAGAATATCATAACATCGTATGAGAAATAATTCTCATTGACTTGGTTGTGGTGGTAACATATAGAGTTTTCGTTTAGGTGGATAGAACACCATAAGAACCCACCTTTCCGCGGCATAGCTGTTTATACCGACGGTTCAAAGATGGAGTGTGGTACGGGAGCTGGTGTCTTCTGCGATACACTTAATGTTCGTGAATCCTACAAGCTTGGAAACAACTGTAGCGTATTTCAGGCGAAAATCTTTGCGGTCAAAAAAGGCCACAGACCTGCTGGTCATGAGGAGCACTGAGGACAGCGGTCCGGTGACTATTTATGTCGATAGTCAAGCGGCACTGAAGTCCTAAAATTCCTTTACTATCAAGTCTAGGGCTGTTTTGAACTGCAGGGAAGCCTTGGAGAAGACTGGGTTGTCCATCAAGCTCTGCAGACGAATTGGCCAGGCTAGGATCCGAATCAACTACAATTGAAGTAGACAACTCGGTTAAACCACCACTGTGCCATTTCCTACAGGTCATTCACAGACATTACTCTGAGAGAGTCCAACAAAAATGGCTGGACGAAGTGGGATGCACCATCTCCAAAAGAATCTGGCCCACACTCCCAGACAAGAGAACAAGTTCGTTGATGTCATTGTCAAAACCTTATTTAAAACTTGTGGTGGGTATCATTACAGGTCATTGTAAGGTGACGACTATGACCTCGAAATAGGACAGCTTCGACATTGACTACTGTAAGACTAGTGGGAGAACTAGTGTCACGTTATCTGTCTTCTTTTTCTAACACTGACCCTATAATAATCTTTCAATTACCCAGAAGATTCAAGTGACTAAAGACGACACGGCAAACTCCTCAGCCGTTGATCATACTCTACAACTCTATCTCTTATCTTCACCTCTTCTACCAACCACTTTTTCCTCTTTTCTTAACATTCTCCTAGGATGAACACAGTGGACCTATAGGTCTCTGAGTGGAGCGGTTGGCATATGGTAACCGCGCGTCTTTTACCCTAACCTAACCTAGGTGGATAGAACAGGCTTGTTACAGCAGAGGGTTTGCGTTGAGAGTAGTAGATGCTGTAATGTCGAAAGCGTTGACCCGTCCTCAATCTAACAGAATATTAACCTGGTAATTTTTTATATCCTCCACCATACCAAAGAGGGTATATTAACTTTGTCATTCCGTTTGTAACTCCTCGAAATACTCACGTAAGACTCAACAAAGTATATATATTCCTGATCAGCGTAAAATTCTATGTCGGTTCAGCGATGTCGGTCTGTCTCTTTGGGCCAAATCCGTTTCAGAACATTTGGAGTCGATCTAGCGATGTCCGTCCGTCTGCTTGGCTGGTGCGCACGCTAACTCTCGAAGTGAATATTCGATTTGGTCCAAACTTGGGAAATCGTAATATTTTTGTCGAACTTAGATCGAGTTCGGAGATGAGCAATATCGGTCCACTTCTTCTGGTACCTCCCCCACAAAAAGTCGACATTTTTAAAATATATATTTTTTGCAAAGAAAGAGAAAAGATAATCCGATTTCGCTCCAACTTTGCAAATCCTAATATTTGCGTCAGTGCTAAGTTGGGTGTACAGTATCGGTCCACTCCATCAATACTCCCCTACAAATGGTCAACATTTTGAATAATTACAACGCTCATAACATGTGATGTAAAAGTCCGATTGTCTTCAAATTTCACACATCCCAACATGGTCTGGTGTTAAGATGGAATATATCGGTACACGCCTTCTGGTACCTCCCTCACTCAAGGTCGAAATTATGAATATTCATTAAGCTCATAAAAAGCGAAATTGACATATGATTCCATTCAAGACTTGGAACATCCCAAAATTTTCATCACATCAATCGGACGTGGCATCAGAATAAATACCGAATATTATCGCGAAAATATTCTGGAGGGAGTATTAAAGCTTGGGCACGCAAACATTTTGTCCGCAGACCTTGTACATACGTTGGACTATTGTGTCTGGAGTATTTCGGAAAGCAAGGTTGGGACTAAAAAATACTAAAGTGTCGATTACCTCAAGCAAGCGCTTCGCCGGGAATGGGCCAAAATGCCACAGAGTAACATTCGGGCAGCGTGTGACGGTTTCATTTACCGTTTTAAAACCATAATTCGTGCCAAAGGTGACCAATTTGAACAAATATAAACTTATTTTAAAATTTGATGCTATTTCCGACATTTTTTGCTTTCATTCAATAAAACTTAAAAAAAATGTAAAAATTATGGCGTTTTACTTTGTTGCCGATTTTTGTAATCTCACCCGGTATATGCAGCTATATCTGCAATGAATGAAAGTCAACCCTGTTCTGGCGATATATTTGACATAACTAACAAAATATGATTCCCAATTTTGTATAGCAGCACCCATCGAATTGAACCTCAGTTATATTTTCAATAAACGCATAAAATGGAATAGAAGAAGTAATTATTGCAGTCAATATTGTATAATTTAGCTCTTGGATACATTGACAAACCAGTTGTTTTGCCTCTCTCTATGTCATCTTGTTTTCATTTTTTTTACCATCGACTGAGGCCACTGCTGATGCTGATGAAGAAGTCTTTGATAAAAAAGGGACGGCCCCATAGAAAACGTATTCAATTAACACCCAGAACAAAGTGCAAAGTTACAAAATTAAAAGTGATTCCCCCCTCCCCTCGTTTTCTTATTGATAAGGCAATCTACGACAGCGAGGCTACAAGGACTTCAAGTGAAAAATCCTTGCAATGAAATTTCTTATTGCAATTTTCTCAAATTAGAACACTGATTAAAAAATGAAGAGAGAGAGAGAGAGGCTTTGTAAATATTCCAAGGATGACTGAAGATAATGAATAAATAAGGACATAAACGATGAAGCATAAAAAGAAGGGAAATGGAAGGAAGCAAGAAATGAAGAAAATATTGTGGTGCAACAACAGCTAGAAAATGAGTTGGGTTAATGTTTCTGGAAATTGCTATCACTTGCAGGGTGAGACTTTTCAATCACATTGACACTTTGTTAACAGAGTTAATAGGCAAAGTTCCTGAAAAGAGTGTTAATGTTTTTGAAGAGAATTTTTTCAAGATTTTAATTAGGGAAATAGCTTTAATATCTTAGAGGCTCATACTGGCGTAAAAAAAACAAGTAAAAAAGCAGCTAAGTTCTGCCGGGTCGAACTTTGAATGCCCTCCACCATTTGGAACGAATTTGGAAATTTTCAAAAAATAAAATCCGTTACAAATTATGTTAAAATCCTAAAAATACCGAATAAAGCCGTTACATGCTTTGTTTGTCATAAGCCATTGCCATATTCAAATTCAAGACTTGAAATAAACGGTGAATAATGAGCTAAAATCATCAAAATACCGTATATAGGGAGGTGCCGTTACATCGGAACTATACGAAGACCTGGACCTGCATAGCCAATTTTCTGTCACAGGCTGTAGCATGCGTTACGAACTTCAAATACGAAATCTCAAACAATTTCGGTGAGTAGTACCTAAAATCATTAAAATACCGAATATCAGGAGGTACCGTTATATGGGGGCTATACGAAGACCTGGACCTGCCTAGACAATTTTCTGTCACAGACTGTAGTTCCCATTACGAACTCTAATTACGTAATTTGAAACTTCTCCGGCAAATAATGTCGCCAAAATTATCAAAATACCGAATATCGGGAGGTACCGTTATATGAAGGCTATACGAAGACCTGGACCTGCCTAGACAATTTTCTGTCACAGACTGTAGTTCCCATTACGAACTCTAATTACGTAATTTGAAACTTCTCCGGCAAATAATGTCGCTAAAATCATCAAAATACCGAATAACGGGAGGTACCGTTATATGGGGGCTATACGAAGACCTGGACCTGCCTAGACAATTTTCTGTCACAGACTGCAGTTCCCATTACGAACTCTAATTACGTAATTTGAAACTTCTCCGGCAAATAATGTCGCCAAAATCATCAAAATACCGAATAACGGCAGGTACCGTTATATGGGGGCTATACGAAGACCTGGACCTGCCTAGACAATTTTCTGTCACAGACTGCAGTTCCCATTACGAACTCTAATTACGTAATTTGAAACTTCTCCGGCAAATAATGTCGCCAAAATCATCAAAATACCGAATAACGGGAGGTACCGTTATATGGGGGCTATACGAAGACCTGGACCTGCCTAGACAATTTTCTGTCACAGACTGTAGTTCCCATTACGAACTCTAATTACGTAATTTGAAACTTCTCCGGCAAATAATGTCGCCAAAATCATCAAAATACCGAATAACGGGAGGTACCGTTATATGGGGGCTATACGAAGACCTGGACCTGCCTAGACAATTTTCTGTCACAGACTGCAGTTCCCATTACGAACTCTAATTACGTAATTTGAAACTTCTCCGGCAAATAATGTCGCCAAAATCATCAAAATACCGAATAACGGGAGGTACCGTTATATGGGGGCTATACGAAGACCTGGACCTGCCTAGACAATTTTCTGTCACAGACTGTAGTTCCCATTACGGACTCTAACTACGTAATTTGAAACTTCTCCGGCAAATAATGTCGCCAAAATCATCAAAATACCGAATATCGGGAGGTAACGTTATATGGGGGCTATACGAAAACCTGGACCTGCCTAGACAATTTTCTGTCACAGACTGTAGTTCCCATTACGAACTCTAATTACGTAATTTGAAACTTCTCCGGCAAATAATGTCGCCAAAATCATCAAAATACCGAATATCGGGAGGTAACGTTATATGGGGGCTATACGAAGACTTGGACCTGCCTAGACAATTTTCTGTCACAGACTGCAGTTCCCATTACGAACTCTAATTACGTAATTTGAAACTTCTCCGGCAAATAATGTCGCCAAAATCATCAAAATACCAAGGTACTGATATGTGGGGCCTATACGAAGACCTGGACCTGCATAGACAATTTTCTGTCACAGACTGTAGTTCCCATTACGAACTCTAATTACCTAACGTGAAACTTCTCCGGCAAATAATGTCGCCAAAATCATCAAAATACCGAATATCGGGAGGTACCGTTATATGGGGGCTGTATGAAGACGTGGACCTGCACAGACAATTTTCTGTCAGAGGCTGTAGTATTCACTACGAACTTCAAATACCAAAGTACTCCTTGTGTGGAATCTCGGACAATTTCATTAAAATGTGTGACAACAATCATCTGAATATCGGGAGTTACCGATATATGGGGGATATACGGTATCATGGAAATATATAAACAATTATCTTTCAGGGTGGAAATACTCCATGTGTAGAATTTCAGAAAATTCTATTGAAAAAATGTGGGTATAATCATCAAAATACCGAATATGAGTGGTACCTTTATATGGGGGCTATACGATATCGTAAATGGATATCGAACTTGACATGCCTGTACACAAAAGAACGATGTGTGCAAAATTCGCTTTGACTCTAGCGTGATTACAACTGACGGACAGACGGACGTACGGACAGGGCAAAATCGTCTTAGCCGACATGATCCATAGTTTGTACAATTGATTCTGCATGTAACCCATCGGACTGCAAAATAAAACTATATTTAAATTTTGCGAAATAAAATATTTGAGGCCCTTTCTGTGTGGACCTAAAATTGTTTGGCCTGGGAACCCAAAATGCATGCGGGATTTTGGGTTCCAGAATACTATACCACCACCTAGAATTTTCTACTTCCCAGATTGGCTGTTGCACAGTGTATTTCATTTAACAAATATTATTCCCAAACATTAAAACATAAACCCGTGTTCCCAATACCCATACCCCATTATTTACTCAAAATCATTGTGTCACTTATTCACAGCATTTTTCAATTACAAGACACCGATGTGAAAAGCTCTAGCCGAATAGAACAAAAGTAACAACGGCAAAAAAAAAAACGAACACAAAATCAAACAGAAACGTTGTTGTCACACCAATGGAGACTTTGATAGCAGCTACCAGTCATCACCACAGCTTTTGCTGCTGGTATTGGCATCAAATATTGAAAGTGTTGATTACATGTTGGAAACTCGATTAAGTGGTAATAATAGAGTAATGGATGCTGTCACGGAAACGGAAATGCAAACGTCACATAACAGCGGCTACTAATGACAACAAGAGTACCACTTCTGCGTCTCTGCCTCTAGCTCGCCAACGACTCGAAACGCCCATTTACCATGGAAAGGGAAGCAACAAAAGAAAAAAAAAACGGAGAAGAGACTATGAAGACATTACAGCAAGTGTAGGAAAGAACGAACAGCGTAAGACATGCAACGGGGTCAAATGTGCATTCTTTGGAGGCAAGGCGACACACAACTGGTCGTTATCAAATAATGCCAACAACAGCAACATTTATAGCAAAATAATCGTTGCAAAGGAATAAAAAAAAAATACTCGATGTTGAATTTAAAAAAACAAGGAAGGACCACCTCGGAAGAGTCATAGAGACTGAATTTTTAGACATTGAGAATAGATAAAAATAGAGAATGCTAATGGTGTCAAAAAATTAATGGAGGGCTCGGAAAAATCATTGAAGGAAAATGTAAATTTTTGTTAAAAAAAATATCAGACATTTGTTTGAAAATATTTTAATAGTTTTCATACTGATTTTTAGGGAACTAAAGTAAAATGAAGAATTTAAACGTCTTATTTTGTAAATTAAAAAAAGTATTGTTTCAACCGTTCCCTATATCTTGAGGAGCATATCTATGTGTGTTCCTCCCTTAGTTTATGTTAATTTACATCTCTCTGTGGGTCAAAATATTGAGATTTGGGATCCAAATAAAAGCCTATATATTTTTATACCCTACAATACTATGTGTTGAGGGTATTATAAGTTTGATGTGGCCAAAAATTATGTAACACCTCGAAATATTGGTTTCCCGCATAGGAAAGTATATATGGATCTTCCTATCTCACCGAGAGGAGTCGATCTAGCTATGTATGTCCTATGTCCGTCCGTATGTCGGTCTGTCCATGTTAATTTGTAATCAAGCTACAGGTAGCAATTATGAACCGATCCTTACGAAATTGAAAATGGAGGTGGGGGTATGGTCAGAATAGAACCAAATTGTTTTTGGAGATGATCGCACGATATTTAGGTGTTGATCCAAAAACAGAATAATTTTCTGATTTTGCAGTTGCTTATAGGCTACAATTATTAACCAATCGACGCGAAAATTTACATTGAGTTAGAGTTTGAGATTGGGCAGAAACCTACCAATTTGACCATCGGACAATAATTAACGGATAAAATAGACCATAACTTTTATGTAAGAAAATAGGAATATTTCCACTAAACCGCGAATATTTTCAATCCCACGAAATCGGATATATAGCAAAATAAGTACAATATATATGTAAATGAATTGATCTTATTTATTCTGCTTATAAATCAAGAACGGCTGGGCCGATCTTCACAATTCCCATCAATTCGAAATGGTCTCTTGCAGGAAAACGAAAAAATCTAAGAAATTTTTTTTTTTTTCAATTTTTGTCATATTTTTTATCCCATGCGATTTTTTCAATTTGACTTAAAGTTTTGAATTGTAAATTTTCTAAATGTTTACACCCCTAACACTACATTTTGAGGGTATTATATGCATATCGCAATTATCGTCCCATCCTCACGAAATGGACTAAAAAAATATTTTTTTCTATTTTTGCAGTCGCTCTATAGGCCACAAAGGAAAACTAATCGACTCGGAATTTCGCATCAGAAGAGAGTTAAGACAGGGAAGAAGTCTAGCATTTTTGATGACCATTGGATTATATTTAGCTGTAAAATGGACCACAACTTCCATGTAAAATTGTTTTGAATACTTAACAAAACTACGGAGTGCGTAAATATTGGCCAAATTCTCCGGGTAAAAAAACTAAGGGCAACCTCTCGGGAGGTTCTTTGACATTATTTCAAAAACGAAATCTTCCAAAAAGGATTTGGATATAAGGGTACTTCGAGCATATTGTAGTGTTGTAGGGTATCACATGGTCGGCCCCGCACGGCTATAGCCTTTGCTTACTTGTTGTATATGATCTCTAAATATTTAGGAGTAATGGACTAACATAGGACAGACAATAAGTTATAGTATGTCCTTAAAGAAAAACTGTATACCTAAGAGAATGGTACTCCTGCATAAACATGTTAGTAGTATAACATAACGAGAATCGGCTAACTTTTAAGAATTTGGCTCATATCCTACATTTATATTTGGAATAAAAAACTCCTTCTCATTTCAAATAGGATACCAATGTTGTTCCTTATTGTTAAAGAAATGTTGTTCCTCATCGGCCGGACCGAACTTTTTATACCCTCCAACATTTTGATGAACTTGAAATAAAATAATTAATAAATAAAATAAAAAAAAAAGTAAAAACAAGTTTAGAAGAATTTGAAAATTTTTAACAAAAATAACATTTACCAAAAATTCTCTTAAAATCTTAAAAATACCGAATATAGCCGTTATATTTTTATATTCTCCAAATAAAAAAAAATAATAATAATAATAATAATAATAATAAATTAATTAATAAATAAAATAAATAAATAACTAAAATAAAAAAAGTAAGTTCGACAAGGCCGAACTTTTTATACCCTTGGAACTAATTTGGAAATTTTCAAAAAAATAACATTCCCCAAAAATTCTGTTAAAATCTTACAAATACCGAATATAGCCAATGTAATGGGGTCTATACGAAGACGTAAACCTGCATAGGCAACTTTTGTCATAAGCCATTACAATATTGAAATACGAAACTTGAAAAAAATGTAGCTAAATTCATCAAAATACCGAATATAGGGATGAACCGATATATGGGGCTTATACGAAGGTCTGGAACAGCATAAAAAATTTCCTGTCACAGGCCATAGCATCCATTACGAACGTCAAATACGACATCTCAAACAATTTCGGTGGGTATTGTACCTAAACTCGTCAAAATACCGAATATAGGGAGGTACTGGTACGTACGTACGAAGGCCTGGACCTGCATGGACAATTTTCTGTCATAGACCGTAGTTCCCTGTACGAACTCTAAATATGGAATTTGAAACTCAGAAAGAAATCTTTATGTGGATTTTCAGACAATTTTATTGAAAAAAAATTGGCTACAATTATAAAAATACAGAATATCGTGCGTTACCTTTGTGTGGGGGCTATACAGTATCGTAGACTTATATAAAAAATTCTGTTCCATAGGGTAAAGTGCTCAGAAAGAACTTCTTGTTCTGATTTTCAGAAAATTCTATTGCAAAAAAGTGGCTAAAATCATTAAAATATCGAATAACGGGGTGTACCTTTGTGTGGGGCCATACGAAATCGTGAACCTATATAAACGATTCTTTTTGAGAGGGTAAAGTACTCAAAAATAACTCCTTGTGTGGATTTTCAGACAATTCCATTGGACAACGTGGCTAAAATCATCAAAATACCAAATATCGGGGGGTACCGTTGTATGGGGGCTATACGATATCGTTATAGGCCATCTTCGAACCTGCCTGCAGACAAAAGACTGATCTGTGTGCTTTTTTAAATCTCATACTTATTCGTTTTGACTTTAGCGAGTTTACAACAGACAGACGGGCGGACAGGGCTAGTTCGTCTTAGAATTTTCTCCTCCTTCAAACCCCTTTTCCGTAAATTGTTCAAATAAAAAAATCGAGTTGTTCGGAAACGCTATATACCAATGCTAAGATGTATAGTATTTTTGGCTTATGAACAAAGACTTGGTCATACTACACAATTCTACTTGAAGCCCTTCGCCGTGTAGTAAACTTTGAAGTAAACTCCGAAATTTCTACAGGAGATGATAAATCAAAAAAAAAAAAAAAAAAAAAAACGTTGGCAAAAACCAAATATGCATTTAAATCAGCACCTGATCTACAATTATCTTAGGGACGACGTTTTCCGGCTATTCAAATCCATACGATCCTACTGATCACGGCAAGCATAACAAAGATTGAAAATAATTTTATTTTTAAATTTTTTATGCACTTCCTTCACATACTCTCATGAATATTCTCTTTATCTCATACACAAACATTTTGATCCTATCTCGTTATGGTCAACTCTATAAAATGTTCTTAAAATCCAAAATCTCAACGGAAATGCTATGCAAAAAATATAAAATATAAAATATTCTATATAATTTCCCCATCGCTTATTGCCCTATAATCGCTGTGCAATTGATACAATCTATAGGTGGACTAACCATAAACCTGCTCGGAAATAATTTCATTAAAAATAAAATATTGCAAACTTTGGGTAATATTTATTTCCCGCTACCATAAACGACAACAATAACAGCAACAAAAATACGTGTCAATTACACGTATAAAATGAAAGGTGTGCGTGGTAAGCAAGCGACAGTTCATGCGGGTAAAACCAAAAAAAAAAAAAAAAAAAAAAAAAAAACATGGTGACTCAAAATGAAATTGTTGTTGGGCATAAATAGCATTTTAATATTTATTGTCTTAAAATCGCTTATGGCTATAAAAATGCAGTTCTTTCTCTACGGCATTGAACAAACAGCAGCAGCAGTCCAGTCCAGTCAAAAGAGTCATGCCATGAAATTTCGCGAAAGAAGGATATGTGGCAGTGGAAGTGGTGGTGTGATGCACTCAACAGTTCGCCATACAAAACCAAAAATACAATGGAAATTCTTTCTTTGTGGCGTGTCATTGTTAAGGTTTTTTTTCGGTTGGAACACCCACAAATACCCTTACGCACTCTTGCATTTGTATGGCACATATGTACGTTTGGTGAGTGCAAATAACTATGCGAAAACATATGTGTGCCCAGCACAGTGGTTGACAACTGGAGTTAGTTACAAAATCATTGGACGCTATTATTTAGTTATTGTGCATCGAATGTGTAATATCAACACTAATATAAAGATAATTGACACAAATTCAAATTTGGTGAAAATCGGTGCAGATATGGTAACTTACTGCGTATGAACGATAGGAATAAAACAATAAGCATCATACGCCTACAGTTTCTAGGGCAATGAAATTAATTCATATTTTTATACCCTCCACCTACATAGTATGGAGAGTAAGTTCGTCATTCCGTTTGTATCTCATCGAAATAATAATTTTAGACCCAACAAAGTACCTATATTCTTGATCAGCGTAAAAATCTATGACGATTAGGCCCTGTCCGTCCGTCCGTCTGTCCGTCTGTCCGTCTGTTGTAATCACGCTAGAGTCAAAACGAATAAAGATGGGATGTTTTTTAAATTTGTCCAGATCATTCTTTTGTCTGCAGGCAGGTCAAGTTCGAAAATGGTCTATATCGGTCCACGATAGCTCCCATACAACGGTAACCCCGATTTTCGGTATTGTTGATGATTTTAACCACAATTTTCAATGGAATTGTCTAAAATTTTACACAAGGTGTTCATTGTGAGTACTTTACCCACTAAAAGGGAATTGTTAATATAGGTCCACGATATCGTATATCCCCCATATAACGGAACTCCCCGATACTTGGTATTTTCACGATTTTAGCCACATTTTTCAATGGAATTGTCTAAAATTCCACACAAAGAGATCCTTGTAAGTACTTTACCCCCTGAAAGCGAATTGTTTATATAGGTCCAAAATATCGTATATCCCCCCTATATTGGCAACTTCCGATGTTCGGTATTTTTAAGATATTATTTTTTTATACCCTCCACCATTATATGAAGGGTATACATATTATTGATCAGCATAAAATTCTATGTCGATTTAGCGATGTCCCTCCGCCTGTCCTTCTATCCGTCTGTCCGTCTGTGGAAATCACTCTAGCCTCCGAACAAATTTAAGTAGATTGATAAAATTTTACGCAAAAGTGTGTTATGTCTGCTGGACTTTTGGTATTGAAAATGGGCTATGTAGGTCCACGTAGGCTATACGACCCCAAACAACTTTACCCATCGATATTCGGTATTTTGATGATTTTAGCGACATTATTTACCGGAATTGTTTCAAATTTGATATTTGCAGTTCGTAATGGATACTACAGCCTCAGACAGAAAATGAGCCATGTAGGTAAACGTCTTCGTATAGCCCCCATATAACGGTACACGATATTCGAAATTTTGATGATTTTAGCGACATTATTTACCGGAATTGTTTCAAATTTGATATTTGCAGTTCGTAATGGATACTACAGCCTCAGACAGAAAATGAGCCATGTAGGTAAACGTCTTCGTATAGCCCCATATAACGGTACACGATATTCGAAATTTTGATGATTTTAGCGACATTATTTACCGGAATTGTTTCAAATTTGATATTTGAAATCCCTAAGGGATACAACAGCCAAAGACAGAATATTTACAGTAGAGGTCCACGACTTCGTACAGCCTCCATATAACGGTACCTCCCGATATTCGGTATTTTGATGATTTTAGCGACATTATTCACCGGAATTGTTTCAAATTTAATATTTGGAGTTCATAATGGATAGTACATTCTATGACAGAAAATTGTCTGCGCAGGTTCACGTCTTCGTATAGACCTCCCGATATTCGGCATTTTGATCCCTTGAACCCTATGTGGGAGAGGTACCAGAAGAAATGGTCCGACCTCTGCCATCTTTACTACAGATTTGTATTGATAGACATGATGAAATGTGCCTAGTCTGAATGGAATCGGATGTTAAAGTCCCGTTTTATGAGCTTTATCGATATTCAAAATTTCGACCTTTTGTGGGGGAGGTACCAGAAGAATTGGACCGATGTATCCCATTTTCACATCAGACATTGCGTCAATAAAACTATAGCTAATGTGTAAACTGAAGAGAATCAGATCCTTATTTCGGATTTTATGATCGTTTTGGTTATTCAAAACTGTGACCCTTTGTTCGGGCGGTACCAGAAGGAATTTTCCGATCTCTACCATTTTTATAACACATCTTTTTGTTTATGAAAATGTTGAGATGTGCCAAGTCTAAATGGAATCGAATGTTAACTTCGTGTTTTATAAACTTCATGGATATTCAAAATTTTGACCCATTGCGAGAGACGTACCACAAGAAGTGAACTGATATATTCCATCTTCATACCAGGCCGTGGGTTAATGAAAATATTGTGATGTGTGTAATTGACAGTCAGATTCTTACATCATATTTTATAAGAGTTATAATTATTCAACATTTTGACCCTTCGATTCGATTCGATTTTTGTGGGGAGGTACTAGAAGGAGTAGACTGCTATTGTCCATCTTCGACTTCGATCTAAGTTTGATAATAATATTTGGGTGTAGCAATTTTGGACCAAATCGGATACTCCCTTCGAGAGTTATCGTGCGTACCAGCCAGCCAGACAGACAGACGGACGGGGGTACATCTGCTAAATCGACATCAAATGTCGTGAGATGGATTTGGTCCAAAGAAACCCAGGGTCTAAAATTGTTATTTCGATTTGTTACGTTTTGGCCTTATCAAATGTTGTCATATGCCTGAGTGTATGACAAGTAAAAAAGCAATAAATTCGACCGGGCCGAACTGTGAATACCCTCCACCATTTGGAACGAATTTGGAAATTTTCAAAAAATAAAATCTTAAAACATTCTATTGGAATTTTAAAAATAATAAATATAGCCGTTATATTGGGGTCTATACGATGTGCGCCTACATAGGCATTGTATGTCATAAACCATTACCATATTCAAATTCGAAACTTGAAATAAACGGTGAATAATGTAGCTAAAATCATCAAAATATCAATATATAGGAGGTACCATTCTATCTGAGCTGTGCGAAGACCTGGACCTGCATAGACAATTTTCTGTCACAGGCTGTAGCATCCATTACGACCTACAAATACCACATCTCAAACAATTTCGGTGGGTATTGTACCTAAACCCTGCATACACAATTTTCTGTCACAGACTGTAGTTCCCATATCGAACTCCAAATACGTAATTTGAAACAATTCCGGTGAATAATGTCGCTAATATCATTAAAAAACCGAATATCGGGAGGTACCGTTATATGAGGGCTATATGAAAACGTGGACCTACATGGCCCATTTACGAACTTAACCTGCCTACTGGAAAAATGAACATGTGTGCAAAATGTTAGACATCTATCTCAATTCATTCGAAAGATAGCGTGATTAAAACAGACGGACAGACAGACAGGCGGACATCGCTAAATCGACTTAGAATTTTACGATGATCAAGAATATATATACTTTGTTAGGTCTGACATGAGTATTTCGAGGAGTTACAAACGGAATGACAAAGTTAATATACCCACCATAGTATGGTGGAGGGTATAAAAATATATTCGTTACCTTGGTAATTGTGCCATGAAATATAAAAAACTCATATAAAACAGAAAACAGCCAAGGTCTCATACCAAATATACTTATATTTATATTACAACCCACAGCTGGTACCTCCCGTACAATGCATTAAAAATTTGGTTCTCTACTCAACGCATTACAATATTTCTACCAAGTTCGACGAAGAACTATATTGACTCACTTTATTCTCAAGCTAATGTCATATATAGTGGCCATAGGTTCAGTTTACACAACTATCTAAAACTTCTAACTTCTGCAATCATTTAAAATTGAGTTTTATCACCTCTCATCAATTTGCTCCTTTTAGGTAAAAATTCAATTGGCTCTCACTGTGCCTATTGAACCAGGTAATGCAACACACTCACTTTGCACATCCAAACACATTACACATACACTCCCCCACCCACACACAGTCACACTCAATAACAATAAATTTGAATGAAATAAACGAACAATTGAACGAAAGAAAGAACCAATGAGCGAACGAAACAAGCTCGTGTGTGGAACAAACGTACAAACGTATCGCATAAACAAATACAATAAATAAAGCAACTTCATTACACGCACTAACAAAGCACTGGCAGGCACACAACCACTACTTCACACACACACAATCGCGAATATAGATGAGTCTATAAGAGAGGGTGGTGTGTGAGCGAATGTGTGTGTATGTTTGTTTGCATACAACAGCAAAGCAATTAACACCAAAAACACAACACAAATTGCATTTCAATAAATAAACATTTTTTTGTGCTGCTGCTGCTGCCATCATCAGCGGCAGCGGCAGCATCATTTCTCTGCTGCCTGCCTGCCTCTTACCAAATTTGCACATGGCTGGGTGATATAAAGTGGTCAATTGTAATATAGCTATTGCGGAATTCAACTGCGTTTTGCGTGAATATCATCAGTAGGATATCCACGCACACACACACACGCAGGCCCATAACAAGCTTCGTACTGCAATGATGGCTGCAATTAATATGAAAGGTTATGAATATATTTTCATAACCATTCATTTTGGCCGGACCGACCGTGAGGGCAAAAAACAAAATTCCAATGCAATTTTGGGGTCATTCTCAAAAGGTAAGCAATTGTGTTTTCTTTTCGCGCGCGCACAGTTTATGTGTGGTTGGCTGGCCAGATGGATGGCTGGTGGCCAGAGTACCTTCCAGCCTACATGGTCATTGTTATTTGTGGGTCAATATGAAAATAACTATTAAAATATTTAGGAATACATGTGCGTTCAATGTCCATGAAAGCTTTAAAACGGATTTGTTTGCGTTAAATGGAAAATTATGGCACTGTGATTTACACCGGACACATAGTGGGAGGTAAACATACAGCAGGTAACGTTTTCTCTTAAATGCCATTCATATTTTGAATTAAAAGAAATGTTCACTAATTATATATCGATCGATCAAATAGAATGGCTTTGACTTCTCATATAATTTATCATTACCAAAGAGTACAAGTCATGACTTTGAGAGGACTCAAATTAAAATCGAAGCCCATGGTGCCATAACAGGCCATGGTCGTTCTCCGCTCGTATTAATCGATCGTGGCATCAGAATTAATACCGAATATTATAGAGAAAATATTCTAGATGGTGTGTTAAAGGCTTGAGCACGCAAACATTTTGGCCGCAGGCCTTGGACATACCAACAGGACTCACCACCATTGCACTCAGCATGCGCCACCCGGAAATGGTTACATATATATCGCGATAACATTCGGCATTTATTCTGATGCCACGGTCGATTAATACGAGCGGAGAGTGACCATCGATTGTTATGGCGGCCCACACCATCACCAAGGCCGGCGCAAGAGTTCTGGTGGCCAATTGGTTTGTTTGCAAACGAATGTTTTTTGCAAACGAATGTTTTCTCATCGGAGGTTCACCACTTTCAGCAAAGCAACTCTTTACCTCCTTTGAGTCTATTTTCTTTCTGTTGCTGTGTTCTTCCACTTTTTAGAATTTCAATGGCTTTTCCCCAAGCTCATTTTTCAATATTTGCCGAATGGAATATTGCGATATATTCAGCTCACGAGCCATTTTCCGGCCACTGCGACGCGGATTTCGATAAAGTCGCTTCTTTACTTTTCGTACCATTTCTGCTGATGTTGCTGTTATCTTCCGTCTACTTCTTTGACGTCGGGCTACGCTACCAGTATCATGGTAACGAGAGATGGTACGAAACACAAAAGATTTATTCACATTTAAATGCTGGAGTGATCTAACGATGGCCACTTGCGGTTTTCCAGTCAAATATTAAGAAATCACACTATCACGCTTGAATTCCATCACGAAAAACTTTTTTCCGGGAAAATTCTCATGAAAATGCTTTTGTACGCTAGTAAAAATATAATGAGCTGTCACTTGAATAATTTTAACAGCTGTCGGGCGAGTGGCTCAAAAATGACAGCAGTCTGAATTTGGTGACAGTTTTTTCAACTCACCCTGTATACATACAATGTTCCCCCACCGTAACTAGAACCCATTATCCGTGGAAAAATATGGCGAAAATCAGCGAAATACCGAATATCGGGAGGAACCAGTTTTATGGCGGCAATACTAAAACGTGGACAACATTCCGTCACCGGAGCTTTAACCCATTATGACCTACTTGGTATATGTATGACCTACTTGGTATATGTATAATGTTTTTAGAAAAAACCCCGTTGAAAAATGTTGGGAAAATCATGCAATGTTCCGCCAGTGAAACTTTAATCCATTATGACCTACATATAAAAATTTTTAGACGAATCCGTGGATAATGTGACAAAAATCATCAACATACCAAATATCGAGAATTACTGTTATATGGGGGCTATAGGAAAAAATGGACCATGAAAATTCGCAATATTGGGAGGTGCCGTTATTGGGGGCTATACAAAAACGTTCCGCTAGTGAAATTAAAACCCATTAAGACCTACATATACCAATTTTTATACAAATCCGTGGAGAAATGTCGCAAAAATCATCAAAATACCGAATATCGGGAGGTACCGTTATATGACTGTTATACCATAACGTGGATCGATATATGTCATTATACCCTCAGCCATATGGCTACAGAAGGTATATACAATTCGATACGGTTAAAACGTGCCTAGTCGAAATAACGGTTTTAGACCCTAGGTCTCTTTGGACCAAATCCGTTTCAGGACATTTGGAGTCGATCTAGCAATGTCTGTCCGTGCGTCTGTCTGTATGGCTGGCTGGTGCGCACGATAACTCTCGAAGGGTGTATTCGATTAGGTCCAAACTTCGTACATCGTAATATCTTTGCCAAACTTAGATCGAGTCCGAAATTGGGCAATATAGGTCCACTCCTTCTGGTACCTCCCCCACAAAAGTTCGAAATTTTCAAAAAATATATTTTTTGCACAGAATGTGAAAGGATAATCCGATTTTGCTCCAACTTTGCGCATCCTCATATTTAAGTCAGTGCTAGATCACGTGTGAAAATGGACAATATCGGTCCACTCCATCAAGTACCTCCCCCACAAATGATCAATATTTTGAATTATTACAGCTCTCATACAATGTGATGTAATTTCACAGATCCCAATATTTATGTCAACCCAAGGTATGGTGTTAAGATTGAATATATAGGTCCACTCCTTCTGGTATCTCCACCACAAATGGTCGAAGTTTTCAAAAAAAAAATATTTTTTTTTTTTTTTGCACAGAAAGATAAACGATAATCTGATTTTACTCCAATCCTAATAGCATTTCAAAACTCATTCCATAGAGGTTCAAAAGTTTGAAAATTCATAACAGAAGTCAAAATATTTTTTAATTAACGAGCATTGGCTGAGGGTATACATCTGTCGGCAAAACCGTGCGGTACTTTTCTACTTGAAGCTCTACGTCAAATAATGCGGCTGTATCGCGACGGACAGACAGGCATTGTTAAATCGACTTGGAATTTTATGGTGATCATGAATATATATACCTTATGGTGTCTACGACGAATATTTAGGGATGTTAAAAAAAGAATGCAAAGTTAATATACCCTCCTTGTCAAGGTGGAGGGTAGAAAAATTATGAATAAGACATACAAGAGATATACGTAATATTTGTTTTCCACTTTCTCTTATCAAATGCAAGCATTTCTTTATATGGTTATGGCGTATGAGTTATGAGAATTGTCGCGTATCAATATTGTATACGTCACAGTGGACACCTTATTGCTAAACGTTGGACCAACAATTTATTAATAATTCTACCAAAAAAAGTTTCTTTTTTTCGCTGTTATTCCTCGAAATCACTGTTTAATTCCTTTGCCATGAGCAGATTTATTAAAGCAATGCAGCCATTTACTTGTGTCTGTTAACATGCTAATAACTTGCATAGGCATTGCATTTTCATGTTGGCAAATAAACAAAGATACAAATATTTATTTCGTTATGTATGTAAGTGAGCATTTGGTAGTACTTGTTTCGTTTCGTGTTTTTTGTTTTGCCTTTCGTATTGCCAAAAGGCCAAAAATTGCCTCTCATGATTATTGGCACTGCGTGGGTGTGTGTGTGTGTGAAAATGCCGAATACCAACAACTCAAAGGCAAAAATTGCCGCACTTCAATATTCATTGGACTGTTGAACAATGTGTGAAAATATTAAAACCAATTTAAGGATTCTTTTGAAAACCCACAAAAGGGAGGGAGTGCACCCGCGAAAAGAGCGAGCGAGTGAGTGAAAAATGCCTTTGAAATCTGTGTGAGTCCGAAATCCTTGAACATAAACTTTGATGCGTTTTGTGAAATTAAAAAAAAAAAAGAAAAAAAAACAATACAAAAAGCAATCGATAACAAGTCAAAGGGTTGTGGTTTGATAGTCGAATAATTAATTGAATGAAATATGAAACCTTTGAAAATCTTCTAAGGTAAGAATTGTACAAATAATTAGGAAAATGCGTTAAGGCACAAAATGTTACAGTTTGTACACATTTTTGCATGACATAATCCCAACACCTTGGCAAAAAAAAAAATACCATTATATATTATGGCGCCCAACTGTTTTCTAAGCTCTGTTTAAATGTTGTTGACATGTATAAAAACAGAAAATAGCATGACATAGCCCCAATATGATGTCAGCAAATAGTGTTTTTATTTTTTTTTTTTTGAATTTTATTGAATTAAAGGCAAAAATGTCGGAAATAGCATCAAATTTTAGAATAAGTTTAGATTTGTTCGAATTGGTCACCTTTAGCACGAACTGGTCTCCTTTTTGCAAATGGCCTTCAAACGGGTGAGATAAAAAAACTGCAACAAAGTCAAACGCCATAATTTTTATTTATTTATTTTTTTTTTTTTTTTTAATTTTATTGAATGAAAGCAAAATGTCGGAAATAACATCAAATTTTAGAATAAGTTTAGATTTGTTTGAATTGGTAACCTTTGGCACAAATTATGGCCATGAAACCGCCAATGAAACCACGTCACATGCAGCCCGAATGTTGCTCTGCGGCATTTTGGCCCATTCCCGGCGAAGCGTTTGCTTGAGGTGATCGACACCTTGGTATTTTTTAGCGCCAGCCTTGCTTTCCAAACTACTCCAGACACAATAGTCCAAAACATTGGTATCCGGAGATTTTGGTGACCATTGTGCGCCGGAAATGAAGCGAGGAACCTCGTTTTGAAAGCATTCTTGGATGACGCGCGCTGAGTGCGATGGTGCTGAGTCCTGTTGGAATGTCCAAGGTCTGCGGCCAAAATGTTTGCATGTCCAAGGCTTTAATACACCCTCCAGAATATTTTCGCGATAATATTCGGCATTTATTCTGATGCCACGGTCGATTAATACGAACGGAGAGCGCCCATCGGCTGTCATGGTGGCACCATGGCCGGCGCCTGAGTTCTGGTGGCCAACCGAAGGTACGCATTTTTAGCTGACCTCTTTGGCAAGTAAACACGATCATTTTGTTTGTTTACAAACAGCTGGACATCGGAGAAAACCAAACTCGGCAGTTCACCACATTCGGACAAGCGAAGCAACTCTTTAGCTCTTTTGAGTTTATTTTCTTTCTCTTGCGGTTTTTCTTGCACATTTTGGAATTTCAATGGCTTTACCCCGAGCTCATTATACCCTACACCAAAAGGTTGTCAGGGTCTTTGTGAATTTGTTTGTAACATCAAAAGGAAACGAGATAGACCCATAGTTCCTTTTGATGATCTGCATAGAACCACATTCTGCGTCGATTTATGCATGTCCGTCCGTTCGTCCGTCTGTCTATGTATTTTTGTGAACAAAGTACAGTTCGCATTTATTACCCGATTCAGATGAAATTTTACACAAGGACGAACCCTATTGAAATTGGAGATAATCGTAAAAATTTAGATATAGCTCCCACATATATCTTCGTCCGATTTGCCTTTTATTGTGCACCAAACGTATAATATCAGCCCGAATATTATAGAATTGTGCACATACAACCAATTTGGGCCTGAAAATAAGTATGCCAAATTCGATCGAAATCGGTTCAGATATACCTATAGCTCCCCGATTTGTTGTACTTGTTACCCACAGCCGTTATATTCACTCTGTAACAACGATATTCAAGGAAATATATCAAATACAGCTCAGAAATACCTCTGCTAAATTTTATCGAGATCGGTTCTTATTTGGATATATGTCCCATATAAAACTTCGTCCGATTTAGCTTTTATTGTGCACCAAACGTCATATATTTGCCCAATGAAGATGGAATTTGGCTAGTATGTCAAATTGGATCGAAATCGGTTCAGATAAAGCTATAGCTCCCATATATATTTTTCATCCGATTTGTTATTTTAGTCCTCCGCAGCCGTAATATCCACTCTGTATCAACAATATTTGGGGAAATATATGAAATACAGCTCAGAAATATCTTTGCAAATTTTATCAAGATCGGTTCAGATTTGGATATAGCTCCCATATATATCAAATGGGCAATACAGGTCTGAATTTAAGATATAGAAATGCTTCGGCATATTTAGTCTTTTGAACTTTTAATTATAATTATAATCATAGCGTGTATGATTGAATTCTCCCATAAAAACGTTTAATTGTTATGTAGAGCTCTTCTAAATTAGCAAGATGGTGTAGGGTATCATAAAGTCGGCCCCACCCGACTTTAAGTCGTTCTTTACTGGTTCAATATTTGCAGAATGGAATATTGCGATATGTTCAGCTCATGAGCAATTTTTCGACAACTGCTACGCGGGTTCGATCAACTATTTTTTTTTTATTTTTCGAACCATTTCTGCTGATGTTGCTGTTTTCTTCCTTCCACTTCTTTGACATAGGGCTACGCTACTAGAATAACTGTATCGAGCAATGGTACGAGACACAAGCGATTTATTCACATCTAAATGCTAGAGTACTCTAACGATAGTCACTTGTGGTTTTCCTACCAAATATATAGAAATCACACTATCACGCTTGAATTTCATCACAGGGAACTTTTTTCTGGCAAATTCTCACCAAAATGCTTATGTGCGCTTGTAGACAATATAATGAGCTATGACCGGAATAATTTTAACAGATGTCGGACGAGGGGCTTTGAACTGACAGCATTCTAAAGTTGATTACTGGTTTTTTCATCTAACTCTGTATAGTGGCGCCCAAGTGTTTACGAAGCTCTGTGTATAAGTTCCATACGTTCCACTACAACTTCCCTTGCTCGATCAATCACGGATGCTGATTGGCGCATTGTCATCTCCTCTAAAACTCCCTTGGAGGAAACCGTAGTGAGCGTATCTGGGGAGTTTTGTTGCTCTTGCCGCCATCGAAGCCATTCTCCCCACCCCCCTGAGTAACACTCTGTTTAAATATATAATATATCAAATGTCTTTTTCGTGGCTTCTTATGAAACTGAAGAATTATCAATTCATGTTGAAGAATTGTCTTTCCGAGTTTCATTACCACAAATATTTGCTCCAAATCAACTACCTTTTCCCCATCCCTGGCATATAATCACAACAATACTCCTTTTTAGTATCAAATAATTTAAAACCAAATTATAAATAACAATATTATATGGCCCAGCACAACTAGAAATCACATAAATTTCAATATTCAATTCTGCCATAAGATTATCTGAACAGCAACAACAAATTTATTGGCTACCACGAATAATCTGACTCACTCGATTGTACCCTCTCTCTCTCTCTCTCCTGTTTCGCAACAATAGTTTCATTTGTGCCAAACAATTGTAAATTATGCAAATCAAAGATAGCGTCGTAGCTGTGTTGTGTTGTGATTTCACACGAATAAAAATTAGAACATCCTTCCGTCCGTTCGTCCTTCCTACAAAACGAGCTTCAGCTTCAGTGGTACTTCCACCATTCCCGATGCTGGCAAATGGCAAAATCCACATCCGTGTTGTTAAACCAATTTCCAACGAAACAGAAAAATGTTGTTTTTGTTGTTGTTGCTGCTGCTATTGTTGTTGTCGCTGGTTGTGCATCTGTAACAAATGTTCAGTCAACCCACACATTTGCTGGCAAGTTACCACAACAATTGATATTTTGGTGGGGCACAGTGGGGGAAAGGTATCAAGATTCCTCGGAATTCGTGCACTTTAGCAATATTTAGTGTTTAAAGTGTCTTCGGCAGTATAGCAGAAAATTATGTTCTTCCATGTATCCATTTTGATCAGCCTTTAAATAGTTTTACAGATCACTAAAAAGTACTCATCTATCTTCTCTACCTCCATTAATCCATTATTTGTATACCCTCCACCATAGTATAGAGGGTATATTAAGTTTGTCATTCCGTTTGTAACACCTCAAAATATACATTTTACACCCCACAAAGTATATATTCTTGATCAGCATAAAATTCTATGTCGGCTTAGAAATGTCCGTCCGTCTGTCCGTCTAACCGTCTGTGGAAATCACTCTAGCTTCCGAACGAAATGAAGTACGTTAATAAAGTTTTACTCAATTATGTATTATGCATACAGGACATTTGGCATTGAAAATGAGCCATGTAGGTCCACGTCTTCGTATAGCCCCCATATAACTGTACCCCCCGATATTCGGTATTTTAATGATTTTAGCGACATTATTTACCGGAATTGTTTCAAATTTCGTATTTCAAGTTCGTAATAGATACTACAGCCTATGACAGCAAATGAGCCGTGTAGGTCTACGTCTTCGTATAGCTCCCATATAACGGTACGTCCCGATATTCGGTATTTTAAAGAATTAAGTGACATTATTTACCGGAATAGTTTCATATTTGGTATTTGAAGTTCGAAATGAATACTACACCTTAAGACAGAAAATTGTTTGTGCAGGTCCATGTCTTCCTATAGCCCCCATATAAGGGTACCTCCCAATATTCGGTTTTTTAAGATGATTTTAGAGACATTATTTACCGGAACTATTTCAAATTTAATATCGAAAGTTTGTAATAAATAATACAGCCTATGACAAAATATTGTCTGTGCAGGTCCACTTCTTCGTATAGCCCCCATATAACTGTACCTCCCGATATTCGGTATTTCAATGATTTTAGCGACATTATTTGCCAGAATTGTTTCTAATTTCGCATTTGAAGTTCGTAATGTATACTACAGCCTATGACAGAAAATTGTCTGTGCAGGTTCACGTCTTCGTGTAGCCCCCATATAACGGTACCTCCCGATACTCGGTATTTTGATGATTTTAGCGACATTATTTACTGGAATTGTTTCAAATTTCGCATTTGAAGTTCGTAATGGGTGTTACATCCCAAGACAGAAAATGGGCCAAGTAGATCTACGTCTTCGTAAAGCCCCCATATAATGGTACCCCCCCGATATTCGGTATTTTTATCATTTTAGCGACATTATTTACCGGAATTGTTTCAAATTCCGCATTTGAAGTTCGTAATGGATACTACAGCCTATGCCATAAAATTGTCTGTGCAGGTCCACGTTTTATAACCCCATGGTACCTCCCTATATTCGGAGGTATATTTTGATGATTTTAGCTACATTTTTATTCAAGTTTCGCATTTGAATATTGTAATAGCTTGTGACAAAAGTTGCCTATGCAGGTCCACGTCGTCGTATAGACTCTAATATACGTCTACATTCGGTATTTTTATGACTTTAACCGAATTTTTAACGGATTTTATTTTTTGAAAATTGCCAAATTTGCAATAAATGGTGGAGGGTATTCAAAGTTCGGCCCGGTCGAATTTACAGCTTTATTACTTGTTTTTTCAAAATATGGTTAAAATTTAGTACTTATAGTACAGATAAGTACAATTCTTCAAAACAATCTACACAACCCAATCCTATACTCCAAGGGTCATCTTAATTCTAAATTTTAAGAGTCCAGCTGTATCGGCTCACATAAATTCAAATTTTGCCAAATGTAGTACATTATAGTACATATTAATACAAAATTTACAAAACTCCGACAGCAAAATTGGTATGAATTTCCAAAACTACCTACATACCTCAGTCGTACACTGCAATATTAATATTATTTCCAAATTTCAAGAGTCCAACTCTGTTGGTTCTCCGAAAATTTTAAATTGTACGAAATTTAGTACCATTTAGTTTATATAAGTACGAATAACAGAAAATACCTACATTCCCTAGACCCACAATTTACAAGTATTTTTATTTCTTAATTTCAGAATTCTAGCTTTATCGGTTTACCCAAATCCAAATTTTACAAAATTTAGTACCATTTAGTACTTTTCCTGAACATAAATACTAATTTCAAAAACATTTTCTATATCACAATCTTACACTCCGCCAGTTAAGTTCATTTCAAATTTCAAGATTCCAGCTCCATCCGTTTCTCCAAATTTAAATTGTACTAAATTCAGTACCTTTTAGTACTTTTTGTATACATGAGTACAAATTTCCAAAACTACATCCTTATATCGGCTCATCCTTGATCCTCATTCCAAATTTCAAGTTTTTAGCTCCAATCGGTACGTATTTCCAAAACCATTCAACAACTTCGTGAGTAACCCTCATTCCAAGTTTAAGAGGTCTAGCTCTACTTCTTCGTCAAATGCAAAGGTACCCTGTTTAGTAGTTTTTAATATTTTTCGTACCGTTCTAGTACGAATTTTTCAAAAACCTAGCCTTATCGGATATCTTCGGACCAATAGTGATCCTAACACAAAATCTGAAGATTCTAGCTTCAGCCATTTCGTCTGGGCGTTGATGAGTCAGTGGAAATGTTTGTCTTGGCCCAAAATAGCGGATAATTCTAAGTAACACCTCGTGTACCCTTCCTAGAACTTTTTATGTGTCCTCTATAGTAGAAGAACTTACATAAGTTCCTCTATTTCTCCCCACTGTACCCTTCCCAGAACTTCACATTTATATGTCCTCTATAGTAGAAGAACTTATAAAAGGTTTCCCTATTTCTCCCCACATTTCCCCCCACTGTCAATTAGCAACTCAGGAAAGGATAGCATCGAATTCTATGCATTAACAATTTTCTAATCAATGGAATTTTAATTTTTATTTATAAACATGACATCCGCTTCGAAGTTAGTGTCGGGAGTGGTTTGGCATAGAGTGGAGTGTAGGTGGCGGATTGTGTACTCGATTGTATTATTGCGGTTGGAAATGCAATTTGCGTGTGATTTTGTAAATACTCATCGCTACTCCAACACGTGCGGCAGCTGTAAGAATCAAATTGTGTGTGTTTCCAACATTGGTCCATTGGTTTATGTCTGTAGTCAATGTTCGTAAAAGGTTTGAACTGGTCTCTCCCCGTGTTTTTGGGAGTATTCAAGCAGAGCGGCTGCTGGTCTGTTAAAAAGTGTTCACGCTATTCGCGGTGTTACAAATGTTTATTGCTTTGTAATTTGTAATGAAATTATGCACACGTTTGTTAGCTGCTGCTTTCGTTGTTGTTGTTGTCGCCAATACGTTTTCTCAATTGGCCTGTCGCCATTTGCTTCTTTACCAATTCGGCGAATTTGTTTGGTGGCAATTATTAAATTCGGTAACACTATTAGCTACAGATTGTTATTTGCTATTGCGGGATTTGCTGTAACGCCACATGTTTTTTGTAAAGCATTAGGGGGTTAGGGTGGGATTTCGCGGAAGGAGTTTATATTTCATTTGAATAGCATTGTTTACACTTGAATTTTTAATTTAATTGTAGGAATAGAAAATCAAACTTTATTGTGATTAACAAAATAAAAAAAACTCCACGGGACAACACAACTATTAATATTAGAATCTACGATAGTAAGTTATATAGGTCCAATAAATTCCACTAAAGTGGTCACCCAAAATTTTAAATCTGGCTATATTTAATATATTTTAATAATTTTTTTTAAGATTAAATAAACCTTTAAATTTCAATATTCCAAGTGTTATTGTTCCACAAATCTTAGATTTTTTATACCCTCCACCATAGTATGGAGGGTGTATCAAGTTTGTCATTCCGTTTGAAACACGCCAAAATATACATCTTAGACCCCACAAAGTATATATATTCTTGATCACCATAAAATTCTTTGTCGATTAAGCAATGTCCGTCCGTCTATCCGCCTGTGGAAATCACTCTAGCTTCCGAACGAAGTGAAGTAAGTAGATAAAAATTTACTCAAATGTGTATTATGTCGGCAGGACTTTTGTTATTGAAAATGGGTCATGTAGGTCCACGTCTTCGTATAGCCCCCATATAACGGTACACCCGATATTCGGTATTTTCATGATTTTATCGAACTTATTCACCGGAATTGTTTGAAATTTGTATTCGAAGTTCTTAATAGATACTACAGCCTATGACAGAAAATTGTATGTGCGAGTCCACGTCTTCGTGTGGCCCCCATAAAATGGTACCCCCGATCTTCGTTAATATGATGATTTTAGCGACGTTATTTACCGGAACTATTTAAAATTTAGTATTTTAAGTTCGTAATGAATACTACAGCCTATGACAAAAAATTGTCTGTGCAGGTCCACGTCTTCGTATAGCCCCCATATAACGGTACCCCCCGATATTCGGTATTTTGATGATTTTAGAGACATTATTTACCGGAATAGTTTCAAATTTGGTATTTGAAGTTCGTAATGGATACTAAAGCCTATGACAGAAAATTGTCTGTGTAGGTCCATAGCCCCCACATAACGGTACCTCCCGATATTCGGTATTTAATGACTTTATGGACATTTCTCACCAGAATAGTTTCAAATTTGATATTTAAAGTTCGTAATGGATGTTACAGCCTAAAACAGGACAGGGCTTCGTATAGCCCCTATATAACGGTACCTCCCGATATTCGGTATTTTTATTTTATCGACATTATAACCGATTTTTTAAGTTTCGCATTTGAATATTGTAATGGCTTATGACAAATTTTACCTACGCAGTTTCATGTCGTCGTATAGACCCAAATATAATAGCTACATTCGGTATTTTTAAGATTTTAACAAAATTTTTAACGGATTTTATTTTTTGAAAATTTCTAAATTTGTTCCATATTGTGGAGGGTATTCAAAGTTCGGCCAGGCCGAACTTACAGTTTTTTTACTTGTTTCACCTTACAACACAGGCTGGGGTTATTATATGCAATTATAGTCCGATCTTCACGAAAATTTTCCCAAGGGTAGGATAAGGCTCAGTAGGGCTATGCATATTGTTTTCAAAGATGTCCGTATTATATTTAGAGGTGGAAATGGACCAACAACTAAAAATATTCTTGATTTTGCAGCCGTTATAAAGTTCACAAATATAAACCAAAGGACACGAAATCTCGCATGAAGTAAGAGTTTAGGACAGATGGTAGAATGGACCAATACTTTTGTGTGAAAAAAACCAGCATTACTTACAAGCGTTATCCAAAATACACAAAAGCGAACTTTTGGCTTTTTATACCCTACACCACAAGGTGGTCAGGGTATTATGACTTTGTGCATTTGTTTGTAATAGGCAAAAGGAAACGAGATAGACCCATAGTTCCTTTTGATGATCTACATAGAATCACATTCTGAGTCGATTTATGCATGTCCGTCTCTCTGTCCGGCCGTCTGTCCATGTATTTTTGTGAACAAAGTACAGTTCGTATTTATTACCTGATCCAGATGAAATTTTGCACAAATCATTTGTTTGGCCCAAGGACAAACCCTATTGCAATTGGAGATAATCGGTCAACATTTAGATATAGCTCCCATATATATCTTCGTCCGATTTATATTTTATTGTGCACCAAACGTGTAATATCTGCCCAAATAGTACGGAATTTTGCACATACAACCAAATTAGGCCTGGAAATAAGTATGCCGAATTTGATGGAAATCGCTTCAGATATAGCTGTAGCTCCCATATATATTATTCATCCGATTTGTTATTTTTGACCATCGCAGCCGTAATATGCACTCTGTAACAACAATATTTGGGGAAATATATCAAATACAGCGTAGAAATACATCGGCAAAATGTTATCAAGATCGGTTCAGATTTGGATATAGCTCCAATATATAACTTCGTCCGATTTATATTTTATTGTGCACCAAACGTCTAATATTTGCCCAAATGGGATGGAATTTTGCACATACGGCCGAATTGAGTATAGAAGGTAGTATGCCAAATTTGGTGAAGATCGGTTCAGATATAGCTATAGCTCCCATATATATTGTTCATCCGATGTGTTGTATTTGTTACCCACAGCCGTAATATGCATTCTGTAACAACGATATTTCGGGAAATATATCAAGTACAGCTCAGAAATATATTTGCCAAATTTTATCGAGATCGTTTCTGATTTGGGTATAGCTCCCATATCTATCTTTATCCGATTTCAAATTAATTGTGCACCAAATGGGCCATACAAGTCCGAGTTTAAGAGATACAAATGCTTCGACATATTTAGTCCTTTGAACTTTAAATTATAGTTATAATCATATTATGTATGATTGAATTCTCCCATAAAAACTTATAATTGTTATGTGGAGCTCTACTAAATTACCAAAGTGGTGTAGGGTATCATAAAGTAGGCCCCTTGTCTTTTGATGACCAGTAAAAACACTTCTTTCAGAGAAGACCTGTAAAAAATATTCTGTTTTCAGAAGGCCATTAAAAGTTCTTCTGTTTATAAAATACTTATAATGTTCTCCAATAAATTAACACATCTCCAGCGATATTTTTTGTGTAATTATTTGCAACACTACCTCCGATAAGACTTAATTAAATTGTAAAATAAAAGGCTGTGATTAAGATAAAACACACACACGCACACCAACGCATGTACTAATAATATCCGCACATTAACATGTATAGCTCATGCAAATACAAATGTAAATTAATAGTAATAATTAAAAACAACACACGCATACACACGGACACCCCCCAACCATACAGAGGGACGGTTCGGATAAACGACAACATGAAAACGATGACAACAATTAACAAAATTGACATCTTTCAAAAATAAAACCCACAACAAACATTGATCTTAACTGAGTGTGCGAGAGAGAGGCAGGGAGAGGAAGAGAGCGCTCGCGAACTAACCAAACTGACCGAATGGACGGACCAACTCGATGACAGCACAAATATTCAAATGATGTCACGTTTCAACGCGTACGGCCATATAAGCTATGATGCATCTTCAATGCAAACACATATGCATGAACACACACACACACATATGAGACACACTCACACATGCACGGATTGGAAATTATCCTGTGGTCATTTTACAGCAGGCATAAATAAATGAATAATGTTGATTCAAATATGTATGAATGAATGTGGGTGTGTGTGTGTATTGCTTGTTTGGTTGGCCGCCGATGATGATGATGATGATGTCGTCGTTTGTGTTGTCCATGTCTGGAACTGTCATTAACTAAATGTCACAACAATCAGTAAACAATGTGAGCCACTCAATTGTGGCGGCCAGGCATGCCAAGGTGAGACATTGGAGAATTCGGAGGGTCCTTATGCAGAGATTGGTGTTGTTCTAGGTTAGCTACTTAAATTTGTATGGATATCTTCAAGGTATGGGAAATTCTCGTATTGTTTTTGTATTAAATCCTTGGTCTCTAATTGGCTTTTCACATTTAATGCTTGGCGTAGCGCACCCAATGCCAATGCGAAATCAAAGTTTATTATGTATTAATGACCGTTTATTTATGTATTTTTAATGCAGTTTTCATAGCCAGCACATCTATCCATGTTATTTTATCCCTCCATATCCATTTGGCTTTTGGTTAGCCTTCAGAACAAGTTTTTTTTTTTGAGAAAAAAAAAAAATAATATTAAAAGATAGTTGCCAGGGTAAATGAATTTTGGAAGGATGTTCTGCAGATTAATAAGGACGACAAATTTTTTAACGAAATTGACTATCGAAATTAAACGGACTAATTAAACTGAATTTAACAGAATTCTGAACATATCAAAAAAAAAAAAAAAAACAGTAAAGAAAGTCTTAAAGTCGGGCGGGGCCGATTTTATGATAACCTACACCACTTTGCTAATTAAGAATATCTCCACATAACAATTAAACGTTTTTATGGGAGAATTCAATCATACAAGCTATGATTATAATTATAATTTAAAATTCAAAGGACTAAATATGCCGAAGCATTTGTATCTTTTAAATTCGGACTTGTATTGCCCATTTGGTGCACAATTAATTTGAAATCGGGTAAAGATATATATGGGAGCTATATCCAAATCGGAACCGATCTCCATAAAATTTTGCAAAGATATTTCTGAGCTGTATTTGATATATTTCCCTGAATATTGTTGTTACAGAGTGCATATTACGGCTGTGGGTAACAAATACAATAAATCGGATGAACAATATACATGGGAGCTATAGCTATATCTGAACCGATCTTTAGCAAATTTGAAATACTAGCTTCTAGACTCAATTCGGTCGTAAGTGCCAAATTCCATCCCATTTGGACAAATATAAGACGATTGGTGCACAATCAAAGGTAAATCGGACGAAGTTATATATGGGAGCTCTATTCAAATCTGAACCGATCTCGATAACATTAAGCTAATGTATTTCAGGGCTGTATTTGATATATTTCCCCAAATATTGTTGTTACAGACTCCCTATTACGGCTGAGGTGGACAAAAATAACAAATCGGATGTACAATATATATGGGAGCTATAGCTATATCTGAAGCTATTTCCATCAAACTTGGCATAATTATTTTCAAGCCTAATATGGTTGTATGTGCAAAATTTCATACTATTCGGGCTGATAGTACATGTTTGGTGCACAATAAACGGCAAATCGGACCAAAAATATTTATGGAAGCTATATCTAAATTTTTACCGATTATTTCCAATTTCAATAGGGTTCGTCCGTGGGCCAAACAAATGTTGTTTGGAAAATTTCATCTCAATCGGATAATAAATGCGATCTGCATTTTGTTCACAAGAATACATGGACAGACGGACGGAGGGACGGACAGACAGACTGACATGCATAAATCAACTCAGAAAGTGATTCTATTGAGATCCTCAAAAGTAACTATGGGTCTATCTCACTTCCTTCTCCATGTTACAAACAACCCTTACCACTGTGGTGTAGGGTATAAAAATATTTTAGGATAGGGTGCCTCTAACAAATTTTATCGAAATCAGTTCAGATTCGGATATAGCTCTCATATACATCGTCGTTCGAAACCCGTGTAGTACACTCCATAACAGGGATTTCCGCTACAAAATGTTGGCTACATCCTGAAAATAACTTTTCCATGTTTCGTCAAAATCTGTTCCGATTCGGGTATGTCTTCCATAAAGTTGATGTAAATAATACACCAAGGACGCCACTTTTGATCAAATAAAGTAGCTTCATTCGAATTTATATTGATCTATTCTGAAAGTCGTAACATACACTCCATACCAACGATATTAGGTTCAAGAGGTCACATACAACATAAATTTACTTCAGACTAGTTTAGTAAACACCAACCGACTTTTACACTTCCTTACTGGCTATACCCTACACCACATAGTGGTAAAGGTATTATGTCTTTGTGCATTTGTTTGTAACATGGTGAAGGAAGCGAGATAGACCCATAGTTATTTTTCAGGATCCTCATAGAATCACTTGCTGAGTCGATTCATGGATGTTAGTCCGTCTCTCCGTCCGTCCTTCCACCTGTCCATGTATTTTTATGAACAAAATGCTGGTCGCATTTACTATTCGATTGAGATGACATTTATCAAACGATATTTGTTTGGCCCAAGGACGAACCCTATTGAAATTGGTGAGAATCTGTTCAAATGTTGATGTAGACCATATATCTTCATCCAATTATAAGTTAACAGTGCACCAAATGTCCAATAACTGTCCAACTGACCTGGATTTTGGGCACATCCGATCGAATTAAGTCTAGAAGCAAACAAAATCGCTTGAGATATAGCTATAGCTCCCATATATATATATCTATATATATCTATATATATATATATATATATATATATATATATATATATTTTTAAATTTTTATTGAAAATGGGTCCTGTAGGTCCACGTCTTCGTACATCCCCCATATAACGGTACCTCCCGATATGCGGTATTTTGATGATTTAAGCGACCTTATTTGCAGGAATGGTTTCAAAATTAATATTTTAAGTTTGTAATAGATACTAAGGCTTAAGACAGAAAATGGGCTATGTAGGTCCACGTCTTCATATAGCCCTCATATAACGGTCCCTCTCGTTATTGGGTATTTTGATATTTTTAAAGACATTATTCATCGGAATTGTTTCAAATTTCGCATTTGAAGTTCGTAATGAATAATACAGCCTATGAAAGAAAATTGTCTGTGCAGGTCCATGTCTTCGTACAGCCCCCGTATAACGGTTCCTCTCGATATTTGGTATTTTGGTGATTTTAGAGACATTATTTACCGGAATTGTTTCAATTTTGGTATTTGAAGTTCGTAATGGACACCACAGCCTATGAGAAAAAATTGTCTGTGCAGGTCCAAGTCTTCATATAGCCCCATTTAACGATACCCCCGATATTCGGTATTTTGATGATTTTAGGGTCATTATGTAGCGGAATTATTTCAAATTTTGTATTTGAAGTTCGTAATAGATACCACAGCGTGTGACAGAAAATTGTTTGTGCAGATCCAAGTCTTCATATAGGCCCATTTAACGATACCCCCGATATTCGGTATTTTGATGATTTTAGGGGCATTATGTAGCGGAATTATTTCAAATTTTGTATTTGAAGTTCGTAATGTAGTATACAGGCTATGCCTTCTCATACACCCTATAGCAATGTTATTTGGTATGAAAGAACAAAATATTTCCGTCAAATTTAATGAAAATCCGTTCAGAAGTGTATATGCCTCCCATATATTAGTTCCCTCTGAAACCAAGTTATAACTGCTCTAATAATTGATAGGTGGTCTGATCTACTTTAAATAAAATCTTTTGTTACGGGAGCTCTATTAAATATGCATAGTGGTGTATGGTATCATATAGTCGGCCCCGCCCGAATTTTGACTTTTCCTTACCGTTTTAAATAGGGTCGATTAAAAAAAGGGTCGATTTAACGATGTCCGTCTCTCTGTTTGACGTAGAGCTTTGAAATATTTTTGCCAGCACCAGTAAGGTTTCATCCCTTATTTAATTATTCCACTTCTTGCCAAATATTTAACCTTACAACAATTTAATTGACTCTACATGGTAACCTCTGATCTCCGTGCGTGTTTGTTGTTGTTTCATTTTCATTGTTGCACTGCACTGCTGATGTTTTGTTAACATTTTGCATTCTGTAAATTACATTTAAATAAAATTAAATAAACGCACATTAATAAAACTCGGCGAACAATGGCTGTGCGTACAAATCCAGTCGGTATTATTTGTTTTTTTGTTCTGTTGTTTTTGTACAGATTTTTGTTTTTTGTTAAATTTAATTTTCGTGTTATTTTTTCCCCGCCGCTCGCTGTCTATTTGTTTAACGAAAAGTAATAATGGTTGCGGCAGTTAAACAACATGGCCTTTTGAACATTTTGTTGTTAGTGGTGCAGTGCATCCAACTGCTATTGTTGTTGCTGCAAATTTTCCATTCATTGCTTGTCATGGATTTGCCGCCACAACATCAGCGAACCACTCGCACACACACCATCGCTCCCAATCGGAGCATTATGTTCGGTTTGATTTTAAATGTTTGCTGTTGTTGTTGTTTTATTTATTTAAATTTAATTTGTTTTTCTTTCAGCTTAACCCCCGCCAATGGAATGACAGTTACATTTCTGCTCTCGTCGTTGTTGTTGTTGATTATGTTTTCTCTCCCAGTCTTCCAACATGTCGTCCAGCATGAAAATTGTTTAATCAATTAATTGTTAATAATAAACCGTTGATGCCGCCGCTGCTGCTGCTGTCGGGGTTTCTTTTCAACATTAACTGAAATTAAATCGGTTTGATTCGAGCGGTGGTTGTAACGTTCAAATTACAAATTAAAGAAGTTGATTTAATTTGCAGTTTAACATAAATCATGGGTGTGTGTGTGTGGTGAAATATGTATGCCCGCATGCATAGTGAGTCAAGGTGGACATATTCTGGCAATACGTTATTTCAGATTTAAATGTTATTTCAGATTTAAATGCTACTATTCGTTGATCTTTAAAAATTATTATACCATCCACCATAGTATGGAGGGTACATAATAAGTTTGTCATTTCGTTTGTAACACCTCGAAATATACATTTTAGACCCCACAAAGCAAAAAATTCTATGTCGATTTAGCAATGTCCATCCGTCTGTCCGTCTGTGGAAATCACTCTAGCTTCCGAACGATATGAAGTAATTTAATAAAAATTTACTCAAATGTGTCTTCGTATAGCCCCCATATAACGGTATCCTCCGATATTCGGTATTTTGATGATTTTAGCGACATTATTTACCGGAATTGTTTCAAACTTGGTATTTGAAGTTCGTAATAGATACTACAGCCTAAGACGAAAATTAGTCATGTGGGTTCACGTCTTCGTATAGCTTCCATATAACGGTACCCTCCTATGTTCGGTATTTTGATGATTTTAGCTACATTATTTACCGGAATTGTTTCAAATTTGGTGTTTGAAGTTCGTAATTGATACTACAGCCTCAGACAGAAAATGAGCCATATAGGTCCACGTCTTCGTAACGGTACCCCCCGATATTCGGTATTTTGATGATTTTAGCGACGGAATTGTTTCAAATTTGTTATTTCAAATTCGTAACGGATACTACAGCCTATGACGGAAAATTGTCTGTGCACATTCACGTCTTCCTATAGCCCCAAAAAACGGTACCTCCCGATATTCGGTATTTTGATGATCCTACCGACATTTTTCACCGGCATTGGTTCAAATTTGTTATTTCAAATTCGTAACGGATACTACAGCCTCTGACAGAAAATCGTCTTCCTATAGCCTCAAAAAAACGGTACCTCCCGATATTCGGTATTTTGATGATCTCAGCGACATTTTTCACCGGCATTGCTTCAAATTTGGTAAGTGAAGTTCGCAATGAATACTACAGCCTAAGGCAGAAAATTGTCTGTGCAGGTCCGCGTCTTCGTATAGCTCCCATATAACGGTACCTCCCGATATTCGGAATTTTGATGATTTTAGCGACATTATTTACAGGATTTTGTTTTCAAATTTGATATTTGAAGTTCGTAAGATACTTCGGCTTAAGACAGAAAATGGGCCATGTAGGTCCATGTCTTCGTATAGCGCCCATATAACTGTACCCCTTGATATTCGGTATTTTGATGATTTTGGCGACTTATTTACCGGAATTGTTTGAAATTACATATTTAGAATTCGTAATGGGATCTACAGTCTGTGACAGAAAATTTTCTATGCAGGTACAGGTCTTCCTATAGGACCTATATATCAGTACGTCCCTATATTCGGTATTTTGACGAGTTTAAGTACAATACCCTTCAAAATTGTTTGAGATGTTGTATTTGAAGTTCGTAATGGATCCTACAGCCTGTGACAGAAAATTGTATATGCTGCTCCAGGTCTTCGCACAGCTCCAATATAACGGTACCTCCCTATATACGATATTTTGATGATTTTCGCTACATTATTCACCGTTTATTTCAAGGTCCGAATTTAAATATGGTAATGACTTATGACAAACAATGTCTACGTAGGTCCACGTCGTATAGACCCCAATAAAACGGCTATATTCCGTATTTTTAAAATTCAAACAGAATTCTTTAAGGATTTTATTTTTTGAAAATTTCCAAATTCGTTTCAAATGGTGGAGGGTATTCGTTAGTTAGTTATAGTTAGGCCCGGCCGAACTTACTGCTTTTAAATTTGTTAAAACTTAAACAGCATTCTCCAACCGATCCTATTGGTATTTGTAGTTTATTTCCAGTTTATTTATGAATTTTCTTTACCTCCTGTTGGAGAGTATCGGCCCGCCTGAACTTAACGTTTTTTTATCGGTTTTTATTTAATACTGATCGTTTTACACAGACCCACAACGAACTTACAATGCAAGTTCTCATTCCCTGACACGAATTTTTCGCCAATTTCAGTGCATTGCCAAAATGTCCCTAACGTATGTTCCACGCACTAAATTTCAAGTAATTTCAACAAAGTTGCTTCCTCCAATCGCCAAACACTCCTGCCGGTAAATAGAAATCTATAGCGTCTGCACATTAAACTTTGCCGGTTGGCCAGTAACTGAAACTGCATGGTATTAGCTCGAAGTAAACCATTTAGAATCGCACTAACTTCCTAATTTCACTAAGGAGGAACTTTTCTTAGTTGAACAGACACATATACCCACATTTCATCGGATAAATGTGAAAATATTACAAAGTAAAATGTTGCAAAATTTAAAAAAAAAATTCTAAGAAATTTATGTTTTCCGCACATGTTGCGATTTCCCATTGCGGTCTTGATGCAACAGCAACTCCATTGTAAAGTAAAGTAGCAACAAAAATCGAGAAAACTTTGAATAATAAAAACATAAACACCATACAACCAAGTAATGCAACAAAACAAGTAGCAAAATTATTACTAAGGTCAATGGGATTTGTAACAGATGTGTCTGGGAAAAGTTAGGAAAAATTTGAGAGATTGTAGATACTTTTGCAAAAAAAAAAAAAAAAAAGTAAAGTTAAAAATTAATAAAAAAGGAGAATAGCATAAAATCTGTATGCATTGTCTAAGACTGGTAGTGAAGGGAAAAGAGAATATTGAGACATAAAGTAGTATAGGTCACTTCAAACATGTTTGAAATCAGTAAAAAAGCTGTAAGTTCGGCCGGGCCGAACTTTGAATTCCCTCCACCATTTGGTACAAAATTAACAACTTTCAAAAAATAAGATCCCTTAAAAATTCTGTTAAAATCTTGAAAATACCTAATGTAGCCGTATATTAGAGTCTATACGATGACGTGGACCTGCATATGCAACTTTTGTCACAAGCTATTACAATATTCAAATGCGAAACATGAAAAAAAATCTGTTTATAATGTAGCTAAAATCATAAAAATACCGAATATAGAGAGGTACCATGGTAGTTATAAAACGTGGACCTACACAGACAATTTTCTGTCACAGACTGTAGTTCCCATTACGAACTCTAAATACGTAATTTGAAACAATTCCGGTGAATAATGACGCTAAAATCATCAAAATAGCGAATATCGGAAGGTACCGTTATATGGGGGCTCAACGAAGACGTGGACCTCCACAGACAATTTTCTCTCATAGGTTGTAGTATCCATCACGAACTTCAAATACCAAATTCGAAATAGTTCCGGTAAATAATGTCGCTAAAATCATCAAAATACCGAATATCGGGAGGTACCGTTATATGGGGGCTATACGAAGACGTGGACCTACATTGCCCATTTTCTGTCTTAAGCCGTAGCATCTATAACGAAATTTAAATATTAATTATGAAATAATTCCGGAAAAAAAAGATGTCGCTAAAATCATCAAAATACCGCATATCGGGAGGTAAAGTATATGGGGGCTATACGAAGACTTGGACCTACATGTCTCATTTTCAATACTAAAAGTCCTGCAGACATAGTACACATTTGAGTAAAATTTTAACAACCTACTTCATTTCATTCAGAAACTAGAGTGATTTCCGCAGACGGATAGGCGGACAGACGGATAGACGGACGGACATTGATAAATCGACATAAAATTTTATGCTGATCAAGAATGTATATACTTTGTGGTGTCTAAAATGTATATGTGGAGGTGTTACAAAAGGAATGACTAACTTTATATACCCTCCAAACTATGGTGGAGGGTATAATATTCCGCAATCCTAGGAATCATTGCAATTTACATACTCGTCCGACAGCTGTTAAAATTATTATTCACAGAAAAAAATTGCTTGTGGCATCGGAATAAATGCCGAATATTATCGCAAAAATATTCTGGAGGGTATATTAAAGCCTTGGGCACGCAAACATTTTTGCCGCAGACCTTGGACATTCCAACAGGTTACAAAATAAGGTTCCTCGCTTCATTTCCATCCCACAATGGCCACCAAAATCTCTGGATACTAATTAGTTGAACTTTTGTGTTTGGGGTATTTTGAAAAGCAAAGTTGACACTAAAAAAAAACATAAGTGTCGACCACCTCAAGCAAGCGTTTCGCCGTTAATGGGCCAAAATACCGCAGAGCAACATTCGGCAGCGTGTGACGGGTCTTCCATAAGAAGACCTTCTGGTCTTCTATGAGATGACCTTCTGGTCTTCTATGAGAAGACCTTCTGGTCTTCTATGAGAAGACCTTCTGGTCTTATATGAGAAAATCTTCTGGTTTTATATGAGAAGAACTTCTGGTTTTCAATGAGAAGACCTTCTAGATTTCAATAAGAACTTCTGGTCTTCTTTAAGAAGGTCCCTGGTCTTCTTTAAGAAGGTCCCTAGTCTTCTTTGAGAAGACTCTGTTCTAAGAGAAGACCTTCGGGGCTTCTATGATAATACCTTATTTTCTTCTGTTAGATGACCTTTTATTTTCTTCCGTGAGAAGTCTTCTATGAAAAGGCCTTCAAGTCTTCTATAGGAAGACCTTCGGATCTTCTATAGGGTCTTCTATGACACGACCTTCGTGTCTTCTATTAAAAAGCTTAAGGTCTTCTATGATAAGACCTCCTGGTCTTCTATGAGAAGACCTTCTAGTTCTCTATGAGAGGACCTTCTAGTCCTCAATGAGAACACCATTCGATCCTCTAGGAGAAGACCTTTGAGTTTTCTATAAAAGGACCTTCTTGTCCACGATGAGAAGTCTAATCTTCTGTGATAAGTCCTTCTGGTCATCTATGAGAAGTCCTTTATTTTTCAATGAGAGGACCTTTCCGTCTTCTATGGGAAGATTTCAAGTGAACAATGAGAAGCCCATAAGGATTCTATTCTTCTCTTTCTTTTAAATATTCTTTGAGTTTTCAAAACAACGTTTGAAGGCCATAATTCGTGCCAAAGGTGACCAATTCGAACAAATCTAAACTTATTCTAAAATTTTATGCTATTTCCAACATTTTTTGCTTTAATTCAATAAAATTTAAAATAAATGTAAAAATTATGGCGTTTGGCTTTGTTGCAGTTTTTTATCTCACCCTGTAGATGTTATTTCATAAATTTTTCCCTGGTCATTTCATTTTAGTTAGAAAATGTTAAAGGAAGACATATTCTATACAAAATTTTACCATAAGTCTCAGAATAAACTATATTTCTTGACTTAACAGTTTTTAAGAAAATTACGTCCGAAATTGATGTAGAACAAGCGAAAATTACGTTTTTATTTTTTACTGTTATTTTTACGCGTTTCCAATCTAACTCAAAATCTTACTGTATACTTCATTTTTTGGAGAAAGTCTCAAAGGATGATTTATTCCAAATCAAATTTCCTTACGAGTCTCTCTCAAAATTTAATATATGTAGAGAGAGAAACGTTCCCTCTATGGGTTACTTTGCGATGTAAACTTTCAAAACGCTGACACACATGTCTTCTATTCTTAGCTATACTTTCACAATTGCCCGCAATTTTCCTGTAAAGACCTTTTTTTCGAACACATTTTTTATTATTATATTCATTCATATATTCATACATATCCAATTTTATATATCAACTATTAAAAAAATATCCCACATAAATTACTGACCCTTGAAATAATTCAATATCATCTCTTGTAGTTGTTGCCTCTTCCTCTTATCCGTATGGAATTTTCCTGATTAATGCATGATAATCTGATTTCCTTTGCACTGGATGTGCATTAACTTTGATTCACTGAGTCCGAGAATGAACGGCAAACGGTTGCATTCAATGTCACAATGACTTCTCGCCAAAGCCAATCATGTATCTTTTAATTAACTTAAATGTGAAAGAAAAATATCATAAATTATCTATAGAAAAAGAACTGAGTTGACACACGCACACACACGCACACACATACACTTGCAAACACTACTACAGAAGCGGGAGGAACAAACAATATACTGTAAATTAATGTGATTTCAGAATAATACATCAGATCAGAGCTGAATACAATGCTATGTTACACTGAGTAATATTCCGATGAGGACATGGCACATTGGTTTCCAATGCCCTCAGCCAACTGAGTGACTGATTAGTTTGAGAAGCAGTATAAGAAGTATAAGTAGGTGTTTTTGACAGACTGATTAGTCGGTTAGTCACTCAATTACTTTGCACTTTTATTATACCCTCCACCATAGTATGGAGGGTATATTAAGTTTGTTATTCCGTTTGTAACACCGAAATATACATTTTAAACTCCACAAAGTATATATATTCTTGATCAGCACACAATTCTATGACGAATTATCGATGTCCGTCCGTCTGTCCATCTGTGGAAATCACTCTAGCTTCCGAACGAATTGAAGTAGATTGATAAAATTGTACTTAAATATATGTTATGTCTGCAGGACTTTTGGTATTGGAAATGGGCCATGGGCCACGTCTTCTTATAGCCCCCATATAACGGTACCCCCCGATATTCGGTATTTTGATTTTATTCACCGGAGTTGTTTCAAATTTGGTATTTGTAGTTCTCAACGCATAATCCAGCCTAAGACAGAAAATGGACCATGTAGGTCCACGTGTTCGTATAGCCCCCATGTAGCGGTACCTCCGATATTCGATATTTTAATGATTTTAGCGGCAATTTTTACCGAAAGTTTTTATGACAGAAAGCTGTCTGTGCAGGTCCACGTCTTCGTATAGCCCCCATAAAGCGGTACCTCCCGATATTCGGTATTTTGATGATTCTAGCGACATTATTCACCGGAATTGTTTCAAATTTGGTACTTGAAATTCGTAAGGGATACTAAATCCTAAAACAGAAAATTGTCTGTTCAGGTCCACGTCTTCGTATACCCCCCGTATAACGGTACCTCCCTATATTCGGTAGTTTGATGATCTTAGCGACATTATTTACCAGATTTTTTTCAAATTTAGTATTTGAAGTTCGTATTGGATATGACAGAAAATTGTCTGTGCAGGTCCACCTTTGATAACTCCCATGGTACCTCCCTACATTCGGTATTTTGATGATTTTATTGATTTTAGCTACATTATAAACCGATTTTTTTCAAGTTTCGTTTTTGAATATTGTAATAGCTAATGACAAAATTTGCCTATGCAGGCCCACGTCCTCGTATAGACCCTAATATACGGCTACATTCAGTATTTTAAGATTTTAACAGAATTTTTATTAGTTTTTTATTTATTTTTTGTTCCAAATGGTGGAGGGTATTCGAAGTTGGGCCCGGTCGATCTTACTGCTTTTTTACTTGTTAATATTAACAATTCATAAACGTCCAGACGAAACTGCTGAAGCTAAAATACTGAAATATCGAATGAGGGTCACTTTTGATCAGATAAGGTTGGATTTTTGGACATTCGTGCTAGAACAGTTCGAATAATTTGTACTTATGTGCACGAGAAGTACTAAATGGTACTGAATTTGGTATTATTTCGATTTGGGTGAACCAATAGGGTTGGATTGCTGAAATTTTAAAATACAATTACTTGTGCATGCTGTGACTGAGGAGTGTTGTTGTTTCAGAAATTCGTACTTATGTGCACTAACCGGTACTAAATTTGGTACATTTTAAATCTTGGGTGAAATGTTAAAATAAGATTTCTATTGGACTGTATGATGTAAGTAATTGTGAAAATTTGTGCTCATGTGTATTAAATAGTACTAAATTTGGTACAATTTAAAATTTGGGTGAACCGATCAGTTGGTATTCTAAAAATTAGAAATAATATTACTGTCGGTGTGTAGGATTGTAGTTTTGGAAATTTGTATTTATATGTACTAAAGTGTACTAAGTTTAGTACAATAGAGCCAATCTAGTGAACAAATAAGCCTGGCATTCTGAAATTTAGAATTAATGTTATTGTTGGAGTGTAGGATTGGGATATGGTGGTAGTTTTGGAAATGTGTACTTATATACACGAAAAGTACTGAATGGTACTAAATTTGGTATTACGTGAATGGATACCGCATGAAATCTGAATTTTGGCCTTAGGATCACTGTTAGCGTGTAGCGCAAAAATTTGGGGAATGATTTGGGAACACGTACTAAAAAGTACTAAAAGGTACTAAGTTTGGTGTTTTGGTAAAGGATTGGATTGGTAGTCCACAATTTCGCATTGGGGTCATCTTTTATGCGGTTTGGTTAATACATGGGGGGATTTGGAAATACGTACTAAATAGTACTAAATAGTTCTATTTTGGTTATGTCGAGAAAGGAAAAGAGCTGAAAACTTAATGTTTGGACTGAGAGTTTTTAATGGTGTGTAGGATAAACAAACTAACGGTTTTTTATACCCTCCACCATACTATGGAGGGTATATTAAATTTGTCATTCCGTTTGTAACTCCTCGAAATACTCATGTCAGACCCAACAAAGTATATATATTTTTGGTCAGCGTAAAATTCTAAGTCGATTTAACGATGTCCGTCTGTCTGTTTTAATAACGCTATCTTTCGAACGAATTGAGATAGAAGGCTTGCACACATGTTTATTTTTAGGCAGGTTAAGTTCGTAAATGGGCCATGTAGGTCCACGTTTTCATATAGCCCCCATAAAACGGTACCTCCCGATATTCGGTATTTTGATGATTTTAGCGGCATTATTAACCGGAATTGTCAAATTTGGTATTTGAAGTTAGTAATGGATACTACAGCCTATGACAGAAAATTGTCTGTGCAGGTCCACGACTTCGTGTAGTCCCCATATAACGGAACCTCCCAATATTCGGTATTTTGATGATTTTAGTGTCATTATTCACCGGAATTGTTTCAAATTTGGTATCTGAAGTTCGTAATGGATACTACAGCCTAAGACAGAAAATTGTCTATTCAGGTCAACATCTTCGTATAGCCCCCATATACTGGTACCTCCCTATTTGGGTTATTTTGATGATTTTAGCGTCATTAATCACCAGAATTGTTTCAAACTACGTATTTAGAGTTCGTAAAACTACAGTCTGTGACCGAAAATTGTCTACGCAGGTCCAGGTCTTCGTATAGGCCCCATATATCAGTACCTCCCTTTATTCGGCATTTTGACGATTTAAGGTACAATACCCACCGAAATTGTTTGAGATTTCGTATTTGAAGTTCGTACTGGATGTCACAGCCTGTGACAGGAAATTGTCTATGCTGGTCCAGGTCTTCACACAGCTCCGATATAACGGTACCTCCCTATATACGATATTTTGATGATTTTAGCTACATCATTGAGTGTTTATTTCAAGTTTCGAATTTGAATATGGTAATGGCTTATGAGAAACAATGCCTATGTAGGTCCACGTCGTATAGAAAATTTCCAAATTTGTTCCTCATGGTGGAGGGTATTCAAAGTTCAGCCCGGCCAACCTTACTGCTTTTTAACTAGTTTTTTTTTTTCTTTGAAATTCTAACAATAAGTGTGCCAAAAGTACTGTAATGCACTAAATTTGGTACAGTTTGTAATTGTAAGCAATGATAAAGAAAAAATAGAGGGAGCTGGAGATATAATTCTGAAATTTTATTTTAAGACGCATGATGGTATTTGTGTATGAGATTTAGCGGTGGATTGCAAATGCGTCCAATATTTGTACGAAAAGTACTAAATGGTACTAAATTTTTATTTTAGGTGAACGGATAGGGTTGGATACCTCAAATTTTATTTGTGGTCTTTGTTTGCATCTGGAACTAACATATGGAGGTTGTTTTAGAAATGTGTTCTATATTTGTACAAACGGTACTAAATTGTACTTAATTTGGTATTGGATAAAGGGATAGAGCTGGAATCCTCAAATTTGATATGGATGTCACTGTTGGTGTCCGTGGTTAAGAAAAGGAGCTCATTTTAGATATAATTGTACTAAATGGTACCGAATTTTTATAAAGGGGGACTAAAGCTGAAATCCTGAAATTTAATATTAATGCATAAAGTACTCAATGCTATAAAATTTGGTATTGGGTTGAGGGGAAATTTTATATTGCGCTAACTGTTGGTGTCTAGGTTTAAGATATGGAACCATTTTGCAAATGAATACCTAAATTGTATGAAAAGTACTAAATGGTACTAAATTTGGTACTGAGTAAATGTATTGAAAATTTGGCATTGAGGTTTCTCTTGGTATCTGGTGCTGAGATGTGCTGGTGATATGTCTATTAAATTTTACTAAATTTACTAAATTTAGCCAACCCACATAAAAATATTAAAAATAAAAAAAAAAAAATCTTCAAATCTACAATCATGATGGCCAGTCAATGAGAACATGTTCATAAAAATTGACAAATGTTGATACTTTTTGAACATTTAGGTTATTTTTACTGACCATATTTTATACGTACCCCATGTGCGACGTAATGACAGTAATTTAAGCCTTAACTGCAGTAGCAGACTACTATAACGTCAAGTCAAGAGAAAGAGATGCCTTTTATTCGCGCACCTCCCAAGCATGAATCATATAATTCAGGTATTGTGCAGCAACAATGTCTACCGCCATTGGTAGTTATGCCAGTGAATCGCTTCATTTATATGACATATGTTTTTGCCCCCCATTGAAAAAGCAACATCCGGACATTATAACATTGAATTGGGTATATGCGTGTGTAAGATTGACATTGAACGGTAGGATGCGTATAAATCGTCGTCTTCAGATCCATATGCAATTACACTCATATGAATACGAAGAGAGAGAGAGAGAGTGGGGCAACGCACATCGATAAAGGGCTGAATAATACAACCACTATCACATCATAAAGGCATTACAAGGCGATTGTATCGATTGTCCTTTATTGTATGGCTGTTTCCCTTGGGTAGTTGGGTCCTGCGGCCGCCACAACAAAGTTTTCCCCTTCCGGTCACATGAAAATGCATTGGCTGATATGCCAATGAATGCGAATTCATTTGTTTGTTCGTTTTGTTGTACACTCTCATGCATTCATTAATTGATTACATTTAATTAAATTAAATCGAACCGAAGCGACAGTTCTGCAATTACAAAACATGAACGAAACGGCAATGCTGAATCAGAAAATCAGATTAAAAATCGCACAAAAATTACAAATTTATATTCCAGAGATTTTTGTTGGATGGGAAGGCTTCGTTGAGGGGTATATTTTTGCGTGGTTACAATTTTATCTAAAAAATTCGTGCAATTTGTTTACGGAATTTTAATAAAGGACTATCTGAGCCACAATTAGGATTTTTTTTTTTAATTTTTCAAAGCCAAAAAGTTTGGATTTTGAAGAAAAACTTTTACAGGACAAATAATTCTATAACATGATCTTCGAAGAATATTTTTAAGGCCATAAGGAATACAAACGTATATTTTTGAAAATATTTTTTTTCAAGACAACAGAAGACAAAATCATAAATTTTTCAGCTATGCATATTTAACATTTTTCAAGGATTTTTTCTGAAGGACTATTCTGAAGACTATTATTTTTTATGATCAGTTTTCAAATATATATGTAGTTTATTTTTAATATATATATATATATTTTTGTTTATATAATTATATTTTTATATTTATATATATTTTAATATAATATAATAGCTATATTCGTTGGGTTTAAGAATTAAAAACAAAGGTAGGTTTTTCAAGTGTTAAATTGTGTATTATTTAATAAAAAATATAAAATCGTGGACTTATTACAAATATTTTATCATGAATTTATTAAAAATATAAAATTGTGGAGTTTAAAAAATGTATATTAGGTGGTAAATTTTTTATACCCTCCACTATAGTATGGAGGGTATATTAAGTTTGTCATTCCGTTTGTAACACCTCGAAATTCACATTTTAGACCCCACAAAGTATATATATGCTTGATCTGCATAAAATTCTATGTCGATTTATCAACGTCCATCCGTCTATACGTCTGTGAAAACCACTCTAGCTTCCGAACGAAATGAAGTAAGTTAATATAAATTTACTCAAATATGTATTTTATCTGCAGGACTTTTGGTACTGAAAATGGGCCATGTAGGTCCACGTCTTCGTATAGCCTCCATATAACTGTACCCCCGATGTGCGGTATTTTGATGATTTTAGCGACATTATTTACCGGAATTGTTTCAAATTTGGTATTTGAAGTTCGTAACGAATACTATAGCCTATGACAGAAAATTGTCTGTGCAGGTGTACGTCTTCGTATAGCCCTCATATAACGGTACCTCCCGATATTCGGTATTTTGGTGATTTTAGCGACATTATTTTCCGGAACTATTTCAAATTTGGCATTTGAAGTTCGTAATGAATTCTACATCCTATGACAGAAAATTGTCTGTACATGTCCACGTTTTATATCCTATATTCGGTATTTTTATGATTTTAGCTTTTTTTTACACATTATTTTTACATATTTTTTTTTCAAGTTTTGCATATGAATATTGTGACAAAACTCGCCTATTCAAGTCCACGTCGTCCTATAGACCTAACAGATTTTTTAAAGGACTTAATTTTTTTGGAAATTGCCAAATTTGTACCATATGGTAAGTTCGGCTGGGCTGGGGTTTATAAAATGTCGGCCCGGGCGAACTTAATGCTTTTTACTTGTTAGCTTCAATTTAATAATCTACTGAATTTTTATTTTAATTTTTTAAAAAAAAATTGAATTTTGTCACGCAGTGTAATCTTTTAAATTATTAATCTATATTTTTAATCATTCTTAAAATAAGACACCCTTTTGAAAAATTCGCCACTTAATGTAAAAAATCACTGCTAGAAATCAACAGAAAATTTAAATAATTTTCGAATATTGTGTGTTTACAATATGGGTGAGTTGACGATTACGTCTACTACCCAACATCGCTACTGCATGCATTGGTTGCCCCTGCAAACACTTTCCAACTTGGGAAACCAATTAAATGAATTTCTTATTTTTTATACCCTACACCACATAGTGGTAAGGGTATTATGTCTTTCTGCATTTGTTTGTAACGTGGAGAAGGAAGCGAGATAGACCCATAGTTACTTTTGAGAATCTCCATAGAATCACTTTCTCAGTTGATTTATGCATGTATTTTATTGTGCACCAAACGTGTAATATCAGCCCGAATAGTATGGAATTTTGCACATACAACCAAATTAGGCCTGAAAATAAGTATGCCAAATTTGATCGAAATCGGTTCAGATAAAGCTATATATCCCATACATATTGTTCATCCGATTTGTTATTTTTGTCCTCCGCAGCCTTTATATACACTCTGTAACAATAATATTTGGGGAAATAATTCAAATGCAGCTCAGAAATATCTTTACCAAAATTTATCGAGATCGGTTCAGATTTGGATATATCTCCCATATATAACTTCGTCCGATTTACCTTTTATTGTGCACCAAACGTCTAATATTTGCCCAATGGGGATGAAATTTGGCACTTACGACCGAATTGAGTCTAGAAGCTAGTATGTCAAATTTGGTGAAGATCGGTTCAGATATGGCTATAGCTCCCATATATATTGTTCAACCGATTTGTTATATTTGTTACCCACAGCCGTAATATGCACTCCGTAACAACGATATTCAGGGAAATATATCAAATACAACTCAGAAATATCTTTGCCAAATTTTATCGAGATCAGTTCCGATTTGGATATAGCTAGCATATATATCTTTATCTGATTTCAAATTAATTTTGCACCTAATGGTTCGGCATATTTAGTCCTTTGAACTTTAAATTATAATTTTAATCATAGCGTGTATGATTGATACTCCCATAAAAACTTTTAATTGTTATGTTTGAGCTCTACTAAATTAGCAAAGTGGTGCAGGGTATCCTAAAGTCGGCCCCGCCCGACGTTAAGACTTTCTTTACTGGTTTTATTTGCCTTTTTCCTATTCATATATCAATTTGTCATATTCTTATATAATTATTATTTTGATTTTCAATGACCCTTCGAGGAATAAAAACAAAATTTTGGTTTAAATTTTCAAATTAGTTTTTATTTCGCTAATAAAAAAAATGTTCGTTCGTTGTATAGAGTAAAACTAAGTAAATATATATATTTTAGATATAAAACGAGAGTATTAACAACTTTTCGCTAACAAGCTAATGTTTTCTGGTTTGTTTGACTTAAAAATTAAATTAAAAACTAGAAACAATATAAAAAAGTATGATAATCATGTTCATTATTAAAGCATTACAAAATGTCTTATGAGAATAGTTCCCGAACACGTAGTGTTTGGAGCGATAAGTTTTAAAATTAGTAATTTATTTATATATATAAAAATCATAGTTCATGTAAGAAAAAAAGTTTGTATACATGAGCAGGGATTTGGGAAGACGTGATACATCACTAAGGTTTGGTTTTTGGTTATAAAGCTTAACATTAGGGATATAATGTTTGGTTGTTTTTTAGGAACGATTTGTATGTAGTAGTATTAAATTTAAAAAAATAAAATTAAAACTAAATTAATAAAAAATAAAAATAAAAATTAAAATTATCTAAAAAATAGTTAAAAATAAAAATTAGGTATAAAATCAAGTTTTGAATTTGGCAATAATCAAAATAGTAAATATTATTTAGTGAAAAATAAAAAATAAGTAATAAAAAATTTAAATTTGGTATGAATATCTTTTTTGAATTTGGCAATATTTTTCACACAATTATTTTTGTACATTTTATAAAAATAATAAAAATAATAAAAATTATTTACTTAAAAATAAAAATTAATTAATAAAATATAAAAAATATTTTTCAAAATCTTTTTTGAATGTTGCAATATTTTTACATCATTATTCTTTTATATTTTACAATTTTTGTTGATTTTGTGCAAAAGTTGTAAAGGTAATATTATAATTTTTTTTAATGTTTTTTTTATCTTATTATCTTTATAGTTTGATTTTTCTAATTTGACCAAATTTGTACAAAAAATAATAGAATAAAAATTATTTCGTTAAAAATAAAAATTAATCTATAAAAATAAAAATAAAAATTAATTAATTAAAAATAAAAAATGAAATTTAGCAAAATTGTTTACATCATTATTGACAATATTTTAACATAATTTTACAATATTGTATTTTAGTTATTTTGGCAAAAATTTTAAAAATATTATTTAAATTTATTTTATTGTTTTCTATTAATTCAATTATGGTCTAATTTTTGAAATTTGGTAATATAGTTACAAAAATGTTTGTTTGTTTGTTTGTTTGTTTTTATAAGTATTTAAAAAAAAAATAAATATGTATTTTTCTGAATTTAATAATAACTTCACAATAGCTTTAAATATTTATAATATTATTATTATTATTCTGATTATAATCACTTTTTTTGAATTTGCCTATATTTTTAACATCAAGACTTTGACAAAAGTTTTAAAAATATTCCATAATATTTTAAATATTAATATTTTATTATTTTTATTGATTGATATTGTTAAATTTTAATAATTATTTTTTTTTGTTGATTTTGGCAAAAATATTAAAAATATTATCAAAATTTATTTATTTTTGTTATTTAATTTTTTATAGCCTAATTTTAAAAAAATTACGTCCTTTTTTTGAATTAAGTAATATTTATACAATCATTTTATTATTTTATTAATTATTTTTTTATTTATTATATATTTATTTTATTTACTATTTTATTAATATTTTTTTGTTATTATTTATAATTATTATTATATTATTATTATTATTTTATATTATTTTTATTATTTATTTATTTTCATTTATTTATTATTTTTTATTTTATTATTATTATTATTATTATTATTATTATTATTATTATTATTATTATTATTATTATTATTATTATTATTATTATTATTATTATTATTATTATTATATTATTATTATTATTATTATTATTATTATTATTATTATTATTATTATTATATTATTATTATTATTATTACTATTATTATTATTACTATTATTATTGTTATTATTATTATTATTATTATTATTATTATTATTATTATTATTATTATTATTATTATTATTATATTATTATTATTATTATTATTATTATTATTATATTATTATTATTATTATTATTATTATTATTATTATCATTATCATTATTATTTTATATTATTATTTAATATTATTATTGTATTACATTATTATTATTTTATTATTTATTATTTTTTTATTTATTATGTTTATGTTTTACTTATTTATTATTTTTTATTTTATTACTTTTTATTTTTTATATATTTTTTTTAAATTCAAGTATTTTATTATTTTTATTTTATTTATTATTTCATTATTATTAATCTATTATTATTATTTTTATATTATTATTTTATTATATATTTTTTATATTTTTTTATTTTATTTATTTATTTATTATTTTTATTTTATTATTATTATTTTTTATATTATTGTATTATTATTTACTACTATTATTATTATTATTATTATTATTATTCTTATTATTATTATTATTATTTTAAATTATTATTTTTTTATTTTTATTATTTTATTATTTATTTTATTTTATTTATTTATTATTTTTTATTTATTTTATTTTATTATTATTTATATATTATTTTTCTGACTATAATCACCTTTTTTGAATTTGTACAATTTTTTTCATGTCAATTATTTTTATAAAAATACATACGTTTTTTGAATTACTATATAATTTCTTGAATATAAAAAATTAGAATTTTTAAAAAAATTATGTATTTTTTAATTTTTTTATTAAATCGGATATTATTGATTTTTTTTTTATTAAATCGGATTTAACAAAAAATCACATGGCTTTAAAAAAAATATTTACCTTTTAACGAAACGTGGTAATATAACCAAGATTTTTTCTGTTTATTTAAAGCATTAAATAATTCAAACTCCTCGTAAAGCTATATTTGACTTTTGAGATCGTTTTTCTGGTAACTCTTTACCAAAGGGATGATTTCCCCTCAGAGACTCGTGTGTTTGAAGCAGGGCAAGCTACTGGAAATTTAAAAAAAAATAACAAAATTTCGAAAATCGGCCCCGATCTGGGCCTCTAAGAAATGACCCAGAATATCTCCGGCATAGATGCAATTTTTTGCCATCATTTTTCATGCTTTTGAATCTCATTTAAAATTATTTTTTTTTTTTTTTTTAAATAAGGAGTTAATTTGGGGCCCCCTTATGTCTGGGCCGCCAGAAAATTGCTCCAAAATATCTCTAGGATATCAGCAATTTTAGCCATCACTTGCCGTGCTTTTAAATCTCATCTAAAATTATTATTTTTTTCTTACAAAATAAACCCCCTCCATAGCACAAGGGTTAGTATTAATGACTTATGTCTTTGGTGAAAAATATTTTTTTTTTTTTCAAAATTCATTAAAAAATCTAAAGGTCTTTGGTTTGAAGCTGTGTCTTGTCGGTTGTCTTTGGTTTTACAAGTAGTTTTCTTTTTTAAGCTAAATTATTTACATTTTTTTGTTTTTCCTTGATGTTATTTTCTTTTTGTCTTTTTTTCCTGTCTTTTGTAAAAAAATCCACAAACATTTACATAAAACTCTCCAAATAATCCATATCAAAATGTTTGGCAAATTCATGATCATCATCATCATCATCATCATCGTGCGGGGCACAGATTGATTGTAGATTTCCATGGCTACCAACATTGGCGACAACAATTTCATTAGCTGTTGCTGTCGTGGCCGAAGTTGTTGGTGTAATGGGCTTTTGTTTTTCCCCACTAATGACAACGATACTAGCCCCAATTGTAGCCGCCGCACTGGTTGCCGTAACAACATCAGCAGCAGTTGTTGCTGTTGACGTTAATGATGTGGTGACGTCACGGTTTGATGTTTTGTTATTGTTGGAATTGCTTTCATCAGGACGATCTGTGTCCATGCAATCAAAGGTTTCGCATAGCAACTTTTTAACATACTCGAATGAAACATATTCGGCTTCATCGGTCGAGTTAGACTCACAGGAATTGGCGATGGTTGTTTCAATGTTCGGTGTTGTTGCCGATTGAGACTCCTGTTGTTGTTGTTGGCCACTAAACGAATTTGTGGCACTCTGTAACATATCACATGCTGTTGTTTCAACCAGATTTGTTTGCTTCTCATTTTGCTGTTGACCATTTGATGTTGCATGGTGTTGTTGTTGTTGCTGTTGCTGCTGTTGCAACATTTGTTGGAATTCATTGATTTGTTGAATACTGGCATTGCTTAGATGGCTGCCATTGCTGCTATTGCTAATCACACTGTCACTGCTGTTGCGACGATTTGTGGCACAACTCAAATTATATGTGGCAACAGCGGCGAACTCCACACCCCCATCTTCGGCTCGGTTATGCTGCTCAATGTTGACCAAACAATTGGACAACTCATTAAAGTTCATTGAATTGCGATTAGCTGCTGCTATTGTTGTGGCCAATTGCAATTGAGGGTCGTTGAGCATATTTTGTTGTTGTTGCAAATTTGTACTGGTCGTTGCTGTTGTATTGTACATATTTATCTTTTGTTTTTCCTGATAATTAGTGTTGGCCAAAGACATTTCACTGCAACTATTGCTTCTTGGCTTTGCCACTGCATTGTTTAAAGGCTTTGCCGGGATTTTAGTTTTTCCCAAAGGTTTTGTTTGCATCAACGATGATTCCGAATGGCGACGAGTTTTTGTTGTTGCTGTGGTTTTCTTGGCCGCCGCAGCCGTTGTTGATTTCCTACGACCCAAGTGACCATTGGCATTGCGTAGGGCATGATTTTTCACATGCTTACGCAAGCTGGAGGGGTCGGTGTAACGTTTCGTACAGCCGGGCAACTGGCAGGCATAGGGTTTCTGGAAGGAGAACATTTAAAAAATATATTATTATTTAAAAGTGAAATTAAAATCAAATTTGTTTATATAATAGAACAAGTTAAAAAGCAGTAAATTCGGCCGGGCTGAACTTTGAATACCCTCCAACATTTGGAACGAATTTGAAAATTTTTAAAAAAATTAAATCCTTAAAAAATTCTGTTAAAATTTTAAAAATATCGAATATAGCCGTTATATTGGGGTCTATAAGATGTGGACCTACATAGACATTGTTCGTCATAAGCCATTACCATATTCAAATTCGAAACTTGAAATAAACGGTGCATAAAATAGCTAAAATCATCAAAATATCGTATATAGGGAGGTACCATTATATCGGAGCTGTGCGAAGACCTGGGCCAGCATAGACAATTTTCTGTCACAGGCTGAAGCATCCATTACGAACTTCAAATACGACATCTCAAACAATTTCGTCGAGTATTGTACCTAAACTCAAAATACCGAATATAGGGAGGTACTGATGTACCTGACTTGGACCTGCATAGACAATTTTCTGTCACAGACTGTAGTTTTACGAACTCTAAATACGTAATTTCAAACAATTCCGGTGAATAACGGCGTTAAAATTATCAAAATACCGCATATTGGAAGGTACCTTTATATGGGGCTATACGAAGACGTGGACCTGCGCAGACAGTTTTCTGTCACACGCTGTGGTATCCATTACGAACTTCAAATACCAAATTTGAAATAATTCCGCTAAATAATGTCGCTAAAATCATCAAAATACCGAATATCGGGAGGTACCGTTATATGGGGGCTATACGAAGACGTGGTCTTGCACAGGTAATTTTCTGTCTTAGGCTGTAGTATTTATTTCGACCTTTAAATACCAAATTTGAAACAATTCCGGTGAATAATGTTGCTAAAATCCGAATACCGAATATCGGGGAGTACCGTTATATGGGGGCTATACGAAGGCGTGGACCTACATGGCCCATTTACGAACTTAACCTGCCTACTGGAAAAATAAACATTTGTGCAAAATTTTAGCCTTCTATCTCAATTCGTTCGAAATATAGCGCGATTACAACAGACAGACGGGCAGACAGACGGACATCACTAAATCGACTTAGAATTTTACGCTGATCAAGAATAGCATAATTATAGTACGCATGTCCACAACCAGATACTTCTCTAAACACAGACACAAACGGAGATCAGAATATCAAATTTCGGTATTCCAGCCCTATCCGTTCATCCAATAGCGAATTTAATACCATTTAGTATGTTTTGTACAAATATAGTACACAATTCAGAACCATCTTCATACCTCAATTCCAAAATCGAACCCTCAATATCAAATTTGAGATTTCCAACTTGATCCCTTCACCCCATACCAAATATAGTACCATTTGGGATTTTTCGTACAAAAAATAGTACGCATTTTCATCCGCTCCGCCAAATCTCAAAGACAGATGTAATCTTAAAATATATTTTTCGAATTCTATCTCTATTCCTTCACCCAATACCAAATATACTAACATTCCGGACTTTTCGTACAATAATGGTACACATTTCCGAGACTACCTCCATATGCCCAGTTAACAAATAACCAACGACCATAATATCTGTCGCCCAATACCAAACAGTACCAAAAATAGTACAATTTAGTGCTATTCTTGCACTTTTAGTACACATTTCAGAAATCACTTCTTTATCATAAGCCTAACACCAACAGGGCCCCCAATTCAAAATTTCAAAATTCCAGCTTCATCCGTTCACCCTAAGCTAAACTTTTCCAAAATGCAGTACCATTTGGTACTTAGTACATTTTTCCAAAATCACCTTCATTAACACCTAATTTCAAAATTAACCTAAATTTCCATTGATGTTTCTCAAAGTATTGTTCCTACTCAGAAATGCCATTCATTCTTTTTTAAACATTGCCTTGATCTGCTGAAAATCTCTTCAAATATTAATTTAAAAAATACTCTCTCTTGAAATAGTTTCACCCTGATATAGGACTTTTAAACCCGAATTCTGAAATTTACCAAAAATCGCCACTACTTAAATATCCAACATATTTGTTGGGTCCTTGTTTTTTTTTTTGACGATCTAGTGCGGCGGAGCTCATCTGATCCAATCGCCATCAAACGCAAGCTTTATAAATGTCAAATGTTAGGAAAATATCCATAAAGGACATAAAACATCATAGGCACATGGTTGTGGTTGTGACCATGAAATCGCTAAAGGGAAATGGGCAATTGCAAACCAGTCCCTCTTCTGTCGGCTTACACTGAGAAAATAATTGGCGCAAATGCCAGCAGAAATTCTCTACGAATTGTAGAGGGAGAAATAATGTTGTACTCTATCTCCTACTAATGTTTTGTTGTGATTGGCATGGTTGCGTCTGAAGTTGAGAGAAAATGAGAGACATTTCTTGGGAAAAATAACAACGAACCAATGCCTTTCTCTTTTATAGCCATGAGAAGGGAGTGCTACTCTCCCATAACTTTTTTCTTCGTCTCTTTTTTTAATTAAAAATATTTTTCTCTATTATTTTTCTCAGTGCATTATTAACGTTGGCCTCGAAGCAAAGCCCCCACTAGCATAAAGTGGCTTTTATGACCATTAGGCCGCAACATTTTTGGAGGATACTCTATGGATTTTAGGGCATTACCAAAAGCATGACCAAACCACATACTCAATCTATTCATCACCAACCCCTCCACTCATGTGTGATTTGTGAATGTCAACCGTTTTCTACAATGCTTCTAACAATCGCAATCTCACAACAATATGTTGCATCAACATCATCTATGCATGTGTGCTGGTTGCATTTATCAGTTTTGGCTAGTTTTTGGTTAGCCCAACATGTCCTCCCCGTAGATGATGATACAAGGACACAAAAAAAAGAAAAAAAGGACACAGTTATGTTTTTCGCCACATATGCAACTATAAATCACTCAGTTGTGATTTCGTGTCTATGTTTGTGTGTGTGTGTGTGCCTGTGAAAATATTCATACAAATGTTTTCTTTCAATTCATTCATATGGAACATGAAAACAACGCAGAAAGAGAAGCGACATGTGAAATGTCATTGGCTCACTAGACAGCCAAACATGTTGCGCATGGTGAGGAGCCTGCAGAATATGTAGAATAGAAAATATTTGGATTTTTTTTGTTGCATGGGATAACAAATGAATGATATGGGATTGGAATAATGGAAAATTTGGAAGAATTGTTTTTAAAGCAAAAAAAAAAATTGGAGTGCAAAAGAAGAATGGAAATCTATCGAAATCGAAATACATTCAAAAATTAATGTGGGATTCCAGATTTTCTATAAAAAAAAAGATATTCTCATATTGTTTGTTTTATTAATTTATACCAATTTTTTTTTGGTTTTTGAAGTATGTCGGAAAAATAAATTGAAATAAAAACTTCTCTAGAGTTCGACTTCAATTTTCCTAAGCTCAACTCGAAAGAAAAAATTATTAAATATCCATCAAAAAATTAGCTTCTCCTTAAAATGGGAAACATTTCAAACAAAAAGTCTGCTGTTCTTATCAAGGAAAAATTTCAAAAAAAAAAAAAAAAAAAAAAAAAAAAATAATAATAATAATAATTTTAACAATAATAGTAATAATAATAATAAAAATAATAATAATAATAATAATAATAATAATAATAATAATAATAATAACAACAATAATGATAATAATAATAATAATAATAATAATAATAATAATAATATAATAATAATAATAATAATAATAATAATAATAATAATAATAATAATAATAATAATAATAATAATAATAATAATAATAATAATAATAATAATAATAATAATAATAATAATAATATAATAATAATAATAATAATAATAATAATAATAATAATAATAATAATAATAATAATAATAATAATAATAATAATAATAATAATAATAATAATAATAATAATAATAATAATAATAATAATAATAATAATAATAATAATAATAATAATAATAATAATAATAATAATAATAATAATAATAATAATAATAGTAATAGTAATAGTAATTATAATAAATCGTTTGTTTTATATATTCTGACATGAAGCTAAATGTAAAACCATAAGATAAAATCCATAAAAAATTATTAAAATTTCCCAGAATTTAAGATTTTATGGAACATATAGGAAAAGAAACGGACAATAATTATTATCCCATGAAAAAAATAAAAGAAACCCAAAAACAATCATTCAAAAATTAGAAATTCTGAGTAGTTGGACTAACTGAACCTTCCAACGGCCCTGGAGCCCAGTGCTGCTCCTATTTGTAAGAATTTGGATTCCATTTCTAAAATCTATTTTTTTTCTCATAATTGTATTTAAATTTAAAAATTTCAACTTACCGTATCATAATGTGTTCTCTGATGTTTTGCCCTGTCAGAGCTATTGCTGAAAGCCTTCAGACATCCTTTGTATTGACAGCCATAGGGACGTTCACCGGTATGTGAACGTTGATGGATTTTCAAGTTTTCCAAACGAGAGAAGGCCTTATTGCAACCGGGGAACTGGAAAATAGAAAACAACATCAATTATAGAAATTATCAAAAAAAAAAAAAAAAAAAAAAATTAAATTAAATAGAAAAAAAAATAATAAAATAAATAATAATAAATTAATTAACTAAATATAAATTAAAAAAATAATAAAAAATAATAAAATAAATAAATTACCTAAATATAAATAAAGCTATATATATTTCTTTTAATTTTGTAGAACTGAATCTAAATGAAAGTCGATACCACATAGAGTTGAATAATTTGGTTCACTAAATGGAACTATGTTTTTCCTTCATTTCTTCCAGCGGAACTATGTCTTACATTTGATATCTGCATGGTAGGTTATCAAGATAACATTGTGCAATCATAATTTTAAATGTGTTTTTCAAAATAACATCATTCATAACATGTCCTTTTTCAAAATGGACATTATTGAACCCATTGTATTGAACCCATGAAAATCAGAGATGGGAACCTGCCTTAAATTTTGACTAGATCAATGTAAGAAATACTGAGATGGATATTCTTATTTGAAATGAGGGTACCCTGAGATAATTATATTATTCATTGAATCTTGTTGCTGTAGGCATAGACAAGTACTCACGAGGAACTCCTTGTGTGGATTTTCAGATAATTCCATTGGGAAATGTGGCTAAAATCGTCAAAATACCGGATATCGGGGGGTAACGTTGTATGGGGGCTATACGATATCATTAACCAATATAAATAACTCTCTGTCAGGGTGTAAAGTGTGTGGAATTTCAGGCAATTCCGTTGACAAATGTGGCTAAAATCATCAAAAAGCCGAATATCGGAGGGTACCGTTATATGGGGGATATACGATATCGTGGACACATATAGACAACTCTCTTTCAGGGGGTGAAATATTCATAAGGAACTCATTGTGTTAAATTTCAGACAATTCCGTTGACAAATGTGGCTATAATCATCAAAATACCGAATATCGGGGGGTACGGTTATATGGGGAATATACGATATTGTAGACCTATATAGACAATTCTCTTTCAGGGGGTGAAATATTCATAAGGAACTCATTGTGTTAAATTTCAGACAATTCAATTGAAAAATGTGGGTAAAATCAGCAAAATACCGAATGTCGGGGGTACCGTTATATGGGGGCTATACGATATCGTGGACCGATATAGCCCATCTTCGAACATGACCTGCCTGCAGAGAAAGAGAGATCTGTGAAAAATTTTAGCTTCCTATCTTCATTCGTTTAGGCTGTAGCGTGATTACAGCAGACGTACAGACGGACGGTCATGGCTAAATCGTCTTAGAATTTTACGCTGATCAAGATTATTTATACTTTGTTGGGTCTGACATGAGTATTTCGAGGAGTTACAAACGGAGTGACAAAGTTAATATACCCTCCATAGTATGGTGGAGGGTATAAGAAGAGTATGGAAGGACTCGTTGAAATTAAATATTGCAATTCCTATGGCATCACTTATTGATAAACGTTTAATCGCAAAGCTTTCTCCAGTGAACCAGATTGAGTAACCTAGTTCATACACCCCATTTAAATGAATCGTTTAATCGAACTAATTCCTTCGTGAACTTCGTACCTTTACTATAAAGTTATTTACATTTATTCCACATTAAAGTGGTGTCACTGTAGCGTTTTTCCGTGTCAATGCTATTAAACCACTCAAATTTTCTGTTGGATAAACGACAAAATTTTTGAAATTTTCCAAGATCGCCTCATACGTAGTTGCCTGCATTACTTTTTTTTTTCTAAATAAACTTTTTTGTAGATATTTTCTAGAGAAAAATGCAATCTTTTTCTATATTTTCCATTGCCTATTTCAAGGAGCCTTCTATAATAAAGACTTGTTGCATATGTTTAGGTTTTATATGAACAAAAATTTGTGAATAACACGACAAATTACGAAAATCTATAATCTGTTTACATAGATTGTAACATAAATCCCTCTTGTCAAATATTTTCGTTCTCTCTTTTCATTTTTTTAATTTTATGTTGAGGTTGTTGCTTTTTCAGGGTTCCTATTTTGTAACTTAATTTTTTTTATTTCATACAACACAGTCAATTTCTGTTTTATTGTCTTATTTTCCTTTACAAAATGATGTCCCCTTTGTGTGTGTGTCATAAAATAAACCGATTTATTTCATTCTATATATAAATGAAATAAATTTGATTTTCGGTTGAAACATAAATAAATAGATTTTATATAGAAAAAAAAAAACAAGAACAACAGCTCAATAGAGGTAGAGTAATAAAAAACTCCAAGCATATAATATTGAATAGAGTGTCCATATTCAATTATTCAGCTTTTAGTTAAATGGCGAAAAATGATTACGTTTATGTTTATTAAATGTCATATTTCTTGTTTTTTTTCCACCATCCACGAAAATAAGTGATTACTTTCATGTACACATACACACACATATATAGTTGTGGATGTTTGTGTTATATAGTTTAATTAAAATTGATAGATTTCATTTCACATCACCATCATCATCGTGAAAAATGTCAATGAAAGTTGATGAATTTGTAAAGTAGAAAAAAATCTATCTACAAATAATGGTCCATTTTTTGCACACATACATACATATATCTTTGAGTGAAAAAAAAATTGATTGCAAATTTAGTAAATATAACAGATTGAATTTCTATTTGAGGCAGGGGTTTTTTATGACAAAACATTTCTAAAAGTTCGCAAAAAAATTATCAAGTGCCAAAAAGAGTAACTTTATTTAAATAGATTTTAAATTTGAATTTCCTTGGTAGGTATATTAAAAAAATGGTAGCTTATTTTTTAGGAATCAAATTATATACAAAATGGTGTATGTAATTTAAGCAAGTGAATTACAAAAAATTTAAAAAAAGCTCAAGGATTAGAGTTCGTTTTTACCAGCAACACAATAAAATGTGCTCCACCAGATATCTAAATCAGATGATATGTCAAAACTAGTTTTCATGTGGTTTAATATTTATCTTTAATATTATATTTTCAATTAAAATAAATAATTTGCTAAACTTATATTCAGCTGTGAAAATAATGTAAACATTTACTGAACTGAGCATTTTACAATTTTAAAAGTTACCAGAGGAAGAATGGTGCATACTTTTAGGCGTCACTTAATTTAAACCCACCATTTAAATGTCACAGTTAAAATTAATTATTAATTGGAATAAAGTTCTACACATGTTTATGGCTGTGGTAACCTCTTGCCCTGTTATTATTTGGGAAAAAAAAATTAAATAATTTCATAACAAACAATTTAGCAACATGAACAACAAAACAATTAAAACAAAAACCACAATCGCCAAATAAATGAAATCGAATATTATTTTGTTTGTTTGCACCATGACCCGCCCGGGGAATGAATTGTGTAATGTTTTGAGTAAGGCAAGGAAACAGAAACCTGATAGGATCAATTTATTAAAAAAAAATAACTGTTGCATACTTTTTGGCTCGTAATAAATTTAAAACAAGTAAAATCTGGAACTAATTTGGTTTAGTTTTCAAAAAAATAAAAAATCTGTTAAAATCTTAAAAATACCGAATGTAGCTGTTACATTAAGGTCTATATGTAACACCTGCATGTAAGGACCTGCATAGGTAACTTTTGTCATAAGCCATTACAATATTCAAATGCGAAACTTAAAAAAATCGGTGCATAATATAGCTGAAATCATCGAAATACCGAATATCGGGAGGTACCGTTATATGGGAGCTATACGAAGACGTAGACTTGCACAGACAATTTTCTGTCTCAGGCTGTAGTATCCATTAACGGACAAGTTTCCGTTCGACCAAATACAAGGATTATATAGTTGAGGAGCAATTTAGTTCTTTTGAATGATTTACTGAAAGGAGCTCTAGAAAATTGACCGATGAACGCAGGAAGGAGCTTTTGGTAGGTCAAGATATACTCATTTAAAATTGTATCCCAAAAAAATGGACGAAGGATGAGTTTGCTTTCGATCACATAGGGTCTTTATATCGGAACAGACCTAGTTCATTTCGAAAATTCACTGAAAGGAGCCGCTGAACTCGATTACCCAAAATGGTTTCCATTGATAAAAAAACGAACGATCCTTCGGCTGAACGATTACCACATCATCGTTAATAAAAACACAAATATCTACATAGGGTCTATAAGTCAGGACAGACCTAGTTCATTTCGAATATTCACTGAAAGGAGCTGCTAAACTCGATTACCTAATATTGTTTATATCGATGAAAAAACGAACGATCCTTCGGCTGGACGATTACCATATCATCTATTTTTTTAAGGCCTAATAAAAAAAATATTTTTCTTTTTTTGTAGAAAAAAACTTTAGGTCCCTCCAGATTATAGGCTATCCTTGGGGAAACAAATCTTACTGGACTGAAAGGTAATTCAATTTTTCATTTCATGGAAAATCCAGTGTCTGGAATATTCGTGTATAATTTCATGAAACTCTATGTATCTGAATCTTAGACTGAGAAGGACGATGAAGGATGTAATCAACCTCTTTATTTCATTTAGGTGTTTCTTTAGGAAATCTTTTAGGAGCACCAAAAATAATATTTTTTTCTTTTATTTTCAAATGACGATTATTGGACTGAATCAGGACTTCAAGGATGTAAAACTATTACTACGATGACCGATTTGTCTTTTATGGTATCGAAAAAAAGGCAAAAATAGTAGATTCTTGCAGGTTATGGAACAGAGCATTTTTGAGATTTTGTTGCTGGAATATATGTTTCCAAAACAAAGGCTATCCAATTCACAACCACAGATTGTTCAATTAAAAAATTAGAATTTTAAAAATTTTAATTCCACTTACCGGACATTTATTGGGTTTTTCACCACTGTGCACACGCATATGTATCAGCAGCTTATAGCGGGCATTGAAAGGTTTATAACGTCGCGGACAATCTACCCAAAAGCAGGAAAAATCTTCACCCCTCTTAACATCGACATGTTTCTTTTCGATGTGGCAGACAAATTCCGCCTGATTGGGGAACTCTTCATTGCAATCGGTCCACAGGCAGACCATGGGTCCTTGAACAAAATCTACCAAGGCTTCCTCGCAGGGCACAATTTGATTGCTCGCTGTTGTAGAACGGCAATTGGAGGAGCGTTTACGTCTCTGTTTTACAGTTTTGGGTTTTTCCACCAGAAATACTTCATCGTTGTCATCAAGGGTGGCGGCGGCGGCAAAAACTTCTTCCTCCACCTCATGGCCCAAAATTTCACCATAATGTTCGAGGCCCTCCTCCTCCTCCTCTTCTTCCTCTTCATCGGTACGTTCGATACTTTGATTGAAGTAGCTATTTTGCTGGTTGGCCATCATCATTTGGGGATTTGTAAAATCATTGATTTCATCCAATTCGTCGATGGTCCAAATCACCTTGTGATCGCGATTGGGTTTTTCCAGATTCAACATGTTGCAGTTTTCAAAATCCTCGGTCAGAGCATTGAAGTTGTTGTAACCCGAAGAGGGGGTGTAGTTGTGCGTTGTACCATTGCAATGATTCTGGCTTGGAGGACTATAGACATGATTGGATCTTTGCTGGGACATTTCATATTCATTGTAGCTGAAACTGTTCAAGGGTTCATATTTAGGCGTGCCAAAGGTGGACATCATGGAGGGTAGTTTCTGGGGATGTTCCTGTTTAATACTTGGCTCATAGGAGGGTTGGTAGTTGGTAGCCTCATAGCTGGTGTTGATGATTTTCGGAGACTCTTGCCTGGCTGGCTGCTGGGGATTTTCGTTTAAATTCAAGGACATCCAAGGATCAAGCGGGGGTGAGGAACAAGGACTTTGTTCTTTGGATTGACAATTGATTTCATCATAGTTATAATATTCAATGTCTAGATTGTAGCCAGGACATTCTGCCATTTGTTGTTGTTGCTGTTGCTGGGCCAAGGCCTGGGCCGAGGTTTGGGGTTCTTGTTGGTATACGCCCCCAGCTTGATGATATTCCATTTGCTGTTGCTGCCCACTGCTGCTGGGTGTAAACGACATATAAGTGGCAGGATATGGTGTATAAGGAGTCTGGGGCGTAAACGGAGTCTGAGGCACCATCATATGGGAACTGCCCTCTCCTGTACCCTCCTCAAACTGGCAATTCTCCGTTAGGCGGGCAATATCCTCGGGCTCAAAACGAAAGACATCTTCACGATTGAAGCTCGAATGGGGTGTGTGGATCACAGGGGCATTTGCGGATTCATATTTCACATCCTCCTCATAACAACTACCCATGGAATGCCTTTTTAAGGTTGGATCTTCATCATCATAATTGATGGACGGTGGTTGGGCCTCAAATTGTAGGCCATTTCCAGTGCCGCAACTGCTGCCATAAATTGAAGTTGGTGTTTCGGCATTGGAAAAAGTGATGTGGGAAAAATCGGGAAAATTCACATCGGCTGTGGAAAAGTCACTGTAACCACAACCACTGTTGTAGGATTTCAGGTGGCACATGGAAGCATGGAAATGATCCTGGGCCTTGGCGGCGCTCAAGGGAGGTGACATGAGATTGCAGTTCAGCGAAGAGTTGGACATACATGTGGTGTCATAAGTGGAATCCTTGGAGGTCTGGCTGCCACACAGGGGTCCTGGGGTATAGGGTGGTGTGGCTGGTGGTGCAATATCATGGAACATTTTCAATGATTTCATCGTGGGAATGCTTAGATTTGGAGTATTAATTTTTAACGAGGAAGACATGGTTTGATTTGCAAGAATTTATTTTTGAAAAAAAAAATCACTTCATAATTTTTGTTTTTTTTTTATGTGGGGCACTGTCTTTTTTTTAAATTTTTATTAATTAATCAAAATTTTTTTTGTCTAGTTTTCACAACCACGCGTTTAATGTCATTTGGTCACACTTTGAAATTAAAACGAAAATCTGCTCACTTTTCACTTGGCTGGTGTGTGAAAATTTCGTATTGTTTTTGGCACATTTGCCAAGTTTTTTTTTTATTTTTTTGCTTTTCTTTGATTGCGTTGACAATTTTCTTGGGAAAACCCCACACATTCGGCTTAGAACAACAACAAATCAAATTATCCGCCACACGAACGAACGGGTGTTTCGAAACTCAAATCACTTGTCTCTTCTTTGACAAAAAAAATCACATCTTTTTTCCTTTTCCTTCTCTACTTTTTTATTTTTTTCTTTTTTTTTTTTTTTTTTTGTCTTTTTAGGAAATCAACGATCTTTTTTTTGAACTCAGATGTCGTCAGTTTTTATTTTGATGTTCTTGATCGCACCACGTTTCGTTTTAGAATAAACCATTAAACTATAAGATGTTCATTATTTAAAGACACGTCTAAGGATCTTCCATTCAAGTGATGGGGGCAGAGCAGCCGTGGCTGCTCTGCTACTGCAGCGATTGGTGCAGCAGATGTCAGATATGTTGCCACTTTACTTGGGCCGCTGTCAGGCCAGCGCAGCAGCAGCGCCACTGAAACGTGTGTTTATGTTAAAAGGCGAAGAAACGAAGGCGGCGGGCATTTCTTGCGTCTCTCCACATCTCAGCTATGTTGACACCAACAACACGCACTTGCCAACACACACACACTCTCTCTCTCTCCACATGATTTTCATCTAGTTTCCTTTTCCAATGGGATCTGCAACATAAGGTAACCCCGGCGCAACAGGGCCGTTGACTGTTGTCACTGTCACTACAGCAGCAGCAGCAGCAACCCAAACGGCAAACGTCTAGCTGTACAGTTTATGGATTTTCCTTTTCTTAATTTCGATTTTTTTTTTTTTTTTTGAAAAAAAAGATTTACATGTGTTCCTTAGTTGTTGTTGTTTTTTCTTAGGATTTGTTTTTGTTGTTGTCGATTTTTTTCATAGTTTATTTATTTAGTAGGTTCTCTAATTGTTTTTTTTTTTTTGAATTTTTATTATTTTTCCTTGTAGCTGCACGGAGTTTGCAATGCATCTGTCCGTCCTGCCATCCATCCGTTTTTTTTTCCTGTCCATATGTATCATCATCAAATTTTATATTTACCGCTGCAGCTCATCTCCGTTTGCAGTTTTATGTTGTTTTTCTAATACAAAGTGATTTGTTTCTTATTTTTGTTGTTGTAAAATTCGGTTTGTTTAGAGTAATTTTTTTTTCGAATTTAGAGAATGAAATTTTCGAGGAACTACCCAATAGGAATTTTGGTAAAGTGCAATTCCTTATATTTTTTTACCCTCCGCCTTGAAAAGGAGGCTATATTAACTTTATCCTTCCGATACAGGCCACATTTTTTGACGTAGAGCTTCAAAATTTAGCAGTATGGTATTGAAAATGAAAATTATATATCGATCCACATTTTGGTATAGCCCCATATAACAGTACCTCCCGAGATTCGGTATCTTGATGATTTATGCCACATTTTTCCTCGAATTTGTCTAAAAATTTGTATTTGTGGGTCATTATGAATTCTAGCTCCGCTGGCAGAATATTGCATATATAGGTCCACCTTTTTTGTATAGCTGCCATACAACGATACCTCCCGATGTTCGGTATTTTGGTGATTTTTGTCACATTTTCACGTATTATTGTCTTCTTGTCTTCTCCTTTCTGCTACCTTCCCCACAAAAGGTCAACATTTTCAAAGAAAATATTCTACCTCATAATATTCTACCATTCTTATGCAAACTATGCAAATCTCAATATTTTTCTCAATACTCAATTATAATTATTCAACATTTTAATCCTTGGTGGGTGAGGTACCAGTCGGAGTCGTCGGATATTTCTTATCTTCACACCAGAACTTGTGTTGGTAGGAAAATTGAGAAATGCTAAATTTTAAAGCACATTTTGAGTTTTACGAGCACAATGTTTATTACAAATTTTTACCCGTCGTGGCGGAGGTAGTAGAAGGAGTGGTCCGGCCTATCCGTTCTTCATATAAGATTTTATGCTCACTTCACGTTTATAACAGTAATATTTATTCAAAACTTTTACCCATTTTGGGGGAGGTACTTGATGGATTGAACCGATATTGCATAAATCGGATGATCCTTTCTCTTACGATGTAAAAAATTTGGACCAAACCGAATACTCCCTTCGTGAGTTATCGTATGTAGCAGCAAGGCAGATAAGAGGATATCCCTAGATCGACTCAAAATGTCCTGAAACGGATTTGGTCCAACGGGACCTAGGGTCTAAAACCGTTATTTCTATGAGGCACTTTTTAATAGTATCAAATGATAGCCGTATGACTGAGGGTATAATTAGGTATATCGGTGTAGGTTTCCCATAGTCCCCATATAACGGTACCTCCCGATAATCAGTTTTTATACCCTACACCACAAGGTGATGTCTTTGTGCATTTGTTTGTAACAGGCAAAAGGAAACGAGATAGACCCATAGTTCCTTCTGACGATCTGCATAGAATCACATTCTGAGTCCATATCCGTCGTCCGTACGTCTGTCCATGTATTTTTGCGAACAGTACAGTTCGCATTTATTACCCGATCCAGATGAAATTTTGCACAAATCATTTGTTTGACTCAGGGACGAACCCTATTGAAATTTGAGATAATCGGTAAAAATTTAGATATAGCTCCTATATATATCTTCGTCCGATTTGCCTTTTATTGTCCACCAAACGTGTAATATCAGCCCTAATAGTGTGGAATTTTGCACATACAACCAAATTAAGCCTGAAAATAAGTATGCCAAGTTTGATCGAAATCGGTTAAGATATAGCTACAACTTCCATATATATTGTTCATCCGATTTGTTATTTTAGTTCTCTGCAGCCGTAATATGCACTATGTAACACAAATATTTGGGGAAATATATCAAATACAGCTCAGAAATACATTTGCTAAATTTTATCGAGATCGGTTCAGATTTGGATATAGCTCCCATATTTAACTTCGTCCGATTTACTTTTTACTGTGCACCAAACGTCTAATATTTACCCAAATGGGATGGAATTTGTCATATCCGACCGAATTGAGTCTAAAGGGAATATGCCAAATTTGGTGAAGATCGGTTCAGATATAGCTATAGCTCCTACACCAGCAAAGTGGTGTAGGATATCATAAAGTCGGCACCGCCCGACTTTACTTGTTTTTTTTATGATTTTAGCCCCATTTTTTCAAAGAAATTGTTTCTAAGTTGGAATTCTAAATTCGAATTAGTTAAGAATTTTGGAAAAAATTGTCTATGTAGTCACGCTCTTATAATTTCAAAATTGGAATTTGAAATTGTCTATGTAGTCACACCCATATAAGGGTACCAGCCACTTTATGATATTTTAAAGTCTTTAACTGCATTCTCCAACCGATTTCCCTGGTAGTTGCTATTTTAAATGCAACTTGTCTCAAATAATGAATCCTGAGAGGAAGGACTTTTCTTATATTTTCGGTCTTTTTTTTATGATTTTAGCCCAATTTTTCGAAAAATTAAAATTTGAATTAGTTTGAAGTTTTTTTCAAAATTGGAAATTGATTCAAAATTGGAATTTTAAATTGTCACTTTAAGTCATTTTAAAGACTTTAACTGCATTCTACAATCGATTTCACTTGCATTTGCTGTTTTAAATGGAACTTGTTTCGAATATTGAATTCTAAATCCAGATGGCTTAAAAATTATTTTTGAAGGACTTTTTGGAAAAAAGTCTTAGACTTGTGGATTAAAAAGTTTTTCCACGACTTTCCGTGAAAATTGTTGATTTTTTGTATCAAATTACTGGTTTTTACAGCCAAATATTTCTTAAAATTATTTTTTCCTGAATTTTTGCCACAGGCTCACATTCCCATATTCCCGAATCATTCATTGTTTAACGACCACCTTAAATAACTAAACTTCCTGTGGAAATTCGCATCTTTGTCAATTGTAATGGAAGAAAAATTCATCATCGAAAGCAGCAGGACATTCAAACACTTAAGAAAATAATAATCGTAAATATTCAATGACAGGTCAGGGGTGTCAAATTACCACTACAACGGGAGAAAGATAAAGTACTTGAAGAGTGCACACATGGATATACGGTCGAGGCAAATTGACAATATTTTCCAAATGTCCAAATGAAATTTAAGGACTTTGAGCGTTTTCTCAATGACCGTCTGACCTGTCAAAAGAAGCACTTTAACTTGTTTAACAAGGACTTCTAATGGCCTTCAATGCTAATGAATCAATAGATAAATGGTGGTGTGCCAAACAAAAAAAAATGAGAAAATGACCAGTCAAACCGGAAGATAAATATTTGGCTTTCTCGGAATATTTACATACACACAGTCCACCTCCATAAACAAATTTCCATTGTCACCGATGGAGGACTCATCATGTTTCATGTTTTCCAATTGCCATTTGAGATTTTTTTCCAATTGACCCATGGCGGCGGTGCACAAGTAGAAGGAGTATCCCGCGAAAAGTGATGGAAAACCAAACAAAAAAGCAACAAATCCACGCAGCACTCCGTTAACTAAACAAATGACAGAGATCTTGGCACACACATGGTGCCTGGTTCGGGTGATGGGTGCATGCTGCATGTGGAGTTGCATGTGCAACATAGCGTGCTTTGGCGTGGCGTTGTTCCTATTTTTTTTTCACATTGGCAGCGATGGTTGTGTTGTTGTTGCCGCTGCTGCCGTTTAGGAAGAAAAAGTTGACGATTTTATGTTTTAATGTTGTTGGGCTGTCGTTTGTTTTGTTGCTTTCCTTGCTGGCCGGCCAGCCCGGCAGTCAGTGAGTTGTGGCAATAACAAACATAGATAGGAACAAAAAAGGGAAATACAAATCTTTTGCAGATTTTGGCCTGTGAGTAGTGAGTGGTGTGCCAGTTGACTGCATGTGTGTGTTGTTTTTGTTATTGTTGCAGTGCATCTATTGTTGTTGTCATCGTTAATGCTGTCGAACTTTAGCACTATTTACTTGGCACAGTGTTTCAAAATGGAAAACAAATTAATTTTGGAAATTCGCATCGTAAATGTACAAAAAGTACTAAATGTACTAAATTTGGTACCATTTCGTATCATGTGAACGGTTACAGATAAAAACTTGAAATTTGGAATGGGAATCAAGGCTGAGGAGTGGAGTCGATGTAAGGAGGTAGTTTTAGAAGTATGTACTCATGTATTCGAAAAGTACTAAACGGTACTGAATTTAGTACAATTTGAATTTGGATGAACGGATTGACCTGGAATCCTGAAATTTGAAATTAACATTACTAGAGGATTGTAAGATTGGGATATGGGGGTAGTTTTCGAAATTTGTACTTATGTGCACGAAAAGTACTAAACTGTACTAAATTTAGTACCATTTCTATTTTAATGAACCGATAGAGCTGTAATTCTGAAATTTCGGAACATGATTACTATTGTATTGTAGGACTGAGGAATATAAGTAGTTTTGGAAAATCCTACTTATGTGTACTAAATGGTACTAAATTTGGTACAATTTAAATTTTGGGAGAACCAATAGAATTAGAATCCTGAAATTTGGTATTTATGAAAATTTGTGCTTAAGTGTACTAAATGGTAATAAATTTCGTACAATATGGATTTACGTGAACCGATAGAATTGGAATCTTGAAATTTGGATTAAAGATTACTGTTGGAGGGTAGGATTGGATTATGTAGTAACTTTTGGAAATTCGTAGTTGAAATACGTTTTTTTTTTGACTGTATGATGTAGGAAGTTATGAAAATTTGTACTTATGTGTACTAAATGACATTAAATGTATAGTATTAAATGTATAGTGCTGGAATCCTCAATTTTGATAATTAGGTCTCAGTTGGTATCTTGTGGCGGTTTTACAAAACCTTGAAAGTCTGAAGATTTAATGTGATATATGAAGTTTTGATTAGACAATTTTGTCACACTGAACAAATTGCGTATTTTGAGTACTGAACATTTTTTTTTGCCCGGTCAAGTTTATAATACTCTCAAAATATATTTTTTAGTGCCTAATAAATTCTCGTATTCTGAGAGTAGGCATCTGCTTAAAACGAAAATTTTTGTTCGCCCTTAAATTATTCCCCACAGCCTTAGCTGTGATAAGTCTCACGTTGGGCGCCATTGGAACGATTTTGGCAATTTTCCTTTAATAATTCTGTTAAAATTTAGGGTCTTTACCACGACCTGGACCTGTATAGGCAATTTTTGTCACAACCCATTACATAATACAAATGCGAAACTTGAACAAAAAATCAGTTAAAATCATCAAAATACCGAATATCGGGAGGTACCATTATAAAGGGGCTGGACCTGCAGAGACAATTTTCTTTCAAAAACCTTTCAAATTGGTTTAATGCTGGAAAGGGTATAATAAGGGGTTTAGACCTCTCTTTGAACCAATTCCAGTTCAGGCGATTTGGAGTCGTTCTAGCGATCTGTTTCTATGGCTGGCTGGTGCACACGATAACTCTCGTGTGGTCCAAACTATACACATCATAATTTTATCATTAATCTTAGATCGAATTCGAAAATGTTCCCCCAAAATTGGTAAAATTTTCAATGTCAATGAAACTCGAAATTAATGTACGATTCCATTCAGACTTGCCACATCTCAATATCTCCATCAACACAAGATCTGTTATAAAGGTGGTAGAGTTCTGACCATTTCTTCTATTACCTCTCCTACATAGGGTTCAAGATTTTAAAAACTAAACCCCTTGTTTGAGAAGAAATGTGAAAATGGAATATTTCGGTCGACTATATCTGGTAATTTGCGAACATTTTAATGTCTTCAAAAATTTTCATTATCATTGCACTTTACACGCGCCAACCAAGAATGGTTGCAAAATTAGGTTCCACACTTCATTTCCAGCGCAAAATGGCAACTAAAATCTCCAGATACCAATCCGTTGGACTATTGTGTCTGGAGTATTTTGAAATGCAAGGCTGGCACTAAAAAAAATACCAAAGTGTCGATCACCTCAAGCAAGCGCTTCGCCGGGAATGGGCCAAAATATCGCAGGACAACATTCGGGCAGAGTGTGACGGTTTCATTGGAGGTTTGAAGGTCATTATTCGTGCCAAAGGTGACCAATTCGAACAAATTTAATATTTTTCTAAAATTTGATGCTATTTCCAACATTTTTGGCTTTTATTCAATAAAATTAAAAAAACAAGTAAAAAAGCTGTAACTTCGGCCGTCCGAACTTTGAATACCCTCCACCATTTGGTACAAATTTGGCATTTTTCTCAAAAAAAAAAAAAAATAAATAAATAAATAAAATCCATTAAAAATTCCGTTAAAATCTTAAGAATATCGAATGTAGCCGTATATTAGGGTCTATACGACAACGAGGACCTGCATACGGAACTTTTGTCATAAGCGTGCACAGACAATTTTCTGTCATAGACTGTAATATCCATTACGAACTTCAAATACAAAATATGAAATAATTCCGGTAAATAATATCGCTGAAATCATCAAAATACCGTATATCAGGGGGTACCATTATATGGGGGCTATACGAAGACGTGGACCTGCACGAACAATTTTCTGTTACGGATTGTAACATCCATTACGAACTTAAAATGCGAAATTTGAAACAATTCCGGTAAATAATGTCGCTAAAATCATCAAAATACCGAATATCGGGAGGTACCGTTATATGGGGGCTATTCGAAAACGTGGACCTGCACAGATAATTTTCTGTCATAGGCTGTAGTATCCATTACGAACTTCAAATACAAAATATGAAATAATTCCGGTAAATAATGTCGCTAAAATTATCAAAATACCGTATATCAGGGGGTACCATTATATGGGGGCTATACGAAGACGTGGACCTGCACGAACAATTTTCTGTCACGGACTGTAACATCCATTACGAACTTTAAATGCGAAATTTGAATCAATTCCGGTAAATATCAAAATACCGAATATCGGGAGGTACCGTTATATGGGGCCTATTCGAAGACGTGGACCTGCACAGACAATTTTCTGACATAGGCTGTAGTATCCATTACGAACTTCAAATACAAAATATGAAATAATTCCGGTAAATAATATCGCTAAAATCATCAAAATACCGTATATCAGGGGGTACCATTATATGGGGGCTATACGAAGACGTGGACCTGCACGAACAATTTTCTGTTACGGATTGTAACATCCATTACGAACTTAAAATGCGAAATTTGAAACAATTCCGGTAAATAATGTCGCTGAAATCATCAAAATACCGAATATCGGGAGGTACCGTTATATGGGGGCTAAACGAAGACGTGAACCTGCACAGAGAATTTTCTGTCATAGGCTGTAGTATTCACTACGAACTTCAAATACTAAATTTAAAATAGTTCCGGTAAATAATGTCGCTAAAATCATTAAAATACCCAATATCGGGAGGTACCGTTATATGGGGGCTATACGAAGATGTGAACCAACAAAGCCCATTTTCAATACCAAAAGTCCTGCAGGCATAATACATATTTGAGCAAATTTTTATCTACTTACTTTATTTCGGTCGGAAGCTAGAGTGATTTCCACAGACGGATAGACAGACAGACGGACGGACATCGTTAAATCGACATAGAATTTTATGCTGATCTAGAATATATATACTTTGGGGGGTCTAAGCAGTATATTTCGAGGTGTTACAAACGGAATGAGAAACTTAATATACTCTCCATACTATGGTGGATGTTATAAAAATATTAATTATTATGATGTTTGACTTGGTTGGAGTTTTTTTTATCTCACCCTGTACGTATCTAAAATGGTTGATTAACGCAATGAAATCTTAAGGGGTTTATTGCCAGCATTTTATCTGAACACTGTATTGATACAGTTTCTGGTATGAAATGAACATTTGAACTTGATTAGATCGGGATGACCGTTTTTCTGTATGGTCGCCGACGCAAATTAAATTTTATAGGTAGTATACGATTTAGTCCTAAATTTAGCCTCCTCAATGTTTTAATTTGGCTTAAATTAATCTACTAAAGGGAAAAATGTGAAAAAGTTCATTTTCCAAAAAAAAAAGAAAAAAAATGAAGTCCTTCAATTTCGAAATACTGTGACTCGCATCTGCTTTTACCACTTCTCGGCTGCTCGGATATTTTGTTTTTTGTTCTGTGGCACATTCTTAATAAAAAATACGCCCATAAAACAGAATAGTTTAATGTGGCAAAAATATTGTGTAAATATAGTAAAATAATTTCTAGTTGTGGTAGTGGTTGTTGTTTTTGTTGCTGTTGCTGCCGGTGGTGGTGGAGATGTTGTTACAACGAAATTTATATTGTTGTACAGTACAGGCGAGTTCAGCAAATGCACACACTTTTTCAAGAACAATTTATTAATATGCAAAACGAAGTTTAATGAACGCCAAAGTACACATGTGGTGCACAAAACCGAACCTCACCGCAACACACCGATCCGGCCATAACCAACTCTCGACCATAGTGAGAGGGCAAAATAGAGAGAGAGAGAGAGGGAGAGGAAAACAAAATAGCAAAATCCAAACAGCTTGTAGAGATTGCAACAAAATTTCAATTACAGCTTAAGACCAGCGTCCTCCAGCAGAGGCGGGGACGGAGCAAATAGACAATGCCAACAAAATGAAATGTGTTTTCGAAACAACAAAAACACATCTAAGTGCAAATCTAAAAATTGAAGATATTTTTAGTTTTTTTTTTTCCTTTTTCATCAGCCATCCATCCATGCGTTTTTTATACCCTCCACCATAGTATGGAGGGTGTATTATGTTTGTCATTCCATTTGTAATACCTCAAAATATACATTTTAGACCCCACAAAGTAAAGATATTCTTGATCAGCATAAAATTCTATATCGATTTAGCGATGTCCGTCCGTCTGTGAAAATCACTCTAGCTTCCGAACGAAATGAAGTAGATTGATAAAATTTTACTTAAATGTGTATTATGTCTGCAGGACTTTTGGTATTGAAAATGGGCCATGTAGGTCAACGTCTTTGTAGAGCACCTACATAACGGTACCTCCCGATATTCGGTGTTTTGATGATTTTAGCGACATTATTTACCGGAATTTTTTCAAAATTAGTATTTGAAGTTCATAATGAATACTACAGCCTTAAACAGAAAATGGGCCATGTAGGTCCACTTCTTCGTATAGCCCCCATATAACGGTACCCCGATATTCGGTATTCTGATGAATTTAGCCACGTTATTTACCGGAATTGTTTCAAATTTGGTATTTGAAGTTCCTAATGGATACTAAAGCCAAAGACAGAAAATTTTCCGTGCAGGTCCACGTTTTCGTATAGCCCCCATATAACGGTACCCCCGATATACGATATTTTGATGATTTTAGCGACATTATTTACCAGAATTATTTCTAATTTTGTATTTGAAGTTCGTAATGAATACTACATCCCAAAACAGAAAATAAGACATGTAGGTCCACGTCTTCGCATAGCCCCCATATAACGGCACCCTCCGATATTCGGTATTTTAATGATTTTAGCGACATTATTTACCGGAACTATTTAAAATTTGGTATTTGAAGTTCGTAATGTATACTACAGCCTATGACAGAAAATTATCTGTGCAGGTTCACGTCTTTGTAGAGCTCCCATATAACGGTACCTCCCGATATTCGGTATTTTAATGATTTTATGGAAAATTTTCACTAGAATTGTTTCAAATTTGGTATTTGAAGTTCGTAATGGGTAATACAGTCTATGACAGAAAATTGTCTGTGAAGGTCCATGTCTTCGTATAGCCCCCATGTAACGGTATTCCCCAATATTCTGTATTTTGATGATTTTAGCGACATTATTTACCGGAATTGTTTCAAATTGCGCATTTGAAGTACGCAATGGATACTACAGCCTGTGACAGAAAATTGTCTGTGAATGTCCACCTTTTATAACCCCATGGTACCTCCCTATGTTCGGTATTTTTATGATTTAAGTTACATTATAAACAGAGTTTTTTTTCAAGTTTCGCAATTGAATATTGTAATAGCCTATTCAGGTCCACGTCGGCGTATAGACCCTAATATACGGCTACATTCGGTATTTTTAAGATTTTTTAACTGATTTTATTTATTTATTTATTTATTATTTCTTTTTTTTTTTTTTTTGAAAATTGCCAAATTTGTACCAAATGGTGGAGGGTATTCAAAGTTCGTCCCGGCCGAACTTACAACTTGTTTACTTGTTTTATTTTCCGTTCTTTTATATCTTAAAGATTTGAAATTGTGTTTGGGCATGGGGTATAATGGTGGTGGCATAATATATGCAAATAGATATGGCGAGGCAGTGCGGTAGTTACACTTCTGGAGGGAGTTGTTGTTGCTGTTGTTATTCTCTTGCCACTGGAAGAGTAAGTAGCAATGCCAAAGTGGTGTTAATCCAAACATTGCCTAGGAATTTTTCTTTTTGTACGAGCAAAGAAATAACACACATGACAATATGTTTTTAATTTGCAACACCACTTTCCATTATCCTTGCTGCCCCTGCCTCCTCAAAACTGCCACAAACCTATCATAGCAAAGAATTTATACTATTTTCGTTTGCAACAAAATCAAATAGTCATCGAGTTCTTTGGGGGATATTTTGTAAAGCAAAAAGGATTAGCAATGTTTCGAGGCATTTATCTGATTGATTGAATGTTTGTTTTTTGGGGGATTCTCTCTAGTATTGGAAAACCGAAAAAAGGAATGCTTAAAGGAATTTTTGGTTTACGAAACAACAGTCCTGATAAAATTATTCATAGATAATTCAAGAGAATTGCTTTGATGACCCTCTAAATAATATTCTGTAAAAATCCTACAAAAAATGAAGAGAAGACCAGTAAAAAAGCGGTATATGGGGGCTATACGAAGACGTGGACCTACACAGACAATTTTCTGTCTTAGACTGTAGTACCCATTTCGAACTTTAAATACCAAATTTAAAAAAAAAATCCGGTGAATAATGTCGCTAAAAATCATCAAAATACAGAATATCGGGGGTACCGTTACATGGGGGCTATACGAAGACGTGGACCTGCACAGACAATTTTCTGTCATAGGCTGTGGTATCCAGTACGAACTTCAAATACCAAATTTGAAACAATTCCGGTAAATAATGTCACTAAAATCATAAAAATACCGAATATTGGGGGGTACCGTTATATGGGGGCTATACGAAGACGTGGAACCACATCACCCATTTTCAATTCCAAAAGTCCTGCAGCCATAATACACATTTGAGTAAAATTTTATCAACTTACTTTATTTCGTTCAGAAGCTAGAGTGATTTCCACAGACGGACAGTCTGATAGAAGGACAAATAGCCAAAGAGTTCAGCTTAAAATGTTCACCTTCGGTTGGCCACCAGAACTCAAGCGCCGGCCATGGTGATGGTGTGGGCCGCCATAACAGCCATGGGCTGTTGCTCTCCGCTCGTATTAATCGACCATGGCATCAGAATAAATGTCGAATATTATCGCGAAAATATTCTGGAGGGTGTATTAAAGCTTTGGGCACGCAAACATTTTGGCCGCAGACCTGGGACATTTCAACAGGACCCTGCACCATCTCACAAAGCACGCGCCACCCAAGAATGATTACAAAATGTGATTCCTCGCTTTATTTCCAGCGCACAATGACCACCAAAATGTCCGGATACCAATCCGTTGGACTATTGTCTCTGGAGAATTTTGGGAACCAAGGTTGCCACTAAAAAATACCAAAGTGTCGATCACCTCAAGCAAGCGCTTCGCCGGGAATGGGCCAAAATACCGCAGAGCAACATTCGGGCAGCGTGTGATGGTTTCATTGGAGGTTTGAAGGCCATAATTCATGCCAAAGGTGACCAATTCGAACAAATCTAAACTTATGCTAAAATTTGATGATACTTCCGACATGTTTGGCATTCATTCAATAAAATAAAAAAAAAAAATGTAAAAATTATGGAGTTTGACTATGTGGGGGTTTTTTATCTCACCCTGTATATAGGAGCTGTATCCAAATATTAGCCGATCTAAATAAAATTTGGCAAAGGTATTTTTCTGATCTCTATAAAATATGTGGTGCCAAATATCATTGTTGTCGAATGCATATTGCGAATGTGAGGGACTTAAATACCAAAATTGGTTGAATGGGAGATATAGCTATATCTGAACCGATTTTCTCAAACTTTGATGTACTTACGTCTAGACTGAGTTCGGGAGAATGTGCCAAAATTCAGGTCATTTGCATATCTAAATCTGATCCGTTCATCACCAATTTCAATAGGTTTGTCCGTGGGCCAAACATTGTTTGGAAACATTGTTTGGAAAATTACATATCAATCGGATAATAAATGCGACCTGCATGTTGTTCACAAGAATTGACAGACGGATGGACATGCATAATCGACTCAGAAAGTGAATCTATGAAGATCCTCTAAAGTAACTATGGGTCTATCTCGCTTCATTCTCCATGTTACAAGCGAATGAACAAAGACATAATTACCACTTACCACTGTGTGGTTTAGGGTAAAAATACCTTTCAAATCTCATAGACTGTAGTACCGATTCCGAATTTCAAATATGAAATTTAAAACAATGTCGCTAAAATCATGAAAATATCGAACAACGATACCTCGTTATATAGGGGTTGTACGAAGACGTGGAACTGCATAGGCAATTTTCTGTCACAGATTGTAGTACCCATTACGAACAGTAAATACCAAATTTGAAACAGTTTCGATGAAGGGTGTGATACAAATCATCAAAATAACGAATATCTAGAGGTGCAATTAGACGAATTTTCTGCCAGAGAAGATGGTGTCTACTACGAACAGCAAACAGTTTGAGATCATTCTGTTGAAAAATGTTATGCACATTTTCATCACAATCAAAATGCCAAATATCGGGAGGTACAGTTATATGTGAGTCATACGAAAATGTGGTCCTGTCCAGGAAATTTTCAATCATAACGAATTCAAAATACCAAATTCCGGTGAAGACTGTGACACAAATCATCCAAATACCTAATATCTGAAGTTACATGGGATGTATACCAAAACTGGACCTATGTGAACACTTCACTGCTAGGAAACACATACTCCCAATTAATGGAAAATTCGGTTTGAAATTGTGAAAAAAACCCAAACTACCAAAAAATGAAAGCTTTTTTGGAGTTTTATTAGAAATACAACTATTCAAAATCTTGACCCTTTGTGGGGGAGGTACAAGAAGGAGTGGACCGATATATTCACACCAGATATTGTGTTAATAGAAACAATGGGATGTGTGAAATATGAAGAGAACCGGATGCTTATTTCGGATTTTATAATCATTTTAATTATTAAAAACCAGTCGTGGATTTTTAAAGAATATTTTCTCAAAGACCAGTCGAGGATTTTTAAAGAATACTTTTTCAAAGACCAGTAGTGGATTTTTTTTTTTTCAAGGAGCAGTCGTGGATTTTTATTTATTTATTTTTTCAAGGTGCAGTCGTGGATTTTTTTTTTTTCAAGGAGCAGTCGTGGAATTTTAAGCAATATTTTTTCAAGCACCAGTTATGTAGTTGTAATGGACCAGTCGTGGGTTTTTAAAGATTTTGTTTTTCAAGAACCATTTATGGAGTTTAAAGGATCAGTCGTGGATTTTTAAAGATTTTTTTTTCAAGGACCAGTGTGGAATTTTAAAAAATATTTTTTCAAGAACCAGCCTTGGATTTTTAAAAAATATTTTCTCAAGGACCTTTCGTGAACTTTTTAAAGCATATTTTCTCAAAGACCAGTCGTGAATTTTTAAAGAATATTTTTTCAAAGACCAGTAGTGGATTTTTATTTATTTATTGTTTTTTTTTTTTTCAAGCAGCAGTTGTGGATTTTTATTTTTTTTTTCAAGGAGCAGTCGTGGATTTCCACTCAATATTTTTTCAAGGACCAGTTATGGAGTTTTAAGGGACCAGTCGTGGATTTTTAAAGAATTTTTTTTTTCAAGTACCAGTGTGGAATTTTAAAAAGTATTTTTTCAAGAACCAGCCTCGGATTTTTAAAAAATATTTTCTCAAGGACCTTTTGTGACCTTTTTAAAGAATATTTTCTCAAAGACCAATCGTGGATTTTTAAAGAATATTTTTTCAAAGACCAATAGTGGATTTTTTATATTATTTTTTTTTTTTTTTTCAAGGAGCAGTCGTGGATTTTTATTTATTTTATTTTTTTTTTTTTTTTCAAGGAGCAGTCGTGGATTTTTATTTATTTTTTTTTTTTAAGGAGCAGTCGTGGATTTCTAAGCAATATTTTTTCAAGGACCAGTTATGGAGTTTTAAGAACCATTTATGAAGTTTTAAAGGCTCAGTCGTGGATTTTTAAAGATTTTTTTTTTTCAAGGACCAGTGTGGAATTTTAGAAAATATTTTCTCAAGGACCTTTCGTAAGTTATTTAAAGAATATTTTCTCAAGGACCTTTCGTAAGTTATTTGAAGAATATTTTCTCAAGGAATTTTCGTGAATTTTTTTAAAAAAACATTTTCTTCAGGCATCAGTCGTGGATCTTTAAAGATTATTTTCTCAAGGACTTTTCACAGCAGATATTGTGTTAATAGAAACAATGGGTTATTCAAAACTTTGACCCTTTGTGGGAGAGGTACCACATGAAATGGTCCGATCTCTACTATCTTTATAACAGATCTTGTGTTGATTGAAATATTGAGATGTGCCAAGTCTGATGGAATCGGATGTTAATTGATAGGGGCCCATGAAAGTGTTCTTAAAACCGCCTCGATACTATGTTTAGTAGTCCTTGAATATACATTTTTAAAAGTCCGATAAAATACCGTGGATGGTTCTTAAAAATTCTTTAAGAATTCGCAATTGTTGACTTCATTGTCCTTAAAAACATAGTCCTCAAAAATTTACAATTATAGTCCTGAGGATATTTATTAAAAATCCTCATTTCTTGAAAAATTCCAATATAAAGGTGTGTTTTTTTTAAATATTCTGTCATTATATTTTTCAAAAATTCGCAATTATTCCTGTATTATGCTCAATAACCATATACAAAGTTCTGAAACAGTCCTTCCGTAAAACTAAGTCCACAGTGCAATGTTTTTACATTTTTCGCTACTTTTGCGATTGCCTTCCGTTTTTTTTTTTTTTTGGTTAGCAAGGAATCTTCCACAGAATGTCTCGTGAAAAAAGAGGATGTTTATTTCGGAAGTATGAGTCAGGTGTTGGAAAATTTCAATGTCACGATTTCCTTTTTTCACATTATGTTTTCTGTTTTGGAATGAAGAGTAAAAAGATACTTCTACACAAACATCCCTACATATGTTTAAGTAAATAAATGCTCATTTTGGTGTTAATTTTTTGCCATTATTTTATTTTGTATTTTGCAATTTTTTGCTGTTGTTGCAATTGTTGTGGTATCATGCTAGTTGTTGTTGTCTTTTTGGCAATCGTTTCATTTTGGCGTACGTCTTGTGTTTTTGTTTTTATTTTTCTGTTATCCATTTTATATTGGATGGCACCGTGTCATGACAGGCAACTTAATTCAAGAAGCCCAGGCCGGCAGGCAGTCAGTCAGTAGCAGCAACATCTCGCTGCTGTGGCAACAACCACACTGTGAGAACACTTTCGGTAGCAATGAACAAAAAAAAAACATGATTTTTTGGCCACGCGCCCATCCGAGAATGACGCTTTTCCGTTTTGGTTTTACTTTTGTTTTTTCGACATAAAAAGACGCAACTAATTTGGTTGGGTATTATCGGTTTGTCGCGATGTATGTGACAGATAAAATACCAGCCTTGGAGTTCTAAAGCACCAATCGGGGATTTATAAAGAACATTTTTTCAAGGACAAATCGTGAATTTTCAGAGAACAATTTTTTAAGGGCCAGTCGTGGATTTTTAAATAAAAATTTTAAAAGACCAATCGTGGATTTTTAGTGAAAGTTTTCCAAGAGTCAGTCCTGTATCTTTAATGAATATTTTTTCAAGGTCCAGTACTGAGGTTTTAAAGGAAAAATCGAGGAATTAAAAATATATTTTTCAAGGGGGATTTTTGAAAAAATATTTTTTATGGACCATTCGTAGGGTTTTAAAAAAACAATCGAGTATTTAAAAAAAAATCAAGGACGTGGAATTTAAAAAAAAATATTTTTTCATGCACCAGTCTTGGAGTTTTAGAGAATATTTTTTAAAGGACCAATTGTGGATTTTTTAGTATATTTTTTAAAGGACCAATTGTGGATATTTTAGGATATTTTTAAAGGACTTATTTTGGATTTTTTAGGATATTTTTTAAGGATCAGTCGTGGATTTTTAAAGGACTAGTCGCAGATTTTTAATGAATATTTTCTGAAGCACAAGTCATGGATTTTTTTAGAATTTATTAAGGACCGTGGATTTTTAATTGATCATTTTTTTAATGAACCAAAAAAATATTTTTTCATGGATCAGTCATGGATTTTTAAAAAATATTTTTTCATAGATCAGTCGTGGATTTTTAAAAAATATTTTTTCATGGATCAGTCTTGGATTGTATAAGGACCAGTCGTGAATTGAGTTAGGACCAGTCTTGGATTTTTAAAAGACCAGTCGTGGGTTTTCTAAGATTAATTTTTTAATGATTGGTCCAGTCATGGATTTTCAAAGACCTATAGTGGATTTCCAAAGAAATTTTTTTCAAGGATCAGTGACGGGTTTTTAATTGATCTGTCGTGGATTTTTTAAGAATAGTTTTTTCAAGGATGAGTGACGGATTTTTAATAAAGCATTTTTTTAATTACCAGCAGTGGATTTTTAAAAATTATCTTCACAAGGACCAGTCGTGGAATTTTAAATAATATTTTTTTCAAGGACCAGCTTTGGATTTTTAAAAAATATTTCACCACGGACCAGCCGTGGATCTTTAAGGAATATTTTTTCAAGCATATGTCGTGGATTTTTAAAGAATATTTACTCCAGGACATTTCGTGAACTGTTTAAAGAATATTTTCTCAAAGAAGAGTCGTAGATTTTTAAAGAATTGGTTTTTCGAGAATCAGTCGTGGATTTGTACGGAATATTTTTTCAAGGACCGGTCGTGGATTTCTAAGGAATATTTTTTCAAGGACCGGTTTTGGATTTTTGAAGGACCATTAATGGATTTTTAAGGAATTTTTTTTCAAGGACCAGTCGTGGGTTTTTAAAGAATTTTTCTTTCAAGGACCAGTCGTGGATTTTTAAGGAATATTTATTTATTTATTTTTTAAAAAATATTTTCTTAAGGACCTTTCGTAAATTATTTAAATAATATTTTCTCCAGGACTTTTCGTGAATTTTTTAAAAATATTTTCTTTAGGCATCAGTCTTGGATTTTTAAGGATTATTTTCTCAGGGACCAGTCCTTGATTTTTTAAAAATATTTTTCCAACAGCAGTTTTGGAAAAAAAATTTAAAGAATCAGTTTTTGAGAAATATTTTTTCAAGGACCTTTCATGGATTTTTTAAAAATATTTTTTCAAGCATCAGTTCCTTACCAGGTGTGGATTTAAAAATTATTATCTCAAGGAGCAGTCGTAGATTTTTAAAAAATTATCTTCTCAAGGACCAGTCGTGGCTGTTTAAAGAATATTTTTTCAAGGACCAGCCGTGGATTTTTTAAAAATATTTTTCCATGGACCAAAAATATTTTTTTCAGGTATCAGTCGTGAATATTAAAAGATTATTTTCTCAAGGACCAGTCGTGGATTTTTTAAAAATATTTTTTCCAGCAGCAGTTTTGGATTTTTTTTAAAGAATCAGTTTTTGAAAAATATTTTTTCAAGGAGCTTTCATGGATTTTTTAAAAATATTTTTTCAAGCTTCAGTTCTTGACCAGTCGTGAATTTAAAAATTATTTTCTCAATGACCAGTCGTGGATTTTTAAAAATTATCTTCTCAAGGACCAGTCGTGGGTTTTTAAAGAATGGTTTTTGAACGACCAGCCGTGGATTTTTTTTTTAAAAATATTCCAAAAGGACCAAAAATATTTTTTCAGGTATCACTCGTGAATATGTAAAGATTATTTTCTCAAGGACCAGTCGTGGATTTTTTAAAAATATTTTTTTCAGCAGCAGTTTTGGAAATTTTTTTAAAGAATCAGTTTTTGAAAAATATTTGTTCAATGAGCTTTCATGGATTTTTTAAAAATATTTTTTCAAGCTTCAGTTCTTGACCAGTCGTGGATTTAAAAATTATTTTCTCAAGGACCATTAGTGGATTTTTAAAAATTATCTACTCAAGGATCAGTCGTGGCTTTTTAAAGAATATTTTTCCAAAGACCATTCTTGGATTTTTGGAAAAAAAAATTGAAGGAACACTCGTAGATTTTTGAAGAGAAAATTCAAGGAATACTCGTGGATTATTGAATTTTTTTTTTTTTTTTCAAGGACAACTCATGGATTTTTTAATGATATTTTTTGAGCAAAAATAATTGAGTTTAGCAGAAACTTTTCGATTAATATTGTTTAATAACATTTTTTGAAGGACTACGAGAGCCACTCGTTTAAGAGTATTTTTTCAATTACCAATTTTGTTAAAAATTAAAAGGAATAATCTAGGACATTAAAAGTTTTGCTCTTTTTTAGTTAATTTTAAAGTTCCTATAAACGCTGGTAATATTATTATTATTATTTTTTTTTTTTTTCAAACCGATCCTTCATTCCCTACCCTAGGGTGAAAAATAATCGTCATATTCCACCAGTTTTCATTTCACTTTTTTACTTTTTTTCCCACATCGACTGTTTGTGCATGAGTATCTGCCAGTATATAAATCCTCATCCAGTATAGTTGTGCATGTCATTGTTTTGGCGTCTTTTGTTGTTGTTGTTTTTTTTTGCTGTTCTGTTTTGGCCACAATTTGTTTTATTTTGCGACAAGTTACATCATTGTTAAAATTAGTAAACACACAATTTAGTGTCGTATTTGGTCGATTTGTTTTTTAATTTTTGTTTTTCGGTGGTGGATGTGAGTGTGACAACATTGGTATAAAATACTGTTTGACACATACAATCGTACATGCATACAAACATATGAACACATATACATTACGTTCAATGTTTTGACTGTTGTTTTTGTTGGATTTTCCTGTTGTTGTTCTTGTTATTCGCTACTTAGCCAAAATCGTCAATGGGCCAAGAAAAAAAAAATAAAATCATGAAAGATGAACATCACCGTTTATTTGCAGCCACAGCGAACGTGTGCCAGTTTGTCTGTCCAATCATTCAGTTAATGTGTGAAATATGAGATTTATATGCTTCTGATAATTTCAGTTAACCCTAATAGAAAAGAAAAGGTAAATGAACGATTTATAGTAAAGTAAGATAAAAAAGGGTTAGCTTTTTTTAAAAACAGGTATTATTTTTAGAATCTATAAAAGAGAAAAATACCATGTACAAATATCAAAATTGTATAATCCTAAAATTTAATTTCATGTAAGACGTAAAAAAATAAAATAATAAATAATACATTATTCTCATTAAATGTAAAGCTTTTTCTTAATTTTCTCCATTTTTAATACATCCTAATATTTGTAGACGCAGAGATAGAATATAGTAGTACCCTCTGTTAGGTACTATTGGTTTGGCGAGTATTTTTCAAGATATTAGACCAAGTGTTAAAATGGAAAATATCAATTCATTTTTTGGATTTTTTCTGCAAAAAAAAGTGGAAAAAGTATTACAATTCCCATAAAATTTGAAGAAAATTCTAATTTTTTCAAAAGTTTTTTGACAAAATTAAATGAAGTTTGATGTGGAATATGATTCTATTCCCATATTTCACCGCTTGATTCCCAATAAAAGGTAAACATTTGCGCATTTTAATATATATTTTGACCCAAGTTCTACGTTGTTTAGTTTCACTGTGCTACACAAAAAACAAGTAAAAAGCAGATAAGTTCGGCCGGGTCGATATTTTAATACCCTCCACCATTTGGAAGAAACTTGAAAATTAAACAAGTAAAAAAGCTGTAAGTTCGGCCGAGCCGAACTTTGAATACCCTCCACCATTTGGTACAATTTTAACAATTTTCAATAAAATAAAATCCACTGAAAATTCTGTTAAAATCTTAAAAATACCGAATGTAGCCGTATATTAGGGTTTATACGACGACGTGGACCTGCATAGGCTACTTTTGTCACAAGCTATTACAATATTTAAATGCGAAACTTGAAAAAAATCTGTTTATAATGTAGCTAAAATCACCAAAGTACCGAATATAGGGAGGTACCATAAGGGTTATAAAACGTGGACCTGCACAGACAATTTTCTGTCAAAGGCTGTAGTATCCATCACGAACTTCAAATACAAAATTTGAAATAATTCCGGTAAATAATGTCGCTAAAATCAACAAAATACCGAATATTGGGGGTTCCGTTACATGGGAGCTATACGAAGACGTGGACCTGCACAGACAATTTTCTTTCATAGGCTGTAGTATTCATTATGAAATTCAAATACCAAATTTTAAATAGTTCCGGTAAATAATGTCTCTAAAATCATCAAAATACCCAATATCGGAAGGTACCGTTATATGGTGGCTATACGAAGACGTGGACCTACATGGCTCATTTTCTGGCTTATGATGTAGTATCCATTGCGAACTTCAAATACCAAAACTGAAACGATTCCGGTAAATAATGTCGCTAAAATCATCAAAATACTGAACATCGGGGGGTATCGTTATATGGGGGCTATACGAAGACGTGGACCTACATGGCCCATTTTGAATACCACAAATCCTGCAGACACATTTACAACATTTGAGTTAAATTTTATTAACCTACTTCATTTCGTTCGGAAGCTAGACTGTCAGACGGATAGACGGACAGACGGACGGACATTGATAAATCGACATAGAATTTTATGCTGATCAAGAATATATATACTTTACAAGCGGAATGACAAAATTAATATGCCCTCCATACTATATACGATTTTTTTTGTTTGCCATAGGGTTTAGCACCCATTAAGGTATTCCAATACGAAATTTGAAACGATTCCCGTGAATAATGTTGCTGAAATCATCAAGATACCGAATATCGGATGGTACAGTTATATGGGGGCTATTACCAACTTTAAATATGAAATAATTCTGGTAAATAATGCCGCTAAAATCATGAAAATACCGAATATCGGGAGGTACCGTTATATAGGGACTATACGAAAACGAGGACAATTTATGAACTTAGCCTGCCTACTGGTCAACTATGTATGTATGCAAAACTATCTACAGTGACTTGATGATGATTTTTAAGAAAATGTTTACAAAGTACCCTAATTTTCAAAGAAGAAGAAGGATCAACAGTAGAAAAGGGATTAACTACCTTCCGAAAGAAAATCTAGAATTTTTCTCTGATCTGTATATGTTACAGACTTATTCAAAATATTTTCAATAATATCCTGTCTATAAACGGCAAGGTTTTTAAAAATATGTTTTCAAGGCCTTTGCTTGACAATAACATCAAAAAGCTCCTATCAAGAATCGATGATTTTTAAGAAAATTTTTACAAAGGACCCCAATTTTTAAAGAAGAAGAAGGATCAATATCAGAAAAAGGATCAAGTACCTTCCGAAGGAAATTCTATGATTTAGTTAGGAACATTTTTAACAAAGTCCTTATGCACAACAAACAATTTCAAGGACAACCTGACCAAAAAATGGTGGATATTAAAAGTAAAGGCAACAACAAACTTCAGGGACAATTTGATCGGAAATCATAGATTTTTACAAGCTGCTCAAAATCGTGTTTTTACAAACATTTTTTAGTTTTCCTGTCAATTTCATAATTTTCCTGAAGGACCAAAATTAGTGGATTTTTTTATGAAAAATTTTACGAAAGTAAAGCTGGAATCTTAATTTTTTAATATTTTTAAGACTTTTTGCACATAATCTTAATTATTTGCAGGACTTTTCGATAAAAAAAATCGAATTTTTTAAGAGAAAAATGTGAGACCTTTCTAGGAAATATCTTCGATTTTGTTGGAACATTAAAAAAAAAATTGAGAGACTGAGATTAGGTCCAAGTCTCTGTCCAAAAAAAAAAAAAAAAAAAAAACAATTTTAAAAATAAATTATGAAGCTTTAATTTTTCCATAGATTTTGGTCGCTTTTGGTTAGTAAATAAACGAATCGTAATCTAAAAGTTTAATATATATGTGATCATCATAGACAGACAGCATCACTTCTTCCCTCACAAGTGCCATAAAACAATTTCATAGTCTTAAGGAAATCAATTAATTCTTTCTTCTTTTTGTATTGAAAATTTTAATAAAACTGCCTTTGGAGACCTCATGATCTATCACAGGGTTAAAACCACAGGCATCATTAAATAAACGTGAATATGCTCCAAATATTGTTGCTGAAAATTATACATTTTCGATGTTTTATTTTATTTAATTTATGTTTTATTTTTTTATTTTATTTATTTATTTTTTTTTTTTGTCAAGTCATTGAACACTTTTCGCAATGATGCCACCATGCCATAAAAAACACATTTACGCAGTATTTATTTCGTTTATTTCACAGCAATTAGAAAATCCGCAAACAGCTCTATGTTTATATATCAAATTAGCAAATGTATAAAAAGTATTAAATGTACTGCCTCGCAGCCCAAACAAATGTCATGTGTGGGCGTTCTGGGATAATTTATATGCGAAATCGATTTTAAAGATGTTTTATGAGTGGTGGCGAAGATGATGATGATGATGATGCTCCGTGATCTCCGTGTCACAGACTTCTACAGACGACTTTTTCTGGATCAATTCCAAATGATGTGGGTGAAAGCAAGACAATTTGTCTTTCGGTTTAAGGGATACGAGGATGCTTAATCCACCCACCATTGATGGGCCGCTCGTTTGATTGTTTGTCATTAGCAATGAGATTTAGCCAAAGGTGGTGACGTTAATGCATTGTTGGACGTTTTTGTCACTGTTCCGGAAATGCCTTTCGTTGCATTGTTGTTTTTGGTTTTTTGTTTTTATCAATTGAGATTTTTCGTCGCCAATGAAATGAAAAAAAAGGGTAAGTAAAATTTGGGATTTTTGTCTTCAAAATTTTTGCAAATCCATCTAAAATGAAAACCGTTCACAGATCTTCTATAGCTAGAATACTTTCAATAGGTCTTCTATAGGGTTTATATGGCTGGAAGACCTTCTGTAGGTCTTTCCAGAGGTCTTCTATGGATAGAAAATTTTGTATAGGACATCCGTGGCTAGAAGAACTTTTACAGTTCTTCTATGGCTATGCAGATCTTATATAGCAAGAAGAGCTTTTACAGATTTTTCCTAGCTGGAAGACATATGGGCAGAAGACCTACGACAGGTCTTCTATAGCTAGAAAACCTTCGACTGGTCTTCTATAGCCAGAAGACCTTCAGTATGCATTCTACTAAAAGATCTTCGACAGATCTTCTGTGGCTAAAATACCTTCGACATATCTTCTAGGGCTTGAAGATCTTATATGGGTCTTCTCTGTCTAGAAGACCTTCTATAGGTCTTCTGTGGCTATAAGACCTTCTGTTACTTAAAGGCCTTCGACATGTTTTCTATGGCTAGAAGATCTTCTATGGTTAGAAGTCCTCCCATAGGTCTTCCATGGCTAGAAGACCTTTTGTAAAGACATCCTTTAGGTCTACTATAGCTAGAAGACCTTCGACAGGTCTTCTATAGCTAGATGACCTTCTGTGGGTATTCTACAGCTAGAAGACTTTCAGTAGGTCTTCTATATTAAGAAGACATTTAGTAGGTCTTCTATAGCAAAAATACCTTTAACAAGTCTCCTATAGCTAGAAGACCTTAGACAGGTCTTCCATAGCTTGAAAACCTTTGACAGGTCTTCTATAGCTAGAAGACTTTCAACAGGTCTCCTATAGCTAGAAGACCTTCATGTCTTCTAGGGCTTGAAGATCTTCTATGGGTCTTCTCTCTAGAAGACCTTTCGTAGGTCTTTTATAGCTAGTAGACCTTCTGTAGGTTTTCTATAGCCAGAAAACCTTCTGTAGGTATTCTATAGTTAGAAGACCTTCTACGAGATCTTCTATAGCTAGTTGACCTTCGGAAGGCCTTCTGTTACTTAAAGACCTTCGACATGTTTTCTATGACTATAAGATCTTATATGGGTCTTCTCTGTCTAGAAGACCTTCTATAGGTCTTCTGTGGCTAGAAGATCTCCTATAGGTCTTCTATGGCTATAAGACCTTCTGTTACTTAAAGACCTTCGACATGTTTTCTATGGCTAGAAGATCTTCTATGGGTCTGCTATGGTTAGAGGTCCTCCCATAGGTCTTCCATGGCTAGAAGACCGTTTGTAAAGACATCCTTTAGGTCTACTATAGCTAGAAGACCTTCGACAGGTCTTCTATAGCTAGATGACCTTCTGTGGGTATTCTATATCTAGAAGACTTTCAGTAGGTCTTCTATATTAAGAAGACATTTAGTAGGTCTTCTATAGCAAAAATACCTTTAACAGGTCTCCTATAGCTAGAAGACCTTAGACAGGTCTTCCATAGCTTGAAAACCTTTGACAGGTCTTCTATAGCTAGAAGACTTTCAACAGGTCTCCTATAGCTAGAAGACCTTCGACAGATCTTCTGTGGCTAAAAGACCTTCGACATGTCTTCTAGGGCTTGAAGATCTTCTATGAGTCTTCTCTCTAGAAGACCTTTTGTAGGTCTTTTATAGCTAGTAGACCTTCTGAAGGTTTTCTATAGCCAGAAAACCTTCTGTAGGTATTCTATAGTTAGAAGACCTTCTAGGAGATTTTCTATAGCTAGTTGACCTTCGACAGGCCTTCTGTTACTTAAAGACCATCGACATGTTTTCTATGAATATAAGATCTTCTATGGGTCTTCTATGGTTAGAAGTCCTCCCATAGCCCTTCCATGGTTAGAAGACCTTCTATAGGTCTTCTATGGCCAGAAGACCTTCTATAAGTATTGTATGGCTAGAAGACTTTCTGTAGGTTATTTTATGGCTAGAAGACCTTCTGTAGGTCTTCTATATAAGGCTATAAGACCATTTGTAGGTCTTTTATAGCTAGAAGACCTTCTGTAGGTCTTATATAGCCAGAAAACCTTCTGTAGGTATAATATAGTTAGAAGACCTTCTAGGAGGTCTTTTATAGCTAGTTGACCGTCGACAGACCTTCTGTTACTAAAAGACCTTCGAAATGTCTTCTATGGCTAGAAGATCTTCTATGGGCCTTCCAGACCTTCTATAGGTCTTCTATGGCCAAAAGACCTTCTTTGGGTCTTCTATGGCTAGAAGACTTTCTGTAGGTCTTCTGAATCTCAAAGACCAGAAGGCTAAAAGGTCTTATATTGAAATAAGACCTTTTTAGGTCGTCTATTAAACCTTCTATAGAAGATTTTCTAGAAGATTCTTAGCTAGTAGACCTTCTATGTATCTTGTTAAGATAGAAGGCCTTCTACAGGTCTCCTTTAGCCAGAATGTATCCTACTAGAGGTTTTGTATAGCTAGAAGACTTTATAAAGGTTTTCTATGGCTAGAAGACCTTCTATAGGTCTTCTATGGCCACACGACGCCCCATAGGTCTTCTATGTCAAGGAGACCTTCCAAAGGTCTTCTAGAGCTAAAAGACCTACCTCAGATCTTAAATAAAATACCTTACATAGGTCTTCTATTGCTAAAACTCTTTTTATAGGACTTCTACAGAAAAAAGACCTTCTGCAAGTCTTCCTCTCCTTTAGGTATTATATGGCTAGAAGACCTCACATAGGTCTTCTATGGCTAAAAGACCTTCTATCGGTCTTCTATGGCCAGAAGACCTTCTTCAGGCCTTTATAGCTGGAGGTCATTCTATAGATCTTATATGGCTAAGAGCCCTTCTTTAGGTAGTCTATTGCCAGAAGACATTCTATGGGTCTTCTTTTTTCTTTGTGTGTTATGTATCCCCGCCACCAGCGAAAGGGGCCATTGGTCGTCGCCACTCAAAACAATTAAATAAAATGGCATTAAGAGAAGCAACAAGGCAATTGAGACTACTTAAGTTGTTGCAAAATAAGTATTTAACAGTGAACTTGACTGGTCTCTGCTCGGGTGTAATTGTGTACTTTTTAGACTTTTCAACACAGGCCATAATTGCAGGGCGTTGAAGCACCACCACTTCATGGTGGCACACTGACAAGTTACAGCTGTTTCTAATTCTTAGCTGGCTGGTTGACTTACATCTCCATATGCAAATGGACAAAGGCAGGCCATGTGGATGGGCCATGTATGTTTTTGAGAGTGTGTGTGATTACTTTTTTTAATGTATGAATAAAAAAAATCCTCATATTGTTATTTTAGGATCCCAGGACAAAAAAAGACGAGGAAAAAAGGACATTTCAATACCACTCAACTTAATGTTGACATTTTATGGTTTTCAAGTGTCATCATTTGTGGTGGGTGTTTCAAATTGAAATAATGTAATTTGAAACAACAGCCGATGCACCTTGCTCGCTGACCCTCTGCTGCCAGAAGCATCCAAGCACCGAATATCAAATGGGGGAAGAACCATGAAAATTAAAGTATTTTTAAATTAGTCTAGAGAATGAAAATACCTAAGACGTCAGTTTATTTAACATGTGTAGAGAATGTACCGCGACATTTTTCACATTCTCAACATTTCAAATTTTATTGATCGTTTTGGGAATTTTTGTGTTTTTAAATGATTTGGATTCTCAAAAGTAAATATTGGAAGCAAAAATGTGTTTATGGTTATTACCTCATTTTTATTTTCATAACACAAAATAAATTAGTTTATTTATTTTGTGTGTGTGTTTTTTATTGTTTTTTTTTTTTTTTTTTTTGTAAAATGTCATAAATTATAACAACAAAGATGTAATTCTTCTGTGTAGACAACATCCATGGATAACAACAAATCATAAATATATAGAAATTGAAAAATTTTAAAATTTTCAGAGATCTGTGGAAGATTTTTATAGCTCTTCTACGGCTAGAAGGCACCCTATATGTCTCCTATACTTCTTCTATAGCCAGAAGACGTTCTATATGCCTACTATGGCTAGAGGACCTTCTGTTGCTTATTTACACATTATATATTATATATTTACACATTATATACGCCGATATATTTACTATCGGCATCTACGTAACGGTCAGAATTTACATTTTCGGATATTTTTGATTTCGCCGGGATTAAAAATATTCACTGTTTATGTTGACTTTTATTTAGCACAAATGTTATGTCTATGTCTATTTCACCCAATAAATATTATCCGATAACCATCGAAATTGGAAGGCTTCTGCCCAGCCCTAAGCTCTAGCTCCATGGTAACTTCCGCGTCGACTGGTCTATAATTGAGATCTGTAGAGCAAATGCAAAATCAGGTTTTTGTTTTTTTGTTTTTGGTTTATACGGTCTATTATGACTCTAACCCCACCTCCATTTTAAATTTCGTGAGGATCGGGTCATAATTGAGACCTGTAACATTATTACAAATTAACATGGATAGACGGAGAGACGGACATACATAGCTAGCTTGACTCATCTCGGCGAGATAGGAAGATCCATATACAGGGTGAGATGAAAAAACTACATCCAACTTCAGACAGCTGTCATTTCTAAGCCACTCGTCCGACAGCTGTTAAAATTATTCCAGTTTACAAGCGTACAAAAGCATTTTGGTGAGAATTTTCCAGAAAAAAAGTTATTCGTAATAGAATTCAAGCGTGATAGTGTGATTCCTTTATATTTGGCTAAAAAACACAAGTGGCTATCGTTAGAGCACTCCAGCATTTAAATGTGAATAAATCTTTTGTGTCTCGTACCATCGCTTGTTACCGTGATAATGGTAGGGTAGGCTGACGTCAAAGAAGTGGACGGAAGAAAACAGCAACATCTGCAGAAATGGTTCGAAAAGTAAAGAAAATTAGAGAATAACTGTAACGTCTCACATTCCTCAGAAATTTATTTCTGTCAGCGACGGGAGTATGGGAAAGACGAGTCTCTCCAATAATATGGGATCACCCCGATTTATTATTCTTCGGTCACATATATTTACAATCAGCATATCGCACAGGGTCCTTGGAGGGAACTCGAATATTCGTCCGGCTCCGAGATAAGTGGACTCCCAGCAGCTTCCCCTGTTCTTATCCCAGTGGCTTCGGCAACTCACTGGACTTGACCCAGGTTTTCTTGAGCGGCTTTTGACAACTCGCTCTTTCCTCTTCCTGTTGGCTTTACTAACTCACTCAGGTATCTCGTTGTCCTGGACTTCTTTCGCTTCGGCGGTCGTGTTTTCAAGAGCTTTTGTTTCACTTTACTCACCTGAAGTTACAGAAATACACAATTGGCTACTACGTGATCTAGGCTCCTGTTGGCGTAGTGACTCTTAATAGACTGTCCCTTTATTCCAAACCCGCGCCGCAGTGCCCGAAAAATGGTTCATGAATTGAACATATCGCAATATTTCAATTGGCAAATATTGAAAAATGATATCTGAGTAAAGCCATTGAAATTCCGAAAAGTGCTAAAACTTACACCGCAACAGAAAGAAAATAGATTCCAAAGAGCTTAAGAGTCGCTTCGCTTGGCCGAAAGTGGTGAACTGCCGAATTTGGTTTTCTCCGATGAGAAAACAGCAGTTTGTAAACAAACAGAATGATCGTGTTTACTTGCCAAAGAGGTCAGCTGAAAATGTGCACGTTCGGTTGGCCACCAGAACTCAAGCGCCGGCCATGGTGATGGCGTCGGCCGCCATAACAGACGATGATTGTTCTCCACTCGTATTAATCGACCTTGGTATCAGAATAAATGCCGAATATTATCGCAAAATTATTCTGGAGGGGCACACAAACATTTTGGAAGCATACCTTGGACATTCCAACAGGACTCAGCACCATCGCACTCAGCACCAAAATCTCCGGATACCAAACCGTTGGACTATTGTGTCTGGAGTATTTTGGAAAGCAAGGTTGGCACTAAAAAATACCAAAGTATCGATCACCTGAAGCAAGGGCTTCGCCGGAAATGGGCCAAAATACCGCAGAGCAACATTCGGGCAACGTGTGACGAATTTATTGGCCGTTTGAAGGCCATAATTCGTGTCAAAGGTGACCAATTCGAACAAAATGAAGTTCCTCGCTTCATTTCCGCAATGACCACCAAAATCTCCGGATACCAATCCGTTGGACTATTGTGTCTGGAGTATTTTGGAAAACAAGGTTGGCACTAAAAAATACCAAAGTGTCGATCACCTCAAGCAAGCGCCTCGCCGGGAATGGGCCAAAATACCGAAGAGCAACATTCGGGCAGTGTTTGACGGTTTCATCGGCCGTTTGAAGGCCATAATTCGTGCCAAAGGTGACCAATTCGAAATTCAATATCTAAACTTATTCTAAAATTTGATGCTATTTTCGACATTTTTTTTTTGCTATATTTAAATTTAAAAAAAAGTAAGAACTATGGGGTCTGACTTTGTTGCAGTTTTTTTTTTATCTCACCCTCTATAGTTTCCTATATCGGGGACCCATATTTCGAGGTCTTAAATATTTTTTGGCCCAATCAAACGTATAATACCGCCCACACATAATGTTGTAGGGTAAAAATCACATTTGTGCTGTTGCCATTGAGGATTTATTTCTGAATTTAAAATTTCTTTATTTTCATAACTTCCATTCTTGTTTGTCTTTAAAACTAATGAATTTATTCGAATTACATGTGAGAATTTTGCAGTTTGAAAATTATATTTACAATACAACATTTATTTACAACATTTCTACAGCAAACAATTTAAATATGATTTGAATGTATAAAAACGTGGTGCTCTACAAAGAAGTCCCCAATTACTGGACATGTGTATGAGACACCGTATTTCTATGAACTTAACACCAATACATGAACAAATTCTAAAGAATTTCCAAAACAAATTTCCAGCATTGATTCAATCAATTTTTCTTTTTATTAGGATCACACCAACACACATGTCAAATTTGTTTACAAACGTCCATACATATGTAAATATCTATGCATTCTCATCTATGCCATCCAAGGCAATATTACGCTCCTCTCCCCTTTTGTTTTGTTTTCTCCATTTTTTGTTTAACGAATTGTTATTGAATACTTTCTAGACCCAAAAAAAAAAATTGCTTATTTTTATAACTTCAATAAACATAAACACCGACAACGGTCCGTCGTCAATGTCAGAATTCTAAACAGCTCAAACTGTCCTTGTCACCCAATGGCTGGTTTGGACCATTGCATTCGAGCACATGTTGCATGCTGGGCTATGCTGCTGTTACAGCATTACATTAACTGGAATGGCCATGAAGAATGTGTTCTCTGTGTGTGTGTGTGTATATGTTTATAAGGGAGAGAGGTCCATGTCCATGGTAGGCAATGGTAGTGTCATGTAAACATTATGATTATTAGGTGCGAATGATGCTGTGAATTGTTTGTTGCTAATGCAATTTTATGTGTACATATACATTCTGGCAGGCTTTCTTCGTTCCAATTCCCCCGCTCCAAACACACACACACACACATGTATTCACATAACAGTTTTCTCTGGCAGGACAATTTAATTTTCCCCTTCTCTTCGATGGGTGATTTTACGGTTGAATTTTATAATTGTGGGGCGGCAAATGACATTGTTGTGGGTGGGTGGATGGTTGGCAGGATGCCTCTTGCTCTTGGTTTGGGGGGAAATAAGTCATTTTCTCCAAATCTCGAATTTGATAAATGTTCAAATTATTATTTTGTTGTTTTCCCTGTATTCGCATTTTGTTATTAATAGGCAATTTTATGGTTGTAATTTAATTTGTTGATTAATTTAACGATGTTGAGATATATTATGATTTGTAAGTGGCTGGGTGGATGTTATTGAAGTCAAATACATATATTAAGCATGTAAATACATGTAGTATTAAATTGGAGGGGTTGTCTTCTTATGAGCGAGTTGAAAAAACAATTCAATAATACAGGTCTGATAGTCCAGACAGATGATAGTTAATTTTTGGTTTGCATCTTTTTTCAAGGACTGTTTTCCAGCTAAAAAGATTTTTTATGATTTTATGATTTTATAAAAAATATTTTTTCAAGAACTAGCAGAGTAATAGCCGTGGAATTTTTAAGGTTCACAGGAACAATCAATGTGGATTTTTTAAAAAAGAATTTTTCAAGTTTCTTGGGAGTAATCAACTTGAATTTTATAAAGGATATATTTTTTAATCGACATGAAGTTTTTTAAATAACATTACTTTTAGGGAACATAGTATCAATAAACTTTTGCAGGATATTTGTCGGGAATCATAGAAGTAAAAAACGTAAATTTTTTAAAGAATATTTTTTCAAGAATTTTAAGAGCATTCAACGTGGATTTTTTAAAGAATATTTTTTCAAGGATCATAGGAGCAATCAACGTGGATTTTTTAAAGAATATTTTTTCAAGGATCATAGGAGCAATCAACGTGGATTTTTTAAAGAATATTTTTTCAAGGATCATAGGAGCAATCAACGTGGATTTTTTAAAGAATATTTTTTCAAGGATCATAGGAGCAATCAACGTGGATTTTTAAAGAATATTTTTTCAAGGATCATAGGAGCAATCAACGTGGATTTTTTAAAGAATATTTTTTCAAGGATCATAGGAGCAATCAACGTGGATTTTTTAAAGAATATTTTTTCAAGGATCGTAGGAGCAATCAACGTGGATTTTTTAAAGAATATTTTTTCAAGGATCATAGGAGCAATCAACGTGGATTTTTTAGAGAATATTTTTTCAAGGATCATAGGAGCAATCAACGTGGATTTTTTAAAGAATATTTTTTCAAGGATCATAGGAGCAATCAACGTGGATTTTTTAAAGAATATTTTTTCAAGGATCATAGGAGCAATCAACGTGGATTTTTTAAAGAATATTTTTTCAAGGATCATAGGAGCAATCAACGTGGATTTTTTAAAGAATATTTTTTCAAGGATCATAGGAGCAATCAACGTGGATTTTTTAAAGAATATTTTTTCAAGGATCATAGGAGCAATCAACGTGGATTTTTTAAAGAATATTTTTTCAAGGATCATAGGAGCAATCAACGTGGATTTTTTAAAGAATATTTTTTCAAGGATCATAGGAGCAGTCAACGTGGATTTTTTAAAGAATATTTTTTCAAGGATCATAGAACCAATCAACGTGGATTTTTTAAAGAATATTTTTTCAAGGATCATAGAACCAATCAACGTGGATTTTTTAAAGAATATTTTTTCAAGGATCATAGAACCAATCAACGTGGATTTTTTAAAGAATATTTTTTCAAGGATCATAGGAGCAGTCAACGTGGATTTTTTAAAGAATATTTTTTCGAAGATCAATGAACCAATCAACGTGGATTTTTTAAAGAATATTTTTTCAAGGATCATAGGAGCAGTCAATGTGGATTTTTTAAAGAATATTTTTTCAAGGATCATAGAACCAATCAACGTGGATTTTTTAAAGAATATTTTTTCAAGGATCATAGGAGCAGTCAACGTGGATTTTTTAAAGAATATTTTTTCAAGGATCATAGAACCAATCAACGTGGATTTTTTAAAGAATATTTTTTCAAGGATCATAGGAGCAGTCAACGTGGATTTTTTTAAGAATATTTTTTCAAGGATCATAGAACCAATCAACGTGGATTTTTTAAAGAATATTTTTTCAAGGATCATAGGAGCAATCAACGTGGATTTTTTAAAGAATATTTTTTCAAGGATCATAGGAGCAATCAACGTGGATTTTTTAAAGAATATTTTTTCAAGGATCATAGGAGCAATCAACGTGGATTTTTTAAAGAATATTTTTTCAAGGATCATAGGAGCAATCAACGTGGATTTTTTAAAGAATATTTTTTCAAGGATCATAGGAGCAATCAACGTGGATTTTTTAAAGAATATTTTTTCAAGGATCATAGGAGCAATCAACGTGGATTTTTTAAAGAATATTTTTTCAAGGATCATAGGAGCAATCAACGTGGATTTTTTAAAGAATATTTTTTCAAGGATCATAGAACCAATCAGCTTGTATTTTTAAAGGATAGATCTTTAAGGACTATCGTAATAATTAACGTGGATTTTTAAGGGAAAATTTTCAATGCCCGTAGGAGCAATAAACTTGCATTTTTGAAAAAAATATTTTTAAAGGAAAATTGAAGCAATCAAGGATATTTTTCAAGTATCATAGGAGCAATCACCATGGAATTCAAGGACTATCGGCATAATTAGGATGGATCTTTATATAATTTCTTTCATGGGTTAGAGAAACAATCAACTTGGACTAATTTCCAAGGGCCTTAGGAATAAATAACGGACTTTTGATTTTACCTTTTTTGAAGGACTGTAGTCCGGCTAAAGAGTTTTTTGTCATAATTAATTTTTTTAACGCCCAAAGAGCATTTAACACGTATTTTTTAAAGGCAATTTTTTATCAAAGAGCATTCAACACGGATTTTTTAAAGAATATTTTTAAGGACTGTAGAAGCACACAACGTGGGTTTTTTGTAGATATATATTTTTTTAATTTGTATTTGAAGAATCTTCTTGAAGCGATTCGACATATTTGAAGAAAAAAATGAAATTTTTAAAAGCATTTTTGAAGGCAATAATGACTGATTATATGGCGAGTTATTGGAGTTGTAATCATGCTTTTATTAAATTGTATTAGAACTGTTACCATGAATATTTTGAAGAATTTTGGAAGCAGTAATTTTGAATTTTTTGAAACTTAATTTTTTGAAGCATTTTTGGAAATAGTTTTCCAGATTTCATTATAAATATTGGAGATCCAATCATAACTTTTTTAAATTTTATGTAGCTACAATTGTAAATTTTTTTAAGACTTAGAATATTGTATACTACGAAAAATTAAAGAAAAAATATAATAAATTAAGAATATACCTTGGATCAATAATCCTTAATCTTATCGAGAAATATTGGAGGAAAAAATTACTATTGGAGCTATATTTAGAGGATTATTGGAAATATAGTGGTGAAAGAATTATATATGAAGAATTATTGTGGATTGAAGCTTGTACCTATTCGTGGATTTTGTGCTTTTTTGAAACTTTGTTGTTGATATTTAATTATTTGTCATACATTTCTAAAAGAGGTTCCAGAATACATCTAGCGTCCAAAACTTTCCTAAAAGTCAGGATTTCATAAATATATAATTCACATTTAATGGTTAAAGTCACATTTCTGGTTATTTTGTCCAAAAATCGACTGTAATGCATCGTTTTAGAAGGACGATGTCAAAGAAAAGAAAATTCTTCATCAAGTTTCACTATAAGTTACCAAAGAATTAAAATCTCTATTTACATTATAAACAAAAAAATCGATATATACCCTCAGCTAAGATCTGTACTCATTTTTGGAAAATGGTAAAATTTGCGTGAGTTATCAGATATAGTCGACCGAAATATTCCATTCTCATACTTCATCTAATACAGATTAAAATATTGGTATGGTCCAATTTGAACCGAAATCAGAAATTCCATATCCATCTCATGTTTCTGGTCGAGAGAAATGTTTAGATATAGCAAGTTGTAAAGAATCGCTGACTTACTTTGTAAGTTATGACACATAAAAAGTATTGAATATTGTGACCCATTTTGGGTGATGTACCAGATGTGGTTGGCAGATATATATCATCTTCACAACAGATCTTGCGTTAGCGAGAATATTTCGATGTGTACAATTTGAAGGATTTGGATGCTTACTTCGCTTTCTTTGAGAGTTTTTTTTTTCAAAATCTTGAACCCTTTGTGGGGGAGGTATCAGAAGGAATGGTTCGATCTTAATGATGTTTATAACAGATCTTGTGTTGAATGAGATTTACCAAGTCTGAAATGGAATCGGATGTTAATTTCGTGGTTTATGAGCTTCATGGATATCCAAAATGTTGACCCATTGATCCAGGTATCAGAAGGAGTGACCCGATATATCCCATCTTCAAAGCAGATCTTGTGTTAGTAGAAATAATGGGATATATAACATATCAAGGGGACCTGATACTTATTCCGGATTTTATAATCGTTTTGGTTATTAAAAAATTTGACCATTTGTGAGGGAAGTACCAGAAAGAATGCTCTGATCTTTACCATCTTTATAGTAGGTCTTGTGAAAATATAAAGACGCGACACTCTGAATCGCATGATATGATAATTTAGCGTTTTATGAGCTTCTTTATATTCAAAAATTTAAACCTTTGTGGCGGAGGTACCAGAAGGAGTGTACCGATGTATCCCATCATCAAAGCAGATCTTTTATTAGTAAAAGTTATGAAATGTGTGAAATATGAAGGAAACCGGATGCTTATTTCTGATTTTATGATCCTTTTGGTTATTCAAAACGTTGACCCTTTGTGGGTAAGGTACTTGATGGAGTGGACCGATATTGTCCATTGTCGCACCTGACCTTGCAATGATGCAAACATTAGGATTTGCAAAGTTGAAGAAAAATCGGACTATCCCTTCTCTTTCTGTGCTGTAATTTTTTACCCTCCACCATACTACGGAGGGTATATTAATTTTGTCAATCCGTTTGTAACTCCTCGAAATACTCATGTCAGACCCAACAAAGTACATATATTCTTGATCAGCGTAAAATTCTAAGACTATTTAGCCATGTCCGTCTGTCTGTTGTAATCACGCTATCTTTGGAACGACTTGAGATAGAAGGCTAAAATTTTGCACACATGTTTATTTTTCCAGTAGGCAGGTACCTCCCGATATTCGGTATTTTAATGATTTTAGCGACATTATTCACCCAAATTGTTTCAAATTTGGTATTTGAAGTTCGAAATGGATACTACAGCCTAAGACAGAAAATTATCTGTGCAGGTCCACGTATTCGTATAGCCTCCATATAACGGTACCTCCCTATATTCGTTATTTTGATGATTTTAACGTCATTATTAACCAGAATAGTTCCAAATTACGCATTTAGAGTTCGTAATGGGAACTACAGTCTGTGACAGAAAATTTTCTATGCAGGTCCAGCTCTTCGTATAGGCCCCATTTATCAATGCTTCCCTATATGCGGTATTTTTCGTTATTCACCGTTTATTTCAAGTTTCCAATTTGAATATGGTAATGGCTTATGACAAATAATGCCTCCAAAATAACGCCTATATTCGGAATTTTTAATAATATAACAGAATTTTTTAAGGATTTTATTTTTTGAAAATTTCCAAATTCGTTCCAAATGTTGGAGGGTATTCAAAGTTTTGCCCGGCCGAACTTACTGCTTTTTAACTTTTTTTTTCCCAGGCTGTAGTACCCATAAAGATCTTCAAATAGGAAATTTGAAGTAATTCCGCTGAATAATATCGCGACAGACAGACATGGCTAAACCGACTTACAATCATCATCATCTAAAAAATTAAATCTAAAATTTTAAGTTGAGCGTTTAGCTGACGAAGTAGTGCTAGTCTATTTAAAAAAGTTTTTATAGGATTTTAAGAGTTTTGAGGGGCTATTGAGTGTAATATCCGTAATTGTCAGTTCGGAAAAGGCAAGTTACTTGTGTTGGTCACTACTAAAATCACAAGTAAAAAAGCAGTAAGTTCGACCGGGCCGAGCCTTTAATACCCTCCACCATTTGGAAAAAATTTGGAAATTTACAAAAAAATAATATCCGTTAAAAATTCTGTTAAAATCTTAAAAATGTCGAATTTGGCCGTTATATTGGCGTCCATGCGAAGACATGGACCTGCATAGGCAACTTTTGTCATAAGCCATTAAAATATTCAAATACGAAACTTGAAAAAAATACGGTCAATAATGCAGCTAAAATTATCAAAAGATCCTATATAGGGAGGTACCGTTATATCGGGATATACGAATACCTGGACCTGTATAGGCAATTTTCTGTCATAGGCTGTAGTGCCTATTACGAACTTCAAATACGATATTTCAAATAATTTCGGTGAACATTGCCGCAAAAATCATCAAAACACCGAATATTGGGAGGTACCCTTATATGGAGGCTATACGAAGACATTCGTAGTCTAAAGTACCCTCTACAAATTCTAAATAAGAAATTTGTAACAACTCCGCTGAATAATGTACTTAAAATCGTCAAAATATCGAATATCGGGTGATACCGTTGTATGTGGTATCACCCGTACATAGACATATCTCTTCCAGGGGGTAAAGTGCTTAGAAAGAACTTCTAATATGGATTTTTTGACAATTCCCTCCATACTATGCATGCTGGAGGGTATAAAAACATTAGTCGTTTTTATTTACCTTTCCCATCCCCCATAATAATATATGTAATCTCCTTAACTTTTTATACCCTACACCACATAGTGGTAAGGGTATTATGTCTTTGTGCATTTGTTTGTAACATGGAGAAGGAAACGAGATAGACCCATAGTTACTTTTGAGAACCTTCATAGAATCACTTTCTGAGTCGATTTATGCATGTCCGTCCGTCTGTCCGTCCGTCCGTACGTCCGTCCGTCCGTCCGACTGTCCATGTATTCTTGTGAACAAAATGCAGGTCGCATTTATTATCCGATTGAGATGAAATTTTCCAAACAATATTTTTTTGGCCCAAGGACGAACCCTATTGAAATTGGTGAGAATCGGATCAAATTTAGATATAGCTCCCATATATATCTTCATCCGATTTCGGGTTAAATGAGCACCAAATGTCCACTATCAGTCCAAATTACCTGAATTTTGGCACACCCATCCGGGTTCGGCCTAGAAGCAAGTATATCAAATTTGGAGAAAATCGGTTCAGATATAGCTATAGCTCCCATATATATCTTTCATCCGATTTGATCTTTAAGTCCCTCACATTCCTACTATGCACTCCACAACCGTGATATTTGGTACCAGGTATTAGATGGAGCACAGAAATAGCTGTTTTAAATTTTATCGAAATCGGTTCAGATTTGGATATAGCTCCCATATATATCTTCATCCGATTTCGGGTTAATTGACCACCAAATGGCCAATATCAGCCCAAATGGCCCGAATTTTGGCACATGTGACCGAGATTAGCCTTAAAGTAAATACAACAAATTTGGAGAAAATCGGTTCAGATTTGGATATAGCTCCCATATATATCTTCCTCCGATTTCGGGTTAATTGTGCTCCAAATGGCCGATATAAGCCCAAATGGACTGAATTTTAGTACATCGGACCAAATTCAGCCGAGAAGCAAGTATATCAAATTTAGTGAAAATCGGTTCAGATATAGATATAGCAAGCATATATATGTTTCATCCGATTTAGTGTTTTAGTCCCTTACATTCGTAATGTTCACTCCACAACCGTGATATTTGGTACCAGGTATTAGATGGAGCACAGGAATAGCTGTTTTAAATTTTATCGAAATCGGTTCAGATTTGGATATAGCTCCCATATATATCTTCATCCGATTTCGGGATAATTGTGAACCAAATGGCCGATATAAGTCCAAATGGACTGAATTTTAGTACATCTGACCAAATTCAGCCTAGAAGCAAGTATATCAAATTTAGTGAAAATCGGTTCAGATATAGATATAGCAACCATATATATGTTTCATCCGATTTAGTGTTTTAGTCCCTTACCAGGTATTAGATGGAGCACAGGAATAGCTGTTTTAAATTTTATCGAAATCGGTTCAGATTTGGATATAGCTCCCATATATATCTTCATCCGATTTCGGGTTATTGACCACCAAATGGCCGTAATAGCATCAATTTTGGCAAATCCGACCGAAACCAGCTTAGAAGCAAGTACACCAATTTTAGTAAAAATCGGTTCAGATATAGCTATAGCTCCCATATATATGTTTCATCCGATTTCGTCTTTAAATCCCTCACATTCGTAATATGCACTCCACAGAAATGATATTTGGTACCAGTTATCAGATAAAGCCCAAAAATAGTTGATTTTAATTTTATTAAAATCTGTTCCGATTTGGATATGCCTCCCATATATATCTTCATCCGATTTCGTGTTAATTGTGCATCAAATGGCCAATATCAGCCCAAATGGCATGAATTTTGGCAAATCCGACCGAAACCGAAAAATTGCAAGCGCACACATTTTAGTAAAAATCGGTTCAGATATAGCTCTAGCTCCATATATATGTTTCATCCGATTTGCTCTTTAAGTCCCTTACATTCGTAATATACTCTTCACAGGAATGATATTTGGTACCAGATATCAGATAAAGCCCAAAAATAGTCGATTTTGATTTTATAAATATCTGTTCAGATTTGGATATAGCACCCATATGTATCTTCATTCGATTTCGAGTTAATTGTGCAACAAATCGCCAATATAAACCGAAATGGCATGAATTTTGGCATATCTGGCCAAATTCAGCCTAGAAGCAAGGACACCAATTTTAGTAAAAGTCGTTTCAGATATAGCTATAGCTCCCAAATATATCTTCATCCGATTTCGGATTAAATGTGCAGCAAATGGCTAATATTGGTACATCAAATTTAGTGAAAATCGGTCGGATACAGCTATAGCTCCTATATATACCTTTCATCCGATTTGTACTTTAAGTCCCTCAAATTCGAAAAATGTACGATACAAGAATAATATTTGGTATCAGATGCAGCCAAGAAATATCTTCTTTTTCAGTTTTACAAATATCGGTTCAGATTTGTATATACTTCCTATATATATCTTCATCCAATTCCGTGTTGATTGCGCACCAAATGTCCAATATCAGCCCAAATGTCCTGGGTTTTGGCAAATCTGACCGAATTCAGCCTAGAATCAAATACATCAAACTTGGTGAAAATCGGTTCAGATATAGCTATAGTTCGTAAAATGCACGATAGAATTAGATAGATTTTGATTTTGTACCAAATATCTCATAGAGCTCTGAAATGCTCTGTATAAACCTTTTTACGAGAGCTCTACTAAATATGCATAGTGGTGTAGGGTATCATATAGTCGGCCCCGCCCGACTTTTGAGCTTTCCTTACTGGTTTTATTTATGTATGTGTGTCATATAAATGAACATTTGCAAAAAAAAAAAGATTATTCTAAGGTTAATTCCGCACCATTTAGATTTTTTACCACACAAAGATTGTCCGTTTTGTTGCAATGTTGTTGTTACAGCTGCACTGCACAATTGAAATGAATTGAATTGACTCGAATTTAGGTGGTTGTGTTTTTGTTGTTGCTTTTGTATGTAGTTCTACTTGTTCACGTTTTGCTAAACTGAATTTGAACATTTTGGCAGTGCTCCAATATTTTGTATTCGTTTCATTCGTTTTTATTTCACAGAGTTTGCTTGGCCGCCAATATCAACGCCTGCCTGCCTGCCTGCCAGTAATTCGCCTGAACTTCTGATGACAGATATAAAGTGGGCAATTAAAATTTTCATAGAAGAAGAAATCTATTAGAAGACATTATGGCGGTGGGGGCAACAAAAAGAACAACAACAAAATGTAAATTAAATAAACATTGTAAACAAAAGGCTAATGCCCAATTGTCAATTTGTCTTAGGAGAAAGCGAAAGCAGAAGATTAGTCATAAAATATTGAAATGAATTGCCAGTGGAAAAGATATTAACAGGAATAGATAATGTACAATTGATAATTGTTGCATTGAATTTGCAGGAATTAAATGATAAAAATTCTCGGGGACAATGGGGATTTTTAGGAATATGGGTGTTTGAGAATATTTCACAGAGAAAAATCAAAAATAAAATTTTGATTTATTTAAAATCCTCACAACTGGAATATTTCCAAAAAGCGAATTTTTAAAAATGGCAATCCAGAACTTTACCTATTTTTAAGGAATGTTTTTTTAAAGAAACTTAAATATGTTAAGCATATTTTTCTTAAGGTCCATCAAGGCTACGATCCTGAATTATTTAAGAATATCTTTTAATGGATCACCAAGGATATAATTTCGATTTTTGATAATAGTTTACAAGGACTTTCACTGCTATTTTTAAAAGAAAAATAACTAAAAATGCTGTAAGTTCGGTCGCCCCGATCTTTGAATACCCCCCACCATTTGAATCGAATTTGGCAATTCTCAAAAACAACAAAATCTGTTAAAATGTTAAAATCTTAAAAATACCAATGCAGCTGTTATGTTAGGGTTTATACGACGGCATGAACCTGCATAGGTATCTTTTTCCGTAATCCATTAAAATATTCATATGCGAAACTTAAGAAAATTCAGTAATTAATGTAGCTATATTGGGGCTATACGAAGACATGGACCTGCACAGACCATTTTCTGTCTTAGGCTGTAGTATCCATAACGAACTTCAAATACCAAATTTGAAACAATTTCTGCGAATATTGTCGCTAAAACCATAAAAATACCGAATATCGGGAGGTACCGTTATATGGGGACTATACGAAGACGTGGACCTACACAGACAATCTCCTATCATAGGCTGTAGCATACATTACGAACATCAAATACCAAATTTGAAACAATTCCGGTGAATAATGTCGCTAAAATCAACAAAGTACCGAATATCACGAGGTACCGTAATATGTGGGCTATACGAAGACGTGGACCTGCACAGACAATTTTCTGTCTTAGGCTGTAGTATTCATTTCGAGCTTCAAACACCTAATTTGAAACAATTCCTGTGAATAATGTCGCTAAAATCATCAAAATACCGAATATCGGGAGGTACCGTTATATGGGGGCTATATCAAAACGTTGACCTACATGGCCCATTTTTAATATCTTTTTTTTTCAATTTTCCTCCAGACATAATATACATTGAGTAAAATTTTATCAATCTACTTCATTTCGTTCGGAAGCTAGAGTGATTTTCACAGGCGGACAGAGGGACGGTCTTCGCTACATCGACATATAATTTTATGCTGATCAAGAATATATATATATACTTTATGGGTCTAAGATGTATATTTCGAGGTGTTGCAAACGGAATGACAAACTTAAGATACCCTCCATACTATAGTGGAGGGTATAACAATGAAATAATAGCGTATTTTGTACAGGCCACTATGGTTGAAGGGTATATTTACTTTGTCGTTCCGTAATTCCTCAAAATACTTATGTCAGACCCAACAGCGTAAATTCCAAGTCGATTTAGCGATGTCCATCTATCTGTCTCTCCGACCACGTTCTCCCACAGCCCCCATATTACGGGTTTTATCTAAGTGGTATTTTTCGCCGGTTTTTTTTTTTTAATTTGTCATGTTACCTCCAAATTCTGGAGGGCATTAAAAGTTCGGCCCGGCCGAACTTAGCTGCATTTTTTTACTCGTATAAGAACAATTTTTATGGGCGATAAAGTCCAAGAACATTTTTTTCAGGATTGTGAAGTTTTTAGGAATATCTTCTCATTGATTATGAAGCCACATTTTCTTTCTTCGTTTTTTTTTTTTTTGTTTTTGGTTTGAGCGAGCCAACAAAGGAGGGTTTTCGGTCCTTTTTTTAAAATATGGTTAAAAACTCAATTTAAACGGGAGCGTTTCATGTCAAAATATTCTACAAAATTATTTGTCATAAAATTCTATTATCGGTCATAGAAGACGCCAAGACTCCTAATCCTACATAAGGCCAAATCCTATATAAGTCCTTCTATAGATCTTTCTTTCTTCTACAGCTAGAACACATTCCACAGTTCTTTCATAGATAAATTACATTCTATAGTTCATGTACATATAGAAGAACATATATACCTATCATATAGCTAGAGGACCTTCAATAGGTCTTCTATGGCTAGGAGACCACCTTTTGGCCTTCCATAGATGGGCAAATTTCTGCGGAAGAAAAACCTTTTGAGAGGACATTTCATTTTTTTTTCTTTCAAAATTTCAGAATTCTACCTGCATCGGTTCACCCAAATCGAAATTGTACCAAATTTAGTACCATTTAGTACTTTTCGTGAACATAAGTACAAAATTCCTCCATATCCCAATCCTGCACTCCACCAGTAATGTTAGTTTCAAATTTCCTGCTCAATCCATTCCTCCAAATTCAAATTGTACTAAATTTAGTACCGTTTAGTACCTTTCGTAGTACAGTTTATGAGTACATACTTGCAAAACTACTCCTTCATACATCAACTCTAATCCTTAATCTTGATTCCCATTCTACATTTTAAGTTTTTAAGACTAGCCATTCGCATGATACGAAATGTGGTACCAAATGTAGTATATTTTAGTACTTTTCGTACACTTATAGTGCGAATTTCCAAATACCCTTTGGTAGACCTATCTCAGACTCCATCTGTTACCTTCATTCCAAATTTGAGTGTTCTCGGTCCACTGCTTCTACAAATATGAAGGGTACCATATTTAGTTCCTTTTAACACTTTTCGTACCGTTCTAATTCGAATTTTCAAAAATAATCCAGCTCTACTGTTCCCTCAAATACAGAAGGGTACATTTTAATACTTTTCGTACTGTTCTAGTTCCAGTTTCCAGAAACCCAACGTTATCTGACCCTTTCGAACCAAGGGTGACCCTAAAATTTCAAATTATAGCTTGAGCCATTTCGTCCGGGACTGGATGAATCGTTGAGTCTGTCAGTCAATTTCTTTACTCTTTATATCCTACAACACTAAGTGTTGGGGGTATTATAAGTTTGATTGGCCCAAAAATTATGTAACACCTCGAAATATTAGTTTCCCACATAGGAAAATATATATGGATCTTCCTATCACGCCGAGTTGAGTCGATCTAGCTATGTATGTCCGTCCGTTCGTCTGTCCATGTTAATTTGTAATCACTCTACAGGTCGCAATTATGAACCGATCCTCACGAAATTGAAAATGGAGGTGGGGTTAGGGTCAGAATAGAAACCTATTGTTTTTGCAGATGATCGCACGATATTTAGGGGTTGAAATGAAAATATTGGTCAAATTCTCTAGGTCAAGGGTAAACTTTGGGCAGGTCGCTTTGACATTATTTCAAAACGAAATCTTCCAAAATGGATTTGGACATAAGGGGACTTCAAACATATTGTAGTGTTGTAGGGTATCACATAGTCGGCCCCGCACAACCATAGCCTTTGCTCACTTGTTTATTAATATGGATATAATTTTTCTCCCCAACTCTTATTTGATTTTCTTTTCTTCTAAAATCCAATAGAAAAGAGTTCTCCCCTTCAATTATTCTCCCACTTAAACCGAGATTATCCACCTAATTAAGCTCCTGAATTTAAGACTTATGAAAACACTACCTTCATAACAATTCCAACATTTCACACTTCATAACAAAAGCCCATAATTAAGTCCCCGGCGAATTGTTGAAACAACATCACGGAATTCCCATTGATTGATGCGACAATATTCCTACCAATCAACCAATCGACGAGCCAAACCAACCCAGCCTTCTCCCACCCCACCACCATTTATGAGGCCAATAATCACTTTCATAGTTAATAAGGCGTTATAAGACACGGAGTAAGAATCACTGAACAAGCCGGGGGAAAAATAAAAAAAAAACAAAAGAAGAGAAGAGAAGAGAAGAGAAGAGAAGAGAAAAAAAAAAAAAACGCAACGAAATGAGAAAATTAAAAATCCTCTGTTGGAAATCATGTTCAAGTTAACGCATGACTTATTCGCTGAGTGAAATCTTGGCATGTTCATACAAATGTCACATGGATTTCATGCACTTGGGTGTGTGTGTGTGTGTGTGCAGTGAAAGCCAGCTCTGGCCCTTTCTCTTTGGTGGAATAATATGGATGATGATGGGGATGCGAAAACACACACACACACCGGCACACACTCTCACATTCACTTCCCCACATTACAAAAACAATGACGACAATGGTGTCGTCACTGACTTGCTAAGCATATTGCCCTTATTTCAGCGAATGGATAGATGGATGGTTGGATCGGATGGATGTTTGAAGCATTGCCTTTGTCTCGCTCTGTGCATGCATTTGCATATGTTTTTGTTTTGGTTCTGCTTTTGACTCTATTCACGGATTTCCCGGGTTCAATGTGGTGTTATAAGTTTTCGGTATTCCCTGCTTAGAGATTTTGGAGAATTCCTTCCATGTGTGTGTAGGTATATGTGTGTGTGGATATTGGTGTTTGTATTATGTGTGTGTGGTGTGTGAAGACAAACAAGAGATTTCCGGATCTAAGCATTTGAATGTCATTTAAACGCGAAGGAGTTAATTAACTTGTGTGATTGAAAATCGTGAGAAAATGCCATTGGAGCGTGAAGCCAACTTAGCATCCATCCAGCTGTCCATTGACTGACTTACTTTATCGACTGCCTGATTGCCGGAATGCTGAAACGTTAACTAGCTGATGATGTTTTCAATTTGACAAATGTGATGGAATATGAATAAATTGAATGCTGATGGAAATATTTTCACAATATTGGATGGGTGACAACGACGACAGTGGTTGAATGGATGGGAAATAAAGGATTTCTGGTAAAAAAGTGGGTATTAAAACACCAATTTAAAACGAGGGGGCTTCCAATAATAGGTAGTAATTTTTTTAGACAAAGAATGGGAAGTTTTTTCATATAAATAAAACCAGTAAAGAAAGTCTTAAAATCGGACGGAGCCGACTTTATGATACCCTACACCACTTTGCTAATTTAGTAGAGCTCCACATAACAATTAAAAGTTTTTATGGGAGAATTCAATCATACACGCTATGCTTATAATTTAAAGTTCAAAGGACTTAATATGCCGAAGCACTTGTATTTTTCAAATTCGGACTTGTATTGCCCATTTGGTGCACAATTAATTTGAAATCGAATAAAGATATATATGGGAGCTATATCCAAATCTGATTCTGAGCTGTATTTCATATACTTCCCTGAATATCGTTGTTACGGAGTGCATATTACGGCTTTGGGTAACAAATATAACAAATCGGATGAACAATATATATGGTAGCTATAGCTATATCTGAACCGATCTTCACCAAATTTAACATACTAGCTTCTAGACTCAATTCGTGCCAAATTCCACCCCATTTGGGCAAATATAAGATGTTTGGTGCACAATAAAAGGTAAATCGGACGAAGTTATATATGGGAGATATATCCAAATCCTAGCAGAACTCGATAAAATTTAGCAAAGGTATTTCGTAGCTATATTTGATATATTTTCCCAAATGTTGATGTTACAGAGTGCATATTACGGCTGCGGAGGACTAAAATAACAAATCGAATGAACAATATATATTAGAGCTATAGCTATATCTGAACCGATTTCGATCAAATTTGGCATACTTATTTTCAGGCCTAATTTGGTTGTATGTGCAAAATTTCATTCTATTCGGGCTGATATTACACGTTTGGTGCACAAAACAAGGCAAATCGGATGAAGATATATATGGGAGCTATATCTAAATTTTTACCGATTATCTCCAATTTCAATAGGGTTCGTCCTTGGGCCAAAGAAATTATTTGTGAAAAATTTCATCTGGATAGGGCAATAAATGCGAACTGTACTTTGTTTAGAAAAATACATGGACAGACCGACGGACGGACGGACATGCATAAATCGACTCAGAATGTGATTCTATGAAGATCATCCAAACGAACTATGAGTCTATCTCGTTTCCTTTTGCCTGTTGCAAACAAATGCACAGAGACATAATACCCTGACCACCTTGAGGTGTAGGGTATAAAAACAAGTAAAAAAGCTGCTAATTTCGGCCAGACCGAACTTTTAATAACCTCGACCATTTCGAAGGAACTTGAAATCTTAAAAAAAATTGGAAAAGTACCACTTAAATAGTCTGTAGTACCCATTACGAACTTCAAATGCGAAATTTGTTACAATTATGGTGAATATGGGGGCTATACGAAAACGTGGACCGACATGGCCCATTTAGGAACTTAACTTGCCTACTGGTATATATATATATATATATATATATATATATATATATATATATATATATATATATATATATATATATATATATATATATATATATATATATATATATATATATATATATATATATATATATATAATTAATCAAGGGCAATTTTGGGTGAGAGTCACTTTAGGTCCAAAAGTGTTTAATTGGAAATTTGTACCATAATGATACAATTTAGATTTGAGAGTACCAATAGAGAAAATTACTAAATATGGTACCCTTTCTATGTGATGAACCAGTAAAGATAAACTCTTTAATTTGGAATGAGGTTCACTTATGAAGTGTTTGATAAATGTACCAGAGGATTGTTGGAAATTAGCACTATAAGTGTACGAAAAGTACTAATATGTACTATATTTTGTACCATTTCGTATCATGTGAACGATCTGAGTTAAAAACTTGAAATTTGGTATGGGAATCAAGGTTGAGGAGTAGGGTCGATGTAAGGAGGTAGCTTTGGAAGTGTGTACTACTCATGCATACGAAGAGTTCCAAACGGTACTAAATTTTTATAATTTGAATTTTGGAAAAACGGATGAAGTTGGAATCCTGAAATTTGAATTTAAGATTACTGGTGGAGTGGAGGATTAAGGAATGCAAGAAATTGTGAAAATGCCTACTTATGTGTACTACGTGAAACTAAATGTTGTAAAATATCGATTTGGGTGAAACGATGGAGTGTGTACGTAATTTTGGAAATTCGTACTTTTTTGGTACTTTGGTACAATTTATATTTTGGGAGAATTGTTAGAGTTGGAATTCTGATATTTAGAAATTAGATTAATATTGCATAGTAGGACTGGTATAGGATATTTTTGAAATCCGTTGTTATGAAATCCGTTGTTATGTGTACTAAATGGTATAAAGTTTGGTGAAATTTAAGTTAATTTAACTAAATAGTACTACACTTAGTATTGGGTGATCAGATTGTTCTTGAAATCTAAAATTTGGTATTAGGGTCGCTCTTCATGTGTACCCTGGACATATGGAGATGGTTTCGGAAATGTGTACTATAATTGTACGACAAATACTAAATGATACTAAGTTCGGTATTGGGTGAAGGGATAGAGAAAAATTTTTGAATTGTAACGTCTACAGAATACGGTAATATGATTCCATTTTGGGGTGAAAACCTCTTTTAGCAACAATTTTCCAAGGCACAACTACCGATGCTGCTCAATTTGACTTTTTTACCCAAAAATCTCATAAAACATTTTTTTCAAAGAATAATTTTTTAGAATCGATGTCCTAATTATACCCTCAGTCATATGGCTACAGAGGGTATATATCATTTGATACGGTCAAAACATGCCTAGTCGAAATAACGGTTTTAGACCCTAGGTCTCTTTGGACCAAATCCGTTTCAGGACATTTGGAGTCGATCTTGCGATGACCGTCCGTCTGTCTGGCTGGTGCGCACGATAACTCTGGAAGGGAGTATCCGATTTGATCCAAAGTTGGTACATCGTAATATTATTGTCGAGTTCGGAGATGGGCAATATCGGTCCACTCCTTCTGGTACCTCCCACACAAAATATCAATATTTTCAAAGAAAATAATTTATTGCACAGAAAGAGAAACGATAGTCCGATTTTCTGCTAGGTCAGGTGTAAAAATGGACAGTATAGGTCCACTCCATCAGGTACCTCCCCCACAAAGGGTCAAAATTTTGAATAATTACAACCGAATCCGATTGTCTTCAAATTTCACACATACAAATATTTAAATTAACCCAAGGTCTGGTGTTAAGATGGAATATATCGGCCCACTCTATCTGGTACCTCCCCCACAAAAGGTCGAAATTTCAAAAAAAATATTTCTTTCTGCACAGAAAGAGAAACGAAAATCCGATTTTGCTACAACTTTGCTAATCCTAATATTTTTATCAGTGCTACTTCAGGTGCGAAAATGGACAATATCGGTCCACTCCATCAGGTACCTCCCCTGCAAAGAGTAAAAGTCTTGAATAATTGTAACTATTATAAAATGTGATGTAAGAATCCGATTGTCTTAAAATTTCACACATCCCAATATTTTTATAAACCTAAGATCTGGTGTTAAGATGGAATATATCGGTCCACTCCTTCCAAAAAACGAAATTAACAACAATTTTTAACACAGGATCTTTCCTTCTGGTACCTCAGGTTCTCTTTATATTTCAAACATCAGATTATTTTCACTAACAAAAGATCTGTTGTGAAGATGGGATATATCGGCCCACTCCCCTCAAAGGCTCAAAGAAAGCGAAATAAGCATCCAACTCTCCTCAAATTTCACACATACAAACATTTTTGCTAACACAATATCTGTTGAGCAGATTATGTATATCTGTGAATCGCTTCTGGTACCTCATTCACCAAGGGTTACAATTTTCAATACTTTTATCTGTCATAACTTGCGAACAAGTCAGCGATTCTTTACAAGTCTCTCTTTGCCAGAAACATGAGATGAATATGGCCCATTCCTTCGGAACTTACTCCATAATGGTTTAAACATTTGAATAATCATAACAGAAGTCAAAATATTTTTAAGTAATCGTATATTCACTTGTTTTATTTAATTTCATCAAACAATCCTCCTCCCCCGACAACCACTGTTCTTAATCCCTTGCTCATTTTAATAATTCTCACCGTTGAGAAATGTTGAAAAAATACCTTGGATTCATTTTATATTTCTTTTCTCGCCTCTCCTTTCAATCTGAAAATATTTCTCTTTTACCTCGCTACGTTATGTTTGTAGTTTTTTGTTTCCTGCTTCCTTCGGCATTTTTGATGACCTCTTTCAATGATGCTCCTTCTTCAATGGATTGGCTGGCCCCCTCATTCCATATTTAAAGAGAGACAAGATATCGCGACATCATCGATTCGAACTCAAGTACGAAATGCCAACATCAGCAGCATTCCAACCAACCAACCAACCAACGGATGTGGCTGATAAGAGAAATTAATATGGGAAAATATGAGTCCCGCTTGAGTGCCCGCAAGGGGAAAGGGAAAGAAGGAGGAAACAATAAGATGAGGGATGAGTGGGAGCAATAATATTTTAATGGTTTTTTAATTAATAAGAGATTAATTTTCCGGGAAATGACAGAAAATGTTAATGCGGAACGAATTGTTATACGCTGAACAAGAGTCAGCCGGTTGTCTGTCCGCTGTCTTGAAATGAATTTCTTCGATTAAGTGTTTCTCATTAAGATGCAATTATTTGTGGAATTATACTATTGAGGAAATGTTTTTTGGTTTGATTGTTTGTATGCCATTATTTGAGAATAAGTTTAAGGTGTTTTCAAGTGGGGGAGTTATATTAAAGTGGGGTGAGGTAAATATAAAAATAATTTCAAAGGGATTGTTGTATCTAGAAAAATTTGTGAGAATAGGTATCTACGAATTTGAGTAGAAGTCGGAAATATGGACAACGATAGTTTAGATAAGTATGGAAATCTGCAATTTCATAAATACATGGTATTGTTCACAGGAAAAAAAATCGAAAACTTCGGACAAATATATCTAATTCTGAAGCGATTAGCTATATCCAAATCTGAACCGATGCTAATAAAATTTAAAAGATGTATTTCTGGGCTATCTGGTGCCAAATATCATTGTTTCGAAGTGCATATTACGAATGTGGGGGACTTAACAACTAAATCGGATAAAACATATATATGGGAGCTATAGCTATATCTAATCCGATTTTTACAAAATTTGAACGAACGGCACACATATTTCGTACAATAAAACTGAAATCGGTCGAAGATATATATGGGAGCTGTATCTAAATTTGAATCGATTCTCATAAATTTTAGACAGATGGACAGACGGACGGACATGCATAAATCGATGGAATGTGGTTCGATAGAGATCATCAAAAGAAAATATGGGTTTACAGGGTGAGATGAAACTACTGCTACCAACTTCAGACTGCTGTCATTTCTAAGCCACTCGTCCGACAGCTGTTAAAATTATTCCAGTGACAGCTCGTTGTATTGTTTACAAGCGCACAGAAGCATTCTGCTAAGAATTTTCCAGAAAAAAGTTATTTGTGAAGGAATTCAAGCGTGATAGTGGGAATTCTTTATATTTGGCTAGAAAACCACACGAAGCTGTCGCTAGAGCACTCCAGAATTTAGATGTGAATAAATCTTTTGTGTCTCGAATATCGCTCGTTTCCGTGATACTATTAGCGTAGCCCAACGTCAAGGAAGTGGACGGAAGAAAACAGCAAGATCAGCAGAAATGGTTCGAAAAGTAAAGAAGCGACTTGATCGAAATCCGCGTTGCAGTGGCCGAAAAATAGCTCATGAACTGAACGTATCGCAATATTCCATTCGGCAAATATTGAAAAATGAGCTCGGGGTGAAGCCATTGGAAATTCAAAAAGTGGGAGAACTTATACCGCAATAGAAAGAAAATAAACTCAAAAAAGCTAAAGAGTTTCTTCGCTTGCCCAAATGTGGGAACTGCCGAATTTGGTTTTATCCGATGAAAAAACAATCGTTGTCCATCAATTTGTAAACAAACAAAATGATCGTGTTTACTTGGCAAAGAGGTCAGCGGAAAATGTACACCTTCGGTTGGCCACCAGAACTCAAGCGCCAGCCACGGTGATGGTGTCGGCCGCCATAAGAGCCGATGGTCGCTCTTGGTCAGAATCAATGCCGAATATTACCGCGAAAATATTCTGGAGTGTGTATTTAAGCTCGCAAACATTTTGGCCGCAAACCTCGGAGATTCCAACAGGACTCAGCACAATCGTACTCAGCACGTGCCACCCAAGAATGTTTACAAAATGAGATCCCTCGCTTCATTCCGGATACAAATCCGTTGGACTATTGTGTCTGGAGTATTTTGGAAAGCAAGGTTGGCACTAAAAAATACCAAGCAAGCGCTTTGCCAGGAATATGCCAAAATACCAAAGGCAACATTCGGCAGCGTGTGAAGGTTTCATTGGCCGTTTGAATTCAATTCGAACAAATCTAAACTAATTCTAAAATTTGATGCTATTTTCGATGTTTTTTGATTGCATTCAATAAAATTTTAAAAAAATAAATAAATAAAAAAGCAGTAAGTTTGAATACCCTTCACCATTTGGTACAAATTTGGCAATTTTCACAAAAATGAAATCCGTTAAGAATTCTGTTAAAATCTCAAAAATACCGAATGTAGCCGTATATTAGGGTCTATACAACGACGTGGACCTGCATAGGCTACTTTTGTCACAAGCTATTACAATATTCAAATGCGGGGTTATGGTACCATGGTGGACCTGCACAGACAATTTTTGTGGCATAGGCAGTAGTATTCCTTACGAAATTCAAATAATAAATTTTAAATTTTTCCGGTAAATAACGTCAGTAAAATTATCAAAATACCGAAATATCGGGGGGTTCCGTTATATGGGGGTTATACGAAGACGTGTACCCGCACAGACAATTTTTGTGGCATAGGCAGTAGTATTCCTTACGAAATTCAAATACTAAATTTGAACTATTTCCGGTAAATAACATCGCTAAAAGCATCAAAATGCCGAATATCGGGGGTACTGTTATATGGGGGCTATACAATGACGTGGACCTGCGCAGACTAATTTCTGTCATAGGCTGTAGTATTCCTTACGAAGTTCAAATACCAAATTTGAAATAGTTCCGGTAAATAATGTCTCTAAAATCATCAAAATACCCTATATCGGGATGTACCGTTATATGGGGGCTATACGAAGACCTACGTGGCTCATTTTCTGTCTTGGGATGTAGTATTCATTACTGGCTTCAAATACCAAATTTGAAACAATTCCGGTAAATAATGTCGCTTAAATCATTAAAATGCGGAATATCGGGTGGTATGGGGGCCATACGAAGACATGGACCTACAAAGCCCATTTTCTGTTCTATGCTGTAGTATCTATTAAGAACTTTAAATGCCAAATTTTATAAATAATGTCGCTAAAATCATCAAAATACCGCATATCGGGAGGTACCGTTAAATGAGGGCTATACGTCTACTAGACGTAGACCTACATGACCCATTTTCAATACCAAAAGTCCTGCAGACATAATACACATTTGAGTAAAATTTTATCAACCTACTTCATTTCGTTCGGAAGCTAGAGTGATTTCCACAGACGGACAGACGGAAAGATGGACAGACATTGCCAAATCGACATAGATTTTTATGCTGATCAAGAATATATATACTTTGTGGGGTCTAAAATGTATATTTCGAGGTGTTACAAACGGAATTAAATAAAAACCAGTAAAGAAAGTCTAAAAGTCGGGCGGGGCCGACTTTGTGATACCCTACACCACTTCGCTAATTTAGTAGAGCTCCACATAGCAATAAAAGTTTTTATGGGAGAATTCAATCATACAAGCTATGATTATAATTATAATTTTAAGTTCAAAGGACTAAATATGCAGCATTTGTATCTTTTAAATTAGGAATTGTATTGTCAATTTGGTGCGCAATTAATTTGAAATCGGATAAAGATATATATGGGAGCTATATCCAAATCTGAACCGATCTCGATAAAATTTGGCAAAGATATTTCTGAGCTGTATTTGATATATTTCCCTGAATATCGTTGTTACAGAGTGCATACTACGGCTGTGGGTAACAAATATGACAAATCGGATGAACAGTATATATGGGAGCTATAGCTACATCTGAACCGATCTTCACCAAATTTGACATACTACCTTCTAGACCCGATTCGGTCGTAAGTGCCAAATGCCATCCCATTTGGACAAATATTAGACGTTTGGTGCACAATAAAAGGTAAATCGGACGATGTTATATATGGGAGCTATATCCAAATCTGAACCGATCCCGATAAAATTTAGCAAGTTTATTTCTGAGCTGCATTTGATATATTTTCCCAAGTATTGCTGTTGCAGATTGCATATTACGGCGGCGGTGGACAAAAATAAGAAATCGGATGAACAATATATATGGGAGCTATAGCTATATCTGAACCGATTTCAATCAAATTTGGCATACATATTTTCAGACCTAGTTTGGGTGTATATGCAAAATTCCATACAATTCGGGCTGATATTACACGTTTGGTGCACAATAAAAGGCAAATCGGACGAAGATATATATGGGAGCTATTTGACCGATTATTTCCAATTTCAATAGGGTTCGTCCTTGGACCAAACAAATGATTTGTGCAAAATTTCATCTGGATTGGGCAATAAATGCGACCTGTACTTTGTTTACAAAAATACATGGACAGACGGACAGACGGACGGACGGACAGACGGACAGACGGACGGACGGACATGCATAAATCGACTTAGAATGTGATTCTATGCAGATCATCAAAAGGAACTATGGGTCTATCTCGTTTCCTTCTGCCTGTTACAAACAAATGCACAAAGACATAATACCCTGACCACCTTGTGGTGTAGGGTATAATTATGGCGTTTGACTTTGTTGCGGTTTCTTTACCTCACCCTATATACCCTATCTAGGCAAATAACTGTGGACATAAAAAGCCAATATGCGTTCTGCGATTCGAGTAGTATTCATAGAAAGTCGTCATTGTTAATATTCTTAAAAATTCTTTAAAAAATGTTCTAAATGTTTTTACATAACTTCAATTAGCATTTCTTTTTATTTGTAAAGCAAAAACAAAGATTCAAAATTTTAATATAATGCATGGCTGCATATTGTAATTTGGAAATTTAACACCCAACACCAAAAATTTGAACTTAAATTACTTTCAAGATTTGGCAGTTGACATCTTCTTTTGAGCCAGTCGTCAGTCATCTTAATTTCGAATATGATCTCTAATTACAAAATGTCATGACATATTCCACGAACAATAAGTCATTGTCCGTGTGACAGAAAATCAAAAAACAAAAAAAAAAAAAAAAGAAGAAGAAAAGGAACAACAACAAATCAAACACTCATTTAGCGGGTTAAATACAAATACACAGACAAATACTAATACAGACATATACAAATACCCAGACACTCCAAATGTAAAAGATGTACATAAAAGGGAAAAAAGGAGAAGAATTTTAATTTATCAAATATCGGACTAATTTAAACAAAATATTTTTTCACTAACATCATTATTCAAATCTGGGTGGCTGAGGGTGTTGTTGTTTGTACTTTTCGCTTAGGATAAATGTGTGTGTGAGTGTGTGCGTGTTTTTGGTATTATTTGTAGAGAAAATGTCAAAAGAATTTCAAACGCATTGTGTACACTTGCACATACGACCCGACCCGACTGGAATCAAATCAAATTGACTGACACAGTGTCGAAGCCCAAAACAACAATGACATTCTCAGTTGATGCCAGTACACCCGTTCAAATGAGAAAACGGTATGGAAAGTGGATACAGTGGGCTTAAATTCTTGATAGGTACGAAGATAACTAAAATGTACTAAATATTGTACCATTTGAACTCAGGTAAGACTATGGTACATATAGAGGCTGTACCAATAGAAGTTTTGGAATTCCGTCTTAAAATCATAAAAAATATACTAAATACTACACCATCGATCGGGATGAGCCCTGGTCTAATTTTTTTTATACCCTACACCACATAGTGGTATGGGTATTATGTGTTTATGCATTTGTTTGTAACATGGAAAGCGAGATAGACCTATAGTTACTTTTGGGGATCCTCAGAGAATCATTCTCTGAGTCGATTTATGCATGTCAGTCCGCCTTTCCGTCCCTTCATTCGTCTGTCCATGTGTTTTTGTGGACAAAATGCAGGTCGCATTTATTATCCGATTGAGATGAAATTTTCCAAATAATATTTGTTTGGCCCAAGGACGAATCCTATGATGAGAATCGATTCAAATTAAGATATGGCTCCCATATATATCTTCAACCGATTTCGGGTTAATTGTGCACCAAATGGCCAATATCTGTCCAAATGACCTGAATTTTGGCGCACTTCGAAATACACATTTTAGACCCCACAAAGTATATATATTCTTCATTAGCATAAAATTCTATTTTGATTTAGCGATGTCTATCCGTCTGTCCGTCTGTGGAAATTACTCTAACTTCCGAACGAATTTAAGTATATTGATAACATTTTACAAATGTATGTTATGTCTGCAGGACTTCTGGTATTGAAAATGGGCCATGTAGGTCTACGTCTTCGTATAGACCCCATATAACGGTAACTCCCGATATTCGGTATTTTGATGATAATATCGGCATTATTTACCGGAAAAGTTAAAAATTTGGTACTTAAAGTTCATAATGAATACTACAGCCTAAGGCAGTAAATTGTCTAGGCAGTGCCACGTTTTCTTATAGCTCCAATATAACTGTACCTACAGATATTGGGTATTTTGATGATTTTAGAGACATTATTTGCCGGAACTAATTCAAATTTAGTATTTGAAGTTCGTAATGAATACTTCAGCCTATGACAGAAAATTGTCTGTGCAGGTCCACGTCTTCGTATAGCCCCCATTTAACGGTACCTTCCGATATTCGGGTTTTTGATTATTTTAGCGACATTATTCACCGGAATCGTTTCAAATTTGTCATTTGAAGTTCAAAATAGATACTACTACACGTCTTCGTATAGCCCCCATATAACCGTGCCCCCCGATAGTCGGTATTTTGATGATTTTAGCGACATTATTCACCGGAATTGTTTCAAATTTAGCAGTTGAAGTTCGTAATTAATACTACAGCCTGAGGCAGCAAATTGTCTATGCAGGTCCACGTCTTCGTATAGCCCCCATATAACGGGACCTCCCGATATTCGGGATTTTCATGATTTTAGGGTCATTGTTCACCGGAACTGTTTCAAATTACGTATTTAGAATTCGTAATGGGATCTACAGTCTGTGACAGAAAATTGTCTGTCCAAGTCTTCGTATAGCCCCCATATAACGTGACCTCCCGATACTCGATTTTTTGATAAATTTTGTGACATTATTCACCAGAATTGTTTCAAATTACGTACTTAGAGTTCGTAATGGGAACCACAGTCTGTGACAGAAAATTGTCTATGCAGATCCAGGTCTTCGTATAGGGCCCATATATCAGAACCTCCCTATATTCGGTATTTTGACGAGTTTAACTACAAAACCCACCGAAATTGTTTGAGATGTCGTAGTTGAACTTCGTAATTGATGCTACAGCCTATGACAGAAAATTGTCTATGCTGGTCCAGGTCTTTGTATAGCTCCAATATAACGGTACCTCCCTATGTACGGTATTTTGATGATTTTAGCCACATTATTCATCCTTTATTTCAAGTTTCGAATTTGAATATAGTAATGGCTTGTGACAAACAATGCCTATGTAGGTGCACGTCGTACAAACCCTAATATAACGGCTATATTCGGTATTTTTAAGATGTTAACAGAATTTCTGTCGAATGTTCCCATTTAGAAAATCTTCAAATTCGTTCTAAATGGTAGAGGATATTCAAAGTTCAGCCAGGCCGAATTTACTGGTTTTTTACTTGTATTATTATATTAACAGTATTCTTATGATTTTAGCAGAATTTTTCAACATTTTTTTAATACCCTACACCACATAGTGGTAGGGGTATTATGTCTTTGTGCATTTGTTTGTAACAAGGAGAAGGAAGCGAGATAGACCCAAAGTTACTTTTGAGGATCTCCATAGAATCACTTTCTGAGTTGATTTGTGCATGTCAGTCCGTCTGTCCGTCCGTCCGTCTGTCCATTTATTCTTGTGAACAAAATGCAGGTCGCATTTATTATCCGATTGAGATAAAATTTTCCAAACAACATTTGTTTGGCTCAAGGACGAACCCTATTGAAATTGGAGATAATCGGTAAAAATAGTCCGATTGTAGGTTTCTTGTGCACCAAATGGCTAATATCAGACCAAGTGGTGCGAATTTTGCTGCATTCGACCGAATTCAGCTTACAAATATGTGCTTTAAATTTGGTGAAAATCGGTTCATATATAGCTATAGCTCCCATGTATATGTTTCATCCGATTTTGGTGTTTAAGTCCCTTACATTCGTTATATGCACTCCACAAGACTGATATTTACCACCAGATATCAGATACAGCCTAGCAATTCATAGATCAAATTTTTTCAAGTTCGGTTCAGATTTGTATATATAGCTCCCATATATATTTTCATCCGATTTTAGGTTTCTTTTACACCAAATGGCTAATTTAAGCCCAAACTGAGTGAAATGTTGCACTTCCAAGCGAATAAATTCTAGAAGTTAATACTTAAAAATTGGTGAAAATCGCTTCAAATATAGCTATAGCTCCCATATATATGTTTCATCTGATTTTGTTGATTAAGTCCCTCACATTCGCAATATACACCCCATGAAAATGATATTTGGTACCAGATATTAGATTCAGCCTAGCAATACATGATTCAAATTTTATCAAGATCGGATCAGATTTGGATATAGCTTCCCTATATATCTTCGTCCGATTTTAGGTTTTTTGTGCACCAAATGGCTAATATTACTCCAAATAGATTTTTGCACTTCAACCGAATTTAGCATAGGAGCAAGAATTTCAAATTTGCTCCCATGTATATGTTTCATCCTATTTGGTGTTTAAATCTCCAACTTTCGGAATATGCACTCTACCATAATCATATTTTGTACCAGATATCTCATAGAGCTCAGAAATGCCCAATATAAACCTTTATTTTAGGAGAGCTATACCTAAATATGCATAGTGGTGTAGGGTGTCATATAGTCGGTCCCGCCCGACTTTTGAGCCTTTCTTACTGATTTTATTATGTAGCAGCATTCTTATGATTTTAATAGAATTTTTCAATTTTTTTTTTTTTTGAAAATATCCAAGTTTTTTTCCAAAATGGCGGAGGCTATTCAAGGTTCGGCCCTGACGAATATACTGCTGCTATACTTGTTTCCAAATAAAATTAAAAAATCCCCACTGTTCTCCAGACAAAGTAGCAATTTTTAAGCAATAAGAAAATATTCCATCAACAACAAGAACAACTACAGCAACCAAAGCAACTATCGAAATGTATCAAATGAACTCGAATTCAGTCAGTCAGTCCGTCACTCAGTCATTTCACTTGCAAACGCTTAACGAGACAAGACAGAAAACACAAACCAAACGACAGACATTTGGTGCAACAACACCAACAACAAGATGATGTATTCAGTCAATAAGCAACAACAGCAACAACAACAACAGCAATGTAATAAATGTACGAAATAAATGCATGACATTGACTCACTTGACTGTTGCAACTATTGTTACACGATTTTAATGCAACAGCAACAACCAAAAATAACAACATCAACGTAACCAAACATTCATTGTCGGTTTCAATATATTCTTGCTGGCTGTCTGTCTGTCTGTCGCGCACATATAATGTCAAATAGATCGGATTACACATCAAACAAACAAAAAAATAAATAAAATACAACGAATAATGCATTTTTATCCAAACCACCCACATACGAGGCAAACTGCTGCAGATGATGTTGGATGCAACACAACCCAACCCATTGGTATGCACTTGACATGTTGCTGCTTCGTTTCTTTGTTCGATGTGGAGAGGACAAGCCAAATGATATTGACAAATTTAACTGCGTTGAGTGTTGTTTCTTGCTTATTTCACCCACCCCCCCCACCCAAAATTTCATTTGGTTCTGAAGTGGATTTTTTTTATTACAAATCGAATTGGTTTATTTGTTTTCTTGTAAATGCTTACTATGTCGAAAAGAAAGTGGATTTTTAATGAAAAGTATCTGAGGAGAAATTTTATTTCCTCAAACCTGTCTCAATGAAAGGTACTGTGAAGGCGGCTTCATAAATGTAAACTTTATTAACAATGATTAAAAATTCGAGTTTTTATACCCTCCACCATACATAGTATGGAGGGTATATTAAGTTCGTCATTCCGTTTGTAACTCATCGAAATAATCATGTCAGAGCCAACAAAGTCAATATATTCTTGATCAGCGTAATATTCTAAGACGATTTAGCCATGTCCGTCCGTCTGTCCGTCTGTTCTAATCACGCTACAGTCAAAACGAATTAAGATAGGAAGCTAAAATTTTGCACAGATCTGTCTTTTGTCTGCAGGCAGATCAAGTTCGAAGATGGGCTATATCGGTCCACGATATCGTATAGCCCCCATATAACGGTACCCCCGATATTCGGCATTTTGATAATTTTAGCCACATTTTCTAATGGAATTGTCTGAAATTCCACACAAGAAGTCCCTTTTGTGTAGTTTACCCCCTGAAAGAGAATTTTCTATATAGGTCCACGATATCATATAGCCCCCCATAAAACTGTACTTCCTGATATTCGGTATTTTGATGATGTTAGCCACATTTTTCAACGGAATTGTCTGAAAATCCACACAAGAAGTTCCTTGTGAGTACTTTACCCCCTGAAAGAGAAGTGTCTATATAGATCCACGATATCGTATATCTCCCATATAACGGTACCCCCCGATATTAGGCATTTTAAAGATTTTAACTGAATTTTAGTGGATTTTATTTTTTGTTTATTTTATTATTATTATATTATTACTAGCTGGCCCGGTCCGCGTTGCCGGCCCGTAGTTTTAGTCTTTAATGCAAATTTTGCATTGCATAATATTTTACAAATCTACCTCATAAAGGTGAACAAATTTTAATATAAATATTGATTCGACTAAGTAGAAATAAATAACTATGGAAGGAGGGCAAAATAATTTCTGAATAGTCAAAGTTAATTACGCTTTTACACCCATTACCATAGCACATCAAATTGCGCATGAGAGTCCCCAAAAAGTATATTTTCTTGTTCATAGTAAAATTCAATGACGATTAAACAATACCCGCGTTGTTGTCCGCCAATCGGTAAACATCACTACAGATCGGCAGGCCTGAGGACTATATGGGGACTGTACCAAAATATTTACGTATGTTGACATTTTTCTGTAAGATGGTTCTCTACTCAAAAAGTAGCCTAAATACAGCAAATAATGGCCAAATCAGTTGAAAAACCTGGCCAAGACCACGGTCACAGCTGAAATCAGGGATACATTTATATAAGGGTTATACCAAAACGTGGCCCAACCAATATTCTCTTGGGGGTTACAATTCAATAGAAAACAAAATTTTCTTTTCTGACCACCAATTAGATGTGAAAGTGGACTTGGGGATACTCCAATGTGGGGACTTTACTTAAATAAATTCCTATGTGGCAATTATCTGTATGATGGTTCCCTACCCCAGGGGCATAAATACAATTTTTAGCCAAATCAATTAATGAATGTGGTCAAGACCAAAATGGGACCTACTCTGAAAATTTCAAACTTTATGCGAAGAGGTTCTCTACCTCCTTAGAAACAAAGATGCCAAATAATGGCCAAAATATTAAAAAAGTGACCAAGACACCAAAAATAGCTTAAATCATACGATGGTTATATAAATATGAAATCGGGTTGTACCCTTATACGTGAGTTATGATCATGACCTGCAAAAAAAATTATGATCGTGACCTGCAAAAGCCATTTAAGGTATCTTGAATGTTTGGGAAGAATTTCTGGAAGGATAGACATCCTTTTCTTACTAAGAATCCCATTCGCTCTACTATTTTCCACCCTTTATATTTGGTATTTTTCTGATTGTACATTGGACGGATTATTGTGACAGGAAATAAGTAGTTCCACGCTTTGAAATGAGCCCCATTAGGCTTTTTCGGTCATTTTTGTTTGTTTAAATGTGTTCGCATCTTCCAGCTGAACCACGATGTAGGCCCTGGAGTTGAAAGGTAGATGTCAGTTAACATCGTATTTCCCACTCATTTCATTTTTTGGTGAAAATTTGTATATAGTTAAAAATTATTCTTTATTTTGCTCACAAAAAAATTTACTGAATTCAATTGGATAATACAAATTGAAAAAAATGACAAAAGAAGAATAACACATTGAAAAAATCTTCAACTTGTTCGCTGATTTTTTACAGCAAATGTTTAAAGATCCTTATATAGTTTGTCAATAGAATGTACTTCTATTTTAAAATTCGATTCCATTAAATTATTTCGACATCATCTATTCCGTTTCGCCACCACATAATTTGGTACTACATTTCCATGTAACTCGCCATCAATTTCATTTCTCAAGAAATCAAGTCAATTAAATAATTTGGTATTAATATTTGAATTCAAAAATAAAAAATAAAAAACACTACAAATGTACATTAGAAAAAAGTAAGTCAAAATGGAAAAAAATCATGCAAAATAAAACATTACTATTGTACATTTCAAAAGTCAAAATGAAAATGTTAAAATATCACATTTTTACGCGATTTTTTTGGATATTATCCTTTTCGGAGAGGAGACAATTCCGAATTTGTATGAATCGTTAAAATCAGTCCAGCGGTACTTAAGTTATAAGCGTAGTAACTAACACAACTTTCTTTTATATATATATATATATATATATATATATATATATATATATATATATATATATATATATATATATATATATATATATATATATATATATATATATATATATATATATATTTAAAAAAAATTTAAAAAAAAATATATATATTTTCTGCAAAGAAAGAGAAAGGATAATCCGATTTCGCTCCAACTTTGCCAAACCTAATATTTGTGTCAGTGCTACGTCAGGTGCGAAAATTGACAACATCGGTCCACTCCATGAAGTACCTCCCCCACAAATTGTCAAAATTTTGAATAATTACAACTTTCATAAAATGTGATGTAAGAGTCCGATTGTCTTCAAATTTCACAAATGCCAAAATTTATATTAACCCAAGGTCTGGTGTTAAGATGGAATAATCGGTCCACTCCTTCGGGTACCTACCCCACAAGTGGTCGAAATTTTAATAATTACAACTCCGATAAAATGTAATGTAAGAGTCCGATTGTCTTCAAATTTCCTACATTCCAATATTTATATTAACCCAAGGTCTGGTGTTAAGATGGAATATATCGGTGCACTCCTTCAGGTACCTCCACCACAAAAGGTCGAAATTGTGAATATCCATTAAGCTCTTAAAACGCGAAATTAACATCGGATTCCTTTTAGATTTGGCACATCTGAATATTTCCGTCAACACAGGATCTGTTAAAATATGTTAAAAAGCAGTAAGTTCGACCAAAAAATAAAATCCTTAAATTTTATAATTTTCGGTATTTTTAAAATATATTTATAGCCGTTATATTGGGGTCTGTACGACGTGACCTACATAGGCATTGCGTGTCATAAGCCATTACCATACTCAAATTCGAAATTTAAAATAAACGGTGAATAATGTAGCTAAAATCATCAAAATATCGTATATAGGGAGGTACCGTTATATCGGAGCTGTGCGAAGACCTGGACCAGCATGGACAATTTTCTGTCACAGGCTGTTGAATCCATTGCGAACTTCAAATACGACATCTCAAGAAATTTCGGTGGGTTTTTTACATAAACTCGTCAAAATACCGAATATAGGGAGGTACCGATATATGGGGGCTATATGAAAACGACCTACATTGCCAATTTTCAATACCAAAAGTCCTGTAGACATAATATACATTTGAGTAAAATTTTATCAATCTACTTCATTTCGTTCGGAAGCTGGAGTGATTTCCACAGACGAACAGACGGATAGACGGAGGGACATCGCTAAATCGACAGACTTGTATGCTGATCAAGAATATATATATACTTTGTGTGGTCTTTTACACCCATTACCTTAAGATAGGAATTAATTTATTTTTGTCATTTAAATTGTGTGTTGGAAAACCCATAAAGTCCATATTTTTCTTCATAGTATAATTCAATAACGATCCAAAAAATAATATTCGTGATTTTTTCATGTTTCTGCCACTTCTACGTTCCCAGCCAATATTCTCTTGAGAGTTAAAAATTCAATAGTATACCAATTTTTTTTTTCTGACCAAACATTGGTTAGGAATGTGGATTTGCCGGTACACTAATGTGGGAACTATACTTAATAAAATGCCTATGTGGACAATTATCTGTAAGACGATTCTCTATCCCAGAGTAGCCTAAATACAATTTTTTAGCCAAATCAATTGATGAATGTGATCAAGACCAAGATGGACTCTACTCCAAAAGTCAAAATATTATGAGAAGAGGTTTTTTACACCCGTAGAAACAAAGATGTCAAATAAAGGCCTGAAAAATGAAAGAAAAATGTCGAAAACCCCGAATATAGCTTAAATTATATAATGGTTATACCAAAACGTGATAATTTTTTGCGAGGATGGTTTCTTCCCAAATTACCAACTTTTGCTAAAATGCGTATGAGTAAAATATGGTTAAAATGTAAACTATACTTGAAAAAGGAGTGTACCCTTATCCGGGGGTCATATATCGTGACCTGCAAAAGCGATTTAAGATATCTTGAAAGTTTTTTTTTCCTAAATGTCCAATTCGCTCTACCATTTTGCACCATTTTGCTCCAATGAATTGCATTTTGAGTTCTCATTGGGCGGATTATTGTAATATGAAAGAAATAGGTTCACATATAAGGGTTATACCAAAGCATGGTCCTATTCTTATAATTATTTGAAAAAATGTGTTGTTCTTCTTAAAATCTCAAATTACCAACATTTGATATACATCTGATATATATTTTGAACAACTGATTATTCATGAAACCCCTAGGAAAAATTTAAAACTCTATGGTAACTTTTGCGAAGTATAGAGCAAAATATTTGAGGCCCTTTGTGTTTGGTTAAACTATATAAAATGGACCCTAAAAACGTTTGATCCCCCCTTTTTGGGATTGTTATGTACCAACCAAACTGACTACTGATGATAGCGCATAGTCACCGTATAACGTTTCATGGGAGTTAAGGTTACTTTTAAGGTTTCGGAAGAATTTTCCGAGGAAATGTATCCTTTTCTTTCCAAATTTTCAATTTTCTCCACTATTTTATATAGTTCGCATATAACAGTGCTCTTCACATTCGGTATTTCACTGGTTGCAGTCCCAATGAATTTTGCATTTTTAATTCTCATTGGATGGATTATTTCCATATCTAGTCAATTTCCATTGAATTTTTTTTTTCGATTTTTCCCGATTTGAGAATTTTTGCCATGAGATCTCTTTTATCGTGTTTTTTAGCGATTTTGAAAAAGTAATTATCTTTTAACATTAGTCTAACCTCGTTAAGTTATTTCGATATCATTTGACTGACTTCCATGCAACCCGCCATCAATTTCAGTTCTCAAGAAATCAAGTCAATTAAATAAATTGGTATTAATATTCGAATTAAAAAAAAATAAAAAAAAAAACTACAAATGTACATTAGAAAAAAGTAAGTCAAAATGGAAAAAAAATCATGCAAAATAAAACATTACTATTGTACATTTCAAAAGTCAAAATGAAAATGTTAATATATCACATTTTTACGCGATTTTTTTGAATATTATCCTTTTCGGAAAAGAGACAATTCCGAATTTGTATGAATCGTTAAAATCGGATCAGCGGATCTTGAGTTATAAGCGTAGTAACTAACACAACTTACATTTATATATATAGATAGATATATATTTTTTAATATTTTTTTCTATATTCCAATTATCCACTTTTTTTAATCTTTCACATTATATTTTTTTATTGAAATTTATTAATTTTACTCCTCCAGTTTTAAACTATGTTAATTTCATCATCTAACAAAAAAACCTAAACTAATCTACTCCGCACATAGTCAAACATAAATCAAATGCCATAGAAATTACCATTAAATTAAATAACGCAGCCTAATTGACTTTTTTTGTTGTCTAATTGGTTGTTTTGCTTGCTTCCCAAATGATTGCCGAACAATTTAACTTTAATTCGATATTAATTCCCAAAACAATCGATGGCCATTCATTGCAGAATTGAAAACAATAACAAAACGCTTTCACTAAAACAAAATTATTTTATTCACAGCTCATGACAGTGACAAATGTGAGACAATAATGTGGTGGTGACAAAAAACGAGATGTCAAAGCCTATTCACACATACTTACGAATACACCCACGCAAACTCTGTGTGTGCGTATATGTGTTTAGAATTGAATCTTGTAATGATGTTAAATAGACTGTTTTAGTTTTGTGATAAATATATGAATGAATGGATGAAATATTCCCAAGTGCTGAGGACACTTGACAATACCCAGCTAATCATTTTTAGCGAGGGTTCTGATTTCTGATTTTTTTTCCCGAGATTTCTGGTCATCTACTAAAAAATTTGCAGATTTCTCAAAATTTTTTCCAGAAATTGAATTTATTTTTATACCCTCCACCACAAAGTGGTCAGGGTATTATGTCTTTGTGCATTTGTTTTAACAGGCAAAAGGAAACGAGATAGACCCATAGTTCATTTTGATGATCTGCATAGAATCACATCCTGAGTCGACTTCTGCATGTCCGTCCGTCCATGTATTTTTGTGAACAAAGTACAGTTCGCATTTATTGCCCTATCCAGATGAAATTTTGCACAAATCATTTGTTTGGCCCAAGAACGAACCCTATTGCAATTGGAGATAATCCGTCAAAATTTAGATATAGCTGCCATATATATCTTCGTCCGATTTGCCTTTTATTGTGCACCAAACGTGTAATATCAGCCCGAATAGTATGGAATTTTGCACATACAACCAAATTAGGCCTGAAAATAAGTATGCCAAATTTGATTGGTTCAGATATAGCTATAGCTTCCATATATATTGTTCATTCGATTCCGCTGCATTAATATGCACTCTGTAACAACAATATTTGGGGAAATATATCAAATACAGCTCAGAAATACCTTTGCTAAATTTTATCGATATCGGTTCAGATTTGGATACAGCTCCCATATATAACTTCGTCTGATTTAATGATTTTGTATACCCTCACCACACATAGTATGGAGAATGTATTAAGTTCGTCATGCCATATATATAGAAATAATAATTTTAGTCCCAACAAAGTATATATATTCTTGATCAGCGTAAGATTCTAAGACGTCCGCCTGGCCATCTGTTGTAATCTTCCTAGAGTCAAAACGAATAAAGATAGGAAGCTAAAATTTTGCATAGATCAGTCTTTTGTCTGCTAGCAGATGAAGTTCGCAGATGGGCAATATCAGTCTACGATATCATATAGCCCCCCAAGGTAAAGGTAATCACCGATATTCGGTATTTGGAATATTTAAGCCACAATTTTTCAATAAATTTTTCTGAAATTCTACACAAGGAGTTCATTTTGAGTAGTTATATCCCGATATTCGGCATTTTCATGATTTTGGCCACATTTTCAATGGAGTTGTCTCAAAATCCACACAAAGAGTTCCTTCCTTCTTCCTTGGTCCACGATACGTTATATCCCCCATACCACTGTACCCCCGAAATTTGGCTACATTTTTTAGTCAATGGAATTGTCTGATAATCCACACTAGGAGTTTCATCTGAGTACTTTAGCCCTTGGAAAGGAATTGTCTATGTAGGTCCCCGATAGCCAACCACCATACAACGGTAACTCCCGATATTCGATATTTTGATAATTTAGCGACATTATTCACCGGAATTGTTCCAAATGTGCTCCTTGAAGTTCGTAATGGATACTACAGCCAAAGACAGAAAATTATCTCTGCAGGTCTACATCTTCGTATAGCCCACATATAACGACACCTTTCTTTATTCAGCATTTTGATGATCTTAGCGACATTTTTCACCGGAATTGTTTCAAACTTCGTATTTAAAATTCCTAATAGGTACCACAGCCGATGACAAAAAATAAATTGTGCAGAACCAGATCTTCGTATGACCCCCATTTAACGGGTTTTCATCTTCCTTTAAAATAGTAGAGGTTTTTTAAATTTCGGCCCGATTGAACTTAGCCGTTTTTTTAATTGTTTCTTTTTTCAGATTTCTATCTGAATTGTTTCAGATAATCCAAATTATATTCCGAATTTTAAAAGAAACGTTTTCCAAATTCTGAAGAATTTCTTTCAAACACAAATTTTTTTCTTGATTCTAATTTTTCAAGATTTGTTATCCCCTTCACCATACTATGGAGGGTATATTCATTTTGTCATTCCATTTGTAACACCTCGAAATACTCATTTCAGACCCAACAAAGTATATATGTTCTTGATCAGAGTAAAATTCTAAGACAATTTAGCCATGTCCGTCTGTCTGTCTGTTGTAATCAGGCTATCTTTCGAACGAATTGAGATGGAAGGCTAACATTTTGCACACATATTTTGCCAGTAGGCAGGTTAAGTTCGTAAATGGGCCATGTAGGTCTAAGTTTTCACATAGCCCTCATACAACGGTACCTCCCGATACACCGGAATTGTTTCAAATTTGGCAATTGAAGTTCGAAATGGATACTACAGCCTTAGACAGAAAATTGTCTGTGGAGGTCCACGTCTTTGTATAGCCCCCATATAACAGTACCTCCCGATATTCGGTATTTTGATGATTTTAGCGATATTATTCACCGGAATTGTTTCAAATTACGCATTTGGAGTTCGAAATGGATACTACAGACTATGACAGAAATTTGTCTGTGCGGGTCCACGTCTTCGTATAGCCCCCATATAACAGTACCTCCCGATATTCGGTATTTTGATGATTTTAGTGACATTATTCATCGGAAGTGTTTCAAATTTGGTATTTGAAGTTCGTAATGGGAACTACAGTCTGTGACAGAAAATTGTCTATGCAGGTCCAGGTCTTCGTATAGACCCCATATATCAGTACTTCCCTATATTCGTTATTTTGAAGAGTTTAGGTACAATACCCACAGAAATTGTTTGAGATGTCGTATTTGAAGTTCGTAATGGATGCAACAGTCTATGATAGAAATTTGTCTATGCTGATCCAGGTCTTCGCACGGCTCCGATATAACGGTACTTCCCTATATACGATATTTTGATGATTTTAGCTACATTATTCACCGTTTATTTCAATTTTCGAATTTGAATAATAATGTAATGGCTTATGACGAACAATGCCAATGTAGATCCACGTGGTATAGACCCCAATATAAGGGCTATATTCGGCATTTTTAAAATTTTAACAGAATTTTTTAAGGATTTTATTTATTGAAAATTTCCAAATTCGTTCCAAATGGTGGAGGGTATTTAAAGTTCGGCCCGGCCGAACGTACTGCTTTTTAACTTGTTTTTTTTTTAATTCGAAGCATTCTCGTCGGAGAACTCCAATTTTTTTTAGAAATTCCTTAAACAAAACTTTCCGATTTCTATAAATTCAGTATCAGAATCGAAAATTTCAGCAGAGATTCGAAACGAATACCGTCCTTATTCAAAAAAAAGCCTGGGTAAATATAATACATGCAGTAATGTGTTAGTGTATAGGTCATTACAAGAGCAGTTTACTACATTATACGCTGCATACACGTGATGTTATGCATTTTCGGCGAGAGAAGAACAAATCTGATCTGTTTCATTTAAGTCACGAAGATTTCAACCATTTCAATCATTTTGAAAATGTCAACAATGATTTTTATAAAATTTGATTTTTTAAACTATAAACCGAGTTTTAAATTTTAATTAAATATAATTCATTTAATGGGCCATATGTCCCTATAAAAGCAATCCTATTAAACTATATACTATAGCAAACCCAACCAGTATGTGAGTGAATTCATTTCACCCATTTGCAGTTAAATTAAATGATGCTGTAATTCAAACCAAAAACATAATTATTTTATGCGTATAACATTTGATTCGTTGTGCAAATAAAATTATTGACTACAATAATGAATGAATTGAATGTTTGCCTCTCTGTCAGCTTCCCTGCCCGCCTTCTGTGGTATTGTCGCTGGTCATCGTGCGTTGGTCATGGTTCTAACATTTCACACACTCTCAGCTGCATGGAGACCATTACACCAGTTACAGGTCATATATGGCACATTAAATAAATGACATCAAGTTAATTACATTAATAACATAGAAAGAGAGAGAGAGACAAACAACAACGACGATGACAACAAGGACATCAAAACACAAACAGCAATACATTTGTCCAGTGACCACAATATAATGACCTAAAATTACTGCAATTTCGTTCGTTTACATTTATAATTATGTGAATGTAGTGGTGTCGAATTTAAATGTAGGTATGAGTGTTAGATTCATTTTCCATGTAAAGCCGATGACAGCTAATATATTATTTGTCATTATGATCGCTGTAATGATGGAGCTTGTATTTCATTTTTGATATTGGATAGCATCCACATTAACAAAAAAAAAACACACAATTACAGGAAAAAAGGAGGGCTAGAAATAAGAGAAACATGTATTGGCGTTTCGAAAGTAACCTTCCGATACCAAAATATTCCCTGGAGGATATACCCATTTTTATATTTTTACAATACCAATTTTTTACAATTTTCCAATACCAATTATCGTGTACATGCAGTACGCATTTCCAGAATGAGTTTTTTAATTTTCCGTTGGATCAAAACCAAACCAACTGAAATTTGTACCAATTTAGTATCATGTAGTACTATCTATCCAACAAAATGGGTTGTTAGCTGATCGCATGGCAATATTCCATTCGGCAAATATTGAAAAATGAGCTCGGGGTGAAGCCATTGAAATTCCAAAAAGTGCCAGAACTTACATCGCAACGGAAAGAAAATAGACTCAAAGGAGCTAAAGAGTTGCTACGCTTGAAAGTGGTGAACTGCCGAATATGGATTTCTCCGATGAGAAAACATTTGTTGTCAAGGAGTTTGTAAGCAAACAGAGTGATCGTGTTTACTTGCCAAAGAGGTCAGCTGAAAATGTGCACCTTCGGTTGGTCAACATAACTCAAGCGCCGGCCATGGTGATGGTGTGGGCCGCCATAACAGCCGATGGTCGCTCTCTGCTCGTATTAATCGATAGTGGATTAGAATAAATGCCGAATATTATCGCGAAAATATTCTGGAGGGTGTATTAAAGCTTTGGGCACTCAAACATCTTGGCCACATACCTTGGACATTTCAGCAGGACTCAGCACCATCGCACTCAGCGCGCGCCACCCAAGAATGATTACAAAATGAGGTTCCTAGCTTCATTTCCAGCGCACAATGGCCACCACAATCTCCGGATAGTAATCCTTTTGACTATTGTGTCTGGAGTATTTTTGAAAGCAAGGTTGGCACAAAAAAAAACCAAAGTGTCGAGCGCTTCGCCGGGAATGGGCCAAAATGCCGCTGAGCAACATACGGACATCGTATGACAGTTTGAAGGCCATTTCGTACCAAAGCTGACTAATTCGTACAAATCTAAACTTATTGTAAAATGTGATGCTATTTTCGGCATTTCTAGCTTTTATTCAAAAAATTTTAAAAAAAAATGAAAAAATTGTGGCGTTTGTCTTTGTTGCAGTTTTTTTATCTCACCTTGTACATTATGTATTCACCCAGAACATATTTAGTCGATCTAGAGACGTCCGTTCGTCCTTCTGTCTCTTCGGCTGAGTGGTGCTCACGATCGCTGCAAGAGAGTATCCGAATTGGTTTAAACTTAATACATCGTAATATTATTGTCAAAATTAGACCGAGTTCGGAGGTGGGCATTATCGCTAGTGTATTCCCCCACAAAAGGTCAACATTTTTATAGAAAATAATTTACCTCATAAAAAAAGAAAAGCCCAACCGATTTAGCTCAAAATAGCAAATCTCAAAATTTTTGTCAGTGCTAGTTTAGGTGCGAAAATGAACAATATCGACCTATTCCGTCAAGTATCTACCCCACAAAGTGTCGAATTTTGAAATAATTATAAATCTTATATCTTCCCCAAAACTGTCAAAATTGGCTCATACAACAAGAAATGGACACCCGATTCCGCTCAAAATCCTTCTAGTACCTCCCCCACAACTGCATACAATTTTGAATAATCGTGAGCTCATAAAACGTGAAGCGAACATCCGATTCCACCTCTCCGTTTGACCATGTATTTTTTTAACAAGGTACAGCTCGAATTTATTTCTGGTTAATATTAACTTTTCGACAAATCGTTTATTATTTATTTATATATTTTCCAAAGAATTCCGGGCTTTGAGATAAAAGAACTGCAAAAAAGTCAAGCGCCATAATTTTTAAATTTTTTTAAATTTTATTGAATGAAAGCTAAAAATGTCGGAAAAAGCATCAAATTTTCGAATATGTTTAGATTTGTTCGAATTAGTCACTTTTGGCACTAATTATGGTCTTCAAACGGCCAATGAAATCTTCACACGCTGCCCAGTGGTTGCTCTGCGGTATTTTGGTCCATTCCCGGCGAAGCGCTTGCTTGAGATAATCGACACTTTGATATTTTTTAGTACCAACCTTGCGTTCCAAAACACTTCAGACGCAATAGTCCAATGAATTGGTGTCCGGAGATTTTGGTGATCATTGTACACTGGAAATGAACCTCATTTGTAACCATTTTTGGGTGGCGAGCCCTGTTGGAATCTCTAAGGTCTGCGCCCAAAACGTTTGCGTGCCCAAGTCTAATACACCCTCCGGAATATTTTCGCGTTAAAAATCGACATTTATTCATATTAATACGAGCAAAGAACGACCAACGGTTGTTATGGCGGTCCACACCATCACAATGGTGGTTGCTTGAGTTCTGAGCACCGAAGGTGCACATTTTCAGCTATCCTATATAAAGTTGTAAACATGTATTTTTAAGACTAATTTTTTCCACTAAAATCGTAAATTTAAAACAAGTAAAAAAGCTGTAAGTTCGGCTGGGCCGAACTTTGAATTGCCTCCACCATTTGGTACAAATTAGGCAATTTTCAAAAAAATGAAATCCGTTAAAAATTCTGTTAAAATCTTAAAAATACCGAATGTAGTCGTATATTAGGGTCTATACGACGACGTGCACCTGCATAGGCAACTTTTGTCACAAGCTATTACAATATCCAAATGCGAACCTTGAAAAAATCTGTTTATAATGTAGCTAAAATCATCAAAATACCGAATATAGGGTGGTACCATGGGGGTTATAAAACGTGGACCCGCACAGACAATTTTGTGTCGTTGATTGTAGTATCTATTACGAACTTCAAATGCCATTTTTGAAATAATTCCGGTATATAATCTCGCTAAAGTCAGAAAATACCGAATATCGGGAGGTACCGTTATACGGGGGCCATACGAAAACGTGATCCTACATGGCCCATTTTCTATCCTAAGCCGTAGTATCTATTACGAACTTTAAGTACCAATTTTAAAACTATTCCGATAAATAATGTCGCTACAATCATCAAAATACCAAGTATCGGGTGGTACCGTTATATGTGGGTTATACGAAGACGTGGACCTACATGGCCCATTTTCAATACCAAAAGTCCTGCAGACATAATACACATTTGAGTAATAATGATCATCCTAATTCATTTCGTTCGGAAGCTCGTATATTTCGAGGTGTTTCAAACGGAATGACAAACTTAATATACTCTCCATACTATGGTGGAGGGTATAAAAAAACTGCTTTCTTGTATACGTAAATTTTTAAATATTTTTTTAACCCCTGTATTACATAAAATTGAACGCAAATCTTTTCAGTCTCCATGTAAATACAAATTTCATGAATTTTAGGAGCCTAAGGGTAAAGGAAGTCTGCATTTAGTTTTTATCCAAATTCAAAATAATTTATCAGGGTGTTTTATTTTCTTTTGAAAATCATCTTCTACTTCTATGCTGCTAGTTTTAAAATTATTTTTTTAATTTTAGTTCTGCTCACTTTTAGATTTATAAATTAATTTCACTTTTTGTTCGCCCAAAATGGCGGCGTCATGCCACAGCCGTTCGTTACAGTGTCCCAATTTACTGGCTTTATTAAATGAATTGTTAATTTCCCTTTTCCCACATACGGTGGAATGCATAAAATTAAGGTCATTGTTGGGAGAACAACAACAAACACAAAAAAAAAAAAATAAGCAAACAAACTCATAATTACTGCATTTCCACGATGAAGGCTCTGCTGACGATGGTGGTGCCCGTGGTGGTGGTGGCGGAAAAAGTTATTGCGTTTAAATGGCAAGACTGGCCAGGAAGCGAACCGTTTGCGTAAATGGCAATGGCAACAGTCGTAATAGTTAATAAATGCAACTTCAGCACAACAGACTGGGCCACAGAATAAATGTTTGAGGGGGACGGTAGGGAGGTAGGAAGAGATAAGGAGACGTTGCATATTAAAAATTTAATTTTGTGCTTATTTTGATGTAGGGTTTTGGTGTCATCACGCTGACTTTTGGGTCCTCAGCAGACTGCAGATGCACACCCAGTTATATTCCCATCCAAACGCACACACACACATTAATTTAGTTGTTATTATACCCTCCACCATTCTATGGAGGGTATATTAACTTTGTCATTCCGTTTGTAACTCCTCGAAATACTCACGTCAGACCCAACAATATATATATATATATATATATATATATATATATATATATATATATATATATATATATATATATATATATATATATATATATATATATATATATATATATATATATATATATATATATATATATATATATATATATATATATATATATATATATATATATATATATTCTTGATCAGGGTAAAATTCTAAGTCGATTTAGCGATGTCCGTCTGTCCGTCTGTCTGTTGTAATCACGCTATCTTTCGAACGAATTGAGATAGAAGGCTAAAATTTTGCAAACATGTTTATTTTGCCAGTAGGCAGGTTAAGTTCGTAAATGGGTCATTTAAATCTACGTTTTCATGTAGCCCCCATATAACGCTACCTCCCGATATTCGGTATTTTGATGATTTTAGCGACATAATTCATCGGAATTGTTTCAAATTTGGCATTTGAAGTTCGTAATGGATACTACAGCTTATGACAGAAAATTGTCTGTGCAGGTCCACGTCTTCGTATAGACACCCTACAACGGTACCTCCCGATATTCGGTATTTTGATGATTTTAGCAACATTATTCACCGGCATTGTTTCAAATTTGGCATTTGAAGTTTGTAATGGATACAACAACTTATGACGGAAAATTGTCTGTACAGGTTCACGTCTTCGTATAGCCCCCATATAACGGTACCTCCCAATATTCGGTATTTTGACGATTTTAGGTACAATACTCACCAAAATTGTTTGAGATGCCGTATTTGAAGTTCGTAATGGATGCTACAGCCTGTGACAGAAAATTGTTTATGCAGATCCAGGTGTTCGTATAGCTCAGATATAACGGTACCTCCCTATATACGGTATTTGGAAGATGCCACATTAGGGTATTATGTCTTTGTGCATTTATTTGTAACAGGCAAAAGGAAACGAGATAGACCCATAGTTCCTTTTGATGATCTGCATAGAATCACATTCTGAGTAGATTTATGCATGTCCATCCCTCCGTCTGTCCATGTATTTTCGTAAACAAAGTACAGTTCGCATTTATTGCCCTATCCAGATGAAATTGTGCACAAATTATTTGTTTGGCCCAAGGATGAACCCTATTGAAAATGGAGATAATTGGCAAAAATTTAGATATAGCTCCAATATATATATCTACGTCCGATTTTCTTTTTATTGTGCACCAAACGTGTAATATTAGCCCGAATAGTATGGAATTTTGCACATACAACCAAATTAGGCCCGACAATAAGTATGCCAAATTTGATCGAAATCGGTTCAGATATAGCTATAGCTCCCATATATATTGTTCGTCCGATTTGTTTTTTTTTTTTTTTTTTGTCCTCCGCAGTGGTAATATGCACTCTGTGACAACAATACTTGGGAAAATATATCAACTACAGCTCAGAAATACCTTTGCTAAATTTTATCGAGATCGGTTCAGATTGGGATATAGCTCCCATATATAACTTCGTCCGATTTACCTTTTATTATGCACCAAACGTATAATATTTGTCCAAATAGGATGGAATTCGGCACTTGCGACCGAATTGAGTCTAGAAGCTAGTATGCCAAATTTGATTGAAATCGGTTCAGATATAGCTATAGCCCCCATATATTGGTCATCCGATTTCTTATATTTGTTACCCACAGCCGTAATATGCACTCCGTAACAACGATATTCACGGAAATATATCAAATACAGCTCAGAAATACCATTGGTAAATTTTATCGAGATCGGTTCCGATTTGGATATAGCTCCCATATATATTTTTATCCAATTTCAAATTAATTGTGCGCCAAATGGGCAATACAATACAAGTCCGAATTTAAAAGATACAAATGCTTCGGCATATTTAGTCTTTCGAACTTTAAATTATGATTATAATCATAGCGTGTACGATTGAATTCTCCCATAAAAACTTTTCATTGTTATGCGGAGCTCTACAAAATTAGCAAAGTTGTATAGGGTATCATAAAATCGGCCCCGCCCGACATTAAGACTTTCTTTACTGTTTTTTTTTTTTTTTTTTTTTTTGAAAATTTCCATATTCATTCCAAATGGTGGAGGGTATTCAAAGTTCGGGCCGGCCGAACTAACTGCTTTTTAACTTGTTGTTGTTTGTTTTTGTTATTTTCCAGTGCATACTTTAGTAATTTAACGGTATATTGTTTTCATTATTACATTTTTAATTTAACATTTAACTTAACTTCTATGACCCCCCTCCCCCTCAAGGACTAAGTGTTGCCTGGCATGTGGCTTAAATTATGCTGCAGATTTTTCCACCCACACATATGCAATGTCTGTTAATGTAACTCAACATTACACAGTCATATTAAATTTCAGAAAGTGTTGTTGTTATTGTTTTTATTGTTGTTGCTAACCAACAACAATATTATATTCATAAAAAACGGCAGGCTACTCATGCAAAAAGAAACAACACAAAACAATAACAACGGCAAACAAACAAGTAAATCATTTTGCCAAGTATCCTTAGCGAGCATTTATGTTGCTGGTGTTTTTGTACTCTTTTCTTGTTTTTGTTTTTAATTTTGCAAAATATATAAATCACATCTGAAATGACCTCATAAAAGTTTTCTAGTATAATGAGCTGCTGTGAGCCACAATAACAGCAACAACAACAACAACCATAACATTTCACTCCACATAGGTATGCAATAAGGAGTAAATCACACATCGTCCAACCGAACGACCACATCCACCATGCCGCATACCAAATGCAAACACACACACACACTCATGATCGCCATAATCATCATCAGCCTTGTCAGACATTCATTTCCTGCCACCCACCGCTTGGTATGGCAATCTTCTGTAGGTTTGTCAAAAGATGGACCGACAATTGAATGGACAACCAACGGCAAGACACGCGCTCATTATGGACTTGTGGAAAAGTCACAAGCCAAAATGAAAGAGGTCACATTACCAGATGTTACATGCGTAAAATTATGTGTATTATTGGTGAGAAGAAGGGAAGGAGGAGTAGGAGATGAAGTGGAAGGTAATGCAGTGCTGGTTAAGAGATGGAGTAATGGCAGTTGGGAAAAGGACACAAGGAAATTCACAAACATTTTCAAAAAATAGAAGATTTTTTGGTCCGCGAAAAATTATTTTCAAATTTCAAAAAATTCTTAAAAATATTTCAACATATTTTCAGATAAAAAAAAAATCCTTTAAAACATTTCAAAATATTTTTAAAAAAAATTCAAATTCAAAAATTCTTAAATATATCCCAATGTTATACAAACATATCCTTAAAATAAATAAATATTTTTCGTTAAAAATATATAAAAATCGCCGATAGTCATTAATATTCCATGATTATAGGTCTAAGGGCCCTTGAAATATTAATATATCCACGTTTTAAAGTCTAAAAATTCCTGAAAAAAATTTTTCAAACATTCAAGAATATTTTTAAATACAAAAAATCCTTAAACATATTTAAAGATCGACGATATGCCTTAATAATCCACGATTATAGATCTAAAAGTCCTTGGAATAATATTATTAAAATATACATGATTATAACGCCAATTATTCTTTGAAAAATTCTCCTCAAACATGTATGATTAAAGGGCCATTACTCCTTCATTAAAAAAGTATTCTCTAATACACGAAAGTCCTTAAAAATATTTCAACATCAACGATAATCATTAATAATCCACAATTATAGCTCATAAATAATATTATTAAAATATCCACGATTATATGATCAATAGTCCTTGGAAAAATTCTCCTAAAACATGTATGATTATAGGGCCATTAGTCCTTCATTTAAGAAAATATTCTCAAATACACGAAAATCTTTAAAAAATATTTCAAATTCGACGATACTCCTTAATATTCCATGATTAAAGGTCTAAAGGCCCTTGAAATATTAATATCGAAATATCCACGTTTTAAGGGCTAAAAATTCTTGAAAAAATATTTTTCAAACATTTACGATAATAGGATCATTAGTCGTTCATAAAAATACTATTTTCAAATACAAAAAAATCCTTAAAAATATTTGAAGATTGACGATATACCTTAATAATGCACAATTATAGATTTAAAAGTCCTTGAAATAATATTATTAAAATATGAATGATTATAAGGCCAATTATCCTTTGAAAAATTCTCCTCAAACATCTATGATTATAGGACCATTATTAAAAAAAATACGATAATCATTAATAATCCTCAATTATAGCTCTTAAATAATATTATCCAAATATCCACCATTATAAGTCTAAGAGTTCTTGAAAACATATTCTTCAAACATCCACGATAATAGGACCATTAAAACGTCATTAAAAATATTTTCAAATAAAAAAATCCATAAAAAATACTTAAAAATCGACGATAATCCTTAATAATCCAGGATAATAGGTCTTAAAGTCCTTGAAATAATATTACTAAAATATACACCATCATGGGTCTAACAGTCCTTAAAAAGTAATTCTTCAAACATCCACGATTATAGGGTCATTAATCCGTCAAAAAATATTTTCCAATAAAAAAAATCCTTAAAAACATTTCAATATTACACAAAACTATCCTTAAAATCGAAGCTCTTATGGTCCTTCAAAAATATTTTTCAAATACACGAAAATCCTTAAAAAATATTTCAAAATCGGCGATAGTCCTTAATATCCCATGAATAAAGGTCTAATGGCCATTGAAATATTAATATTGAAATATCCCCGATTTAAAGTCTAAAAATTCTTGAAAAAATATTTTTCAAACATTCACGATAACAGGATCATTTGTCCTTCATAAAAAAATATTTTCAAATACAAACAATCCTTTAAAATATTTGAAGATCGACGATGTACCTTAACAATCCACAATTATAGATTTAAAAGTCCTTGAAATAATATTACTAAAATATCCATGATTATAAGGCCAATAGTCCTTTGAAAAATTCTCCTCAAACATCTATGATTATAGAACCATTATTAAAAAAAAATATTCTCAAATACACGAAAGTCCTTAAAAATGTATCAACATCGACGATATTCATTAATAATCCACAGTTATAGATCTCAAATGATATTATCCAAATATCCACCATTATAAGTCTACGAGTCCATGAAAACATATTCTTCAAACATCCACGGTAATAGGGCCATTAAAACTTCGTAAAAAATATTTTCAAATACAAAAAATCCCTAAAACTATTTGAAAATCGACTATAATCCTTTATAATTATTATTCTTGAAATAATATTACTAAATTATCCACTATTATAGGTCTAACAGTCCTTGAAAAATTATTCTTCAAACATCCACGATTATAGGGCTATGAGTCCTTCATAAAAACAAATATTTTTAAATACAAAAAATCCTTAAAAATTGCGCAAAAATATCCTTAAAACCGAAGACCTTGAAAAATATTTTTCAAATACACGAAAATCCTTAAAAATATTTCGAAATCGGCGATTATCCTTAATATTCCACGGATCCATGGATCTAGAAGTCCTTGAAATAATATTATTAAAATAGCCACGTTTTTAGGTCCAAAAGTACATACAAAAATATGCTTCAAATACCCACGATTATAGGGCCATTAGTCCTTCATAAAAAATATTTTTAAATACAAGAAATTCTTAAAAATGTTTCAATATTTCACAAAAATATCCTTAAAATCGAAGATCTTATGGTCCTTGAAAAAAATATTTTTTAAATACAAAAAAAATCTTAAAAATAATTCAAAACCGGTGATTATCCTTAATAATCCACGATTATGGATCTTAAAGTCCTTGAAATAATATTATTAAAATAGCCACGTTTTTAGGTCTAAGAGAACATGAAAAAATATGGTTCAAACACCCAAGATTATAGGGTCATTAGTCCTTCATAAAAAAAAATATGTTTAACTACAAAACATCCTTAAAAATATTTCAAACCCAAAAATATTAAAAAAAAAATATCCACCTTATTTAGGTCTAACTGTCGTTGAAAAAATATTCCTCAAACATCCATGATTTTATTATTTTCATAAAAAAATATTTTCAAATAAAAAAAGTCCTCAAATATATTTCAAAATCAGTCCATAAAATAACATTAATAAATTATCCAACATAATGAGTCAAACACTCCTTGAAAAAATATTCTTTAAAATTCTAATAAAGGACTAATAACACTGTACAACAAAAAATATTACGGGAAAATCCAACAGATTATGAAAATAGAGCAACAAGCAAGAAACGTTTTGAAAGTAAACATCGCAAAGTAACTAAAATTGAGGGGACAACTTTCCTCCACTCCTACACATTTTGAAATTTTAGAATTGAGATTCCTCGAAATTTGTGCATTTTAGGTATATACTGTCTGCGGCAATATTGCAGATAAAAATACCAGGAATATTTTGGTAGAATATTTTAACCATCAAATGCTTAAAAATGATCTTTAAACGCATTAGTAGCAAGTCAAAATATTCCACAAAATTATTTGTCATAAAATTCTGCTATAGATTATAGACAACATCAAGTGTCTAAATCTTACATAAACGCCAGGAGATGAAAAACCGAAAGTTGACGGAAGAAAACATCAACATCAGCAAAATGGTCCGAAAAGTAAAAAAGCGACTTGATCAAAACCCATGTCGCAGTGGCCGAAAAATGGCTCGTGAGCTGAACATATCGCAATATCCCATTCAGCGAATATTAAAAAATGAGTTCGGGGTAAAGCCATCAAAATTCCAAAAAGGGCAAGAACTTACATCACAACAGTAAGAAAATAAACTCTAAAGAGCTAAAGATTTGCTTCACTTGGCCGAAATTGGGAAACTGCCGAATTTGGTTTTCTCCGATGAGAAAACATTCGTTGTCTAGCAGTTTGTAAACAAACAAAATGATCGTGTTTATTTGCCAAAGAGGTCAGCTGAAAATGTGCACCTTCGGTTGACCACCAGAACTCAAGCGACGGCCATGGTGATGGTGTGGACCGACATAACAACCGATGGTCGCTCTCCGCTCGTGTTAATCGACCGTGGCATAAGAATAAATGGCGAATATTATCGGTGAAAATATTCTGGAGGGTAAAGCCTTGGGCCCGCAAACATTTTAGCCGCAGACCTTGGATATTCCAACAGGACTCCGCACCATCGCGCCACCCAAGAATGATTACAAATTGAGGTTCCTCGCTTCATTTCCAGCGCACAATGGCCACCATAATCTACGGATACCAATCCGTTGAACTATTGTTTCTGGAATATTTTGGAAAGTAAGGTTGTCACTAAAAAATACCAAAGTGTCGATCACCTCAAGCAAGAATGGGAATGGGCTAAAACACCGCAGTAACATTCGGGCAGCGTGTGACGGTTTCATTGGCCATTTGAAGGTCATAATTCGTGCCAAAGGTGACCAATTCGAACAAATCTAAACTTATTCTAAAATTTGATGCTATTTCCGAAATCTTTTGCTTTCATTGAAAAAAATTAAAAAAAAATGTTTGTTGCAGTTTTTTCATCTTACCATGTATAGGTCCTAGAAGACTTCAAGAGTTTAAAACTTACCTAAACGTCAGAAATCCATATATTTTAAAAACCCTTATTACCCCTTACTTTGTGTAAGTGTGTGCAAAAATCTCCAACAAATCATTATTTTAGAAGGATGATATCAAAGGCAAAAATATTCAATATTCAAATTTTGCTGTAAGTCCCTAAAGAAAGAAAAATCTCTATTTTCAAAAAAAAAAAAACAGTAAAGAAAGTCTTAAAGCCGAACGGGGCCGACTTTATGATACCCTACACCACTTTGCTATTTTAGTAGAGCTCCACATAACAATTAAAAGTTTTTATGGGAGAATTCAATTCTATGCAGATCATACACGCTATGATTCTAATTATAATTTAAAGTTCAAAGGACTAAATATGCCGAAGCATTTGTATCTTTTAAATTCGGACTTGTGTTTCCCATTTGGTGCACAATTAATTTGAAATCGGATAAAAATATATATGGGAGCTATATCCAAATCTGAACCGATCGCGATAAAATTTGGAAAAGATATTTCTGAGCTGTATTTGATATATTTTCCCCGAATATCGTTGTTACGGAGTGCATATTACGGCTGTGGGTAACAAATACAAGAAATCGGATGAACAATATGTATGGGAGCTATAGCTATATCTGCACCGATCTTCACCAAATTTGGCATACTAGTTTCTAGACTCAATTCGGTCGCATGTGCCAAATTCCATCCCATTTGGACAAATATTAGACGTTTGGTGCACAATATATGGTAAATCGGACGAAGTTATATATGGGAGCTATATCCAAATCTGAACCGATCTCGATAAAATTTAGCAAATGTATTTCTGAGATGTAGTTGATATATTTCCCCAAATATTGTTGTTACAGAGTGCATATTACGGCGGCGGTGGACAAAAATAACAAATCGGATGAAAAATATATATGGGATTATAGCTATATCTGAACCGATTTCGATCAAATTTGGCATACTTATTTTCAGGCCTAATTTGGGTGTATATGCAAAATTCCATACAATTCGGGCTGATATTACACGTTTGATGCACAATAGAAGGCAAATCGGACGAAGATATGTATGGGAGCTATATCTTATTTTTTACCGATTATCTCCAATTTCAATAGGGTTCGTACTTGAGCCGAACAAATGATTTGTGCAAAATTTCATCTGGATCGGGTAATAAATGAGAACTGTATGTTGTTCACAAAAATACATGGACAGACTGACGGACATGCATAAATCGACTCAGAATGTGATTCTATGCAGATCATCAAAAGGAACTATGGGTCTATCTCGTTTCCTTTTGCCTGTTACAAACAAATGCACAAAGACATAATACCCTGATCACCTTGTGGTACATTCAACATGTATGTAATACATGTGATTATTATGTCGTTGCTTTTTTCACTCTTAATTTAACACGTATCAGAGTTTGTGCAGGAATCTCCAATAAATCATCATTTTAGAAGAATGACGTCATAGACAAAAATATTCTTCATCAAATTTCACTATAAGTCACTACAGAAGACAACTCTCAATTTCCAATGTATATCACAAAATATTCACATCAAAGTTGCTTATCATTTTTCCAAAACTTCTAATAATTCAAAAATTTCCCAAAATATCAAATCCCATCCCCTTCGACATCATAATCCAAATGCATACATATGCATCGTAACCACAACCTGATGATCTCAATAACAATTCTACTTTAGCTGTTGTTATTGTTGCTGTTGTTGCATACAACATCAACTCTTATGATTGTGGCAATGCAACACTGAATAACCTACATACTTACCAGCCAGCCATCGACAAATATAAAAACCGGCAACTCAAAAGATGTTGCTGCTGCTCTTCAACAATATTGAGTCAAAAATTGTCCATATCCTGATGGAAGGACGATGACGATGAAGCACATCCTTGCAATGGAAGAAGCATTTATGCTTTTGTGGTTTGTACTTAATGTTGCATACACTCGCACACACACACACACCCACCCATACACACTCATTTCATATTACTTTAATTCCGTTGCAGTCAGGCGTGCACATACACACATACACAAAATTATATGAAGATTTTAATAAAATATCCAGTAATATTATAATGATGGTGAAGTGTGTAAGTGAGTGAGTGAGGAAGTGTGTTGGTGTGTGTGTGTGTGTGTGCAACTGTCACAAACGGCACACTTTTGCAAATGTGCCATGTGCCAAATAAAGATAATAATTTTTCAGTTTACAATATCCGTAGCAAAGAAGACATTTATATAATGACATGCTGCTCGCACCGCCAGTACCACTACAACTGCAATAACAACAGAGATGTCTTTCAATTGTATTCGCAATGCAACAGATATCTATGGCTATGTAATTTCAGTTGCATACAAATATGTTGGTGGTTTTTGGGGGGAGGCAAAAGGGGTTAACTAATATTTGTAGATCCTTAGCTATAGTTTTTCGAACACACACACATCTTCAGTATCAAATATAAAACAATTAAGCAAAGGCAATAGTAGTGCGGGGCCGACCATGTGATACCCTACAACACTACAAGATGTTCGAATTCCCCTTATATCCACCCATTTCAAAAGATTTTGTTTTTGAAATAATGTCGAAGAGCCCCGCCCAGAGGTTACTCTTAGTTTTTTGACCCGGAGAATTATGTCAATATTTACGCACTCCGTAGTGTTGTTAAGTATTCAAAACAATTTCACACGTGGCCTATAGAACGACTTTCAATAGTGGCCTATAGAGCGACTACATAATTAGAAAAAAATAAATTTGTTTAGTCCATTTGCACCTCTAAATGTACATCTCAAGAATAATAGGCTTTAATTCTGACCCTAATCCTACCCCTATGCAAAATTTCGTGAGTATCGGACGATAATTGCGATATGTATATAATACCCTTAAAACGTATTGTTGGGGGGTGTACAAATTTAGAAAATTTATTATTCAAAATTGTAAGTCTAATTGAAAAAAATCGCATGCGATAAAAAATGTGACAAAAATTGAAAAAATTCGACAAAAGGTATTCACTTTTTATTGATATATTTTTCCGCGATTTTCTTAGAATTTATCGTTTTCTGGCAAGAGACCATTCCAAATTGATGGGAATTGTGAAAATCGGCCCAGCGGTTCTTGATTTATAAGCTGAATAAATAAGATCCATTCTTTTACATATATATAGTACCTATTTTGCTATATATCCGATGTCTTGGCTATTAGCATCACTCTAACGACCAGAATTGATCTTTTAATGTATTTGTGATTTGGATGGGATTGGAAATATTCGCGGTTTAGTGGACATTTTCCTATTGTCTTACAAAAAAGTTAGGCTCTATTTTACCCGCTAATTATTGTCCGATGGCCGACCAAATTGGTAGGTTTCTGGCCACTCCTAAACTCTAACTCCATGTAAATTTACGCGTCGGTTCATAATTGTGGCCTATAGAGCAACTGCAAAATCAGGATTTTTCTGTTTTTGGTCCACTTCAACCCCTAAATATTGTGCTATCATCTCCAAAAACAATAGGGTTCTATTCTGACCATAAACCCACCTCCATTTTCAATTTCGTGAGGCTTGGTTCATAATTGACCTGTAGCTTAATTACAAATTAACATGGACAGATGGAAAAAACAGATTTGTATGACTCGCACAATTAAGTGGTCATATTCCGTTTTTTTTTTTTTTTTTTTTTGGCAAAAGTTTTTATTTCGAATTACAAACCTCCCTTTACAAGATCTCATCTATATACAGGGTGAGATGAAAAAACTGCAACCAACTTCAGACTGCAGTCATTTCCAAGGCACTAGTCCTGTACCTGTTAAAATTATTCCTGTGACAGCTCATTATATTGTTTACAAGTGTACAAAAGCATTTTGGTGAGAATTTTCCACAAAAGAAAAATTATTCGTGTTGGAATTAAAGCGTGATAGTGTGATTTCTTTATATTTGGCTGGAAAACCACAAGTGGCTATTGTTAGAGCACTCCCGCATTTAAATATGAATAAATTTTTTGTGTCTCATACCATTGCTCGTTAATGTAATACTGGTAGCGTAGCCCCACCTCAAGAAAATGGACGGAAGAAAACAGCAAAATCAGCAGAAATGGTTCGAAAAGTAAAGAAGCGACTTGATCCAAACCCGCGTCGTAGTTGCCGAAAAATGGCTCGTGAGCTGAACGTATCGCAATTTTCCATTCAGCAAATATTAAAAAATGAGCTCGGGGTAAAGCCATTGAAAGTGCTAGAACTTACACCGCAGCTGAAGGAAAATAGACTCAAAAGAGCTAAAGAATTGCTTTGCCGAAAGTGGTGAACTGCCGAGTTTGGTTTTCTCCGATGAGAAAACATTCGTTGTCCAACAGTTTGTAAACAAACAAAATGATCGTGCTTACTTGCCAAAGACGTCAGATGAAAATGTGCACCTTCGGTTGGCCACCAAAACTTAAGCGCCGACCATGGTAACGGTGTGGGCCGCCATCAGAATAAATACCGACTATTATCGTGAACACATTTCTGGAGGGTGTATTAATGCCTTGGGCATGCAAACTTTTTGGCCGATGGTCGCTCTCCGCTCTTATTAATCGACCGTGGCATCAAAATAATTGTCTGATATTATCGCGAAAATATTATGGAGGGTATATTAAAGCCTTGGGTACGTAAACATTTTGGGCGCAGACCTTGGGCAAGGTGTCAGCACCATCGTACTCAGCACGCGCCACCTAAGAATGGTTACAAAATGAGGTTCCTCGCTTCACCAAAATCTCCGGATACCAATCCGTTGGACTATTGTGTCTGGAGTATTTTGGCCACTAAAAAATACCAAATTGTCGATCACCTCAAGCAAGCGCTTCACCGGGAAAGGGTCAAAATATATCAGAGCAACATTCGGGCAGCGTGTGACGGTTTCATTGGCCGTTTGAAGGCCATAATTCGTACCAAATTTGGATATTTCGAACAAATCTAAACTTATTCTAAAATTTGATGCTATTTCCGACATTTTTTGCTTTCATTCAATAAAATTAAAAAAAATGTAAAAATTAAGGCGTTTAACATTGTTGCAGTTTTTTTATCTCACCCTGTATATCTTTATCCGATTTGAGATTCATAGGCTTATAGGTTAATATTTGTTCAAATAGAGTGGATTTTGACACATATGACCTAATTCAAGGAAGAAAAAAGTATATCAAATTAAATAAAAATCGGTTCAGATATAGCTATAGCTCCCATATATATGTTTCATCCGACTTTCGTACTATACACTCCACATTCGTACACTCCACATACACTCCACAAAAATGAGGTTCAGATTCGAATATAGCTCCCACAAATATCTTCGTTCGATTTCAAGTATAATGTTCGCCAAATGTGTAATATAAGCCCAAATGGGATGAATTTTGGTAGGCACTACCAAATTTAGCCTAGAATCAAGTGTGTTAATTTTCGGTTCTGAATTGACTATAGTTTCCATATATATGTTTTATCCGATTTTATTATAACAAGGATTTGTGGTAAAAGATATTGGGTACATTATGGAAATAACTTTTCCAAGATTTGTCGAGATCGTTGATGTTTTGGATATGGCACACATATATATTTCTCCCATATATAGTTCTCTGACTTTTGATAATAATGAAGTAGCTTTCTTCGATTTTGAACTTAACTATTCTGAAAGTCATAATATGCACTCCATAGGGACGATATTGGGTTCGAGAGGTCACATACAACATAAATTTACCTCAGACAAGTTTCGTGGAAATCGATAAAGATAATTGGTGAGTGGATGGGTAATGGCTAGTTTTTTCATTACTCTACTAAATAGCCAAAGTGGTGTTGAGTCTGCACTGTTCGGCTTTTGTCTTTCCTTATTGGTTTTTATACCCTCCACCATAGTAGTAAATCATTAAGTCATTCTGTTTGTAACACCTCGAAATACACCTTTTAGACCCCACAAAGTATATATATTCTTGATCAGCATAAAATTCTATGTCGATTTAGCGATGTCCGTCCATTTATCTGTCTGTCCGTCTGTGGAAATCACTCTAGCTTCCGAACAAATTGAAGTAGATTGATAAAATTTTGCTCAAATGTATGCTCTGTCTGCAGGACTTTTGGTATTGAAAATGGGCTATGTAAGTCCAAGTTTTGGTATAGCCCCCATGTAAAGGTACCTCAGGATATTCGGTATTTTGGTGATTTTAGCGACATTATTCACCGGAATTGTTTTAAATTTGGTATTTGACGTTCGCAAAGGATGCTACAGTCTATGACAGGATATTGTCTGTTTTGGTATAGTCCCCATATAACGGTACCTCCCGATATTCGGTATTTTAATAATTTTAGCGACATTTTTCACCGAAATTGTTTCAAATTTGGTATTTGAAGTTCGTAATAGATACTACATACTAAGACAGAAAATGGGCCATGTAGGTCTACGTCTTCGTATAGCCACCATATAACGGCACTAGAATTCTTTCAAATTTGGTATTTAAAGTTCGAAATAGATACTAAGGCTTAAGACAGAAAATGGCCCATGTAGGTCCACGTCTTCGAATAGCTCCCATATAACGGTACCTCCCAATATGATTGATGATGATTTTAGCGACATTATTTACCGGAATTGTTTCAAATTTCGCATTTGAAGTTCGCAATGGATACTACAGCCTATAACAGAAAATTGTCTGTGCGGGTCCACGTCTTCGTATAGCCCCCATATAACGGAACCACCGATATTCGGTATTTTATTGATTTTAACGACATTATTTAACGGAATTATTTCACATTTTGTATTTGAAGTTCGTAATGAATGCTACAGTCTATGCCAGAAAATTGTCTATGCAGGTCCACGTTTTATAACCCCTATGGTACCTCCCAATATTCGGAGGTATATTTTGATGATTTTAGCTACATTAAAAACAGATTTTTTTCAAGTTTCGCTTTTTAATATTGTGATATGTTGCCTATGCAGGTCCACATCGTAGTATAGACCCTAATATACGGCTACATTCGGTATTTGTAAGATTTTAACAGATTTTTTTTTTGAAAATTGTCAAATTTGTTCCAAATGGTGGAGGGTATTCAAAGTTCAGCCCGGCAGAGCTTACTGCGTTTTTACTTGTTTTTTTTTTTTTTAATTTTCAAATTCCTTCCAAATTGTACAGAATATTCATAGTTCGTTATTCATATTTGATTTTAACATTAAAATTTCACTTCGTAATGAAGTTATCCCTTTTTGCTTCACCGCCTAAAATTTTATAAAAAAAAAATCAATTTGATTTCAATATGTTTCGTTTTGTGTTTTTTCATATCTCTTTGCTTTCAATTCAACCCAAAAATGGAATTATCAAAAAAAAAAAGAAAAAAAAACAGGAGACGATGGCACAAAAAAGTGTCTCCTTTATTGCAACACGTGCAAGAAGTGTGTCACGTCTCCGAAAACATTTTGAAACAAAAACCAAACCCTACCCAAAAAACCCCGATTTTTTCCAGTTCGATTTTTTTGATGTGCATTTTGTTTAGTTTAAATAAAATTTTTGTCCGCAAGTTTGTTTATTAAAACACCAAAAATATTCCAAATGTCCACAAATCATACAAAATGCAATGAGGCAGCAAACCGAAAAAAACCGGCTATAAAAAACCCCGAACTGAAAAAAATGTGAAACCCATAAAAAAAATCACTGGCTGATGGTGTTTCATGGTGGTGTAGTTATTGTTGCTGTTGTTACCCTGCTATGGATACACTTTTTTTAGACAAAAATCTTCACGGGAGCAAAATATTTGTGTGTTTTCCCTCAATAAAATTCCAATAAGCAAGAACTGCAACAGCAACAATGGAGACAATAGCATTACAACAACACGAAGAATACCCAACACCACTTAATGATAATCGAAATGCACTTTTCCAGAGCACTTCAAGCCGAGTGCATGACAACTTGAGGCATGCCCCTTTTCGTGTCGTTTGTGGCACTCATATATGCCTATCCATAAATAAATGTTGCTGGTGCTGCTGCAACACTCCTGCCACTCGTCGTCGTCTCCATTGCCATCACATGAACACTTGTCTTCCATTATATCCATCGATAGCTATCTTCTGTTCTGTTCTGTTCTCCACCTTCTTGTCTCCTCTGTGACAGATTTCGCATATATCATAAACAACAATAATATCGAACAACAACAACACAAACAATATAAATATGAATACGAATGAATTAATTTTAGACAATTCGCAATGAACCCTATAAAGGTCGAGTGCATCTCAAAAGCACTGCAGGAATATTTTCGAGTATTTTTAAGTTGGATTTTAGCAAAAGCTTTTAGGTGTCTGTATTGAAGAGAGATTGGGATAAATGAGAACAAACACAAACTCCAAGGGAACATAGGAGTATTTGTAATTGTGTCTGATATTTAATCTTACCTTCCAGCAACGCTTTTTTTTTGTTACATGTTCATATTTCAAAAAAAAAAAAGAAAAATATTTAATAATGCTGCGAATTAGTCTTGTATTTTAACAACGGGGTCTAATGGGATTATTCCAAAACCCAGACCTACACAAAGGATTTTTTGAGAGGACATATATTATTTTAAAATATTAATGTGCTTTGGGATAAAAAATGAGATAAGGACCTAAAAGATACGCCACAAATCGACCGGTACTATTATATTGAGCTAATATTGAAACATTTTGTGGGAACCAAAAATGGCAAATTAAACATCGTTCGGTTAAAAATTGATTGGTTTAGCCGAGAGGTGTATAGCCTCAGCCAATGTGTATGTATGTGTGATGATTATTCGAATTGTTGACTCTCTATGGAGTAGGTTCCGAAGAAATGGGGCAATATTTTCCATTTTGTATCGGACCTAAATAAGATATAAACAATGCGAGGTGCCAGATTTGGACTATATGGTTTACTTCCATCACTTTATATGAGATATGTGATCATTTTTAGAAAATGTAAAAATTTGCGTGATTTACCAGATTTATTCGATCGAAGCATTCCATTTTCATACTACATGTAATAGAGACTACAATATTGGAATGGGAAAAGTTACACGAAAATCGAACATTTACCTACATTGTAAATTTTCGCGTCTGACCTAGCACTGATGCAGATATTAGGATTTGCACAGTTGACGATGTGGAAATCGCTCTAGTTTCCGAACGAATTGAAGTAGATTGATACAATTTTACTCAAATGTATATTATGTCTGCAGGACTTTTGGTATTGAAAATGGGTCATGTAGGCTCACGTTTTGGTATAGTTCCGCATATAACGGTACCTCCACATATTCGGTTCTTTGTTGATTTTTGCGACAATATTCATCGGAATTGTTTCAAATTTGGTATTTGAAGTTCGAAATGGATACTACAGCCTAAGACAGAAAATTGTTTGTGCAGGTCCACGTCTTCGTATAGCCCCCATATAACGGTACCTCCACATATTCGGTATTTTGACGAGTTTAGGTACAATACCCACCGAAATAGTTTGAGATGTCGTATTTGACGTTCGTAATGGATGCTACAGCCTGCGAAAGAAAATTGTCTATCTAGTCCAGGTCTTCGCACAGCTCTGATATAACGGTACCTCCCTATATACGATATTTTGATGATTTTATTTCAAGTTTCGAATTTGAATATGGAAATGGCTTATGACAAACAATGCCTATGTAGGTCCACGTCGTATAGCCCCAATATAACGGATATATTCGGTATTTTTAAAAGTTTAACAGAATTTTTAATGATTTTATTTTTTCAAAAATTCCAAATTCGTTCCAAATGGTGGAGGGTATTCAAAGTTCACCCTTACTTATTTTTTACTTGTTTTTTATACCATACTATGGAGGGTATATTAACTTTGTAATTCCGTTTGTAACTCCTCGAAATACTCATGTCAGACCCAACAAAGTATATATATTCTTGATCAGCGTAAAATTCTAATTCCATTTAGCGATGTCCGTCTGTCTGTCCTTCTGTCCGTCTGTCTGTTGTAATCACGCTATCTTTCGAATGAATTGAGATAGATGGCTAAAATTTTGCACACATGTTTATTTTTCCAAAAGGCAGGTTAAGTTCGTAAATGGACCATGTAGGTCCACGTTTTCATATAGCCCCCATATAACAGTACCTCCCTATATTCGGTATTTTGATGATTTTAGCGACATTATTCACGGGAATTGTTTCAAATTTGGTATTTGAAGTTCAAAATAGATACTTCACCCTAAGACGGAAAATTGTCTGTGCAGGTCTTCGTATAGCCCCCATATAGCGGTACCTCCCGATATTCGGTATTTTGATGATTTTAGCGACATTATTCACCAGAATTGTTTAAAATTTCGTATTTGAAGTTCAAAATGGATACTACAGCCTGAGACAGAAAATTGTCTGTGCAGGTCCACGTCTTCGTATAGCCCCCATATAACGGTACCTCTCAAAATTCGGTATTTGAATGATTTTAGCATTATTATTTAACGGAATTGCGTATTTAGAGTTCGTAATGAAAACTAAAGTCTGTGACAGAAAATTGTATATGCGGTAGATACAATACCCACCGAAATTATTTGAGATGTCGTATTTGACGTTCGTAATGGATGATATAGCCTGTTACAGAAAATTGTCTATGCTGGTTCAGGTCTTCGCACAGCTCCGATATAACGGTACCTCCCTATATACGATATTTTGATGATTTTAGCTACATTATTCACCGTTTATTTCAAGTTTCGAATTTGAATATGGTAATGGCTTATGACAAACAATACATCTGTAGGTCCACGTCGTATAGACCCCAATATAACGGCTATATTCGGTATTTGTAACATTTTAAAAGAATTTTTTAAGGACTTTATTTTTTGAAAATTGCCAAATTCGTTCCAAATTGTGGAGGGTATTCAAAGTTCGGTCCGCCAAACTTACTGCTTTTTAACTTGTTTTTCTTCAGGTTTGAATAATTATAACTCTTATAAAATGCGATCATCAAATTACATGCATCACAAGATTTTAAGATGGGATATGTCGGTCCACTCCTTCTGTTACCTCTCCTATAAAGGGTCAAAAGTTTGAAAGCTCATAAAACGGGAAATTAGCTTCTGATTCCATTCAGACTTGGTACATCTCAAAAATTTCTGTTAACACAACATCAGTTATGAATGTGGATCATTGCTTCTGGTACCTCCCCCACAGAGGGTCAAAATTTTGAATGGCCCAAACGATCACAAAATCCGAAATAAGCATGTGGTTCTCTTAATATTTCTCACTCTCTCTCTATCTCTCTCTCTCTCTATTAACGCAATATGTGCTGTGAATACGGGTATATCGGTCCACTTCTTCTGGTACCACTGCCACAAAGGTCAGAATTTGGAATAGCCGCGAAGCTCGTAAACGCGAAATAAGCATCTAATTTTCCTTAAATTTCACACATCACCTATATTTTCATCAACATAACATCTGTAATAAAGATGGTAAAGATCGGATGATTTCTTCTAGTACCTCTCCTACATAGGTCTCGAAAAATGTTCAAAGAAAGCGAATTAAGAATCCAACTCTGTTCAAATCTCACCAACATTTTTCCTCCCTGTTCTCGTCTAGTGTGGATGCACCTCTCCATATTCAAATATATTTTTTTAATTTCAATTTTTTTATTTCAAAAGGGTGGCACTTGACCTATTGATACTTCTCTGAATGAAAACATGGATACAATTTTAACACGAACATTTTCAACCTTTCAAGGGCATGATGAATGTAAAATCTAACTCGATGACAAAAAACATAACTTCGAAAGGGAGATAGAGGGAGAGACACACCCACTATGAAATTTCTCACAATCGAATTCAAACAAACACGACTACTTGCAGTAGTCTTGCTCTTTTGTCTGAAATAGAGCAATAAATTCTGGCGACTACCAAAAAAAGAAAAAAAAAAAAAAACATTCAAAATTAATGGTGTAATCCAATCAAGGACATGTGTTTTAAATCAAATCCTGTCGTTGTCAAAGAACATTGCAACATATGTTAATAATAAAAACGAAAGGAGACTACACCTTCCCAGAGACAAACGACCAACGAGGACAACTAGGAGGCAGTCTAGGAGAAGGCAAAACACTTAAGAATTCCCACAGTAGTCAACAAGGGGCAACAAGGACACGCTGCAAGTGGAATTGCAGTAGACAGACTACTACTACCACTACTGCGGCTACCACTTTCCTGCCGAGGGTGTAGCACTTCAAATTAGTGATGACAGTTTATTTAAAATAATTGCCTCTTTTCGCTTAAGTACTACATGGGCAGGTTTCATATTTTTTCCGATATTTGTCTTTAAGAAAAAATTTAACCTGCCTTTAGAAAAAAATGCTCCCAAACTCCAGGAACTTGTGTGGGAGCATGTTAAAATTTCCAAACATAAAATGTCCTTTGAAAAAAAAACATAAAAATTCCAAATTACTCTAAAATGAAAACACGAAAGGATTCAAATTCCAAACCGTGGACATAATTAAGGCAAATAATGATTTATGGTGGTGAATATTTGAAAAAAAAAAGAAATATTGGAAATTCTTAAACAAACGAGTGTTTCATTCTTGTCTAATGTTTACAAATATACAGACACACACATCCACACAACAACGACCAAAAATTTCCCAGTCATATTTTACATATGAACCAATCGATTTGGAAAAAAAAATTGTCGACAACAACAATTTATAACAATAAATGACACTTTTTTCTGTTGACAACAACACTGAAATCCAAAGTAGAAAATTTTCACCTCCTGCACAGAAAATGTGATTTTAGAAAATAAAGGGGGAAAACTGATTTGAATGAATTTCATAAAAAACGCACACAACTCACACTTTTGTTCAGTGTTTTTTTAATGAATTATGTTCGAATTGTATTGAAAAAAAATACACATACAAAAGAATGTGATCACAAGATACACCAGCAATATTCTAGAGTCAAGTGTGTATGAGTCAATATTTGTTGTATTTTATTTTTGGTACCAATTAAAAGTGCCATAAAGGGCTCTTTGAAGATAATAGCTTAAATTTATATTCTATAATTTAATTTTCGCGGGAAAATTTTTAATAACAAATATTTATACTCTCAATACATGGTGGAATTTAAAAACTGCAACCAACTTCAGACTGCTGTCATTTCTAAGCCACTCGTCCTACAGCTGTTAAAATTATTACAGTGACAACTCATTATATTGTTTGAAAGCCTACAAAAGCGTTTTGGGGAGAATTTTCCAGAACAAAAAAAAAACTTATTCGTGATGGAATTCAAGCGTGATAGTGTGATTTCTTTACATTTGGCTGGAAAACCACAAGTGGCTATCGTTAGAGCACTCCAGCATTTAAATGTAAATAAATCTATTGTGTCTTGTACCATCGCTCGTTACCGTGATTCTGGTAGCGTAGCCCGACGTCAAGGAAGTGGACGGAAGAAAACAGCAACATCAGCAGAAATGGTTTGAAAAGTAAAGAAGCGACTTGATCGAAACCTGCGTTGCAGTGGCTCGTGAGCTGAACATATCTCAATATTCCATTCGGCAAATATTGAAAAATGAGCTCGGGGTAAAGCCATTGAATTTCCAAAAAGTGGAAGAACTAACACCGCAATAGAAAGAAAATAGACTCAAAAGAGCTAAAGAGTTGCTTCGCATGGCTGAAAATGGTGAACTGTCGAATTCGGTTTTCTCCGATGAGAAAACATTCGCTGTCCAGCAGCTTGTAAACAAAAAAATAATTGTGTTTACTTGTCAAAGAGGTGAGCCGAAAATGTACACCTTCGGTTGGCCACCAGAACTCAAGCGCCGGCCATAGTGATGGTGTGGGCCGCCATAACAGCCCATGGTCGCTCTCCGCTCGTATTAATCGGCATCAGAATAAATGCCGAATATTATCGCTAAAATATTTTGGAGGGTGCATTAAAGCCGTTCCATTAAAATGACGTTCCAACAGGACTCAGCACCATCGCAGTCAGCACACGCCACCCAAGAATGGTTACAAAATGAGGTTCCTCGCTTCATTTCCAGTGCACAATGGCCACCAAAATCTACGGATACCTATCTCTTGGACTATTGTGTCTGGAGTATTTTGGAAAGCAAGGTTGGCACTAAAAAATACCAAAGTGTCGATCACCTCAAGCAAGCGTTTCGCCGGGAATGAGTCAAAATACCGCAGAGCAACATTCGGGCTGAGTGTGACGGTTTCATTGGCCATTTGAAGGCCATAATTCGTGCCAAAGGTGACCAATTCGAACAAATCTAAACTTATTCTAAAATTTGATGCTATTTCCAACATTTTTTGCTTTCATTCAAAAAAATTTTAAAAAAATGTAAAAATTATGACCTTTGACTTAGTTGCAGTTTTTTATCTCACCCTGTATACAACAGGGTTAAGAAAGGCTATTTTATTGACTCAATACCACGGTATCCCTCGACTTTCAAATGTTCCTCCAAATACTGCACGGAAATATTGGTTTTAGACCCACCATTTTTGCCAATCATACTGGGTGTAGTCGAGCTATCAAAAGGTATCTATCCTTCGAAATTTTGCATCAAGTTTAGTTTAGGCTCAGAATATAAGGTTATCATTTTCGAAGATGTTCGCAAAAATTGAGTGGATGGAAAAGACCAAATATAAAAATTGTTTCCGATTTTGCAGCAAAATAATCCCTGAGCATTATTTCAAGACTCAAATGAAGCAAAACCAAATATAACAATGAAATGTTGAAATTGCTTGGAAAAGAGACAAGAAAAAAATTTTTTTTTTCGAAATTCCAGATTGTCTTCAAATTTCACACATCCCAATATTTTCTTTCCAAAAGTATAGAGTGATTTCCGTCTGCCCATTTGTGAAAATCACTCTAGCTTCCAAATTTGATAAAATTTTACTAAAATGTGCGTTTGATGTGCAAGACGTTTAAGCAGGTACACTATATAGGTACACTTTTTCATATAACCCCTATATTACGGTACCTCCCTACATTCAAATTTCATATATAATGTTTTGTTATGGGTACTACAGTCTGTATATTCTTATTTGGATAATTTTAGCTACATTATTACCGAAATTGTTTGAAATTGTGTATTTACAGTTCGTAAAGAGAACTACAGCCTGTAACAAAAAATTACCCATGCAGGTCCACGTCTTCGTATAGACCCCATATAACGGTAACTCCCAATAATCGGTGTTTTGATGATTTTTGAAATGGAATTTTTTCAAATTTCGTAATTACGATTCATAACAGATACTACAGCCTGTGACAGAAAATTGTCGTACCCTCTTATATTCGGTATTTTGATGATTTTAGCGGCATTATTCATCGGAATTGTTTTAAATTTCGTATTTGAAGTTCAGAATCGGTACTGCAGCCTATGACAAAAAAATTCTTATGCATGTCTTCGTATAGCGCCCATATAACGGTTATCGTTTGAGCGGTATTTTTCGACAGAATTTTTTGAAAATTTTCAAGATCCTTTCAAATGGTGGAGGATACTAATAGTTCGACCCGCCCGAACTTAGTTGCTTTTTACTTGTATATTTCTTATTATTCCCTCCACCATAGTACGGAGGGTATATTAAGTTTGTCATTCCGTTTGTAACACCTCGAAATACAAATTTAATACCCCACAAAGTATATATATTCTTGATCAGCATAAAATTCTACCTCGATTTATCGATGTCCGTCCATCTGTCCGTTTTGTGTAAATCACACTAGCTTCCCAACGAATTGAAGTAGATTGATAAAATTTTACTCAAATGTATGTTATGTCTGCATGACTTTTGGTATTGAAAATTGTAGACCTAGTTTTCGTATAGCCCCCACATAACTGTACATCCCGATATTCGGTATTTTGATTATTTTAGCGAATTTATTCAGAATTGTTTCAAATTTGGTATTTGAAGTTCGTAATGGATACTACAGCCTATGACAGAAAATTGTCTGTGCAGGTCCACATCTTCGTAGAGCCCCCATATAACAGTACCTCCCGATATTCGATATTTTAATCATTTTAGCAAAATTTTTCACGGGAATGGTTTCAAATTTGATATTTGAAGTTCGTAATGGATAGTACAGCCTAGGACAGAAAATGTTCTATGCAGATCCACGTCTTCATATAGCCCCTATACAACTGTAACTCCCGATATTCGGTATGTCGATGATTTTAGCGAAAGTTTTCACCGGAATTGTTTCAAATTTGGTACTTGAAGTTCGTATTGGATACTACAGTCTAAGACATAAAATCTTTTGTGCAGGTCCGCGTCTTCTTATAGCTCCCATATAACGGTACCAAATTTATTCACCGGAATTGTTTCAAATTTGGCATTTGAAGTTCGTAATGGATACTACAGCCTTAGACAGAAAATTGTCTGTGCAGGTCCAAGTCCACCACGTCCAGCCTCCATATAACGGTACCTCCCGATATTCGTAATTTGGTGATTTTATCTAAATTATTACCGATTTTTTTTTCAGTTTCGCATTTGAATATTGTAATGGCCTATGACAAATGTTTCCTATGCAGGTCCATGTCGTCGTATGGACCCTAATATGACAGCTACATTCTACCCTAATATGACAGCTACATTTTTAAGATTTTAACAGAAGTTTTAAAGGATTTAATTGTTTTTGAGAATTGTTTTTTTTTTTTAAATTCCTCTTAAATGGTTGGGGTATTCAAAGTTCGGCCGATTTTTTTTCTTTTTTGAAAATTGACGTTTTGAAACCAAATGTTTTCAACATCTTTTTTCTCAATTCTTTTGAATATCAATCATTCAACAGGGCCTGATAACTTAACGCCCACTCCATATTAATTTTCGAAAAAATGGCAAAATTATACCTCTGGACCATCGACATTTCACAATTTTGCTTGTTGATATAAGGAGTTGGCGGTGCTCCTTTTCTTTCAAAATCCTTATGCAATTTTAACTTTACCATTATTTTGAAACTAATGTAGCAATAGAACAGTGTGGCTTGTTTGTTCGGGATACCGTAGTATTTTGTTGATGCAAAATGGTCAGGCTTAATCCCTTTATTGTTGTTTTTATAAAAACAACGTTTGTTTATTAGTGGAGAACGATGGTAATGTTTACCAGGGGGTATGGCAGGGAATACCTAGGTTTCGGAAAGAGCCACCAATCCTCATCAGTTCCCTTGTTTTTTGTCTGGGATATTCTCCCCAGAAGTTATTTTAAAAATAACTTTTATGACAAAAAAACATTTTTTACCCAAGTGACGAGATCGAAAGCTCAATAGAAGAGGAACCAAAGAATTAAATAAAAATAAAATAAGCCAACACTGGTCTATTAATAGACAAGGCACGGTCGACGGAGGGGTTTTTGTTGTAACAGACAAAACCAACTTACATGGTATGCTACTTCGTTCAGGTTGAACGAAAGCATAACAAGTGGAGAAAGATGTAAATGTTTATAAGTGCGGTTGTAAGATTTAGAAGACTTTCCAAAAGAATTTTAGTTTTATTTAATTCTTTGGTTCCTCTTCTATTGAGCTTACGATCTCGTCACTTGGGTAAAAAATGTTTTTTTTTTTGTCATAGAAGTTATTTTTAAAATAACTTCTTGGGAGAATATCCCAGACAAATAACAAGGAAACTGATGAGAATTGGTGGCTCTTTCCGAAACCTAGTTATTCCCTGCCTTACCCCCTGGTAAACATTAACATCGTTCTCCACTAATAAACAAACGTTGTTTTTATAAAAACAATAATAAAGGGATTAAGCCTGACCATTTTGCAACAACAAACTAATGTAGCAATATTTGCCATAATTGTCAAAGCGCATACACAACCATATACGTTCAACGGAGAGATAAAACTAATTATCTTTCAAATCAGACCCTTCACGAAAAAAGCATTGGATTGCGGATAAGTAATCGGTGACAACCCAACTTGTGGACATGGTTACGAAAATTGACTGTTGAACTATTTGACATAGAAGTTTACAAATTATCAGTCTTTAAATCACTCAACTACATACTTAGCTACCATAAGTCTTTTCATCTTTCCATATAAATTCTGTTAAATTTTCTCGGAAAATTATTTCCATCTGAAATGAATGCTTCATTTGAGGCTTACCAAACTGTTGCTTTTGTTGACACTTTTATGTCATATTGTCAATCGAATTTATTCATTCATTGGTCGAACCAACAACAACAACGACGCCAGGAGAAAATTTATTTTTAAATTATAAGAATCCTTTAATGGACACTTTTTTAGTGCCAGGAATTTCCACGAATGTCCGTATTGAAGTTATTGACGACAACAAGAAATATTGAATAATTTCCAACTCACCACTAGAGATTGCCGGATTGTTGATGAAGCAAATGCAACCAGGCACTTGATATTCATTGTCTGTAGACATAAACGTGTTGCTGCTGCTGTGCAATACACTCGACAGTAACCCAGTAAAGGAAGTTACATTGATTCATGGTTATGGAAGTAAAAATGAAGTAAAAAACAAGGCAAAAGAATGCATTTCAAAAAAAAAAAAAAAAACAAGTAAGAAAAGGCTATAGTCGTGCGGGGCAGACCATGTGATACCCTACAACACTACAATACGTTAGAAGCTCTCTTATGTGAAAATCAATTTTGGAAGATTTCGCTTTTGAAATGATGTCATAGAGCATTGCCAAGATATTACCCTTTTTTGCCCTATACTTACGCACTCCGTCGTGCTGTTAGTTGTTGTAGTATTTTTTTACAGCTAAGTATAATCCAAAGGTCAAACAAAATGCTTGAATTCTTCCATGTCCTTAACTCGTTTCTCTGGCAAAATTCGGTGTCGATTGGTTTCAATTGTGTGATCAGGAAAATGTTTCCCTTTCTGGGTCATTTGAACCCCTAAATATTTTGCAAACAGCTCCAAATGCATGAGGCCCCTCTGTAACTCCAAATTTAGAACTATCTATTTGATTAGTCGTTCGGGGCCGACCATGTGATACCCTACAACACTACAATATGTTAGAAGCCCCCTTATGTCCAAATCTATCTTGGAAGATTTCGCTTCGGGGTTTAGCCCGGATAAAATATATTCGTGGTTTAAAGGAAAATTCGACATTCCCATACCTAAAGTGTTATGGCCTATTTTACGCAATTAATATTACCCGATAACCATCCAAATTGGAAGGCTTCTGAACAGCTCTAGCGACCTGTAGAGCAACTGTAAAATCAGGAGATTTTTCAGTTTTTGGTCCATTTCAACCCCTAAACATTATGCGATCATCTCCAAAAGCAACAGGCTTCTTATCTAACCCTAACCCCACCTCAATTTTCAATTTCATGAAGATCGGACCATAATTGCGACCTGCAGCGTGATTAAAAATTAACATAGAAAGACTGACGGACGGACATAGCTAGATCGACTCAGCTCGGCGAGATAGAAATATCCATACAGGGTGAGAAGAAAAAACTGCAACCAATTTCAGACTGCTCTCATTTCTAAGCCACACGTTCGACAGCTGTTAAAATTATTCCAGTGACAGCTCATTATATTATCTAAAAGCGTACAAAAGCATTTTAGTTAGAATTTTCCAGAAAATAAGTTATTCGTGATGATATTCAAGCGTGATAGTGTGATTTTTTTATATTTGGCTGGAAAAACACAAGTGGCTGCCGTTAGAGCACTCCAGCATTTAAAAGAGTAAATCTTTTGTGTCTCATACCATCGCTCGTTACCGTAATACTGGTAGCCTAACGTCAAGGAAGTGGATGAAAGAAACCAGCAACATCAGCAGAAATGGTTCAAAAAGTAAAGAAGAGGAAGATCGAAACCCGCGTCGCAGTGGCCGAAAAATGGTTCGTGAGCTGAACATATCGCAATATTCCATTCGGCAAATATTGAAAAATGAGCTCGAGGCACAGCCATTGAAATTCCAAAAAGTGCAAGAACTTACACCGGCACAGAAAGAAAATAGACTCAAAAGAGCTAAAGAGATGGTTCGCTTGGCCGAAGGCCGAATTTGGTTTTCTCCGACAAGAAAACATTCGTTGTCCAGCAGTTTCTAAACAAACAAAATGATCGTGTTTACTTGCCAAAGAGGTCAGCTGAAAATGTGCACCTTCGGTTGGCCACCAGAACTCAAGCGCCGGCCATGGTGATGGTGTGGGCCACCATAACAGCCGATGGTCGCTCTCTGCTCGTATTAATCCATCGTGGTAACAGAAAAATTCCAAATATTATCGCGAATATATTTTGGAGGGTGTATTAAAGCCTTGAGCTCGCAAGCATTTTTGCCACAGACCTTGGACATTCCAACAGGACTCAGCACCATGGCAATCAGCACGCGCCACCTAAGTATGGTTATAAAATGTGGTTCCTCGCTTAATTTCCAGCGCACAATGGCCACCAAAATCTACGGATACCAATCCGTTGAGCTATTGTGTCTGGAGTATTTTGAAAAGCAAGGTTGGCACTAAAAGTACCAAAATGTCGATCACCTCAAGCAAGCGCTTCGCCGGGAATGGGCGAAAATACCGCAGAAGAACATTCAGGCAGCGTGTGATGGTTTCATTGGCCGCTTGAAGGTTGAAATTTTCGGCAAAAAATTCCCTCGTATTTTTATCTGGAATATTGCCGAAGACCCTATATACCTAGTATACGAATTACGAATTATTTCTAAAACTGTTGAAGAGAAAAGACTTTAAACCCTAAACTTTTGTTAAACTTCAAAACGCCGATACACGTGACTTCTTTTTTAGCTCTACTTTCACTCCTGCTGGATTTTCCTCTAATTACTTTTTTGTGTCACTTAATGTTATTACCCGACCATAGTATTTCAGTAGTGTAATGAATTCTCGAATTTTCTTTAGATTTTTATTTGCTGGGCAGTCGAATTTACAAAAATGCAAAGCATTTTTTGACTGTCACCAAACGTCGTCCAGCATCGGCAATATTTTATGTGCGTTGTCCACCACCACCATTCAAGGCCTTTTCATCTGTGGCTTTTTTTTATTAAATATTTATAGTCCATTGGTTGCAGATGTCCAGATGTTTGCCTGCCTTTCTGGGGCTCATCGTTTTGATATGGAAATCTCTTGGGATTGTCGGGGAATATAAAGATCGATGGCATACATACATCGGCATAAACTCACTGACGCAAACAAAGTAAAGACGATTTAAGCATTTTTTTATAATTTTTTTAAGATGCTTATGAACTTTTATGAGACTTGTCGAACTTGTATTGGATGTTTGAAATTTGAGGAGAAATTGCTGCTTATACCGCATTTTATGAGAGATATAATTATTCAAAATTTTGACCCGTTGTAGAGGATGTACCCGGAATGAGTTGTGCTCCATCTTTACACCTGGCATTATGTTGATAAAAATATTGGGACGTGCTGAGTTTGAAAATAATCAGATGCTCATTTTGCGTTTTATGAGCTTCATGGTTACTTAAAAGGTTGATCCCTTTGTGGGGGAGGTACCAGGAGGTGTAGGCCGATATATTTCATATTTACACCAGATCTTGTGTTCGTAGAAATATAATGATGTTTGAATTTTTAAGAGAATCGGATGCTTATTTCGGATTTTATAAGGGTTATAATCACTCAAAATTTTGACCCGTTATGGGGAAGTACGAAAAGGAGTGATCCGTTCCATCTTTTCTTCATAAAATAGCATGTGTTGGTAGAAATATTGAAATATACAAAATTTAAGGACAATTAGTATAACTATTTCACATTTTATAAGAGTCATTTTTATTCAAAATCCTGATCCTTTGTGGGTGAGGTACATAACGGTGTGGGTCGATATTGTACATGTTCACATCTAACATAGCACTGACAAAAATATTGGCATTTGCAAAATTTGAACAAAATTGGATGATCCTCTCTTGATCTATACGGATAATTATTTTCTGTGAAAAGCAGATGACCTATATCAGGTGACCAACATGATCTAAGTTTGATAATAATATTACGATGTACCAAATTTGGATCAAATCGGATACTCCCATCGAAAGTTATCGTGCGCACCAACTAGACAGACAGATGGACGGACACCCCTAGATCGACTCCAAATCACCTGAAACGGATTTGGTTCAAAGGGACCTAGTGTCTAAAAGCGTTATTTCGATGTGGCACGGTTTGGCAACATCAAATGATATATATCCTCTGTAGCTATATGGCTGAGGCTTCTCGATTTAAGGTCTGAATTTTTTTAGAAAATATCGATTAAAAATCAACCACTTCTGGCTCTTAAAACCATGACTATTAACCCGGATTTTTTTAATTTAACAGTTTTTGAAATCATGAAATTTTTTTTCCACTTTTTTTAATTTTTTTTTTTTTTTTTTTTTTTTTTGAATTCAATAATTTTATCTTTGATATTTATAAAAATATTGTTTTAAAAATCCATGAAATTTAACGAGATTTTTTAAAAATATTTTCTTTAAAATCAATATCTTTTAACACGACTTTTCAAAAAAAGCATTATATTATTTAAAAATACATACACATCTTTTTTGAATTCATAGATTTTATCCCCGGTTTTTTTGAGTATATAATTAAAAGATCCACGATTTTTAGTAAGGGTTTTAAAATATTTTCTTTAAAATCAATATTTTTTGACACGACTTTTAAAAGTATTTTTTTTTAAATTATAAAAATCCACGAATTTTTCGCGAGTTTTGTGAACATTTTTAAAAACCAGAGGATCTGAACAAACAAAAAGGTCAAGACCTCTGTCCGAGATTTTTTGAAAATATTTTTATTATCCACGATTTTTGACATGTTTTATTAAAATACACGACAGGACCTTAGCAAACTTTTGGTAACCCGAATACATAGTGCTGTAAGATATAAAAATTCAAGATAGAAGTTTTGGAAACATTCTTAATTTATTTTTAAATCTACTACTTTTTATTAAGATTTCCGTAAATATTTTTAAAAATCCAGAAGTTTTGAAAATATTATTTAAAAATGCTAGCTAGCTAGCTTTAGACCCGATATTTTGTTGAAATCTCCGACTTTTGACCCAGATTATTTGAATTTTTTTTTTTGTAAATATTTTCAAAAAAAAATGATTTAGTTTTTTGGAAATATTATTAATCCACAATTTTTGCCATCAAACTTTTGGAAATATTGAAAAAAAAATATTTTTGATCTGAATTTTTTGGAAATATTTTTGAAACAAGTTTTTGGAAATTTAAAAACTTTTAAGCCAACATTTTTAGCTTGATATTTTTGAAAGTTGTTTTAGAAATAAAGTCTTCGAAATATTTAAAAATATTTTTAAATGAGATAGCCTGAGTTTTATAGATTATAGAAATCCAAAATTTTATAGCTAGAAGTTTTTGGATATATTCTTAACTTCTCTGTATTATGACTTTTGAAAATATTTTTAAAAATCCTGCAGTTTTGAAAATATTATTTTAAATGCATGTTCTTTTTCTAGGCTTGAAAATTTTGATTTTTATATACGATTTTCTTTTAAATCCACGAATATAGATTTTTTTGAAAATATTTTCAAAAAACTGATCGGCGTTTTTTGAAAATATTATTTAACCTATTTTTTAAATCCAAAATATTTGGCTTTAATCTTTGGGAAATATTAAAAATTAATATTTTTTTTCTTATTTTTGATCTAAATTTTTAGAAAAACATTTTGAAACAGGTTTTTGAAAAATTGAAATTTTTACGTTGAAATAAAAAAAAACCTTTGGAAAAAAATAAGAAAATCTTTGAAGTATTTAAAAAAATGAATTTAAACAACTAAAAAAGCAATAAATTCGGCCGGGCTGAACTTTGAATACCCTCCACCATTTGGAACGAATTTGGAAATTTTCGAAAAAAATATAACATTCGCCAAAAATCTTAAAAATACCGAATATAGCCGTTATATTTGGGTCTGTACGACGTGAACCTACATAGGCATTGTTTGTCATAAGCCATTACCATATTCAAATTCGAAACTTGAAATAAACAGTGAATAATGTAGCTAAAATTATCAAAATACCGTACATAGGGAGGTGCCGTTATATCGGAGCTATACGAATACCTGCATAGACAGTTTTCTGTCACAAGCTGTAGCATCCATTACGAACTTCAAATACGACATCTCCAACAATTTCTGTGGGTTTTGTACCTAAACTCGTCAAAATACTGAATATAGGGAGGTACTGATATATGGGGCCTATACATAGACCTGGACCTGCATAGACAATTTTCTGTCACAGACTGTAGTTCCCATTACGAACTTTAAATACCAAATTTAAAACAATTCCGGTGAATAATGACGCTAAAATCATCAAAATACCGAATATCTGGATGTACCGTTATATAGGGGAGATATATGAAGACATGGATCTTTACAGATAATTTTCTGTCCTAGGCTGTAGTATCCATTTCGAACTTCAAATACAACAATTCCGGTGAATAATGTCGCTAAAATCCTCAAAATACTGAATATCGGGTATATGAAGACGTGGATCTTTACAGAAAATTTTCTGTCTTAGTCGCTAAAATCAACAAAATAACTAATATCGGGAGGTACCGTTATATGGGGGCTATATGAAAACGTGAACCTACATTGCCCATTTACGAACATGTGTGAAAAATTTTAGCCCTCTATCTTAATTCGTTCGAAAGATAGCGTGATTACAACAGACAGACAGACAGACAGACAGACGAACATGGCTAAATCGTCTTAGAATTTTAAGGTGATCAAATATATATATATATATATATATATATATATATATATATTTTGTTGGGTCTAAGATCATTATTTCGATGAGTTACAAACGGAATGACAAAATGAATATACCCTTCATAGTATGGTGGAAGGTATAAAAATTGTTTTGTGATGAAAAATTTTTGGGAATATTTTTGTAACAGGTTTTTGAAAAATTAAAAGTTTTACGTTGAAATAAAAAAAAGAATACTTAAAAAAAATAAGAAAATTTTTGAAGTAGCTTAAAAAGCAGAATTTGAAAAACAAAAAATTTAAAAATATTTTTTAAAATTTTAGGTGTTTTGAACATGATTTTTGTTTCAATTAAAAAAAAAACAACCCAATTTTTTGTCCTGCATTCTTTAAAAATCAACCATTTTCCACTGTAATTTTTTGGATTTTTTTTTTTGTTTTTGTTTTTGTTTTTGTTTTTTTTTTACAAACCTCAATTTTTCCCAGGTCGGAATATATAAATACTTTTATCAGATCGGTTCCACATTTTATGAGAATTATTACATTTATTTATTTTTATTTTTTTTTTTTAATATTTCGATGTGTCGGATCTGTTTTACATGGGGAATTTACTTCGTTTTAAAAAATATATAAATTTACATTTTTTTTAAAAAAATTAATTTTTACTACAAATTTTACATTGTTTTAACTCAATTCCCCTTATTAACACAGTAATATATTCATAATTAGCCGGCCTTACAAGCATATTTTTCCAAGTACTCATTTAATTATTTTTTCCATACCCCCCAATTTGAGTTACAAATATACCCTGAAATATTCAATTATTCCACCAATATGTTATCACCTCAACATCACGAACATCATTAATCAGCTGAAATGACACTCGAAAAAAATAACAAATTTCAAATTCAAAAAATTGCATTCCAAAATTATTTCATGGGGACTTTGAGGTACTTCTACAATCTCCGTTCTGTTCTGCATCATTTAATAATGCCATGGAACATTTGAATTGACTTTTCCATTTTTCCAATATTTGTAATCGTATAGCTAATGGAGCAAATTCATCTTTCTACAATTACAAAGACCAAAATGAAAACAACATCTTATTCCAGTAATAATGACTAAGTGGCAGTCCACCAGTTGTCCGATTTTTTGAAAAGTCTGGGTGGGACTGCCAAAGACCATGCGATACAATTTTTGTTAAATTCAATTGCATAAAGCCTAACATAAATATGTCAATAGGATTATCCCACTTGTTTTACTTGAGACGTTCATGCTAACCATTCGACAGTAACTCCTTCTTCGCCTCGCCCTCCATCAGCAAACAGATGTGTCTTGAAATGACAGGACCTTTTTGTTAAATGCAAGGAGGAGGAGGGGGTTCCCATTTTTAATGCAGGCTTGTAAAAGAAAAATGATGTTATTTTTTGCTTTACGCAAGGATAACAATAGAACAAACAAACCAACAAAAAAAAAATTAAATTAAAAAGGAGAAAAAATAACAAACCTCGCCATTACAAATATCCAAACAAAATAGGGGAAGAGAGAAAAATAAACAAAAAATCAGTGGCAAATGCTCCAATTACAATATTTACTGATGCTGCTGCTGCCACTGCATTCCACTTCAGATGCAACACCCGCTCCACGCGCAGCAGCTCAACGTCAAACACATGTAACCAATACCAATCCGACAGGCGAGCTGCCTCTCACTTACTAAGTAGCTGAAATGGAGTTCCTCTACACTTCAATGTATGTGTGTAACAATTGCATTACATCGCAAGTAATGCTGGGTGTGTGTGTGTATGTGCCTCATGTTATTTTAAGATCCTTTCGTCTCATTCACTTGCTCACAAGGATCCATGGTACATTTGATATTTTAATGTGAGTTTCTGTCTATGTTTTTCTTATTGCACCGAACTATTTCAAGCTGTTAAATTATGACATTCAACTGACAAGTGTGTGTGCGTGGCTGTTAGTGCGCATATGTGTGTGTGTATGTGCGATATTTGCTGACAACGCACAGTGACTTAACAATATACACAAGAACAAGTAAAAAATCAACTAAGTTCGGCCGGCCCGAAATTTTTATACACTCCAACATTTGGAAGGAACGTGAAAAATTAAAAATAAAATTCCGCCGAAAAATACGGCTCAAATGAAAACCTTTATAGGAAGCCTAGACGAAGACTTGGTGCTGTATAAGTAATTTTTTGTCATAGCTGTAGTAACGATTCCGAACTTCAAATACGACATCTCAAACAATTTTGGTGTGTATTGTACCTAAACTCTCAAAATACCGAATATAGAGAGATACTAGTATATGGGGCCTATACGAAGACCTGGACCTGCAAAGACAATTTTCTGTCACAGACTGTAGTTTCCACTACGAACTCTAAATGCGTAATTTGAAAAAATTCCGGCGAATAATGTCGCTAATATCATCAAATACCGAATAAAGGGAGGTACCGCTGTATGGGGGCTATACTAAGACCTGGACCTGCATAGACAATTTTCCGTCATAAGTTGTAGTACCCATTACGAAATACGCAATTTGAAGCAATTCCGGTGAATAACGTCACCAAAATCCTGTGATAACGGAATATCTAGGGGTAGAGTTGTATGTAGTTGTTGTATGAGGGCAATAATAAAATGTAGACCTATGTAGACAATTCTCTTTCAGGGGGTAAAGTACTCCGAGGGAACTCCCTGTGTAGATAATTTCAGATAATTCCATTTAAAAATGTGGGTAAAATCATCAAAATACCGAATATCGGGAGGAACCGTAGTATAAGGGATACATAATATCGTGGACTAATATAGGCAATTCTCTTCCAAAGAGGTAATGTACTCACGGAACTCCTTTTGTGGATTTTAAGAAAAACTTGGCTGAAATCATAAAAATACCGAATAGGCTGTGGTATCCATTACAAACTTCAAATACAAAATGTCAAATAATGTCGCAAAAAATCATCAAAATACCGAATATCGGGGGGTTCCGTTATATGGGGGCTATACGAAGACGTGGACCCGCACAGACGATTTTCTGGCATAGGCTGTAATATCCATTACGAAATTCAAATGCGCAATTTGAAACAATTCCGGTAAATAATGTCGCTAACATCATCAAAATACCGAATATCGGGGGGCACCGTTATATGGGAGCTATTCGAAGACGTGGACCTGCACAGACAATTTTCTTTCATAGCATCCGTCTGTAGCATCCGTTATAAAATTCAAATACCAAATTTGAAATAGTTCCGGTAAATAATGTCGCTTAAATCAGCAATGTCGCTAAAATCATGTTCGGTATCATCGGGGGTACCGTTATACGAAGACGTGGACCTGCACAGACAATTTTCTGTCATAGGCTGTAGTATTCATTACGAACTACAAATACTAAATTTGAAATAGTTCCGGTATATAATGTCGCTAAAATTATCAAAATACCGAATATCGGGAGGTACGGTTATATGGGGGCTATACGAAGACGTGGACCCGCACATACAATTTTCTGTCATTGGCTGAAATATTGATTACGAACTTCAAATACTAAATTTGAAATAGTTCCGGTAAATAATGTCTCTAAAATCATCAAAATACCGAATATCGGGAGGTACCATTATATGGGGGCTATACGAAGACGGGGGCCTGCACATACAATTTTCTGCCTTAGACTGCAGTATCCATTGCGAACTTCAAATAACAAATTTGAAATCGTTCTGGTAAATAATGTCGCTAAAACCATCAAAATACCGAATATCGCGAGGTACCGTTATATGGGAGCTATACGAAGACGTGGACCTGCACTGACAATTTTCTGACTTAGGCTGCAGTATCCATTGCGAACTTCAAATACCAAATTTGAAATAGTTCCGGAAAATAATGTCGCTAAAATCATAAAAATACCGAATATCGGGGGTTCCGCACAGACAATTTTCTGTCATAGGCGGTGGTATCAATTGCGAACTTCAAATACCAAATTTGAAATAGTTCTGAAATTATCGAATATCAAGGGGGACCATTATATGGGAGCTATTCGAAGACGTGGACCTGCACAGACAATTTTCTGTCATAGGCTGTAGCATCCCTTATGAAATTTAAATACCAAATTTGAAATAGTTCCGGTAAATAATGTCGCTAAAATCATCAGAATACCAAATATCGGGGGTTCCGTTATATGGGGGCTATACGAAGACGTGGACTTACATGGCCCATTTTCAATACCAAAGGTCCTGCAGACATAATACACATTTCAGTAAAATTTTATCAACCTACTTCGGAAGCTAGAGTGATTTCCACAGACGGATAGACGGACGGATATTGCTAAATCGACTTAGAATTTTGCGCTGATCAAGAATATATATACTTTGTGGGGTCTAAAATGTATATTTCGAGGTGTTACAAACGGAATGACAAACTTAATATACCCTCCATACTATGGTGCAGGGTATAAAAGAATACATCAGAGCTATTATTTATTCCGGCCCTCGAAAAAAATATTTTTTTTTTTTGCAGCAAAAAGGAGATATAAAAATTTGCAAAGCGATGGGTTTGATATATTCATGTTCACCACAGTTTTAACCAATAACTGCGTCCTGTAATCCCTTATCCATCTAAACAACCCATCCATCCAGTTCTCCACGAATCAACAATGCAAAAGATGCCTTTAAATGCATGAATATTCTAAAGATGATATGTTGATGTAATTGCTACTGCTGCTTCTGCTCTTAGAGCTACTGCTGCCACTGTCACATGTGCGATGGCGTATCCTAGATCATCCTTGTGACATATTTTACACACAGCCACACATACATCCGAACATAAATTTCAAATAAAATAAAACATTGAAGCGTGAGAAAATGTTATCCTTTGCCACACCTAAACAAACACATTTCAGTTTTAGTTTGAAAACAATTTTTTAATAGTTTAGTTTAGATTTCATGAACTCCTTTACCCGCTCGCTCACTCACACAATCACTAACTTGCTTACATGATTTAATGTAAGCAAAGGACGAAACGAGGAGGAAGAGGAGTGACGTATGCAATGACATACAGACTGACACAAATTTTGGAATTATGTTTATGGGTGTAAAAATAATTCTTTCCTTACACCCGGGCTCATCATCATCATCATCGCCAACCTCGTCGTCATCGTGTAACGCTTCTGAGTTTGGAACATGTCCAGGATTTGTTTTATTTTATTGTGTTTATGTTTTTTCTTTTCCTTTTCTCGGTGTGTTAACAACAAAAAGGAGGAGTAACTGCTAAAATGAAATGTAAATTTGATCCTGCCACAATCATAATCACAACTACACACACACACGCATTACATGAGTACAATTTGGATATGGAGATATTTGTTTATTTTTTTTATTTTTTATACCCTCCACCATACATAGTATGGAGGGTATATTATGTTCGTCATTCCGTTTGTAACTCATCGAAGTAATCATTTTAGACCCAACAGAGTAAAATTCTAAGACGATTTAGCCCTGTCCGTCCGTATGTCCGTCTGTTGTAACCACGCTACAGTCTAAACGAATGAAGACATAGATCTCTCTTTTGTCTGCAGGCAGGGTACTTTATACCTCGGCAGAGAATCATCTATATAGGTCCACGATATCGTTTAGCCCCCATATAACTGTACCCCCGGTATTCGGTATTTTGACGATGTTAGCCACAGTTTTCAACGGAATTGTTTGAAAATCCACGCAAGAAGTTCCTTGTGGGTACTTTATGCCTCGGCAGAGAATTATCTATATAGGTCCACGATATCGTATAGCCCCCATATAACGGTACCCTCGACATTCGGTATTTTAATGATTTTAGCCACATCTTTCAACGGAAATTGTACACAAGGGGCTTTTTGTGAGCACTTTACTCCCCGACAGAGAATTCTTTATATAGGTTAATGATATCGTATAGCACCCATGTAACGGTACCCCCGATATTCGGTATTTTGATGATTTTGGCCACATTTTCAAAACGTATTGTCTGAAAATGCACACAAGGAGTTCTTTGTGAGCACTTTACCCCCTGAAAGGGAATTGTCTATATAGGTCCGTAATATCGAATATACCCCCGATATTCAGTAGTTTGATGATTTTAGCCACTTTTTCCAATAGAATTATCTGAAAACACCCAGACATAGATTTGTCTTAATAGGTCCACAATATCATTTAAAATAAAATTTAATGGATTTTATTTTTTTGAAAATTTTCTAATTCTTTCCAAATGGTGGAGGGTATTCAAAGTTCGGCCCGGCCGAACTTACTGCTTTTTTAATAGTTATTAATTAAATATTCCACAAGAATGATCTTTGGTACCAGATAACTTTTGGAGTTCAAAATTACACATGTCAAATTGTACCGAAGTCAATCAGATTAGGATATAGCTCCCATATATATCTTCATCCGATATCAGCCTTATTGTGTACCAAATGGCTAATATGAGTTTAAATTGGGAATGACTTGGTAATTCCGACCGAATTCATTCTAGAAACAAGTACTTCAAATTTGATGAAAATCGGTAGAGATATAGCTATGGCTCCCATATAAATGTCTTTTCCGATTTGGTGTTAAAGTCCCTCACAACCGAAATATGCCCTCCACTATAATAATCTTTGTTACCAAATATCAGATACAGCTCAGAAATATGTGTTTAAAATTTTGTCAATATCGTTTCAGATTTGGATATAGCTCCCATATATATTTTTATCCGATTTTAGGTTTTTTTTTTTTTTTTTTTGAGCACCAAATGGCCAATATCAGAGCAGATGGACTGCATTTTGGCACTTCCGGCGGAATACAGACTAAAAGCAGGTGCTTCAAATTTTAGAGAAAATCGGTTCAGATATAAGTATAGCTCCCATATACAGGGTGAGAAAAAAAAAACAGCAACAAAGTCAAACGGCATAATTTTTACATTTCTTTTTTTTTAATTTTTTGAATGAAGGCAAAAAATTTCGGAAATAGCATCAAATTTTAAAATAAGTTTAGATTTGTCCGAATTGGTCACCTTTGGCACGAATTATGGCCTTCAAACGGCCAATGAAACCGACACACGTTGTCCAAATGTTGCTCTGCGGTATTTTGGCCCATTCACGTCGAAGCGCTGTTATGGAGGCCCACGCCATCACCATGGCCGGTGCTTGAGTTCTGGTGGCCAACCGAAGGTGCACATTTTCAGCTGACCTCTTTGGCAAGTAAACAAGATATTTTTGCTTGTTTAGAAACTGCTGGACAACGAATGTTTTCTCATCGAAAAAAACAACAAAATACGACAGTTGACGACTTTCGGCCATGCGGCCAATACACACATCACAATATCACGCTTGAATTCCATCACGAATAACTTTTTTTGTGTAAATTTCTCACCAAAAAGCTTTTTTACGCTTGTAAACAATATAATGAGCTGTCACTGAATAATTTTAACAGCTGTCGGACGAGTGGCTTGGAACTGACAGCAGTCTGAAGTTGGTTGCAGGTTTTTCATCTCTCCCTGTATATGTGTTTTTTGGAAAATGTTAAATTGTGCGTGAGGCTCCAGATATAGTGGATTGTTTAAATTTGAAGAAAATCATATGTTCGTTTCTAATAATTGTTAATCAAAGGTTGAACCTTTTGTGAGGAGGTACCAAAAGGAGTGACCGATATATTCCAGATTCACATCAGGTCTCTAGTTGAGAAATATGTTGGAATACTCCAAGAATCTCTGATTTTTTTCACAAGATATGAGAAATATAATTATTGAAAATTGTAACCCTTTGTGGGGGAGGTACAGAAGGAGTGGAGTGGACCGATATCTACCACTTTCACAAGAGATCTTATGTAAGTAAAAAATATTGAAATAAGTGAAATTCAGAAAAAATCGGATGCTTATTTCGCAATTATTTTTTGGGTTACACAAAATTTGGACCGGTTTATGACAGAGGTACCAGAATAGTCATTTCGATATATATCATCTTCACACCAGATCTTATGTTAATAAAAAACATTGGGATGTCTGAAAATAGAAGATAATCGGATGCATATTTTACATTTTATATGAATTATAATTATTTGTTGAGGGGAAGGCACCCGAAGGATATATTCCATCTTCATACCAGATGTTAAGTTGATAGAGGCTCGGGGATGTTCTATTTAAAAGGAATCTGGTGCTCATTTAATCGAACCATATTTCTTCACATTGGTCACGAAAATTAGCGGAACTGTCGATTTTGGAGTGAAGAACAGCAAGTAGCATTACTAAAGCTACCAATGCTTCCAAACAAAGAAACAGCGGTTTTTTCGTTTGGGGCATCATTTAACCGTGTTTCTTCAAAAATTGTGCGAATCGTAACGTAATTGAGAATAAAGAGTGCTGGTGAGCCGTGACATGTGGTTTCAATAAGACAGTGCTACATGCTATACATCATGCCTAAAATTTTATTTCTCGTTCAGCACCGATCAATTGTATATAGCCCGTACAATCAATTCCATTTTTATACCCTCCACCATACTATGGAGAGTATATTAACTTTGTCATTCCGTTTGGAACTCCTCGAAATACTCATGTCAGACCCAACAAAGTATTATATTCTTGATCAGCGTAAAAATCTTAGTCGATTTAGCGATGTTCGTCTGTCTGTCTGTATGTTGTAGTCACGCTATCTTTCGAACGAATTGAGATAGAATTTTGCAAAAATTTTGCACACATGTTTATTTTTCCAGTATGTTAGCAAATGGGCCATGTAGGTCAACGTTTTCATATAGCCTCCATATAACGGTACCTCCCGATATTCGGTATTTTGATGATTTTAGCGTCATTATTCATCGGAATTGTTTCAAATTTAGTATTTGAAGTTCGAAATGAATACTACAGCCTATAGCCCCATATAACAGTACCTCCCTATATTTGGTATTTTGACGAGTTTAGGTACAATACCTACCGAAATGGTTTGAGATGTCGTATTTGAAGTTCGTAATGGATGCTACAGCCTGTGACAGAAAATTGTCTATGCTGGTCCAGGTCAGGTTTGCACAGCTCCGATATAACGGTACCTCCCTATATACGATATTTTGATGATTTTAGCTATATTATTCACCGTTTATTTCAAGTTTCGAATTTGAATATGGTAATGGCTTATGACAAACAATACCTTTGTATGTTGGGGTCCACGTCGTATAGACCCCAGTACAACAGCTATATTCGGTATTTTTAAAATTTTAACAGAATTTTTTCTAAGGATTTTATTTTTTGAAAATTTCCAAATTTAAATTCCCGATCATCAACTGAACAACTCTACTTCGAATTTCCCAGCACCTCGGAAGTACATTCGCCATCCTATATTCCATATTTATCTAATCGTATTTCAACACGAGCATATTGTAATTCAGTATTCAAATCAATTAAACTTCGGATTTACACCGCCAGGAAAGGTAGAAGTCTCTCTCCTTTTTTTATACGGTTCTGTGGGTTCTTATGAAGACTCTGGGCACAGCAGCAAAGCTTACTTAAGTCGACGAGAAATTCAAGCTAAAAAAATCGTGATTTTTTAATATTCTTTCGAGATCTTTTTGTAAAAATTACCATTTTCAATCTTGAATATACAAAAAATTATAGAAGTGTTTGAAAATTATTTTTAGGATTAACGGGCAAAAAATTGCGAATGAAAATACGTTTGGTTTTCGAGAGCATTTTTAAGGACTTCATGCTTTATTTATTTATTGTTTTATTTTATATTTTTATATTATTCATTTACTCTTTTTGTAAAATATATTCTTATGATTTTTTAAAGAATCTTGTGCATGATATTATTAAAAAATGTTCCTTACACAATAAGTCGTTGTACAAAAATATAGATATATAATTCCCGCCAAGAACTCTTGTATTTTCCCAGGATAATCACTCTCGAAAACCGCGGATATTATAAAAGTACCTTTGAAGGTTTAATTTCCACAAATTGTAGATTTTTTAAGGAAATTTGTTAGGAATTCTTACTTATTCAACAATTTCCCGGCATAAAATTTTGACCTGGCTGTTTCATACATGTATATTAATATATTTCACAAACTCGGGCCCAGATTTTAAAATCACATTTTATATATTTACATAAATAAATTTATTATTGACTACAAAGAATTTTTTATTTTATCCTCTCAGGTTATTCTGCTTTTGACGACACTATAAAAAAGAAAAGGTTAAAAACAAAATGTGAAAAAAATGAAATGAAGTATTATCGCCTTGATTCAACTAACCAATTGTCCACAATACAGGATTAAAGCAAAGACTAAAAGGAATGACAGGGCGTTCATTGTGACTAGAGTTACTGGAAAAATTACCAATTTTTCATGGTATTTATTGCAAGGTACTTTCGTAGAAATTAACCCTATGGATTTAATTTTAGGGATTACTATGACTATGAATAATTTCTATAAATAAATGCCAAATATTATTTCATGTTTTTTAACAAAAAATGTAAATAAATAAAAAATACAAAAAAATATATATTCAATATATTTCTTATTCAATTCTGGTTTTTAATGCCAATGAGGCACATGTTAGAAATTCTTATATTTATTAGCATTTTAAAAATATCTACCCTTTTTTATACACTACAAAAGGGTATTGTCAGGCGGTCGAAAATAATTATTATTTTTTAAATAAAAAAAAAACATTAATAATTATATTTTATTTATTTATTATTTGTTTTTCTATTGTTTTTTGTGTATTCATCAATTTGGGAATAATATATCTCCCATTCTTTAATTTTTTGTCTGGACTTCACGAGAAATATGCGAAATCACGTTTTCTTTACATCAAAATACCCATTAAAGTTTTGAGACCCAGGTATGCATTAATGAGTTTTGGAAAAGTTAAACGTTCAAAAAAGTATTTAAACTTTTCAATGGGAGTCTTGAATTCAAGTCATTTTGTTATTACGGTTATCGTAAAATCTACCCAAAACATATTTCAAAATGAAGTTCCTACCATTAGCCATGGGATTTGCTCTGATGTACGGCAGGAGCGAGGCCTGTGTAAAATATGATAAATAAAAAATGTTTCAGTAAATAAATTGTTCTGTTGCTCTCACTCAATATATGGATTTCGTTTGATTTTGCATCGGGGGATGATGAAGTTCTATAATTAAATGGTTACTTACAGAAAGGAAATTCTATAATTAAATGGTTACTTAGAAATCAGAATATAAATAATTAAAAAAAAAGCAGCAAAGTTCGACACTCCACCATTTGGAAGGAACTTGTAAAATTTTAACAAAATCCCAAAATGACCGTTTAAATGAGGAGCTTTAAGCGGGGAATATACTAAGACGCAGACCTACACAAGTAATTGTTTGTCATAGGCTGTAGTACCCATTAATATCGAATAATGTAGCTAAAATCATCAAAATACCGAATAAAGAGGGTACCGACCGACATGGCCCATTTACGAACTTATCCTGCCTACTGGGAAGTACGCATGTATCCAAAATTTTAGCCCTCTATCTCAAATAGCGTGTTTACACCAGACAGACGGACATCGCTAAATTGTCTTAGAATGACAAAACTAATATACCCTCCATAGATGATGATGGAGGGTATAAAAATATAAAATGTTTCACGAGGATTGTTGGCTTTTACTCAAAACAACAATCTTCTCATCTTACAATTTTGTAATCTCCATAAGTAATAAGGAGAGTATATTAATCATTCCGGTTGTCTGCAGGCAGGTTAGGTTCGAATGTGGGCTGTGAAGGCCTACGATATCGTATAGCCCCCATATAACGGTACCCCCAATATTCGGTATTTTGATGATTTTAGCGACATTTTTTACAAGAATTTTTTTGAATTTCGTATTTAAAAGTTCGTAATAGGTACTACAGCATACGACAGAAAAATATGTTAGATATCGGACCACTCCTTCTGGTACCTCCCCCACAACAGGTCAAAGTTTCGAATAAACGAAACGATTATTAAATCCGAAATAAGCATCCCGTTCACTTCATATTTCACACATCCCATTATTTCCACTTACACAATATCTGCTGAGAGGATGGAATGTATCGATCCACTCCCTCTGATACCTCCCCCACAAGGGGTCAAAATTTTGAATATCCATGAAACTCCTAAAATGCGAAATTAACATTCGGATTTAAAGTAAGCTGAAGATTTTGAATAATCTTTCCAAACAAAATAGTTGTAATTGGGTTTTTCAGATTCTGAAAGGATATATTAATCTCCTGCTATTTTTAAATCCTCCACCATAGTATGGAAAGTAAATTAAGTATGTAATTCCGTTTGTAGCGAAATATACATTTTAGACCCCACAAAGTACATATATTTTTGGTCAGCATGAAATTCTATGTCGATTTAGCGATTCCCGTCCGTCTGTGGAAATCACTCTAGCTTCCGAACGAAATGAAGTAAGTTGATAAAAATTTACCCAAATGTGTATTATATCTGCAGGACTTTTGGTATTGAATGGGCCAGTAGGTCCACGTTTTCCTATAGTCCCCATATAATGGTATCTCCCTATTTTCGGTATTTTGGTGATTACAGCGACATTAATCACCGGATATGTTTGAAATTTGGTATTTGAAGTTTGTAATGGGTATAGCCCCCATATAAAGATACCTCCCGATATTCGGTACATTGATGATTTTAGCGACATTATTCACCGGAATTGTTTCAAATTTGGCATTGAAAGTTCGTAATGGTTACTTCAGCTGATGACAGAAAATTGTCTGTGCCATACCATACCATATAACGGTTCCTCCCTATATTCGGAATTTTGATGATTTTAGCGACATTATTCACCGGAATTGTTTCAAATTTGGTATTTGAAATTCGTAATGAATACTACAGCCTAAGACAGAAAATTGTCTGTGCAGGTCCACATCCACATATCCCCCATATAATAGTACTTCTCTATATTTGGAATTTTGGTGATTTAAGCGCCAGAATTGCTTCAAATTTGTTATTTGAAGTCCATAATGAATGCTACAACCTATGATAGAAATTTGTCTGTGCAGGTCCACATTTTCATATAGCCCCCATATAACGGTACCTCCCGATATTCGGTATTTTAATGATTTTAGCGACATTTTTCACCGGAATTGTTTCAAATTTGGCATTTGAAGTTCGTAATGGATACTTCAGCCTATGACAGAAAAGTGTCTGTGTAGATCCACATTTTGGTATACCCCCCTAAATAATAGTACCTCCCTATATTGATGAATTTAACTACATTATTCAACGATTTTTTTTTTTTCAGTTTTCGCATTTGAATATTTCAACGGCTTATGACAAAAGTTGCCTATGCAGGTCCACGTTGTCGTTTAGACCCTAATATAGCGGCTATATTTCGTATTTTTTATTTTAACAGAATTTTTAACGGATTTTTTTTTTTGGAAAATTGCAAAATTTCTTTGCAAATGGTGGAGTGTATACAAAGTTCGACCCGGCCGAACTTACAACTTTTTTACTTGTTTTTTCTAGTTTCGCATTTGAATATTGTAATGGCTTATGACAAAAGTTGCCTATGCAGGTCCACGTCGTCGTATAGACCCTAATATAACGGCTATATTCAGTATTTTTAAGAATTTTACAGATTTTTCAACGGATTTTATTTTATGGAGGGTATTCAATTTTTTTGTTTATTTTTATTTTTTTTTTTTTTTTTTTTTTTTTTTTTTCAAAATTTTTCGCTGTTATTTGCTAAATTGACGCATTGATTTAAAATTCGGCCTTCGAAAAAAGCGAAGAAGTTAATTTGTATATTTTGAAATCCTTATAAGATCATATTATCAGAAACGGTGTTTCAATATAAAATCAGGTTCTGGAATGGCCCAAGCTTATATATTATCGCTCATTTATTGATATGTTAAAAGTCTTTTTCGTAACTGAATAGTCTAAAATTTAGGGTTTGTAATTCGTTTCCGCATAACAATCTCACTAGCTAAAATATTTACTATTTACATAAAATCTAAAATAAATAAATTTATCGATATTTTAAAATTACAAATATTGTATTTATTTGGGTTATAATATTTATTGAAATTTCAAAAAAACAAACATGATTCACTATAACATCAACTTCATTTCTATCATTGCTCAAATATTTGGAGTTTTTTTCTATCCCCAAGTGCGATTCCAGTTAAACTATTGAAATATTTTATAATAATATTAATAATTTAATTTCAATTAAGGATATCATTTTACTTACAGGAGGCAATGGCTCACAGAATGCACTGGGCAGTGCGATTAAACAAACGCCCAAAACAATTCCAATTAATTTCATTTTGAGAGTGTGCTCTTCCAACTTGCGGTTATTCCACAGAAATAGTGGTTACTACTTACGGTGTTACAAAGGCGAAATTAAAATGTAAAAACTTACCATTGTTTTCCACCGAGATTTATTTCAAATTCATGTGAATGAAAATGAATTTTTATTGACGATTTTTCGAGAACAATAGCCTATTGTTACTAATGATTAAGTCTTAAAACCTTGGGCAATAAAAACTGAAATACGACACTTGGCTTTGGGATGACTCAAAGATGGAAGATTGAAAATCACAGGGTGCGATGAAAAAAACTGCAACCAATTTCAGACTGCTGTCAATTCTAAGCCACTCACCGGACAGCTGTTAAAATTATTCCAGTGACAGCTCATTATATTGTTTACAAGCGTACAAAAGCATTTTGGTGAGAATTTTCAGGAAAAACATAATTCGTGAGGGAATTCGGACATGATAGTGCGATTTCTTTATATTTTGCTGGAAAACCACAAATGGCTATCGTTAGAGCACTCCAGCACTTAAATGTGAATAAATATTTTGTGTCTCGTACCATCGTTACGGTGATACTGGTAGCGTAACCCGACGTCAAGGAAGTGGATGGAAGAAAACAGCAAAATCAGCAGAAATGGTTCGAATAGTAAAGAAGCAACTTGATCGAAAAATGGCTCGTGAGCTGAACATATCTCAATATTCCATTCGGCAAATATTGAAAAATGAGCTCGGGGTAAAGCCATTGAAATTCCACAAAGTGCAAGAACTTACGCCACAACAAAAAGAAAATAGACTCAAAAGGGCCAAAGAGTTGCTTCGCTTGGCCGAAAGTGGTGAACCGCCGAATTTGGTTTTCTCCGATGAGAAAACATTCTTTGTTCAGCAGTTTGTAAACCAACAAAATGATCGTGGCAAGTAAACCAAAGGGGTCAGCTGTAAATGGCACCTTCGGTTGGCCACCATAACTCAAGCGCCGGCCATGGTGATGGTGTGGGCCGCCATAACAGCCGATGGTCGCTCTCCGCTGGTATTAATGGACCGTGGCATCAGAATAAATGCCGAATATTATCGCGAAAATATTCTGGAGGGTGAGACCTTGGACACTCCAACAGGACTTAGCACCATCGCACTAAGCACGCGCCACCCAAGAATGGTAATAAAATGAGGTTCCTCGCTTCATTTCCAGCGCACAATGGCCACAAAAATCTCCGGATACCAATCCGTTGGACTTTTGTGTCTGGAGTATTTTGGAAAGCAAGGTTGGCACTGAAAAATACCAAATTGAAGATCATCTCGAGCAGGCGCTTCGCCGAGAATATGCCAAAATACCGCAGAGCATCATTCGGACAGCGTGTGATGGTTCCATTGGCCGTTTGAAGGCCATAATTCATGCCAAAGGTGACCAATTCGAACAAATCTGTACTTATTCTAAAATTTGATGCTATTTCCGACATTTTTTGCTTTCATTCAATAAAATTTAAAAAAGAAAATGTAAAACTTATGTCGTTTTACTTTGTAGCAGTTTTTTATCTCACCCTGTATACTCATGATCAGCATAAAATTCTAAAGTAATCTACAGATGTCCGTCTGTCTGTTGAAATCACGATATAGCCCATATTTTTTGGCGTAGAGCTTCAAAATTTGGCCCAACAATTGGAATAGTGTCTACGATGGCTGGTATTGAAAATGAGATAAATCATGGTATAGCCGCCATATAAGGGTATCTCCGAATATTCGGTATTTTGATGATTTTTGCCACATTTTTCCATGGATTTGTCTGAAAATTTTGTAGGTCATAATGAGTTCTAGCTCCGGTGGCAGAACATTGTATGCAAAGGTCCACGTTTCCCATAGCTCCCTTATAATGGTACCTCCCGATATTCCGTAGTTTGAAGAATTTTCCACATTTTTTCCAATTGGTATTTGTAGATCATAATGGGTTCTAGCTCCGGTAGCAGAATATTGAATATCTGATCCATATTTTCCTATAGCGCACATATGAAGGTACCCACCAATATTCGGTATTTTGATAATCCTAATCACATTTTCCCGCGAATATTTATACCCTACACCACAAGGTGGTGTCTTTGTGCATTTGTTTGTAACAGGCAAAAGGAAACGAGATAGAACCATAATTCCTTTTGATGATCTGCATAGAATCACATTCTGAGCCGATTTATGCATGTCTGTCCGTCCGTCCGTCTGTCCATGTATTTTTGTAAACAAAGTACAGGTCGCATTTATTACCGGATCCAGATGAAATTTTGCACAAATCATTTGTTTGGCCCAAGGACGAACCCAATTGAAATTGGAGGTAATCGGTAAAAATTTAGATATAGCTCCCATATATATCTTCGTCCGATTTCCTGTTTATTGTGCACCAAACGTGTAATATCAGCCCGAATAGTATGGAATTTTGTACATACAACCAAATTAGGCCTAAAAATAAGTATGCCAAATTTGATCGAAATCGGTTCAGATATAGCTATAGCTCCCATATATATTGTTCATCCGATTTTTTATTTTTGTCCTCCGCAGTCTTAATATGCACTCCGTAACAAGGATATTGAGGGAAATATATCAAATACAGCTCAGAAATACATTTGCTAAATTTTATCGAGATCGGTTCAGATTTGGATATAGCTCTCATATATAACTTCGTCCGATTTACTTTTTATTGTACACCAAACGTCTAATATTTGTCCAAATGGGATGGAATTTGGCACATGCGACAGAATTGAGTCTAGAAGCTAGTATGTCAAATTTGATGAAGATTGGTTCAGATATAGCTATAGCTCCCATATATACTGTTCATCCGATTTGTTGTATATATATATGCACACCGTAACAACGATTTTCAGGGAAATATATGAAATACAGCTCAGAAATATTTTGCCAAGTTTTATCAAAATCGGTTCAGATTTGGATATAGCTCCCACATATATCAAATGGGCAATACAAGTCCGAATGTAAACGATACAAATGCTTCTTACTGGTTTAATTTGGCATTTAAGACCTCGCAATGGAAAAAATTATCTGGTTCATCCATTATGCGCTACCTTCATTTCAAATTCTCTCTCTACTTCTTCCTCAAATACAAAAGGTACCATATACAGTACCTTTTAATACTTTTCGTATCGAATTTTCAAAAATCCAGCCTTGTCTGACGCCTTCGGACCGAGAGTGACCCTCATTGAACCTGACCTGATTTGAATACCTATTAGCATGACAGAGGGATCAAAAGTAGGGGATTTGATTGTAAAAATTTTAGTTTTTTTGCTAGAGATATTATGTAGATAGATATCGTATCGTAATTTTTAAGGGAATACTGGTTTTTTAAAATATTGGTTTTATGTCTATAACAAAAAATGTATAGCGCTATAAATCGGTGTTCACATTGTTTCCTGTTAACATTGAAATCCTTTCTTTGGAGCACTTTCTTAAAGAGTTGGTTCAATTCCTATTTTTATTAGCTCTCCCAATTGTCTATGTTCCAGGTACGGATCTTTGAATTTTCATATACTCCAATTTTTATTCAGAATGTAGTCTGAAAATACCACCCATTTTGGGAACGATAAAAAATAACTTTTCAGATTATCTATTTTATTAAATTGCTTCGATTGATTTCATGGTTTATTTTTTGTCGGAATCCATTCAAAGTGACCCTTTTGGCAGCCTTAACAGCCCTGTTGTCTTCTTTGTTTCATTCTATTTGCAGCGGCAACGCCGTCACTGGCCCACTGTCAAAAACAAAAGCAAGATGGGAAATATTATTAATTTGGTCTGCGGTGCGAATTGAATAAAAATTCGAATAATACTTACACCTTGAGAACAGGCCGAAATGTAGGGAAGCGAAACCAACATGACACCCAAGATAACAGCGATCAGTTTCATTTTTGAAGTTTTAATTTTTTGTTAAACGTTTTCTCAAGTGATGAACTATTGAGAATGATTTCAAAATTGAAAGTATTGCACATTTTATACTCGACTCTAAGAGTCATTAACATTTCTGATATTGGCAGGAACAATGAGCAGTAATATTGTGGTCATTGCATACAATTAAAAGGGTATTTAAAATAAATGTTACAAAAAACTTAGACTTTAGTCACGTTCCGATTTGCGAAATTATTTATTGCAATAGATTGCTACATTTCCATTTGAAAACATCTCAAAAATGCACACCTACAAAAAATATATATAAAAATCACTGCAACGCATTTATTTAAAATTCAAATCAGTACTTGTCAAAATGATTTTTTTAAATTCCATAAAAATTTTTGCAATGGCTCTTTTGTATGGCTGCATTTTGACCGTCGATGTAAGTCATATTTGATATCATTACTCGTTTCAATTACAAAACTATTAATTAAAAACCCCTCCCTTTAATATTCTATTCGATTTTTGGAATTTACAATCTGGTGGCCAGCAAATTGGTGGTAAAATTCCTAAAAGATTTAGATTTGGTTAACATCCCATGGGAACACAAAAAAAAAAAAAAAAACACAATTTGTAAAAAAAATATTTCAGTCAAAAAAGAAATAAAATCTATTTCGGATCGAAACAACTTCTTGTATTATTCTACTATTAAAATATGCCGATAGATATATATTATGATTTAACATTGAATACGAATATATTACCCACATACGATATAAATAACAAGTAAAAAAGCTGATGAATAATGTCGCTAAAATCATCCAAATACCGAATATCGGGAGGTATTGATATATGGAGGCTATACAAAGACATGTCATAGCATTTAGTATCCATTACGAACTTCAAGTACCAAATTTGAAACAATTCCAGTGAATAATGTCGTTAAAATCTTCAAAGTACCAAATATCGACAGGTACCGTTACATGGGGGTATACAAAGAGGTGGATCTGCACTGACAATTTTCTGTCCTAAGCTGTAGTATCCATTACGAAGTTCAAATACGACATCTCATACAATTTCGGTGAGTATTGTACCTAAACCCGTCAAAATACCGAATATAGGGAGGTACTGATACATGGGGCCTATACGAAGACGTGGACCTGCGCAGACAATTTTCTGCCAGAGGCTGTAGTATCCATTATGAACTTCAAATACCAAATTTGAAACAATTCCGGTAAATAAATTCGCTAAAATCATCAAAATACCGAATATAGGGAGGTATTGATATATGGAGGCTTTACGAAGAGGTGGACCTGCACAGACAATTTTCTGTCTTAGGCTGTAGTATCCATTATGAACTTCTAATACCAAATTTGTCACAATTCCGGTAAATAAATTCGCTAAAATCATCAAAATACCGAATATCCGGAGGTACCGTTATATGGGGGTTCTACGAAGACGTAGACCTGCATAGACAATTTTCTGTCTTAGGCTGTAGTATCCATTATGAACTTCTAATACCAAATTTGTCACAATTCCGGTAAATAAATTCGCTAAAATCATCAAAATACCGAATATCCGGAGGTACCGTTATATGGGGGTTCTACGAAGACGTAGACCTGCATAGACAGTTTTCTGTCTTAGGCTGTAGTATACATTACGAAATTCAAATGCGAAATTTCAAACAATTCCGGTGAATAAATTCGCTAAAAACATCAAAATACCGAAAATAGGGAGGCTATACGAAGACGTAGACCTGCACAGACAATTTTCTGTCTTAGGCTGTAGTATCCATTGCGAACTTCAAATACCAAATTTGAAACAATTCCGGTAAATAAATTCGCTAAAATCATCAAAATACCGAATATCCGGAGGTACCGTTATATGGGGGTTGTACGAAGACGTAGAACTGCATAGACAATTTTCTGTCCTAGGCTGTAGTATCCATTACGAAGTTCAAATACCAATTTTTAAACAATTCCGGTGAAAAATGTCGCTAAAATCGTTAAAATATCGAATATCGGGAGGTACTGTTATATTGGCCAATTTTCAATACCAAAAATCCTACAGACATAATATACATTTGAGAAAAATTTTATCAACCTACTTCATTTCGTTCGGAAGCTAGAGTGATTTCCACAGACGGACGGACATCGCTTAATCGACATAGAATTGTGCGCTGATCAAGAGTATATATACTTTGTGGGGTCTAAAATGTATATTTCTAGGTGTTACAAACGGAATTACAAACTAAATATACCCTTCATACCATGGTGGAGGGTGTAAAAATGTACTCACTCAAATTCACATACGAATCTTTTATGGATTTTAAGGTCACGATGTCTTTGGTCAAAAAATATTCGTAAAAAAATCCCGAATCTTGGAATAGAAGCCTTGAAAATATTTTCAAAAATTCAATCAGGAATCCTTTAAAGACAATGTTGTCTAGATGTTCTTGCAAAAATATTACTAAACAAGTAAGCAAAGGCTATAGTTGTGCCGGGCCGACCATGTGATACTCTACAACATTACAATATGTTAAAAGCCCCCTTATGTCCAAATCCATTCTGGAAGATTTCGCTTTTGAAATGATGTCACGGAGTACTGCCCAGATATTATCCTTAGCATTTTGACCAGGGACATTTGGCCAATATTTACGCACTCCGTCGTGCTGTTCGAATTCTTCTCTCTCCTTAACTCTCTTCTCAGGCCTGTCATTTTAATGGAAAATTCGACTTTTATTTACCACAAATGCTATGGTCTATTTCACCCACTAAGTATTACCATCAAAATTGGTAAGCTTCTGCCCAGTCCTAAGTTCTAGCCCCATGTTAACTTTCATGTCGATTGGTCTATAATTGCGACCTGTGCAGCAGAAATTTTTCAGTTTTTGGTCCATTTTATATTTGTTTTGGTTATCCAAATTTTGGTTTCAGAGTGAACTAATATATGAAAGGCATGTCCAATTCTGAATCAATTTTAACTGAATCTGAAAGAGACAATTTAATCTCTAATACCAAATAACATTGCTATAGAGTGCATGATATCACTCCGAGAAGGAATATATTAAACAATATATATCGGAAACGAGTTCCGCCAAGTGGAAACGTACGTCCCAAAATTCACTCCATTTGGCCTGATATTAGCCGTTATTTGCACAATAAACCTAAAATCGGATTAAGGATATATAATGGAACTATATCCAAATCTTAGCCGTTCTCGATAAATTTGGTATTTTCGAGCTTTATAAGACATCTGGTACAAAATATCATTGTTGTCGATTGCATATTACGAATGGGAGAGACTTAAGCATCAAATCGGTTCAACCATTTATATGGGAGCTATAGCTATATCTGAACCGATTTCCTCCAGATTTAAGTACTGGTTTCTAGGATGAATTCAGTCGTAATTGGAAAAATTCAGTCTATTTTGGCTGTCATTAGCCATTTTAGACTGCACAATAAACCTGATATCGGATAAAGATATATATGGGAGCTACATCCTTATCTGAATTGATCTTGATGAAATTTGGCAGAGGTATTTTCGAGCAGTTTCTGATGTCTGGTACCAAATATCATTCTTGTGGAGTACATATTACGCATGTGGGGGACTTAAAACCCCAAATCGCATGAATCATATATAACCAAATTTGATGTACTTTCTTCTAGACTGAATTCGGTCGGATATACCAAAATTCAGGATTTTTTGACAGATATTGGCCATTTGGTGTACAATTAACCCGAAATCGGTTGAAGATATATATATGGGGCCTATATCCAAATCCGAACCGATCTAGATAAAATTTGTCAGAGGTATTTCTAGGCTGTTTTTGATATCTGGTACCAAAGATCATTGTTGTCAAATGCATATTACGAATGTGAGGGACTTAAACACCAAATCGGATGAAATATATATATATATATATATATATATATATATATATATATATATATATATATATATATATATATATATATATATATATATATATATATATATGGGAGGTATAGCTATATCTGAACCGAATTTCACACAATTTAACATTCTTGCTTCTATTCTGAATTCGGGTTGATGTGCCACAATTCAGGTCATTTGGCTTTATATTGGCCATTTGATGAACAATTTACCCGAAATCGGTTGAATATATATGGTAGCTATATCAATATCTAATCATGGGGTTCGTCCTTGGGTCAAATAAGTATTTTTATTTTTTCTTTTTTTTTTTTGAAAATTTAATCTCAATTGACCTACATTTTGTTCACGGACAGACGTGGATAAATCGACTCAGAAAGTGATGCTTTGAAGATCCTCTAAAGTAACTAGGGGTCTATCTCGCATCCTTCTCCATGTTACAAACAAATGCACAAAGACATAATACCCTGACCACCTTGTGGTTTAGGGTATAAAAAGAAAACATTTCTTTCTGAACCGAAAAGAAAAAAAACATTTATTTGTTGTTAATTTATTATTTAAAACTTCAAATTATTTTTATCTTCAAATCTTCGAAATCGAGCCATAAAACCTTGAAATACCGCACAGACATTAGCGTTAATCATAATCGAATGTTGGTGGATACTTGAAAAAAAAAATAAATTGTTAAATTAATATTTTTATTGTGAACGTTTGAAAAAAAAAAAAAAAAACAATAATACATACCCCTGTTCCAAAGTCAAAAGCTTCACTTTGGCCATAAAATAGACCGAGCACAACAACTCCTAAAATAAGCGATAAACTTTTCATATTGACGTTAGGCGAATAGGTGTTTAGACTTTGGGATTTCCGAACTAATTTTATATTTTTGTTAACAAAACAAGTATTTAATTCACAAACGAGAATGTTGTTTAAACAAATGAATGTTCATATGCAAATAAACTATCGAACGTGAATGGGAATATGAAAATAAAATTTTGAATTTTTTTAGAGTATGGGAGAACAATAACTTGTATTGAATATACCCATAGAGTTTTGTATATAATGATGCTGATATATATTCCGAACTCCCTTTACACCAAGGGTATTATGTGTTGCTGCATTTGTTTGTAAAAGGAGAAGGAAGCGAGATAGGCCCATAGTTACTTTTGAGGATCTTCATAAAATTACTTTCTGAGTCGATTTATGCATGTCAATCCGTCCTTCTGTCCATATATTCTTGAGAACGAAATTCAGAATGAGCTATACCTAAATGGAATCAGATTTAGATATAGCTCTCATAAATCTTCAACCGCTTTCGGTTTAATTATTCACCAAATGTCCAATATAAGTCCCAATGACCTGAATTTTAGTACATCCCACCGAATTCAGTCCAGAAGTAAGTACATCAAATTTGGTGTAAATCGGTTCAGGTATAGCTATACCTCCCATATATGTTCTATCCAATTTGCGGTTTAAAGTCCCTCACATGCGAATTATGCATTCCACAACAATAATCTTTAATACCAGATTTCATATTTGGATATAGCTCCCATATATAAATCTTCAACCGATTTCGGGTTAATTGTACACCAAATAACCAATATCAGTCCAAATGACCTGAATTTTGTATATCCGACCGAAATCAGTTTAGAAGCAAGTACATCAAATTGGTGAAAATCGATTTAGATATAGCTATAGCTCTCATATATATGTTTCATCCGATTTGGTTGTTAAGTCCCTCACACGCGTAATGCGCATTCGACAACAGTGTAATTTGATACGTACCAGATATCTTATAGAGCTCGGAAATACCTCTGCCAAATTTTATCAAGATTGGATCAGATTTGGATGTAGCTCCAAATATATATTTAACTGATTTCGGACTAAACGTGCACCAAATGGCCAATATATAACAAAAATTCCTTAATTTGGAAAAAAATCGGTTGAGATATAGCTATTGCTCTCGTCCGTCATATTCGAGTTATGAATTCGACAACAATGATATTTGTTACCAGATATCTTATAGAGCTCAGAAATACTTTTGCCAAATGATATCGAGAACGATTAAGATTTGGAAATAGCTTACATATATATCCTCAATCCGATTTCAGGTTTATTGTGCAAATAATGGCTAATTGGTGTAGGGTATCATATAGTCGACCCGCCTGACTTTTTACTTTTCCTTACTGGTATAATTTTAGAGTCATCCGTTTAGTCATTGATCTCATAATATCACATGTTATGTTTTCTCTAAGCTAGGATCCCTCTTAGGTATTTGGCCTGATCAGCAACATGTCAACATAATATAATGCATTTCGAACATCTGCTCTATATTTTACCAAGAAAAAAATTAGATTTTAAAAATTTTTTGTTATACTGTGCGACAAAATTAATTTCTTCAATAATTACTTGGAAGATCCAGCATATTATGAAAGCAGAGCAAAAAAGAAGGGGACAAGATCCTCCAATATTGCAATACTGCAGATAAAAATACGGGGAATTTTTGAGTTAAAACGTTAACCAACACCCGAGCCAAGAAATTTTCATTTTTAACCCTTTTTTTAAGATATGGATAGAAACTTCATTTAAACGGTATTAACGGGATATTTTCCATCTTCACAGCAGATCTTGTGTTAGTAGAAACACTGTGAATATGCATGTATAAAATATAGCCATTCCCATATGATGTGCTTATTTCGGATTATATGATCGTTTTGGTTATTCTAAACTTTAATCTGTTATGGGGGAGGTACCAGAGGTAATGGTCCGATCTCTACCATTTTTATAACAGATCTTGTGTTGATGGAAAAATTGAGATATACCAAGTCTGAATCGGATAATAATTTCGTGTTTTATGAGCTTCAGGGATATTCAAAAATTTGACCCTATGTGAGGGAGGTACCAGAAGGAGTGGACTAAAATATTTCATCTTCACACCAGACCTTGGGTTAATAAAAATATTGTGATGTGTGTAACTTGAAGAGCTCAAACTCTTACATCACATTTTATAAGAGTCAAAATTATTCCAAAATTTTGTTCTTGCAAAATGGTCAGGCTTAATCCCTTTATTGCTGTTTTTATAAAAACAACGTTTGTTTATTATTGGAGAACGATGGTAATGTAAAGAGCCACCAATCCTCATCAGTTCCTTTGTTTTTTGTCTGGGATATTCTCCCCAGAAGTTATTTTAAAAACCAGTTAAGAAAGTCTTATGATACCCTACACCACTTTGCTAATTTAATGGGATAATTCAATAATACACGTTATGATTATAATTATAATTTAGTTCTTTGAACTAAATATGCCGAAGCATTTGTATCTTTTAAATTCGGACTTGTATTGCCCATTTGGTGCACAATTTATTTTAAATCGGATAAAAATATATATGGGAGCTATATCCAAATCGGAACCGATCTCGATAAAATTTGGCAAATGTATTTCTGAGCTGTATTTGATATATTTCCCTGAATATCGTTGTTACGGAGTGCATATTACGACTGTGGGTAACAAATATGACAAATCGGATGAAATGTATATATGAGAGCTATAGCTATATCTGAACCGATCTTCACCAAATTAGACATACTAGCTTATAGACTCAATTTGGTCGTAAGTGCCAAATTCCATCCCATTTGGACAAATATTGGACGTTTGGTGCACAATAAAAGGTAAATCGGACGAAGTTATATATGGGAGCTATATCCAAATCTGAACCGATCTCGATAAAATTTAGCAAATGTATTTCTGAGCTGTATTTGATATATTTCCCCAAATATTGTTGTTACAGAGTGCATATTACGGCTGCGGAGGACAAAAATAACAAATCGGATGAATAATATATATGGGAGCTATGGCTATATCTGAACCGATTTCGATCAAATTTGGCATACTTATTTTCAGGTCCAATCTGATTGTACGTGCAAAATTCTATTACTATTCTATACTATTCGGACTGATATTACACGTTTGGTGCACAATAAAAGGCAAATCGGGCGAAGATATATATGGGAGCTACATCTAAATTTTTACCGATTATCTCCAATTTCAATAGGGTTCGTTCTTGGGCCAAACAAATGATTTGTGCAAAATTTCTTCTAAATCGAGCAATAAATACGCTGTACTTTGTTTACAAAAATACATGGACAGACGGACGGACGGACATGCATAAATCGACTCAGAATGTAATTCTATGCAGATCATTAAAAGGAACTATGGATCTATCTCGTTTCCTTTTGCCTGGTACAAACAAATGCACAAAGACATAATACCTTGACCACCTTATGATGTAGGGTATAATAACTTCTATGACTTCTATAGACTTGATGGAATGGACCGATATTTTTCATTATTACACCTGACCAAGCCACGATTTTTAAATGTCGACCTTTTTTGAGGGGGAATTACAAAGAGGGGTGAAACGATATTGTCCATATTCGAACTCAATTATAGTTTGATAATAATATTACGATGTTTCAAATCGAATACTCCCTTCGAGAGTTATCGTACGCACCAATCAGCCAGACAGACGGGCGGATGGACGGGCGTACATTGCTAGATCGACTCCAAATGTCCTGAAACGGATTTGGTCCAAAGAGACCTAGGGTCTAAAACCGTTATTAACACATTTTGGCCGTATCAAATGATACATACCCTCTCTAGCCATATGGCTGAGGGTATAAAAATGTATAAATATCGACATCTCCACCATATTGACTGATTTTCGGCATTTATTTATATTTTTGTATCGATTTGGTCTCAGCTTTCAGTATAGCGACCAAGTCGATTTTCGGTGTTTTAAATGTTTCAGTCGTGTTTTCCTAATTAATTTAATCCATTTTGGCAAATATTCCAACAAACAATAGATTTGATGGTTGTATAACAGCACTGATATTTTGATACACCATCTAGTTTTGCCAAAACATGCAATTTCGAAGCATCTCATCACTTTTCACATTTATGTGTGTAGGTATGTGTGTTTATTCTCATCATCATAATCCTTCCAATTAAAATGTTATTTTCGAAAATGATACAAAACAAAGTTTTAAGGTAGCAACTCAACGACGATAATAATTATCCTTGATTCTTTCGACTTTATCCTTTGAATTGTCTCGTCTCTATCTCTGAGTGTGTGTGTATGTAAATTTTTAAAAATAACACACAACTGACACTTGAACATTTGCCTTTGTGTAATTGAAGCGGTCACTTCCTTTTTGTCTCGTTCGTATCCCTTTCGTTCATATCCCTCGTTCGCATTCAAAACCCTTTTCATTCACACACACACTAGCTCTCTGGCTACACTTGGAGGTTTCTCTTGTTTTTGTTTTTGTTTAGTAAATAAAAGCTGTTAACTACTTAGAGCAGGACAACAGAGAGAAATAAAAATAATAAAGGAGCAAAAAAACAAAACAAAACAAGATAAAAATAAAACAAAAGAAACAAAACTAAACAATAGATTTGTTGAGGACAGTAATGCAACACATAAACAAATGCTTGTGTGCATCAATGTGAGCTAGTGTGTGTGTAGGTGTGTAGGAGTGTGGGCGTGCGTGCCTGAAAGGACACATAAATAAATATCCCTTTTTGTCTTCCTGGAAAATTGTGGAAATTGCGTTGGAGGGCATGCATGTATGTGTGTGTGTGGTTTGTTGGTACAAAACCCATACACTCACACACATCCACACATCAACAAAACCGAAACCAAACAAAAACAAAACGCAATATAAATGTCCTTACAACCCATACATCCTTTCGGGGCATTACATTTGTGTTGGTTTCCGTATTATTTACTGTCATTTGGCCTCCTCTTCTGTTTAGATTGTTTACCGAAAAAACAAAACAAAACACGAAACCCTTTCAATGAAAAGTCATTGCTGATGTTAGCTGCACTGTGGTATGTTTTCAGGACGAAGCAGGACATTTGCATATTATCTCGGAAATTTAAATTGAAACTTTAGACTTATGAATATGGAGGGTAAATATTATTCTAATGGGAACTCTATTGAAACAATGTTTTGGAAACATGTCCACTTGAACCAAAAACAGGGTGAGATAAAAAAACAGCAACAAAGTCAAACGCCATAATTTTTATACCCTCCACCATACTATGGAGGGTATATTAACTTTGTCATTCCATTTGTACCTCCTCGAAATACTCATGTCAGACCCAACAAGGTATATATATTCTTGATCAGCGTAAAATTCTAGTCGATTTAGCGATGTCCGTCTGTCTGTGTGTCTGTCTGTCTGTTGTAATCACGCTATCGAACAAATTGAGACAGGAGGCTAAAATTATGTTCGTAAATGGGCCATGTAGGCCCACGTTTTCATACAGCACCCATATAACAGTACCTCCCGGTATTCGGTATTCAAAGGAATTGTTTCAAATTTGGTATTTGAAGTTCGAAATGGATACTACAGCCTATGACAGAAAATTGTCTGTGCACGGACCTCCAAATATTTGGTATTTTAATGATTTTAGCGTCATTATTGACCGGAGTAGTCATGTATTTAGAGTTCGTAATGGGAATTACAGTCTGTGACAGAAAATTGTCTATGCAGACCCAGGTCTTCGTATTGGCCCCATATATCAGTTCATCCCTCTCTTCGGTATTTTGACGAGTTTAGGTACAATACTCACCAAAATAGTTTGAGATGTCGTATTGCAAGTTCGTAATGCATACTACAGCCTGTGACAGAAAATTGTCTATGCAAGTCCAGGTCATCGTATAGCTCCGATATAATGGTACCTCCCTATATACGGTATTATGATATCCACCATTTATTTCAAGTTTCGAATTTGAATATGGTAATGAAGTATGACAAACAATGCGTATGTGAGTCCACGTAGTATAGACCCCAGTATAACGACTATATTCGGTATTTTTAAGATTTTAAATGAATTTTTAACGAATTCTATTTTTTGAAAATTTCCAAATTCGTTCCAAATGGTGGAGAATATTCAAAGTTAGGCCCGGCCGAACTTACTGCTTTTTAACTTTAATTTTCTTAATTTTATTGAATGTAAGCAAAAAATGTCGGAAATATCATCATCAAATTTTAGAATAAGTTGAGATTTATTCGAATTGGTCACCTTTGGCACGAATTATAGCCTTCAAACGGCCAATGAAACCGTCACACGCTGCCCGAATGTTATTCTGCGGTATTCTGGTCCATTACCGGCGAATATTCCTCCAGAATATTTTCGCGATGATATTCGGCATTTATTCTGATGCTACGCTCGATTAATACGAGCGGACAGCGACCATCGGCTGTTACGGCTGTCCACACCATTACCATGGCCGGCGCTCGAGTTCTGGTGGCCAACCGAAGGTGCACATTTTCATCTGACCTCTTTGGCAAGTAAACACGATCGTTTTGTTTGTTTACAAACTGTTGGACAATAAATGTTTTCTCATCGGAGAAAACCAAAATTCGGCAGTTCACCACTTTCGGCCAAGCGAAGCAACTCTTTAGCTCTTTTGAGTCTATTTTCATGCTGTTGTAGTGTAAGTTCTTGGACTTTTTGGAATTTCAATGGCTTTACCCGGAGCTCATTTTTCAATATTTGACGAATGGAATATTGCGATATGTTCAGCTCTCGGGCCATTTATCGGCCACTGTGACGCGGGTTTCGATCAAGTCGCTTCTTTACTTTTCGAACCATTCTGGCTGATGTAGCTGTTTTCTTTCGTCCACTTCCTTAACGTCGGGCTACGCTACCACTATCACGGTGACGAGCGTTGGTACGAGACACAAAAGATTTATTCACATTTAAATGCTGGAGTGCTCTAACACAAAGAAGTCCCACTATCACGCTAGAATTCAATCACGAATAACCTTTTTCCTTGAAAATTCTTACCAAAATGCTTTTGTACGCTTGTAAACAACATAATGAGCTGTCACTGGAATAATTTTAACAGCTGTCGGACCAGTGGCTTAGAAATGACAGCAGTCTGAAGTTGGTTGCAGTTTTTTTCATCTCACCCTGTACGTTAAAGGCCACTTGGAACCGATCTACCGATATCCTTTTGTCTATGTTAATTAAAGAGTAAAGTAATTGATTGACTTAACGATTCATAAGCTCTTGGTCCTAAGCGGTCAAAAAAGGCTGGATTTTTGGAAATTCGTACTAGAACGGTACGAAAATTATTAAAAGATACTACATATATAGTACCCTTTGTATTTGAGGAAGCAGTGGAGCTAGAAGTTTTAAAAAGCCTTCATCAGACGAAAGGGCTGAAGCTGGAATCTAGAAATATAGGGTAAGAATCGCTCTTGTTTTTATACCCTTCACCAAAGTATGGAGGGTATATTAAATTTATCATTCCATTTGTAACACCTCGAAATACACATTTTAGACCCTGCAAAGTACATATATTCTTGATTAGCATAAAATTCTATGTCGATTTAGCGATGTCCGTCCGTCTTTCCGTCTGTGGAAATCACTCCAGCTTCCGAACGAATTGAAGTAGATTGATAATTTTTTCCTAAAATGTATGTTATGTCTGTAGGACTTTTGGTATAGAAAATGGGCCATGTAGGTCCACGTTTTGGTATAGCCCCCATATAACTGTACCTCTCGATATGCGGTATTTTGATGATTTTAGCGACATTATTTACCGGAATTGTTTAAAATTTTATATTTGAAATTCGTAATAGATACTTCATCACAAACCAGAAAATGGGCCATGTAGGTCCACGTCTTCGTATAGCCCCCATATAACGGTACCTCCCGATATTGGGTATTTTGATGATTTTAGCGACATTATTTACCGGAATTGTTTCAAATTTGGTATTTGAAGTTTGCAATGGATACTACATCCTATGACAGAAATGAGCCATGTCGATCCACGTCTTCGTATAGCCCCCATATAACGGTACCCCCAATATTCGGAATTTTTATGAATTTAGCGACATTATTTACCGGAATTGTTTCAAATTTGGTACTTGAAGTTCGTAATAGATACTACATCCTAAGACAGACAATGAACCATGTAGGTCCACGCCTTCGTATAGCCTCCATACAACGGTACCTCCCGATATTGGGTATTTTGATGATTTTAGAGATATTATTCCCCGGAATTGTTTCAAATTTGGTATTTAAAGTTCGTAATGGATACTACAGCCTAAGACAGGAAATTGTCTGTGCAGGTCCACCTCTTCGTAAAGCCCCCATATAACGGTACCTCCCGATATTCGGTATTTTGATGATTTTAGGGACATTTTTTTACAAGAATTTTTTCAAATTTGATATTTGAAGTTCGTAATGGATACTACAGCCTACGACAGAAAATTGTCTGTGCAGGTTCACGTCTTCGTATAGCCCCCATATAACGATACTTCCCGATATTCGGTATTTTGATTTTATCGACATTATAACCGATTTTTTTTAAGTTTCTCATTTTAATGTTGTAATGGCTTATGACAAATGTTACCTACGCAAATGTCACCTACGCAGGTTCATGTCGTCGTATAGACCCTAATATAATAGATACATTCGGTATTTTTAAGATTTTAATAGAAGTTTTAACGGATTTATTTTTTTTTTTTTTTTTGTTTTTGAGAATTGCCAAATTCGTGGAGGGTATTCAAAGTTCGGGTCGACGGAACTTACAGCTTGTTTACTTGTTTTTTTTTTATCATGAATGTTTAAAGGGTCACCATTTTCAACCACCGCAATATTTTACAGATGGTGACTTGTTTTGAACTATTTTCGAGAAAAATACAAAAAAAAATTAAAAATTGTGACCATTGACCGCAAGAGACAAATCTCTACTCCAAAAAATTCGCATTTGTTGGAAATTTTTGATTTTGGAGTCCGTCACCTTTTGTTTAAATGGTATTTATGCATTATTCTAATTTTTTTGAAAGTCATAATATTGGCTTCATATGACTACTTATATGCCCGATAGACATTTAAAACTGCAAATTAATAATCCCCCAAAATCCCTGTTCTATTTTCACACAAAAACTCACGTGTTGCATTCCGTTGTTTTGGGGGTTTTATCTATTGCTTTTTCTATGGGATTTACTTTTTAGTTGTTGATGACTGTTGTACAACATTTCATTCTATTATCCTGTGAACTGCCTTTTTCCTCTACCATTATTGTTGCTATTGTTTTGTTCACTCTCTGTGCTCTTGCCCGCCATTCGGCCTCTTGTGGACATTGTTTTGGATTTTCCATGGCATTGTCGGCTGCTCGAGTATTATGGCGGGATTTTCTATTGTTGTTTCAGTTGTTATTTTAATAACACCTAATGTCATGGTGGCAGGCAGACAGAGCAATAGACGAACAGAGAGACAGATAGCCAGTGTTCCTCCCATTAACATGATTTTTGTGTGTGAATTAAAATAATTTCTTTGTTGTTGTAGATGTTAAATACGTGATGTGGCTGTACTAAGTCCTTGAGACCCATGCATATGTGCAGTGTTATCGAAGGGGAGGTGGGAGGTGCGGAAGAATGACCATAGTTGTGGTCGCCTATTGTCTGTTTTCAAAAAAGAGGAGTTTTGTTCGGTTGTGGTAGAATAGGATGAGTATTAGCATAATATATTCTGCAATGCAGGATGTTTCGACCTCATAGATTTCAGAAAAATAGTGTCTAGGTTTTAAAAAAGGGATCTGATCCCATGTCCGACATAAAGATATATAGTCTACGTAGTAATATGGCTGAGAGTATAAAAAAAAGTAAAAAAATATATAAGTTCCGGCCGGCCCGAACTTTGAAGACCCTCCACCAATTTGAACGAACTTGGCAATTTTCAAAAAAAAAAAATCCGTTAAAAATTTTGCGTAAATCTTAAAAAAACCGAATGTAGCCGTTATATTAGGGTCTACACAAAGACGTGGACCTGCATCATAAAAATCATCAAAATACCGAATTTAGGAAGGTACTATTATAAGGGGCTATCCCAAAAAGTGGACCTGCACAGACAATTTTCTGTCATAGACTGTGGTACCCATTACCAACTTCTAATATCAAATTTGAAAAAATTCTGGTAAAAAATGTCCCTAAAATCATCAAAATACTGAATATAGGGAGGTACCGTTATATGGGGGCTTTACGAAGACGTGGACCTGCACAGACAATTTTCTGTCTTCGGCTGTAGTATCCATTACGAACTTCAAATACAAAATTTGAAATAGTTCCGGAAAATAATGTAGCTAAAATCATCAAAATACCGAAGATCGGGAGGTATCGCTATATGGGGACTAAAAGAAAACGTGGACTTGAACAGACAATTTTCCGTCATAGGCTTTTGAATCCGTTACCAACTTTAAATGCTAAATTTGAAACGATTCCGGGGAGGAATGTCGCTAAAATCATCAAAAAACGGAATATCGGGAGGTACCGTTATATGGGGCTAAAAGAAGACGTTGACCTGCACAGACAATTTTCTGTCCCGGGCTGTAGTATCCATTACGATCTTTAAATGCTAAATTTGAAACAATTTCGGTGAATAATGTCGCTAAAATTATCAAAATACCGAAGATCGGGAGGTACCACTATATGGTGGCTATAAGAAGACGTGGACCTGCACAGACAATTTTCTGTCTCCGGCTGTAGTATCCATTACGAACTCCAAATACCAAATTTAAAGCAATTCCGGTAAATAATGTCGCAAAAATCATCAAAAATACCGAATATCGGGAGGTACCGTAGTATCCAATACGAACTTCAAATATTAAATTTGAAACAATTCTGGTAAATAATGTCGCTAAAATCATAAAAATACCGAAGATCGGGAGGTACCGCTTATGGGGGCTATACCAAAACGAAGACGTATATGGTCCATTTTCAATACCAATACCGACAAAGAATTTTATCGTGATCAAAAATATATATACTTTCAGGGGTCTAAAATGTATATTTCGAGGTGTTACAAACGGAATGACAAACATAATATACCCTCCATACTATGGTGGAGGGTATAAAAACTAGATTTCAAGATTTCTGATACTTTTCCAAAATATTTTTCGTTACATCCTAATAAACCAAATTCGTCATAGAGTTTAGAATGCAGTAGTATTCTTACATTCCTTGGGCCATTGTTGCTGTGGTGGCTAAAGTTTAATCTGTTCCTTGGCAGGGATTGTTATAACCGACAATCCTTTGAACTTTTTTAATTGTCTCTGATCCTTGATGCTCAAAAAAGAAAACACAACTATTCCTCACACACACCTTGCCCATTAGCACATTTCCATAGAAAGACACAATAATATTCTCCCACGCCAACTGCACTTCACCTTTGACCTCAAATGTGAGAATGTGTCTATGAGTGTGTGTGAGTCTGTCAAGAGTTCAGGAAGAGAAGTTAAGGTTGGATATCCTTTGTTTCATCTTTTTTATTTTACTTCAGTTTATTTTTTTTTCTTTGAAATCCTTGAGGTAATTATTTCCAACTGTAAGTGCATGAATGTGACATTCATACTCTCTCTCTCTCTCTCTCTCTCCCTCTCCGTTTTTTTTTTTTTTTTTTCAATTTACATTTTAAGGATGTTACATAATTTTTTTCCCTTTTTTTGACACAGACAGATAATTGTAACGTATTTTCCAACAAAATTTCCCAACCATTTAAATATTGTGTTTGTGTGTCTGTTTTCCTCATCTCTAACATGAAACACATTGAATTTGAAATTTTCAATTTCTAATATTTTTTTTTCCATTTTGTCGCCTCACCAGCAACAACGACATGTGTTGAACTCATTCGATTTAAAATTTTGTAGATTTTCTATAACAACAGGAAATATAGAATTTTTTTGTGGTTCGAATTCACTTGTCTTGTTCTGTAATATTTATTTTTGGTATTTGAGTTTGTATGATTGCATAGGTATCTTGGATACCATCCATTGAAATATGAATAGTCTATTTATTTAAATGTTATGTCATCTATTTTAAATCTGTGAGAAAAAATAATTTGAAACATAAAGCACCTGGCATTAGGAGCTTGGGTTACATGCTCCATTTTTATACCGTACACTACATTGCGGTAACACAGAGAATGAAGCGAGTTAGACCCATATTTTGATGATCTGCATAGAATAACATTCTGAGTCGATGTATGCATGCCCGTAGGTCTGTCCATGTATTTTTTAAACAAAGTACAGGTCGCAAGGCCTCAGATAGATAGAGCTCACATATATACAGGATGAGTTTCAAAAAAAAAAAAAAAAAAAAAAAAAAAAAAAACAAAGTCAAGCCCCATATTTTTACATCTTCTTTAAATTTTATTGAATGAAAGCAAAAATTGTCGGAATAGCATCAAATTTTAGAATAAGTTTAGATTTGTTTGAATTGGTCACCTTTGGCACGAATTATGGCCTTCAAACGGCCAACGAAACCGTTACACGCTGACCAAATGTTGTTCTGCGGTATTTTGGACCATTCCCGGCTAACCTCTTACTTGAAGTGATCGACACTTTGGAATTTTTTAGTGCCAACCTTGCTTTCCAAAATCCTCTACACACAATAGTCTAACGGATTGGTATCCGCAGATTTTGGTGGCCATTGTGCGCTGGAAATTAAGCGAGGAACCTCATTTTGCAACCATTCTTGGATGGCGCGTGCTGAGTGGAATGTCCAGAGTCTGCGGCTAAAATGTTTGCGTGTTCAAGGCTTTAATACACCTTCCAGAATATTTTCGCGATAATATTCGGCATTTATTCTAATGCCACGGTCGATTAATACGAGCGGAGAGCGACCATAGGCTGTTATGGTGGCCGAAACCATCAACATGGACGCCACTTGAGTTCTGATGGCCAACCGAAGGTGGACATTTTCAGCTTACCCCTTTGGCAAGTAAACACGATCATTTTGTTTGCTTAAAAAACTGCTGGACGACGAATGTTTTCTCATCGGAGAAAACCAAATTCGGCAGTTCACCACTTTCGGCCAAGCGAAGCAGCTTTTTAGCTCTTTTGAGTCTATTTTCTTTCTGTTGCGGTGTAAGTTCTTGCACCTTTTGGAATTTCAATGGCTTTACCCCGAGCTCATTTTTCAATATTTGCCGAATGGAATATTGCGATATGTTCAGCTTACGAGACATTTTTTAGCGATGTGGTGGGTATCATCATAGGTTATTGTAAGGTGAGGGCTATGACCTTGAAATGGGACAGCGACGACATTGACTACTGTAGGATCTGTCAAGATGAAGAAGAAATCGAGACAGTCGAACACTTGATCTGCCACTGCCCAGCACTCATCAATGTAAGACACAGACTGGTGGAAGAACTAGTATCACATGATCTGTCTTCTTTTTCTAACACTGACCCTATAGCAATCCTGCAATTAGCCAGAAGATTCAAGTGGCTAAAGACGACACGGCAAATTCCTTAGCCGTAGATCACACTCTATAACTCTATCTCTTATCTTCACCTCTTCTATCAACCACTTCTTCTTCGTTTCTTAATATTCTTCTAGGATGAGCACAACGGACCTATAGGTCTCCGAGTGGAGTGGTTGCCATATGGTAACCGCGCGTCCTTTAACCTAACCTAGTACTATTTAGTACTTTTCATGCACATAAGTACAAATTTTGAAAGATCATACCCCAATCCCACATTTCCGAAAATACACTCCATCAGAGACGCTCAGTCCAAATTTAAGAGTTCTAGCACTAGTTCTTCCTCAAAAACAAAGGGTACCATATTTAGTACCTTTTAATAGTACCAATTTCGAAAAACTCAGCCTTATTTGACCCCTTCGGACCAAGAATGTACCTCACCCAAAATGTCAAGATTTTTGCTTCATCTGTTTCGTCTGGGCGTTGATGAATCTTTAAGTCAGTCAGTCAGTCAATTAATTTTTATAATCTCCACCACAGTATGGAGGGTATATTAAAATTGTCATTCCCTTTCTAACACCTCGAAATATACATTTTGGACCCCATAAAGTGTATATATTCTTGATCAGCATAACATTTTATGTCGATTTATTTATCTCCGTCCGTCTGACCGTCTGTCCGTCTGTGGAAATCACTCTAGCTTCCGAACGAAATGAAGTAGGTTGATAAAATTTTGCTAAAATGTGTATTATGTTTGCAGGACTTTTGGTATTGAAAATGGGCCATGTAGGTTCACGTCTTCGTATAGCCCCCATATAACGCTACCTCCCGATATTCGGTATTTTGATGATTTTAGCGACATTATTAACCGGAATTATTTAAAATTTGGTATTTGAAGTTCATAATAGATACTACAGCATAAAACAGAAAATGGGCAGTGTAGGTCCACGTCTTCGTATAGCCTCCATATAACGATACCCACCGATATTCGGTATTTTGATGATTTTAGCGACATTATTTACCGGAATTGTTTCAATATTTGTATTTGAAGTTCGTAATGGATATAACATCCTAAGACCAAAAATGAGCCATGTAGGTCCACGTCTTCGTATAGCCCCCATATAACGGTACCTCCCGATATTGGATATTTTGATGATTTTAGAGACTTTATTTACCGGAACTCTTTCAAATTTAGTATTTGAACTTCGTAATGAATACTACAGCCTATGGCGGAAAATTGTCTGTGCAGGTCCACGTCTTCGTATAGCCCCCATATAACGGTACCCCGGGATATTCAGTATTTTGATTTGATTATTTCAAATTTTGTATTTGAAGTTCGTATACTACAGCCTATGACAGAAAATTGTCTGGGCAGGTTCATTTATAACCCCCATGGTACCTCCCTATATTCGGTATTTTGACGATTTTAGCTACATTATAAACATATTTTTTTTTAGTTTCGCATTTCAATATTGTAATAGCCTATGACAAAAGTTCCCTATGCAGGTCCAAGTCGTCGTATAGACACTTATATACGGCTACATTCGGTATTTTTTTAAATTTTAACAGAATTTTTAACGGATTTTATTTATCGGAAAATTGTTAAATTTGTACCAAATGGTGAAGGGTATTCAAAGTTCGGCCCGGCCGAACTTACAGCTTTTTTACTTGTTTTTTATTAATATATATTAAATTTCCAATAAAACTCCTTTAAATTCAGGTTCTCGAAATATTTTAGCTTTTAAAGCCTTCAATTCAAAATAATCTTTTTAACGAGGCTCTCTTTAAGTAGTACAAAATTCCTACTGTATTTCTTCAAAATTACTTAAACAATTTTAAACAATTTATTTATAGCAAATTCCCATGTTTTCCACTTTTCTTCAATTTCTTTTAAATTTTCAGCGTGTGTGGTCCTGTCGTCCTGTATCAAGCCAGCAGCCATCCAGCATTCATGGACATCCTTAACATATCGCCAAGCAGCCAATGCCAATGCTTACAAATTAATTGAATGTCATTTAAAATTATTATTTATATGTTTCACATCGTTTTATCTCTGCATCTCTGTCTCTCACTCTTTCTCGTTCTCGGTCTGGTGGCTGGATGATGACTGGCAGGATAGTTGCTTGGCTGGCTGTCTGTCTGTCTGGTAGCATCAAAAGTGTTTGCATTTGTCTGTCCAGTAAATTGAGCCGTATTAATTTGGCATTCTTAACCATTAATCCATTTTAATTTATTCCTCGCTCGCCGAATCAGCCCAACAACAGCAGCAACAACAACAACGACAACAGTAAAACCAATAACAACAAACAATTCACCAATACAAATAATTTAAACTAAAAGACAGCAAATATTCCTGTTAATAATAAAATGAATTTATTTTTACGTGCACTGATCGATTCCCCGGCAGTGGCGAAAGTGGGGGCCGAGGGGAGGAGACGCCACGGGGAATGCAACACATCACCCGCGAACACGAACCGAAAGTAAAATATTTGCATATCAAACCGCGTATGAGAGAAAATCGGAAAGAAATAACTGAAGTTGGTGATATGGAATTTAATATGACCTACACACTTACTTGGATGCAGGCTGTCCTGGATAATATTTTAAATTTAAAATCTGCCATGTTTTGTCCAACATGTTTTTTAACAATCTATTTCTACAATCTAACAACCTCCATAATTTTGACTTATACTCAAAATTATCTGTAAATCTGTAAATTATCAAAAATCTGTAAATTTTTAACAGAAAATCCTTGAAAATTATTCCCACAAATCCATAATTTCGACCAGTAAGTCCTTAAAAAATACGCTTCTACGAGATGAAATTTTCTAAATAATATTTGTTTGCGTCAAGACGAACCCTATTGAAATTGGTGAAAATCGGTCTAAATTTAGATATAGCTCCCATATATATCTTCATTCGGTTTTAGGTGTCTTCTGCACCAAATAGCTAATATCAGTCCAAATGTTGTGAATTTTGCTACATCTGACCCAATTCAGCCTACAAGCATGTGCTTCAAATTTTGTGAAAATCGGTTGAGATATAGCTATAGCTCCCATATATATCTTCATCCGATTTTAGGTTACTTCTGCACCAAATGGCTAATATCAGTCCAACTGACCGAATTCAGCCTACAAGCATCTGCTTCAATTTTGGTGAAAATCGGTTCAGATATAGCTATAGCTTCCATATATATGTTTCATACGATTTGGTGTTTAAGTCCTTCACATTCGTAATATGCACTCCACGAGACTGATATTTTGCACCAGATATCAGATACAGCCCAGCAATTCATGATTCAAATTTTATCAAGATCGATTCCGATTTGGATATAGCTCCCATACATATATTCATCCGATTTTAGGTTTATTGTGCACCAAATGCACCATGTGCACTTCAGACCGAATTTAGTGTAGAAATAAGTGCACGATACAAGAATAGTATTTGGTACCAGATATCAGATGAAGCCACGAAATATATGTTTCCAATTTTATGAAGATCGGCTCAGATTTGGATATAGCCTAAATAAATATCATTATTCGACTTCAGGTTTATTGTGCACCAAATATCTAATATTCGCCCAAATGGAGTGAATTTTCGAAATTCCATCGAATTTAGCATAGAAGGAAGAATTTCGCTCCCATATATATGTTTTATCCGAATTGATTTTTAAATCTCCAACTTTCGGAATACGCACTCTACCATAATGATATTTTGTACCAGATATGTCATAGAGCTCAGAAATTGAGCCTCCCTTACTGTTTTTTTACCCTCCACCATAGTATGGAGGGTATATTAAGTTTGTCATTCCGTTTGTAAAACCTCTAAATATACATTTTAGACCCGAGCATAAAATTCTATGTCGACTTATCACTGTCCGTCCATAGGAAAATATATATGGATCTTCCTATCTCGCCGAGTTGAGTCGATCTAGCTATGTATGTCCGTCTGTCCGTCTGTCCATGTTAATTTGTAATCGCTCTACAGGTCGCAATTATGGCCCGATCTTCACGAAATTTAGAATGGAGGTGGGGCTAGGGTCAGAATAGAACCCTATTTCTTTTGGAGATGATCGCATAATATTTAGGGGTCGAAATGGACCAAATACTGAAAAAATGTCGGATTTTGACCAATTGACTCGGAATTTCGCATGTAGCTAGAGTTTAGGGCAGGGAAGAAGCCTACCAATTTGGGTGGTCATCGGATAATATTTAGCGGGTAAAATAGACCATATCTTTTGTGTTGAAAAAATTCAAAATTTGTCATTAAACCGCAAATATTTTAAATCCCGGCTAAATCACAAAGCCATGACAAGGTTACTTCTGATCTTTATATTGGTGTTAACATCCAACAAATCGGATATATAGCAAAATATGTGCGATATATATGTGTATCAAAGAGGATATGCTTGAAAGATCTCTTATATGTCGAGAACGGCTGAACTGATTTCGACAGTTCTCATTACTTCAGAATGGCCCCTTGGCAGGAAAGAAAAAACGTCTGAAAAAATCGCATAAAAATATCTCTCTAAAGATGAAAATATTGATTTTGTAAAATTTTCTCATATTTTTTCAATTTTGTCATATTTTTGGCATATTTTCATTTTGAATTAAACATTTGGTAATATTTCTACAGCTAACAAAACTAAGTAGTTAGGATATCAGGATATCATATACAGATCGCATTTATGGCCCGATCCTTACGAAATTTTGTATGGGCATAAGATGAGGGTCAGAATAGAAGCCTACTCTTTTTGGAGATGATCGCCATATATTTAGGGGTTGAAATGGTCCAAAAAACTGCAAAATTTGTCAGCAGGTCGTAATAATTGCCCGATCCTCACGCACATTTGAATGGGGGTTACCGGACATTGCAAAAGCCAAGCAGTTTTGGATGGTCATCCCAAAAATATTCAATGTGTGAAATAGTTTGCCAACTTTTGTAAAATACGAAAATGTCCACTCCAGTGACTTTTTGGAGAATTCACAAATACAGGAAATACGCACTTCTGACTATTTCGTTAACGCTGATTTCATTGAAGAATATCAAATGTCTATCTCATATAGATGCGTTTCAGTCAAAAACCAATAATAAATGTTAATCTTTTGCCACTTCTGAGAGATTATAGGTCTTTGAGAAATATTGGTTCCAGATCTAGGAAGACCATTTACGTGCAACATCTACCAATAAATTGGAAATGAGCAAATTAGTTTAAGTTGATATTATTCGAAAATTAGAGAACGAAACCTGATGGTTTTCTTTTATTATTTGTCACGATATCTTGTGAAATTCTTTCGAGTATCTCGCCCATATAAACAGTATCGTTTATTATAGTGTTGTAGGGTATTCAACGGCCGGCCCCGCTCGACTGTAGCCTTTGCTTACTTGTTTTTTAGCTCTATATATTCGCATAATACCAAATGGTACAATTTTAGAGGTTTAGTACCGTTTTAGAACTTTCAAACTTAGAGTTCGACTTTTTAAAAACCTTTTGGCACATCTATCCTACACTCCATCAGTGACTCTTCCTTCAAATTTCAGAATTCCAGCTCTATCGGTTCGTCACAATTCCAATTTTTACCAATTTTTTAAGACACATAAGTATGACTCTCCAAAGCTTCCTATAACCCCAATATTACACTCCCACAGTATTCCAAATTTTAGGATTCCATCCCCTGTTGTTTTGCCCAAATATAGATTGTACTCTATTAAGTACATATAAGTACAAATTTCAGTAATATAGTAATCATATTTCCAATTTTTAGAATACCACTTCACCCAAATCCAAATTGTAACAAATTAAGTACCACTTAGTACACTTAAGTACAAATTTTCTTAACTACCTACATCATATGGTCCAATAGAAATATCATTTTCAAATTTCAGGATTCCAACACCATTAATTCACCGAAAATTAAAATTGCACCAAATTTAGTACCATTTATGACACATAGGTACGAATTTCCAAAACAACCTACATTCCCCAGGCCATTGAATGCAATAGTGATCTTATTTCAAAATTTTAGGATTTCAACTCTATTTGTTCATCCAGAATCTAAATTTTAGTAAATTTAGTACAATTTGTACTTTTCCTGCACATAAGTACAAATTTCGAAAACTTCCTCCATATCCCTATTCTATACTCCGCCAGTAATGTTAATTTCTAATTTCAGGATTCCAGATCCATCCGTTCCTCCAAATTCACTAATTGTACTAAGTTTAGTACCGTGTGGTACTTTTCGTATACATGAGTACACACTTCCAAAACTACTACACTTCTACTCCTCAACCTTGATTCCCATTCCAAATTTCAAGGTTTTAGCTCTTACCGTTCACATGATATGAACTGGTACCAAATTTAGTACATTTTAGTACTTTTTGAACACTTAAAGTGCGAATTTCTAAAAACCCTTTGGTACATCCTATATTCAATATATTAGTGGCCGTTTTTGGATTTGAAGAGCCTTTGGCACCCATTACGAACTTCGAAAATCAAATTTGAAATAATTTCATTTAAAACCTTGCTTTCCAAAATACTCCAGACACAATAGTCCAACGGATGGAATATTGCGATACGTTCAGCTCACGAGCCATTTTTCGGCCACTGCGACGCGGGTTTCGATCAAGTAGATTTTTTTACTGTTCGAACCATTTTTGCTGATGTTTGCTGGTTTCTTCCGATCACTTCCTTGACACCGGGCTACGCTACCAGTATCACGGTAATGAGCGATGGTACGAGACACAAAATATTTAATCACATTTAAATGCTGCAAAGCTCTAACGATGGCCACTTGTGTTTGTCCGGCCAAATATAAAGAAATTACACTATCACGCTTGAATTCCATCACGAATAACTTTTATTTGTGGAATATTCTCACCAAAATGCTTTTGTATGCTTGTAAACAATATAATGAGCTGTCACTGGAATAATTTTTACAGCTGTCGGACCAGTGGCTTAGAAATGACAGTAGTCTGAGGTTGGTTGCCGTTTTTATCATCTCACAAAATACGAATGCAATGTGATTTTTTTCGATCTTGCTCCAGAGCACAATTTTACCTCTCAATTATTTGAAAAGGCAATGTCGTCTTAAAATTTTACGCTGATCAAGAATATATCCACTTCATAGTGTCTTAAATAAATATTTCGATATTTAGGTACAAACGGAATGACGAGATTAATATACCCTTTTACGATGGAGGATATAAAAACGTATACACAACACTTTCCTCTCCTACTCTCATTTGAAGATAGCAAACGAATACATGAGCGGAAAACGGAAACTGTATAGAATGGACAAGCCGAGGACCAATGAATAGCAATACATGTATACACTCAATCACTCCCACACACACACACACACCCTGACACACACCTCAGCAATATTAAACAGGAGATTTTGTAAACCGCATGTCAATCAATACTCATTATTTTAATTACAGAATTATAAAAGGATTTTCGCTTTCTCACCTCATTTGCATGAAAATGTACACATTGATGTGTGTGTGGGGGTGTTTGCATGTACGGTAGCATGTTTTACAACTGAGCAAAAACAATAACAACAAAAATACGAACAGGACATGGCTATGGCTATGGAAGCCAGCTAGTTGTATGCTAGCCTTGCTCTGTGTGATAAACGGGACAAATATTCTTTGATTCATTGAAAGCGACGTGCGATGTTGCCGCTGCTGTTGTTAAAAAAAAGCACAACTCTCAGCATGACGATGGAGACCAGGTTTCGCCGTGTGTGTGTGTATGTTACATATCTTACACTTGCGATACAGGCATGTAGATATTTTTTAATTTCATTATCAATTAAAAAGCAATTTCCCACAAAATAATAACAATAGTAAAACAACGAATGGTAGCCATCATTCGATACGACAGTAACAACACGAGTGTTCGCTGTCAAACGCTTTATCAATGTTGCAGAATAGTAAGGAAGAGGATATGCAGACACGTATTTCTGAAGTTGAAATAAACAAGAATTTGACTAGGGATTAACTTATGAGAATTCCGCTACTGAGTCCTGAAGTTAAAATTTATGGCATTAATTGAGCGACAAAACTTAATCACAAATCATTTTTTTTTTTCATTTTGAGGAAAAACAAGTAAAAAGGCAGCAAAGTGTACCCATCCACCATTCGGAAAGAACTTGAAATATTAAAAAAAAACAGTAAAGAAAGTCTTAAAGTCGGGCGGGGCCGGCTTTATGATACCCTACACCACTTTGCTAATTAATAGAGCTCCGCATAACAATTAAAAGTTTTTATGGGAGAATTTAATCATACACGCTATGATTATAATTAAAATTTAAAGTTCAAAGGTCTAATTATGCCGAAGCATTTGTATCTTCTAAATTCGAACTTGTATTGCCCATTTGGTTCACAATTAATTTGAAATCCAAATCGGAACCGATCTCGATAAAATTTGGCAAAGATATTTCTGAGCTGTATTTGCTATACTTCCCCAAATGTTATTAATATTACGGCTGTGGGAAACAAATATAACAAATCGGATGAACAATATATATGGAAGCTATAGCTATATCTGAACCGATCTTCACCAAATTTGACATACTAGCTTCTGGACTTAATTCGGTAGTAAGTGCAAAATTTCATCCAATTTGGACAAATATTAGACGTTTGGTGCATTTGGTGCGTTTGGTGCAATTTAGCAAATTTCTGAGCTGAATTTGATATATTTCCCCAAATATTGTTGTTACAGAGTGCATATTCTGGCTGCGGAGGATAAAAATAATAAATCGGACGAACAATATATATGGGAGCTACAGCTATATCTGAACCGATTTCTATCAAATTTGGCATACTTATTTTCAGTCATAATTTGGTTGTATGTGCAAAATTCCATACTATTCGGGCTGATATTACACATTTGCTTCACAATAAACAAACAAATGATTTGTGCAAAATTTCACAAAAATACATGAACAGGCAGACGGACGGACGGACAAAGTATATATATTCTTGATCAGCATAAAATTCTATGTCGATTTATTAATGTCCGTCCGTTTATCCGTCTGTTCGCCTGTTGATAAAATTTTACTCAAATGTGTACTATGTCCGCAGGATTTTTGGTATTGAAAATGGGTCATGTAGGTCCACGTCGTCTTATAGCCCCCATATTACGGTACCTCCGGATATGGGGTATTTTGATGATTTTAGCGACATTATTTATCGGAATTGTTTCAAAATTGGTATTTAAAGTTCGTAATAGATCCTACATCCTAATACAGAAAATGAGCCATGTGGGTCCTCGTCTTCGTATAGCCCCTATATAACGCTACCTCGCTAATGATTTTAGAGACATTATTTTTCGGAACTATTTTAAATTTAGTATTTGAAGTTCGTAATGAATACTACAGCCTATGTCAGAAAATTGTCTGTGCAGGTCCACGTCTTCGTATAGCACCCATATAACGGAACCCCCTATTCGGTATTTTGATAATTTTAACGACATTATGTACCGGAATTGTTTCAATTTTGGTATTTGAAGTTCGTAATGATACTACATCCTAAGACTGAAAATGAGCTATATAGGTCCACGTCTTCGCATAGCCCCCATACAACGGTACCTCCCGATATTGGGTATTTTTATGATTTTTGAGACATTATTTTTCGGATCTGTTTCAAATTTCGCATTTGAAGTTCGTAATAGATACTACAGCCTATGACAGAAAATTGTCTGCGGAGGTCCACGTCTTCGTATAACGGTGCATCTCAAAATTCGGTATTTTGATGATTTTAGCGTCATTATTCACGGGAATTGTTTCAAATTTTGCATTTGAAGTTCGTAATGAATACTACAGTCTTTGACAGAAAATTGTCTGTACAGGTTCACGTATTATAACCCCCATGGTACCTCCCTATATTCGGTATTTTGATGATTTTAGCTACATTGAGGACAGTTTTTTTCCAAGTTTCGCTTTTGAATATTGTAATAGCTTGTGACAAAAGTTGCCTATGCAGGTCCACGTCGTCGTACAGACCCTAATATAAGGCTACATGATATTTGGTTTTGGAAAAAACGCTGCTCTCCAATGAATATGAATTTCTAAAATAATTCCTAAAAAATCCAAGATTTTTGTTCATGAGGTCCTTAATAAATTAGAAAGGAAATATTCTTTAAACTCTATGATTTTCTGCAAGAAAGTCCTTCAAAAGAATGTTCGGCTTGAAAGAGGAAATCTTAAAAATATTTTTGAAAATTCCATAAATTTAGGTTGGCCTTGTAAAATGTATTCCTAAATAAGTAGTAGTTTTACACAGTATTCCAGGATAAAAATGTATTCTTTGTCAGCAAATTTTTGAAAAAAAAAATCTGAAAAGTATAACTAGCAAGTTATAGCTTATAAAAATATAGTAAGATGCACAATTTTTAGAACAAATTGAAGACCTCGTTAGCATTTTACGATACTCGCTATTTTTCAAAATTTTGACATTTATTCTGTAGAGATAGCAAACTAAATGTGCATATGTTCTACACGATATTCCAAGTTTATGGAACTCAGGATTTCCATAGTCAAATATTCGAAGGTGTGAGGATTTAGAATATCGGAAACTAATTTCACCTTTTATGGTTTCCCAAAATTGGACAATTTAAAGGCACTAAATGGGGGTCGATATAAATTTTATTTTCACCGTTGGCTTTGACATTTTTTGTGAATTCTGTCGATTTTAGGGATTCATTTTCATTAATTTATTAATTAATAAAATAAAAACATTATTTTTATACTACCACCACCACATGTTGTTGTATATCACTATATGTCGCTTTTTTCCCAAATAACCCTGTTTGCTGTGGTATTTTCAACCTACATACATCCGATAGAATCCAGTAGGAGTATTTACAGCGATGTAAAAAAATCATTAAAAACAAACAACACACACACGCATATCTTCGGGCTGGGGAAAAAAATAAAGCTTGAAAGGACATCACTCTCTTAAACAGCAGCTAACATATTTCCGCATCGCTATTACATACAGGCTCTGGAATATTTTTAACAAAACGCATGTATATGTTGTAAATATATACTTGTTTTACAACAAAAATACATGCCAGCAACCATGAAAGTAGGAGAATGTCTCTCTATCTGTCCATACGAGTGTGTGCGTGTGTGTAAGTACTCTGCATGTAAATGGAATTTTCATTTCAACACAAAAGAATTTCAACGTCCATTGAAATGACCAAAGCCAAGCCTCCTGGCAGGCTCTCGTCTCCCCCGCCACTTGTGTGTGCGAAATGAAGTGCATTCATTGCACTCCATTGGTGTCCATTGAAAACTTCTGCTTGTATTTTTACTAAAGCTTTTTGGCATTGAGGCCTATCAAAGGTTAAACATGTCTGCCAACGATGCTGCTGCAGCTGTTATTTTGCACCACTGCCATCAAACCGAATGACAGCAGCAGTAAACAATTTTACAACATGTTGTAAATTTTTGTCCATCGTCAATAGCAAATATGGGAAATTTTATTGTAGTGGGGAAGATGGGCCCGAAAATCGTGAAAATATGGGAGAACCTTCAAGGCAGAAATCGTGGATATTTTATTAACAAAATTTTGGATATTTTAATAAATTGTTTCCAAGACAATCTAGGCTAAAATTCTGAATATTTTAGAGAAAATTGTTCAAGTCTGAAATTTTTTAATACTTTAGGAAATTTTTTCAAGGGCCATTGCCTTAATGTCGTGGATATTAAAAAAATTTTTTTTCAAGGACCATTTTTTTATTTTTTTAGGACAATGAAGACAATGAAAAATAAAATCTAGGACACTTTTTTGCAAGGACCATCAAGGCCTACATCATCGACATTTTCAAAAAATAGTTTCAAGGACAATTCTTAATTTTTTACATATATTTTTTTCAAGTATTTTAAAAATCGTCAAAATCAAATGTGTAAATTTTATTGGTGTGCGGAACATGGGCCCTAAAATCGTGTGACTATATAGGAATGTTTTTTCAGAACCTTCAAGGCAGAAATTGTCGATATTTTAGAAACAAAAAGGACCACCAAGACCAAAATTGTGAATTTAAAAAAAATGTTTTCAAGACAATCTAGACTAAAATTTTGAATATTTTAGGTCCTTTTTATCCAGACCATCATGTCTGAAATTTTGAATATTTTTGGAATCATTTTCAAAGACCATAAATGCTAAAATCGTGGATATTAAAGACAGCTTTTCAAGGACCACCATGGCTGCATTCGCTATACCATCAAGTCTGAAATTTTGAATATTTTTGAAAAATTTTTTTTTCAAGGACCACCAAGTCTTACATCGTCGACATTATCGGAAAATAGTTACAAGGACTACCAATGCTCATTTCGGTATTTTTTCTGAATGTTTTTTTAAAATACCATCAAGGCTATAATTTTGAATTTTTTAGGAACCATTTTCAAAGACCATCAACATCAAATACTGGAAATTTTATTGAGTAGTGAAAATGGGCAATAAAATCGTATGAATATATAGATAATTTCTTAGAGCCTTTAAGGCAGTCATCGTTGCATACAAAAGGGCCACCAAGGCCAAAATTGTGCAATTTAAGGTAATTGTTTTCAAAACAATCTAGACTCAAATTTTGAATATTTAAGAAAAATCTGCCAAGCATGAAATTTTAAACATTTTACAAAATTTTTTCAAGGACCACTAAAATTGAAAATAAGTAAAAAAGCTGTAAGTTCGCCCGGGCCGAATTTTGAATACCCTCAACGACTCGGTACAAATTTGAAAATATTCAAAAAAAAAAAATAATAATAATAATAAACTCCGTTAAAAATTCTGTTAAAATCTTAAAAATACCGAATGTACCGACCGTGGACCTGCATAGGCAAATTTTGTCATAAGCTATTACAATATTCAAATGCGAAACTTGAAAAAAAAATCTGTTTGTAATGTAGCTAAAATCACCAAAATACCAAATATGGGGAGGTACCATGGGGGTTATAAAACGGCGACCTGCACATAGGCTGTGGAATCTATTACGAACTTCAAAAACAAAATTTGAAACAATTCTGGTGAAAAAATGTCCATAAAATCATCACAATACCGAATATCGAGGGGTACCGTTATATTGGGGCTATACGAAGACGTGGACATGCACAGACAATTTTCTGTCTGAGGCTGTATTATCTATTACGAACTTTAAATACCAAATTTCAAACAATTCCGGTGAATAATGTCGCCAAAATCATCAAAATACCGAATATCGAAGGGTGCCGTTAAATGGGGCTATACGAAGACGTGGACTTACATGGCTCATTTTCTGTCCGAGGCTGTAGTATCCATTATGAACTTCAAATACCATAAAATAACGAATATCGGGAGGTACCGTTATATGGGGGCTATACGAAGACATGGACCTGCACAGACAATTTTCTGTCTTTGGCTGTAGTGTCCATTACGCACTTCAAATACCAAACTTGAAACAATTCCGGTAAATAATGTCGCTTAAATCATCAAAATACCGAATATCGGGAGGTACCGTTATATGGGGGCTATACGAAGACGTAGACCTGCACAGACAATTTTGTGTCTTCGGCTGTAGTGTCCATTACGAACTTCAAATGCGCAATTTGAAACAATTCCGGTAAATAATCTCGCTAAAATCATCAAAATACCGAATATCGGAGGGTACCGTTAGATGGGGGCTATACGAAGACGTGGACCTACATGGTCCATTTACGAACTTAACTTGCCTACTGGCAAAATTTACATGTGTGCAAAATTTTAGCCTTCTACCTCAATTCGTTCGAAAGATAGCGTGATTACCACAGACAGACAGACAGACAAACGAACAGACACACAGACGGACATGGCTAAATCGTCTGAGAATTTTATGCTGATCAAGAATATATATACTCTGTGGGGTCTAAAATGTATATTTCGAGGTGTTACAAACGGAATGATAAATTTAATATACCCTCCATACTATGGTGGAGGGTATAAAAATGCCTAGCATTAGCTGTTCGAAGAAATCTACAATTTTAAGGTGGACTTCTCACTGATGAAGTACCCGGCACTTGCTAGTGATTATATAAAATGTCCCAAACATATTTTCCCAGCATATACACAGATTCTGTTTCCAGTGAATTTCCTTCATTGAAATTATGTCCCTTCTGAAGCCGCTTATGAATTTAAAGAGTTCATCGTCATCATCCTCAACTGCTCTATACACATCCATACGCACTTTTCCATTTTGGTCCTTTGGCCAACCACTTGAATTTAATGCACGGACTGCCAGTAAAGGAAACTCCTTGACATTGCCACTTGTGGCATTTTCCTCCGCCAAAGACACCTTGTTGATCATTTTGTGATGGTAATGAATTTTCATTGAAAAAGACAACAACAGCAACAACAACAAGCATATCAAATGGATTTTATTAAAATATTGTCCTGCAAAAGGATGTCAGGCATGTCCCCACACACAGACAATTTATGTTTCATATTTCACTTTAATATAAAATATGCCAACTTTCGAAGAATGAAATTCTTTGGAAAACTTCCGACAGAAAACCAACAACAACTTGGAATTTGTAAACTACTCCTTTTGACCGGAGCAAATAACTGCTACTGCTGTTGTTGTGAAAAGATTGTCAGAACATGGTTTTTGCTGGTTAAAAAAATTGATTTATGTGTCGTCTGTTTGCAAGTCCATATACCGTTGCTTCTCCGAACTGACAATAATGCCAGTGACACTTGGAAACTAGGCCAAATATATTTAAAAAAATATATAAATCAAAAAAATTGTTTTCATGTATGTCGTTACGGAGACGTAACATTTCACTGCTTTGCATGTGATAAATGCGAGAACAGATATGGGGCTTTTTTTCAATATGGTTCAATGACGTGATGAAGTGAAAGGAAGAGTTTATTTAAAGTAGAGATGTAATAAAAATTCAATGCATTCTCTTTTAGAGAAATGAGACTTGTGGCATAGAATATACTTCTTTTGAAATCAATAATTCGTATCCAGTCAAAAATCTTTGATTACTAGGCCAGAGTCCGTTGTACCTGCTAATTGGACTTAAGCAAAAATTTGTTAACCACATTCATCGGGAAATTGCAAGGAATTTTTAAGAAATTTCTCAAGAAATCACGTTTCTTGTTAGGGAGGATGCCTGAAGTAATATATAAATAAGACTCACTATTTTTATACCCACTATTTTTGATAGGTCAAAACTGGCCTCATCGAACTAACGGCTTTAGACCCTAGGTCTCTTTGACCAAATCCGTTTCAGGACATTTGGAGTCGATCTAGTCTGTCTGACTGGCTGGTGCGCAAGCTTAGATCTAGTTCGGAGATGGGCAATATCGGTCCAAATCACAATAGACAAAAGTTTTGACAATTGTGGTTTAGGTACCGAAAAGAGGTTCGCATATATTTATAATTTTCACAACAGATCCTATGTTAGCAAATATATTTCGAAATATCTGCTATATTCCATCACCCAATACCAAATTTAGTACTTTTCGTACAATTTTATTAAGTACACATTTACAAAACCTCCTGCACATCTCAATTCCAGATACTAACAGAGATTCTTAAATTTCCGATTGCTATTTCAAATATATTCCTTCAGCCAATACCAAATTTAGTACTATTTAGTACTTTTCGTAAAAATGTAGGACGTATTACCAAAACCACATCAATATCTCAATTCCAGATACCAGAGAGACCAATATTAAATTCGAAGTTTCCAGCCCTATATTTTAACCCAATACAAAATTTAGTGATATATAGTACTTTTTCTACAAATATAGTACACATTTCCAAAACCACCTCCATATCTTAATTACAAATACCAACAGAGACCTCGATATCAAAATTGAAGATGACCACCCTATTCCTTAACCCAATTTTGTACTATTTACAACTTTTCGTACAAAACTTAGGACTCGTGTCCAAACCACCAAATCTTAGTCACCATAAAAAATTTCAAATTTCAGAATTTTACCTCTATCACTTCACCCAATACCAAATATAGTACCATTCAGTTTTTTTCGTACAATTATGGTACACATTTCCGAAACCTTTTCCATATGTTGCCAAATTTCATATATCAAGCACTATCTGTACCAAATTTAGAACTTTTCGTAAATGTGTACTATTCCAATAGGGACCCCAACACAGAATTCAAAATTCCACCTTCATCCGTTCACCCTAATCCAATCTGTTCCAAATGTAGTACCATTTAGTGCAGTTCGCGCACTTAGCTTACATTTCCAAAACCACCTCAATATATCAAACTTACCTTCCAACCTTATGCTCATACCAAATATTAGTTTTTAGCTCTACCCATTCACATAATACCAATTGGTACAATTGTCGAAGTTTAGTAAAATCTTAGAACTTTTCCTAACCTTAACGTTCGAATTCTCAAAAACCCTGCAGTGACGCTTATTTCAAATTTAAGGATCCGTTTGTGCAATTCAAATCATTAATTTTTTTACCCTACACCACAAGGTGGTCAGGGTATTATGTCTTTGTGCATTTGTTTGTAACAGACAAAAGGAAACGAGATTGACCCATAGTTCTTTTGAATATATGCATAGAATTACATTCTGAGTCGATTTGTGCATGTCCGTCTGTCTGTCCATGTATTTTTGTAAACAAAGTACAGTTCGCATTTATTGCCCTATCCAGATGAAATTTTGCACAAATCATTTGTTTGGCCCAAGGACGAACGCTATTGAAATTTTATCGAGATCGGTTCCGATTTGGATATAGCTCCCATATATATATTTATCCGATTTCAAATGTACAAGATATTACTAACGAGATCACTCCGAAACTGTAGACTTTCATCCGACCCTTCTGTCCGACAACACCACTACATATAACTTTCGATTGGGAATAGGACTGAACTCGTACAGTTTGGTTCGCTAGGTGCGTTAGTTATTTTGAGTTGTTATATCCTCAGCCATATATGGCTACAGAGCCTATACATCATTTTATACGGCCAAAAAGGAGCTTCACTGAAATAGTGGTCTTAAACCCTTGGTCTCCTTGGACCAAATCTGTTTCAGGAAATTTGGAGTCGATCTAGCGATGTCTTTCCGTCTTGGGAGCACGATAACTCTGGAATGGTGGATCCGATTTTGTCCAAACTTGGTACATTACATTACCAAACTTAAATCGAGTACGGAGATGGGCAATATCGGTCCACACCTAAAATCGGATAAATATATGTATGGAAGCTATATCCAAATCTGAACCGATTTTAACAAAATTGTAGGCACTTATTTCAGGGCTGTATCTGATATCTAGCACCAAATATCACTCTTGTGGTGAGTAAATTACAAATTTGAGGGACTTAAAATACCAAATTGGATGAAACATATATATGGGAGCTATAGGTATATATGAGCCAATTTTTACCAATGCTTCTAGACTAAATTCGGTCCGATGCACTAACATTCAGTTCAATTGGGCTGATATTAGCCATTTTGTGCACATATAACCCGAAATCGGTTGAAAATATATATAGGAGCTATATCTAAATTTGGACCAATTCTCACCAATTTCAACAGGGTTCGTCCGTGTTTGGAAAATTTTGGAAAATTTTATCTCAATCGGATAATAAATGCGACCTGGGTTCACAAAAATACATGGGCGGACAGGCGGACTGACATGCATAAATCGACCCAAAAAGTGATTCTATGAAGATCCCCAAAAGTAACTATGGGTCTATATCGCTTCATTCTCCATATATATGATGTAGGATACAACAATTAAAAAAACATTAAGTTCGGCCGGGCCAAACTTTTAATACCCTCCACCTTAGGGAGGTACCGCTATATGGGGCTATACAAAAACGTGAACCCATACATACAATATTTCGGCAACGGAGCTAGAATCCATTAGGACATAAATATACAAATTTTTAGACAAATCCGCGAAGAAATGTGGCAAAAATCTTCAAAATACCGAATATCTGGAGGTACCGTTATATAGGAGCTATACCAAAACGTGGACCTATGCATCAAATGTTTCGCCACCGGATCTAGAACCCATGCTGACCAACAAATACCAATTTTTAGACAAATCCGCGAGGAATTGTAGCAAAAATCATCAAAATTCCGAATATCTGGAGGTACCGTTTTATGGGAGCTATACAAAACGTGGACGGATATATCTCTTTTTTAATACCAACCATCCTAGACACAATACAAATTATTCTGCTAAATTTTTATGCTCTACGTCAAATAATGTGGGCTGTATCGTGATTTCAACAGACAGACGGACAGAGAGGCGGGGAGACAGACAGACGGACAGAGAGGCGGAGAGGCAGACAGACGGACTTCGTTAAATCGACTTTGAATTGTATGCTGTTTATGAATATATATATTTTATGGGGATGTTACAAACAGAATGACAAAGTTAATATACCCTCCGTTCCAAGGTGTAAGATATAAAAATAAATAAATGCAATAAATTAATTTCCAAACGAAAATCTACCAAGCAATCACTGCTTACTTCCTCGCTACTCCAACTGCATTTAATTTTATTCACAACCCTCTCTACCACCACAAAATATAAAAAAAAATAATTATTCCTCATTGAATTTGCGAATGGACAGTGAATAGAGATTTTCCTTTTGATTTCCAGCCTGCTGGAAAGAACCTTCAGCATTAATTTGCGGCAATGATATACGCCCCAAGTGGGAGGGGGAAAGAAACTTTTGATTTGATTCACAAATAATTTCAATTAATTAAAATTGATTTTTAATGACTTTCGTTTCTTTTGGCCGAAACAAGGACTCCAGTGAAGCGTGAGCCGCATACAATCACACTCCAACCGTTGTTGCCCTTGTGTCCATTCTTTTTTTTTTCTCATTCGCTATTTTGTTCTCCATTGTGTCGGAGTTGAAGTGCGTTTTGGCGTATCCACATCTATTCATTGAGCAGGATATCTTGATGCTTGGCAAGGTATACTACGTATAGTATAAGAAACCACTCGATGTGGTGGGAGTAGCATTCATGGCCCTCAACTTTCCGTCCGTGGCATGGCAGGCAATGTACTTGAACATGGCGTTATGGAATTTGTTGGAATTGCACGGAACGGCAATACCATTGTTACAATGGTACTGCCCACTATTCTCTCTTTTTATTGAGATTATCAAAAAACAACGAAGTTCTCTTTTTTTTTTTTTTGTTTCTCCAACAAATAACAAGTTTCTAGGTTACCCTTGTCACGGCTGAGTGAACAATGAGGCCAAAAAGATGTTGGATTTCCTTGAGATATTTGAAAAAAATATGAATTTTTTATGCATGTATTTGTTCGAGATATGTATACATCTGCGAATTTATTGTGGGCCATAAACAATTTGTAAATTTGAAAAGTTATTAAATCTAAAGGAAAAAAAGTTTTAAATTATGATAGATAATTTAAAGACACGGAAAATTTTTTATCTTTTTTCAATATCTTCAATACCGTTCTAGTCTATAAAGAAATGTCTTGAAATATCGAATCGAAATATAGTAGAGAAAATTGAGAGGAATATTTTTGTCGAAAAAAATATAAAAAATAAAAAAAAAAAAAAAATATATATATATATATATATATATATATATATATATATATATATATATATATATATATATATATATATATATATATATATATATATATATATATATATATATATATATATATATATATATATATATATATATATATATATATATATATATATACTGGTGGCCAAAACTAAAGCAACTTAAATCGCAAAGACAATAAATGTCCTGTAACTTTGACAAAAATAAACAAATCGTAATTATTTTTCCAGTTTTAAATGAGGGGTTTCATTCACTTTCAAGAAACTAAAAATAAAAATACAAAAATAATTTTGAACGAAAAATTATATGTGTAAAACTAAAATGACCCAATTTTTGCTTGGTCAAAACTAAAGCAACTTTTGATTTTTTATTTTAAAATAATTAAATTTTGGCTAGTAGTCGATAGCATAACCATTATTTTTGATAGCAGCTGCACACCTACGAGGCATTGAATCTATAACACGCTCAATTTGATCCTTGGGTGTGCTTTCCCAGGCACCCCGAATTCTTTAGAAAATTTTGTGCTTATTTATTTCCGAATCTCGCTAGATCTTCCTATCTACGATACTCTAAAGGTTTTCTATGGAGTTTAGGTCAGGTGATGGTGCCGGCCATAACAAAATATCAATTTTTGACTCCCGCAACCAATATTTGACAAGTTTTGATACAAGTTTGGGATCATTGTCATGCTGAAACACCCAAATCAGCCGAATATTTTACTCAGCGTAAGGGAACAACGTGAACAGCGTAAGGGAACAACGGAACAACTTCCTTTATTTTATGGATAGGCCCAAGTCCATAGAAAGAAAAACAGCGCCACACCATTTCATTTTCATGCTTCACTGTACCTTTGCAACACTGCGGCTTGAGTCCTTCATTTTTTGGTCTTCTCACCGCAAAAGTTTTCACGTCTGAGCCTTTAATATTAAACGTAGACTCATCCCAGAAATAATGTTTTTTCCATTGAGCTTGATTCCACTTAATATTATAGTTTCCGAAAGCCTTTTTGATTTTTTCAGATAAAAATGGTTTTTTGATGTCTTACGGGCATGCAGACCAGCTGCCACTACTCGTCTACGCACTGATCTCGAGCTTATATCCAATGATTGCTCTCTCACCAATCCAGTTGAACTCTTAAATAGTTGTTTTTTATTTCTCTCACAATTTGTGGATCAGTACGGGCTGAAGTTCTTCACGGCCTTCATCCCTTATGGACTGTTACTACTGATCCAGTTTCAAAAAACCGACTTAGTATACAGAAATAATTATGAAATCACATAAATATTTATGAAATATTTCTCGGAAATCATTGTCTGTGATATGTTGTTTTGATAGCCACTGATAGTTTGCTGTTTTTTCAGGTACTGTATTTGCTTCTAGCCATTTTTAAAATTTTTTTGGGCAGTACTTAAAAAACGAAAAGAAAAACATATACTGTTGTAAAAAACTTCTCAAAAAGGATTTATGACAAGCGAAATTGTCGAAGGAAGCAAAAAGCGGTAAATATCAGAGTAAAAACAACTGAAATTGCAGCGGTTATATGAATGTACAACAGAGTTGCTTTTGTTTTGTCCAAGCCAAAATCGGGTTAATTGACTTTACCAAACATTATTTTTTATATAAAAATTAATTTTGGTTTTATGTTTTAGGTTTTTAAAAAGTGAATAAAGTACCTAATTTAAAACAAGAAAAACTTTCTCATTTTCTTAATTTTTGAAAAAGTTACAGGGCATTCATTCTCCTTGTAATTTCAGTTGCTTTAGTTTTGGCCACCAGTGTATATATATATATATATATATATATATATATATATATATATATATATATATATATATATATATATATATATATATATATATATATATATATATATATATATATATAATTTTCTCTACTATATTACTTAATATACTATATACCTAAACGGATTTCGAGGAATCTTAATTCGAATATTTCCAAAAGCTTCGAAGAAGGGGAAATTAACCCCCTCTATGTAGGTTACATTGCGATGTAAACTTTCAAAACGCTGATACACGTATTTCCCTTTTTATAATCGGCTGGAAGTTCCCTGTAAGTATTGAAAATATTGAATTTTGTCGCAATCTGTAAGCTTTCATTTTCTGAAAAAAAATATATATATTTTGCTCCACATCGATTCGATATTTCAAGACATTTCTTTATAGACTAGAACGGTATTGAAGATATTGAAAAAAGATAAAAAATCTTCCGTGTCTTTAAATTATCTATCATAATTTAAAACTTTTTTTCCTTTAGATTTAATAACTTTTCAAATTTACAAATTGTTTATGGCCCACAATAAATTCGCAGATGTATACATGACTTCAACAAATACATATATAAAAAATTCATTTTTTTTTTTTGCAAATTTCTCAAGGAAATCCAATATATATATATATATATATATATATATATATATATATATATATATATATATATATATATATATATATATATATATATATATATATATATATATATATATATATATATATATATATATATATATATATATATGTATATATATATATATAAAGTCGGCCCCGCCCGACTTGAGGACTTTCTTTAGTGGTTTATATATATATATATATATATATATATATATATATATATATATATATATATATATATATATATATATATATATATATATATATATATATATATATATATATATATATATATATAATTTGCTAATTTAGTACAGCTCCGCATAACAATTAAAAGTTTTTATGGGAGAATTTAATCATAGCATTTGTATCTTTTAAATTCGGACTTATAGTGCCCATTTGATATATATGGGAGATATCCAAATCCGAACCGATATCGATAAAATTTAGCAAAGGTATTTCTGAGCTGTATTTGATATATTTCCCTGAATATCGGGTGAACAATATATAAGAGAGCTACATCTATATCTGAACCGATTTTCTCCAAATTTGACATACTGGCTTCTAGACTCAATTCATAAAAATAAAAAAATAAATTTATAAAAATAAATTTTATACCATTTGGGTAAACATTAAACGTTTAGTGCACAATAAAAGGTATATCGGACGAAGTTATATACGGGAGCTATATCCAAATCTGAACCGATCTCGATAAAATTTGGCAAAGATATTTCTGAGCTGTATTTCATATATTACCCTGAATATCGTTGTTACGGAGTCCATATTATGGCTGTGGGTAACAAATATAGCAAATCAGATGAAGAATATATATGGGAGCTATAGCTGTATCTGAACCGATCTTCACCAAATTTGACATCCCTGCTTCTAGACTGAATTCGGTCGTATGTGCTAAATTCCATCCCATTTGGGCAAATATTAGACGTTTGGTGCACAATAAAAAGCAAATCGGACGAAGTTATATATTGGAGCTATATCCAAATCTGAACCGATCTCGATAAAATTTAGCAAAGGTATTTCTGAGCTGTATTTTACATATTTATCCAAATATTGTTGTTACAGAATGCATATTACGGCTGCGGAGGACAAAAATAACACATCGGATGAACAATATATATGGGAGCTATAGCTATATCAGAACCGATTTCGATCAAATTCATACTTATTTTCAGGCCTAATTTGGTTGTATGTGCAAAATTCCATACTATTCGGGTTGATAATGGAGATAATCGGTCAAAATTTTGATATAGCTCCCATAAATATCTTCGTCCGATTTGCATTTCATTGTGCACCAAACGCGTAATGTTTGGTGCACAATGAAATGCAAATCGGACGAAGATATTTATGGGAGCTATATCAAAATTTTGACCGATTATCTCCAATTTCAATAGGATTCGTCCTTGGGCCAAAAAATGATTTGTGCAAAATTTCATATGGATCGGGTAATAAATGCGAACTGTACTATGTTCACAGAAATACGTGGATAGACGAACGAACGAATGCACAGACGGACGGACATGCATAAATCGACTCAGAATGCGATTCTATGCAGATCATCAAAAGGAACTATGGGTCTATCTCGTTTCCTTCTGCCTGTTACAAACAAATGTACAAAGACATAATTCCACTGACTTTTTCGAAATGATGCCTAAAAGTAACATCAAATTTCGTTTTAGGAAAATATTCTTCACGTCACGGAAGTGGACGGAAGAAAACAGTAACATCAGCAGAAATGGTTCGAAAAGTAAAGAAACGACTTGATCAAAACCCGCGTCGCAGTGGCTGAAAAATGTCTCGTGAGCTGAACATATCGCAATATTCCATTAGGCAAATATTGAAAAATTGGGCTCAGGGTAAAGCCATTGAAATTCCAAAAAGCGCAAGAACTTACACCACAACAGAAAGAAAATATACTCAAAAGAGCTAAAGAGGTGCTTCGCTTGGCTGATTCGTTGTCCAGCAGTTTATAAACAAACAAACTGATCGTGTTTACTTGCCAAAAAGGTCAGCTGAAAATGTGCACGTTCGGTTGGCCACCAGAACTCAAGCACTGGCCATGGTTATGGTGTGAGCCGCCATAACAGCCGATCGTCGCTCTCTGCTCATATTAATCGACCGTGGCCTCAGAATAAATGCCGAATATTATAGCGAAAATATTCTGGAGTGTGTATTAAAGCCTTGGGCACGCAAACATTTTGGCCGTAGACCTTGGACATGCCAACAGGACTCAGCACCATCGTACTCAGCACGCGCCACCCAAGCGTGTGACGGTTTCGTTGGCCGTTTGAAGGCCAGAATTCGTGCCAAAGGGTGCCAATTCGACCAAATCTAAACTTATTCGAAAATTTGATACTAGTTCCGACATTTCTTCCTTTCATTCAATTAAATTTAAAAAAAAATTGTAAAAATTATGGCGTTTGTCTTTGTTACAGTTTTTTTTTTTACCCTCCACCATACTCTGGAGGGTATATTAACTTTGTCATTCCGTTTGTAACTCCTCGAAATACTCATGTCAGACCCAACAAAGTATATATATTCTTGATCAGCGTAAAATCCCAAGTCGATTTAGCGATGTCCGTTTGTCTGTTGTAATCACGCTTTCGATTACGATCGAATTGAAATAGAAGGCTAAAATTTTGCATACAAATTAAACATAACGTTCTTTTTCGAGTGACAAAATGGGACTAACTTTATTTTTCCTTTATTCTTAAAATTAAGTTTTGTTGGACAATGTATTTAGTGCAACGTTAGCACTTTTGATTTTATTATTTCTTAGAGTTAGGTTTCTTAAAATGTAAGCATTTATCTGTTGTTTATACGAATGAATGACATGAATGCATTGTAAGCATTTTGCAAGCATATTTAAGTGCCATTGAACTTGCACGCGCAACAGAAACAGAAATAAAGAAGTTAACGTTAACTCCTCCCCTCTTTAAACCGAGCGTCCTCGATCGGTCAAAAATAGGGAATATGAGAAATTCTTCGTATTCCCGGCAATTCCACTACTTCCGGCATAGGAACACGATTACGTGCGTCATACGGACATGAATCTGCTATAGACGGGGTGAGTATAATTTCTTTTCCCCTTTTGCAGATCTTGGACCTTATAATGAAAACGATTATCAATATTATCGCGAAGGAGGTAAGTCCAAAATTTGTGGTTTGACCCCACTCGTATTTGCCTCCCAATAAATGTATGGCTTTTGTGTTACTAATTTGAATTTCTTTAATTGACTCTAAAGAGAGCGTCTCTTCTATACTGAGAACAGACTCCCTAGGTTGCAGAATCGCCGGTAATGGTTGAATATGGCTTATTTCAAAAAAGGAATATGATTTGTCGGAAATACTTAGTGTAGTGTTGCTATATTGGATGACATACGATCCAATAAGTCTTTGTGCAACATTATTTATTAGGATTGTTTCATTGAAATTATTTAACAGGATTACCCCTGGAGAAACTTCTTCAACTGTTGGTACTGTTTTGTTATCAGTTACCGTGCAATTCGATGTCTTGCTATTTAACAAATTAGAAATACAGGTGTTATTCTCTATAGCTTCTAAGTTTATGCTATTACAGATACTTATATTATTGTATTTCATGCATTCACTCTTGATTCCGTATAATTTTAAATCTTGTTTGCACATTATTACATTTTCGAATTTTAATTTATTGACGAACTTCTCAAATTTTATAGGTTTCAGTAATAATCTATTACAAACTTTGTTGTCTGTCATTGGTATTCTAATAATATAAATGATAGATTGATTATTAGTTGCGATTTTTATTTGAGCAAATTCAAAGATTTCTTCTACATTAACAAACGGTATTGAATCCTTTTCAATTATATTTTTAATAATATTTATCTCGTCAGATGAAAGTATGAATGAGTTTACAATTCCTATTTTTGCCCAATGGATAGCGTATTGAATATTTACAATTTCTTGTTTTAATATTTCTATTTTAAATTTTAATTTTGAACTTAATCTATCTCTGTTTACATCACTGTAATTTATACTTTTTATTATTTCATTAGTTATTTGTGTTAACTCATTAATTTTTCTCAATGACAATTTGTTAATTACAACTTGTTTATTATTGTTTTCTAGAACTTCATTAGTTTTCTGAGTTATTATTTCAAAATCATCGTGGTCTGGATTTCCAGCAATCCATTTCCACGCTGAACCTATAAAATTCAATGATCGTTTATTTTTCACGTTTGGCTTCAAACGGTCCAAGTATCCTTGAATCTCTGTCAGCTCATGGGTTAGGAAGGGATGAAGGAAATGGTGTTTGGTTATGTTCTGGGAAAGGATGTTTTGTAGGGAATTTATTGTTTCTTGATATTTGTCGATGTCAATGATATGAATTATCCTGAAGTTACCATCTTGAATTTTTGCCAAACCGGAATCAAACGCAACAATTTGAGAGTTTGTATAGTCCAAAATCTTGACATAGGCGGTCGCCGTGGCGAATAAAAATCTGAAAATATTTGATTTCTTAATTTCTGATATTGTTTTTGTGTACGGTTTTTCCTGATTCTGTAATAACAGTTGTATTTTGGTTTTCTTTTACTATTTCTTGTCTGTATGCCTTACTTAACTTTGTCCCAAGTCTCCTATTCTCTTTTACGAATATGATTTCTCCTGGCGTATAGGTTTTTGGTTGAGTCCTTTTCTTATTGTGGTAGTTAATATCTTCTGCTTGTTTTTCTTTAAGCCTTTGGGCAATTTCGGATCTTTCTTTCTCTATATCATCCTGACTCATGTTTGCCCTTTTTCCAAGAAATGCTTCAACTGGTTTCTTTTGAATGCTTGAGTGTATTGTGTTATTATATTCGTAAATAGATCTATGTAAAAGCTCTGAGAAGGATTTGTGTAAGTTCTGTGCTTTTAGACATCGCATTATCTCTGACAGTGTAGAGTGGAACCGCTCAATTTGCCCATTTACAGTACTACTGTACGGCGGGATTTTGAACAATTTGATGTTGTACTGATTTTCTAACATGAAAACTATTGCTTTGGAATTAAAAGACCTTTCGTTGTCGATAACTATTATTTCAGGAATTCCAAAGGATATGACTAATTCCCTAAGTGGTTCTTTAATGTCTTCTGCTGATCTTGATTTCAGAATTTTTGCTTGAGCGTATTTAGAAAACTTGTCTATAGCCGTCAATACGGATGTCTTTTCGGTTATGTAAATGTCTATGTGAACAATCTGTCCAGGATTTTGTGGGATAGGTGTTTCCTGTAGGCCTATCTTATTAGGATGTCTATCGTATTTGTTTTCTTTGCAAACTTTACATTGATCGACTATTTTCTTAATTTTAGCTTGCATTCTGGGAAAGTAGTACTTTGTCAATAACTGTGCTTTATTTTCTACGCTATTTCGGTGTGCTCTATTATGTTCAGCAATAATCTTGTTTTCTTGGTCTTCATCATTTTTCAAGTCGGTTACCATTTGTCTTGAATATTTGACTTTGTATTGTGTGAAATTATCACGGAACACTTCTTGCAATACTCCCAAGATTTCGTCATTAGTCTTTAAGCAGTTTGTTACCGATGGGTTTAAATATTTCTTCAAAATGTCTCTGAGAAATTCTGGTGTAATATTTCGTTCATTTATAGTATGTCTGTGATAAGTTGGAAAGACAATTTCAAATTTATAAGATGGTTCATCATCTTCTGAAGAGATGAGAATTTGATTCTTAAATGCGTTTATCGGAGCGTCAGTGTATTGTATTAAATTATGAGATGAGCTTTCATGACTGTGTTGGGTCGAAGTCAGAGCATTTATCTCTTCTGGTTCTTTAGGAGGTCTTGATAGTGTATCGGCAACTACATTTGTACTACCGGGTTTGTATAGTAATTCGTAATTGAATTCCTCAAGGAAGGCTTTCCATCTTCTTAGCTTGAAATTAGCTGTTTTATTATTCAATGCGTATGTCAGTGGAAGGTGATCGGTATAAATTTTAAGTTTGGCAGAACCGTAAAGGTAGTTTCTGAGGGATTTGAGAGCCCAAGTAATTGCAAGCATCTCCTTTTCGTTTGTTGCATAATGTTCCTCTTCCTTTTTGAAAGTTTTAGACAAAAATACAATTGGTTTATTATCTTGTGAAAGCACTGCGCCCATTGCATAGTGCGAAGCGTCCGTAGTAAGTTCAAATTCTTTATTAAAATCGGGATATGCCAGTATTACGTCTTCCGATGACAATATTCTCTTTAATTTATTAAAAGCTTCTACTGCTTCTTGATCGAGATCTATGGCCATTTTATTGGAAACGTATTTGGACGCACGTCCTGCCTCCCCCCTTAAATATATTGTCAGAGGTTTAGAAATTTTGGCATAATCTCTAATAAAGCGTCTGTAGAAATTACAAAGTCCTAAAAATGATCTTAAGTCTTTTAGTGTTAACGGAAGTGGAAATTTTTCTATTGCTTCAACCCTTTTTGGGTTTGTTTTTATACCGGAATCGGATATTATGAAACCTAGGAATTCAACTTCTTTTTTCAAAAATTCACATTTGTCGAGTTGTACCTTTATATTGGCTTTCTCTAATGTCTCGAATATGGTTGAAATATTCTTGAGATGTGAATCTTCATCCTCTGCGAATATTATTATATCATCCATATAGATGAAACATATTTTGCCAATGTGCTCCCTAAGAATGTCGTCCAAGGCTCGTTGGAATATGGACGGAGCATTTTTCAAACCAAATGGAAGTCGAGTGAATTCGTATTTTGCATTATTAATAGAAAAGGCAGTTTTTTCTCTATCACTTTCCCTAAGTAATATTTGGTGAAATCCACTTTTTAAATCTAATACACTAAACAGTTTATTTTTTCCTATTTGTGGTAGGATTTCATTTATTTCTGGGATGGGATATCTATCTCGAATTGTCTCCTTATTTAATTTTCTATAGTCTATCACCATTCTGTATTTCACTTTGCCTGATGCATCCGATTTTTTTGGCACGATCCAGATGGGTGAATTGTATGGTGACCGTGAAGGTCTAATTATACCTTGATCGAGGAGTTCCTTTATCTGTTTTTCTACTTCTCCTTTCAAATGCATAGGGTAGGGATAAAATTTTGAATAAACTGGTTCGACATTGGTAGTCTGAATATCGGCGACTACTGTCGTAGTGTAAGTAAGTTTTTGATTTGGTTCCCCAAAGAGTGATTTATGCCTTTGGATCACTAGATCTAATTTTTGTTTCTCTTGTGGGGTTAAATGGTCTGTCCTAAGGTCGATAGTGTTCACAGATCTAGATAATTTCTGCTTTATTTTCACTTTTATTCTATTGTCTATAAGCATGTAGTCTTTTGACGTATAAATGACAGCAGATAATTTTTTTAAGCTATCGTTTCCTAAAATTCCGTCAAAAGATTTAAGGGTTGGTAAAAGGAAGAATTGTAGAGGGCAACAATTTTTGTCAAAAAGATTAATAAAAGTGTGTTGTGTTATTGCTGTTTTTCCTCCTACTGAGTTTGCAAAAAACGGGGTTTTATTTTCTAAAGGATTTTTTATAAGTCCAGGTTGGATATAGTTTTTATTTGAACCCGTATCAATCAAGATTTTAAGAATTTGCCCTGAATTCGTCCTACATTCAAAATAAGGTAAGGACGAATTCGTTAATCTAAAAAATGAATATCTACGAATTCTTGTGTATCTTCTTTGTCATCGTTGTCAAGAACATCATATTGATTTTTTATGTAATCATTGAGATCAGATAATTGTTCTTGATTTTCATACTGCTCTAACATTGTTTCGTATTCTTCAGCGGTGGGACCTAATTCATCTGTGTCTACATGAAAATTTCTTTGTGCCTTATCAGGTCTCCTAAATTGGTCAGAATGTTCTGATGGTCTCTTTCCATAAAATCTATTATTTTGTGCTGGCCTATTCATGTAGTTAACAGCTCGGGATTGCATGGAAGCATCTATTTCCATCGGCTCAGGCTTGGGCTGAGGTTTTGGTGCTGTTGGTCTTGGTGGTTGCAAATTTTGATTTTGGGGGTAATTATGTTGATTATAATTATTACGAGGATAAATAGGAGGATTAGAATTATTTTGTCGAACACCAGAGTGTTGTGGCAAATATGCCAATTGTGGGTAAAATGGCATCTGATTCGTATTTTGAAAATGAGTTTTTGGATGGGGTGGTTTCTGAAAATTTAGTCTATTATTTTTAACTGTTGGATTGTGTGAGTTAGCAAATTGTGCTCTAGCGAATTGATTTTCCATTTTGAGACATAATTGTAGTGCTTGTGGGAGATCCGTCGGTTCTTTCATGCCAAGATGAATTGACATTTGTCCTTTTAGTCCTCTTATGAAAATGTCTAAAGCTTTATCCCTATAAGTTTGGGCTAGGATATCTAGAGCTTCTTTACCTACATCGAGACATGACAATTTGTTCATAATAAGCGTAAGGTGTGAATACACTTCTTGATAAAAATCTTGGATACTGTTGTTACCTTGTATTAAGGTTGTCATTTGATATTCTAGTGTCGTAAGATCACGCTTATCTGCGTAGTGAAGCGTTAGACACTTTGAAATACTACTCCAATTAAGGGGTGTATTGTAAGACTCTAAGGCCGCATCGGCATTACCGATGATTTTATTCCTTATGGAGTTAAGGATGGCAAAGTATTTTGGGGTACCTTTTGTAGATTCGTATAACTTAAGGATCCTTTCGACACTCTTTTTCCAAGAGCTGAATTCCGATGCTTTTCCTGAAAATTCTCTCAAGCTTCTCACTACGTCGGGTACTTTATCTAAATCTGTCAAGTTCTCTCTATATCTGACGTCGATAGTTTCGTCTTCGCCTGCTATGTCTGAACTAGGTCTTAAAAATTGGGCTATGGCAATTTGGCATTGCTGTGCACAGATTCTGGCAATGGTTTGTTCCATGTTTGCTGAATTTATTGCGCTATTATTGTTATTATTATTCTGTCCGTTATTATTTTGTCCGTCGGAGTTATTGACGTTAAGGATGGGTGGTCGGATAAGGTTATTTGGGTTGGACATTTTAAACGATCACTATTTAGTTGTTAACCTTTTAGAACACAAATTATATTTTTACAATTTTGTTTTGTTTTAACTTTTCAGAATTAATAATAGGAAAATTGTTTTATCAATGTTTTTAGTTTTTGGGTTTTTTTTTTTTTTCTTAAACGCTATCACTTTTTATCTCTAAATTTACAATACAACTTTATAGAGCATGCCGTCTGTTTTGTTTTAACTTTTCAAAATTAATAATAGGGAAATTGTTTTTATCAATGTTTTTAGTTTTTTTTTCTTCACTTAAACACTATCACTTTTCTTTCTAAACTTACAATAAAACTTTGTAGAGCATGCCGTCTCCTGTTGATTCTCCGTATTCCTTTTTGCTTCCGCTACTAAGGGGGTGTCTTCAATCTTTTGAGCCGGCTGGATGTCGTTGACTCTCTCGTACTCCACAAGTTTTTCCCACAGCTTTTGGGGATTTAGTGTTGATTTACAGCCTTTATAGGGTGTCTTCTTCAACAGGTTATTGATGTTTTTAGTTACCAGTACGCAGCTTTATGAGGTGCCTTCTTCCACAGGTTTTGATGTTTTTAGTTAGCAGTTTGCAGCTTATGAGGTGCCTTTATTAATTTGCAGCCGTTTGGGTGCTTTAATTTTTAGTTGACAGTTTGCAGCTTCATGAGGTGCCTTTATTAACTTTGCAGCCGTTTGGGTGCTTTTAATTTTTTGTTGGGCGCCAATTAAACATAACGTTCTTTTTCGAGTGACAAAATGGGACTAACTTTATTTTTCCTTTATTCTTAAAATTAAGTTTTGTTGGACAATGTATTTAGTGCAACGTTAGCACTTTTGATTTTATTATTTCTTAGAGTTAGGTTTCTTAAAATGTAAGCATTTATCTGTTGTTTATACGAATGAATGACATGAATGCATTGTAAGCATTTTGCAAGCATATTTAAGTGCCATTGAACTTGCACGCGCAACAGAAACAGAAATAAAGAAGTTAACGTTAACTTACATGTTAATTTTTTTATTTGGCAGGTTAGGTTCGTAAATGGGCCATGTAAGTCCACGTCTTCGTATAGCCTCCATAAAACGGTACCTCCCAATATTAAGTATTTTGATGATTTTAGCGACATTATTAAAATTTGGTATTTGAAGTTCGTAATGGATACTACAGCCTGTGACAGAAAATTGTCTGTGCAGGTCCACGTCTTCATGTAGCCCCCATATAACTGTACCCCCGATATTCGGTATTTTGATGATTTTATCGAGATTATTTACCGGAATTGTTTCAAATTTGGTATTTGAAGTTCGTAATGGATACTACAGCCTCAGACAGAAAATGAGCCATATAGGTCTACTTCTTCAAATAGCCCCTATCAAACGGTACCCTCCGATATTCGGTGTTTTGATGATTTTAGCGACATCAATTATCGGAACTAATTCAAATTTGGTATTTGAAGTTCATAATGGATACTGCAGCCTATAACAGAAAATTGTCTGTGCAGGTCCACGTCTTCGTATAGCCCCCATATAACGGTACATACCAATATTCGGTATTTTGATGATTTTAGCGTCATTAATCACCGGAATTGTTTCAAATTACGTATATAGAATTCGTAATGGGAACTACACTCAGTTACAGAAAATTTGTCTATTCAGGTCTTAGTACAGGCCACCTCCTACCTCCCAATATTCGGAATTTTTATGAGTTTAGGTTCAATACCCACCGACATTGTTTCAGATGTCATATTTGAAGTTCGTAATGGACAGCCTGCGACAGAAAATTGTCTATGCTGGTCCAGGTCTTTGCTCAGTTCCGATATAACGGTACCTCCCTGTATACGATATTTTAATGATTCTAGCTACATTATTCACCGTTTATTTCAAGTTTCGAATTTGAATATGGTAATGGCTTATGACAAGCAATGCCTATGTAGGTCCACGTCGTATAAACCCCTATATAACGGCTATATTCGGTATTTTTAAGAATCTAGCAGAATTTTCAACGGATTTTATTTTTCTGAAAATTGCCTAATTCGTTCCCATTGGTGGAGGGTATTAAATATTCGGCGCGGCCCAGCTTATAACTTTCTTGCTTCTTTTTTTTATCCGCTAGAGTAGATTTGATGTAGCATATTTTTTTTTTTAATTACCGTCTTCAAACAAAAATATATATTAATTTTTTATAAGATCTTCAAGGCTAAAATCGGGTTTGTTTTAGAAAAAATTAATTACATATCTCTATGTCGAATGTTTTACAGCCTTGTTCGATTACAACAAGTGATTAGACAAATCTACATTTGTACAAAAAAAAAAAAAACATTTCGTTTGATTAATGAAAGATTTTTAGATATTAGACGAACAGCTATTGATTTGTAATAAATCACCCACACGGGTCTCCACACAGGGGAAAACTCGTGTCACAACAAGATTTTTCCACATAAAATACCGGCTTCACTGAAAAACAACATATGCCTACTTACATACATATATTTGTGTAAATCATGCTATGAAAATGCTAATAAAATTTCGCAAAAATAAAATAAACTTTTTCGCCAAAAAAAGGAAAAACAAGCCGCTCTTTATTCAGTCATCGGGGAACTCTGGCTGAACAACAAAAGTGTATTAAGATCATTTGTAACGACATTACATGAATTACAACAATCCCAACACACACACACACACGCAATTACATTTGCAAATGAGTGTATGTATGCATACATCCATGTTTTTGTGTGATTGCAGACAGGATAAATGACTGACTCTATATGTGGAGGTTACGGGAATATGTTTCGTTCATTAAGTCAGCCAGAGTCAATCACAGCCTTGATTCCCAAGAACTCCAGCTCTTGTTGGCTGGTTGGCTGTCGGTCTGCTTGACTTGCACGCGGTATGAATAAATGCCTGCCTGCCTGTCTCGCTGAATGACAGATGATTGTCTGATGGTGTTGTTTTCAATTCCATGAATGAAAAAAAGGATTTATAATTCGAACGTTAATGAACGCCATTATAAATCAGAGTGAAAATAACACCATTCCGCGTGGATGTTTTTAAAACATTTCCGTGAATCAAAGGAAAAAAATGAATGGAGTGGAATAAAATCGGACTTCAGGATCTTTTCGTGGTTACTTACACATATTTTAAAGGAAGAACAGGACTACAATTGTTGATTTTTTCAGACAATTTTTTTTGGATATTTATCCCGATATTCGGTATGTTGATGATTTTAGCGACATTATTCAACGGAATTGTTTCAAATTTGGTATTTGAAGTTCGAAATAGATACTACAGCCTATGATAGAAAATTGTCTGTGCATGTTCACGTCTTCGTATAGCCCCCATATAACGGTACCTCCCTATATTCGGTATTTTGACGATTTTAGATACAATACCCACTGAAATTGTTTGAGATGTCGTATTTGAAGTTTGTAATGGATGTTACAGCCTGTGACAGAAAATTGTCTATGTTGGTCCAGGTCTTCACACATCTCCGATATAACGGAACCTCCCTATATACGATATTTTGATGATTTTAGCTACATTATTCACCGTTTATTTCAAGTTTCGAATTTGAATATGGTAATGGCTTATGGCAAACAATACCTCTATAGGTCCACGTCGTACAGACCCCAATTAACGGCTATATTCGGGATTCTTAAAATTTTAATAGAATTTTTTAAGGATTTTATTTTTTTGAAAATCTCCAAATTCATTCCAAATGGGTGAGGGTATTCAAAGGCCGAACTTTCTGCTTTTTAACTTATTTTAATTTTTTTTTTTTTTTTTTTGATTCTACTTGATTTTTTTTTTTAATTGAAATGACGGATTTTTAATATAATTTTTCGAAAGATGATTTTTAAAAATTATTTTTTTAAGCGATATCAAGGCCATAAGCCTGGAATTTTAACAATATTTTGAAAGGACTTTCATGAATATAAACTAGAATTTGTTAGAGGTATTTTTTCAAGTGTTTTAAGATGTTGAGTCGTTGATTTTTAAGAAAAAAAATTTTGAGGACCTTCGTAGCTTTTTATAGTTTCGGAAGTAATTGTAATTTCTAGAATTTTTCAAGCAACTTCAGGGGTATAGTCGTGGATTTTTTTTAAATATTTGTTTAAGGATCTTCAAGGATATAATCGAGATTTTTTTCTGGAATATTTTCTGTATGGCCTTCAAGTCAATAATTGATTTTTTTAGGGATAATTTTCGAATCGTAAATATATTTCGATTTTTTTGCTATAATCGCGCACTATACAAAAAAACGTTTAGAATATTTACCCAGTACCCTCGAGGTTATTCAGGAAGGTTTTTCAAGAGCCATTATAAAACCCAAAATATTATTTGACCATATTTTTGAAAAAAAAAAAAAAATAAATAAAAAACCTCATTGCATTGGTTCCAATCCACGTCTTAAATTAACAGTAACAAAAAGCAAACACACTTTTAATGAAATTTTTTATAAAAACTGTTGTACCTAGATATACGGTTTATTCTGAGATTAATAGTAGAATTTTGTGTGGAATATATTTATTTTTTAACACCTTCTGCCTAAAACTGAATCCTATGTTATTTTGAGACGTCAACTCAAAAAAGACCGTAAAAATGATAAAAAATTTTGTTTTAAATCAAACTCCACGAACGTATCTTAGAAGATCCATTTTCCAAAAAAAAAAAAATACACGATTAGCTTTAGAGTTCCTGAAAAAAATCACGAATGTAACCTCGAAGATTCTTAAAATAAGTTACTAAAAATGCAAGATCATATTCTAAAGGTTTAAAATCCACGAACACAGCCTCGAAAGCGCTTAAGTAAATATTATTAAAAATAAAGGATTCGAGAATGGGAAGTCCTTGCAAATATATGCTTAACAAATCTACCTTTAGTCTTGGTGGAGCTTCTAACATATTAATACCATATAAGTTTGGGTATATTAAGTTTGTCATTCCGTTTGCAACATCTCGAAATATACATCTTAGACTCCACAAAGTAGATATACTCTTGATCAGCTTGATTTAATGTGTGAAGTAGGTTGATACAATTTTACTCAAATGTATATTATGTCTTCAGGACTTTTGGTATTGAAAATGGGCCATGTAGATCCTGGTTTTGGTATAGCCCCTATATGATGGTACCTCCTTTTTTTCGGTATTTTGGTGATTTAAGCGACATTACTCATCAAAAATATTTCAAATTTGGTATTTGAAGTTCGTAATGGATAATACAGCCTATATCAGAAAATTGTCTGTGCAGCTCCACGTATTCGTATAGCCTCCATGGTTTTTTAGAACATTAATATAAATATTTTTTTTGGCATGCAGTAGAAATTTGATATGGAATATTTTAGTCAATGACGTCGTTCTTCTAAAGTGATGCTTTGTTGGAGATTTTGGCATAAATTCACACGACGAATGGCTTTAAGCCTAAAATGTGTTTTTATATACAGGGTTTATTTTAAATTTTTTTTTAATTTTATCGAATGAAAGCAAATAATGTCGGAAATAGCATCAAATTTAAGAATAAATTTAGATTTGCTCGAATTAGTCAACTTTGACACGAATTATGGCCTTCAAACGGCCAATGAAACCTCCAAAAATACTCCAAACACGGATTGGTATCTGGAGATTTTGGTGGTCATTATGGGCTGGAAATGAAGCGAGGAACCTCATTTTTTAACCATTCTTGGGTGGCGCACGCTGAGTGCGATGGTGCTGAGTCCTGTTGGAAGGTATAATAATATTCGGCGTTTATTCTGATGCCACGGTCGATTAATACGAGCAGCGATCGGCTGTTATGGCAGCCCGCACCATCACCATGGCCGGCGCTTGAATTCTGGTGGCCAACCGAAGGTGCACGTTGTCAGCTGACCTCTTTGGCAAGTAACCACGGTCATTTTGTTTGTTTACAAACTGCTATATAGCGAATGTTTTCTCATCGGAGAAAACCAAATTCGGCAGTTTACCACCTTCGGCCTAGCCAAGCAATTCTTAAGCTCTTTTGAGTCCATTTTCTTTCTGTTGCGATGTAAGTTCTTGCACCTTTTGGAATTTCAATGGCCTTACCTCGAGCTCATTTTTCAATATTTGCCGAATGGAATATTTTCCAAATTTGCCGAATGGAATATTTTGGGCCACTGCTAGGCGGGTTTCGATCAAGTCGCTTCTTTACTTTTCGAACCATTTCTGCTGATGTAGTTGCTGTTTTCTCCCGTCCACTTCCTTGACGTCGGGCTACGCTACCAGTATCACGGTAATGAGCGATGGTACGAGACACAAAAGATCTATTCACATTTAAATGCTGAAGTGCTCTAACGATAGCCACTTGTGGTTTGCCAGCCAAATATTAAGAAATCACATCATCACGCTTGAATTCCATCACGAATAACTTTTTTTCTGGAAAATTCTCACTAAAATGCTTTTGTACGCTTGTAAACAATATAATGAGCTGTCACTGGAATAATTTTAACAGCTGTCGAACGAGTGGCTCAGGAATGACAGCAGTCTGAAGTTGGTTGTAGTTTTTTCATCTCACCTTTCCAGCATTTAAGTACGATTTACACCTTATAATTCTAGTGCCTAAAATAGAATTTTATGACAAATAATTTTGTAGAATATTTTGAATTGCTACGATCCGGTTTGAAGGGAGTTTTTAACCATAATTTAAAAGAAAACATCAAAAATACATTTTTGGTGACTCGTTCGAATTTAATTTTTTTACCAAAATATTCCTCGTATTTTAACTGCAATATTGCTAAGGACACCATGTACCAAAAATCAACGGATTCCAAGGGATCTTAAATCGAAAATTAAAAAAAAACCGTTAAAGAGGGGGATCTTCTCCCTCTATTTAGGCTATTTTTCGTTGTAAACATTAAAAACGCCGATACACGTGTCTTCTATTTTTATACCCTCCACCATAGTATGGAGGGTATATTAAGTTTGTCATTTATATGTCGATTTAGCAATGTCCGTCCGTCTATCCGTCTGTGGAAATCACTCTAGTTTCCGAACGAATTAAAGTAGATTGACAAAATTTTGCTCAAATGTATGTTATGTCTACAGAACTTTTGGTATTGAAAATGGGCCATGTAGGTCCACGTTTTGGTATAGCCCCTCCCGGTACCTCCCGATATTCGGTATTTTAATGATTTTAGCGACATTATTCACTGGAATAATTTCAAATTTGGTATTTGAAGTTCGTATTAGATACTACAGCCTAAGACAGAAAATTGTCTGCGCAGGTCCACGTCTTCGTAAAGCCCCCATATAACGGTACCTCCCGATAATCGGTATTTTAATGCTTTTAGGGACATTTGTCACCAGAATCGTTTCAAATTTGGTATTAGAAGTTCGTAATGGGAACTACAGTCTGTGACAGAAAATTGTCAATGAAGGTCCAGGTCTTCGTATAGGCCCCATATGTCAGCACCTCCTTATATTCGGTATTTTGACGAGTTTAGGTACAAAAGCTACCGAAATTCTTTGAGATGTCGTATTTAAAATTCGTAATGGATGCTACAGCCTGTGACAGAAAATTTTCTATGCTGGTCCAGGTCTTCGGACAGCTCCGATATAACGGTACCTCCGATTTTGATGATTTTAGCTTCATTATTCGCCGTTTATTTCAAGTTTCGAATTTGAATATGGTAATGGCTTATGACAAACAATGCCTCTGTAGGTCCACGTCGTATAGACCCCAATATAACAGCTATATTCGGTATTTTTAAAATTTTAAAATAATTTTTTAAGGATTTTATTTTTTGAAATTTTTCAAATTCGTTCCAAATGGTGGAGAGGCCGAACTTACTGCTTTTTAACTTGTTTACACTTTAATTTGGAGATTATTACAGCTAATTATCTTACTCCCATACCCCATCCCTAAGCCAAGTCAAGCAATTAATTAATTTGCTAAAAATTATCTCCTCTATTTGTATTTGAATATGGTTGCTTTGTGAAAACGATACCCTTGCCAGAAATTCGATTTAAATTGATAAAACCGCAATGACAGCAACAACAAGAACAACAAACAACAAATCATTTATAATTTTCCAATTAGAAATGAGGAGACCGAGAAGGAAAAACTACAACATCTATAGAAATGAAATTACATTTCCCCAAAAAAGGACAAATCAATAGAAATCGAATAGAAAGCTGAAAACCACACAATACGAAAACCATAGGACAACTAACAAAAACACCAACAACATCAATATGTTAATGCGTTCTACAGAAGTCAAAGTCTAAACACAACAGAAAAAAAGCCGGCAGTCAGACAGACGGATGAATAAACTAATGAACGGGTGGATCGATGGACGGACAGACAGCCAGCCAGTCATCAAATCGCCACTTTTAGTCCACACAATTACGATTTTGACCCCATACAAAGGTTTGCGTTTAATTTTCCTATGAATCTCTATTTTCGGTGTTTCGTTTTTTTATTGTGGTGACGTTTTCGATTTTTTTGTCGTGTTTTTTTATTTTTTAATTTTCATTGTAGTTTATACAAATTTGAGGTGACATTGCACAGTGGGCTGACTGACTGACAGTTCAAATATTGGAAATAAAATAAAATTGAGGAAGTATTTTTACCAAGAGGTCCTGGATTTTTGCACAGAATCACTCTCACAATGTTGCGCGCTAGGAAGTCTTTAAAAAAATAAGATAAAATATCCCATTTTTATACCCTCAGCCATATATGGAGGGCTCACTGCTATACCGAACCAAGTCATGAAAAATAAAAAATGCCGAAACTAGTGCCAATGTCCCCGCATATGGCAACTCTGTTTACTCTGTAAAGCACAATGTCAAAAAGTGTTTCGTTCCAAAGATAACGTTAAAAAACCTAAGTCCACGACTGTCATTTTCGTTTTTATTCAAAGCAAAAATGAACCAAGTCAGTGTGTTTCACTTTGAATCAGCGTATATATAGATATCAGCAATGATTCAATGTCGATTTAGTGATGTCCATCCGTCTGTCTGTCCATCTGTGGAAATCACTCTAGCTTCCGAGGCGTTTGTAGTAGGTTGATAAAATTTACTCAGATGTGTGTTTGGTCTACAGGGCTTTTGGTATTGGAAATGATCGGTATTTTGATGACTTTAATGACATTAATCATATTTCGTATTCGGTATTATGATATTTCGTATTCGGTATTATGATGTTTTTGCGATATTATTTACCGGATTTTTTCAAGTTTCCTATTTGAATATTGTAATGGACTATGACAAAACTTGGCTGTGCAGGTCCACATTTTCGTATACCCCCATATTACGATAACTCTCTATATTCGGTATTTTTATGATTTTTAAAAGTATTTTTTAATATCCAAATCCTTTCCAAATGGTAGAGGGTATTCAAAGCTCGGCCCGACCGAACTTACTGCTTTTTTATTTGATATACTTTACCTAATACACATTAAATATTAGTATGGGCACAATTACAAGAAAATCGTACATTATTCCATATTCATCTCATGTTTCTGGTTTAGAGAAATATTTAGATATAGCAAGTTGTAAAGAGTCATCGACTTGTTTCGCAAGTTATGACAGATAAAGGCATTGAAAATTGTGACCCCTTGTGGGTGATGTACCGGAAGGGGTTCGCAGATATATTCCATCTTCACAACAAATATTGTGTTAGCGAAAATGTTTGTATGTGTGAAATCTAAAGGGAGTTGGATGATTATTTCGTTTTCTTTCAGTTTTGTTTTTCAAAATCTTGAACCCTGTGTGGGAAGGTACCTGAAGAAATGGTCCGATCTCTACCATCTTTATAACAGATCTTGTGTTGAAGGAAATTTTGAAATGTACCCAATCTGAATGAAATCGAATAATATCGCGTCTTATGAGCTTCGTGGATATTCAAAATGTTGACCCTTTGTGGGGATGATACCAGAGGTAGTGGAGCGATATATTCCATATTCACAGCAGAGCGAGGGTTAATAAAAATATTCTGATCTGTGTAATTTGAACACAATCGGAAAATTTCATCACATTTTATAAAAGTTATAATTATTCAAAATTTTTACCCTTTGTGGGGGAGATACTTGTTGGAATGGACCACTGGAGCACTGACCGAATAAGGATACCTTTCGAATGTGTGATGAACTTAACATGAAAATAAAATTCGATGAAGACGAAAATACAAATTTAATTTGGCAAAAGGAACTTCACTTAAAAGCAGCACAGCTAGCTCGAGACTCACTGAATACAGAAGTGCCATCTGATGAGCACTATTTCTGTATTTTCGACATTCAAAAAGCATTGCCTTTTCCAAAGCTATCAACATCAGTTGCTTATTACAAGCGGAACATCAACTATATTTAGTCATAAAATGAACAATTTATTTATTTTTTTGACTTGGTTCGCTTTAGCTGTAAAACCTTCAAATTTTATTCAGAGTAATAACGAACCAAAGCAGGTTTTTTATTTTTGAATATTTTTTTAGTAATATATGTAAATTATTTTTCTTTTAACTTTATATCATTAGTTAATTTTGAATATAGACTTTTACATTTTCTTTTGGTAGACTAAAATATTGCTTCCAGAAATTAATTGCAGTACATTTACTTTAAATCTAAATATCTTGGAATTATGTTTTTATGACTTAGTTCGGTATAGCTGTGAGCCCTTCATATATCATTTGATACGGCCAAAACGTTCCTAGTCGAAATAACGGTTTTATACTCTGGGTCTCTTTGGACCAAATCCGTTTCAGAACATTTGGAGTCGATCTAGCGATGTCCGTCCGTCCGTCCGTCCGTCCGTCCGTCTGTCTGGCTGGCTGGTGCGCACGATAACTCTCGAAGGGAGTATCCGATTCGGTCCAAATTGGGTACATCGTAATATTTTTGTCAAACTTAGATCGAGTTCGGAGATGGGCAATATCGGTCCACTCCTTCTGGTACCTCCCCCACAAAAGGTGAAATTTTCAAAAAATATATATTTTGCACAGAATTAGAAAGGATAATCCGAATTGACTTCAACTTTGCAAATCCTAATATTTGCGTCAGTGCTAGGTCAGGTGTGAAAATGGACAATATCGGTCCACTCCACCCAGTACCTCCCCCACAAATGGTCAAAATTTTGAATAATTACAACTCTCATAAAATGTGATGTAAGAGTCCGATTATCTTCAAGTTTCACACATCCCAATATTTATATTAACCCAAGGTCTGGTGTTAAGATGAACAATATCGGTCCACTCCTTCTGGTACCTCCCCCACAAAAGGTCGAAATATTGAAAAAATATATTTTTTGCACAGAAAGTGAATGGATAATCCGATTCTGCTCCAACTTTGCATATCCTAAAATTTGCGTCAGTACTAGGTCAGGTGTGAAAATGGACAATATCGGTCTACTCCATCAAGTACCTCCCCCACAAATGGTCAAAATTTTGAATAATTACTATCTCATTAAATTTGATGTAAAAGTCCGATTGTCTTCAAATTTCACACATCCTAATATTTGTATTAACCCATGGTTGGTGTGAATGGTGAATACATCGGTCCACTCCTTCTGGTACCTCCCCCACAAAATATTGAAATTTTGAGTACCCATGAAGCTCATAAAAGGCCAAATTAACATCCGATTCCATTTAGACTTGGCACATCTGTCGCAATATTTATATCATATTTTTGGGTCTGATAGAAAATGGGCAATATTGGCCCATAGAGGGTCAAACGTTTGAATAATCTTAACACTAGTCAAAGTATATTTAAATAGTCGAACATAGGCTGAGGGTATATATCAGGCTGCAATACCGACTGATACTTTTTAACTTGTTTTACTAGAAGTCATTAAAAAAATGAAAATATTTCCAAGAAATGTTGAATATATTTTTAAGAAATTGGTGGGTTGTCTTTAGGCTGGCCATGAAAAAAATCAGAGACACTGGCAAGAAGGTCATTTAAAAAATTTAAAAAAAAAAAAACAGCTAAGTTCGGTCGGGCCGAACTTTTAATACCCTCTACCATTTCGAAGGAAATTGCAAAAATTTCAAAAAAAAAATCCGAAAAATGGCATTTAAATGAAAACCGTTATATGAGGACTATACGAAGACGTGGACCTCCATACGAATTTTTTTGTCATAGGCTATAGTGCCCATAACGAACTTCAAATACGAAATGTGTTACAATTACGGTGAATAATGTCGCAAAAATCATGAAAATACGGAGTATCGCTAGGTACCGTCATATGAAGGCTATACGAAGACGTAGACCTGCATACGATTTTTTTGCCATATATTGTAGTACCCCTTAAGACCTTTTAATACGAAATTTGGTAAATAATGTTACTGAAATCATCAAAATACCGAATATCGGGCGATACCGTTATGTAAGGGCTATACGAAGACTTGGACCGGCATATAAACATTTTTGTCATAGGCTGTAGTGCCCATTACAAACTTCAAATACGAAATTCGAAATAATTCCGGTAGATAATGTCGCTAAAATCATAAAAATACCGAGTATCGGTAGGTACCGTTATATGGGTGCTGTACGGAAATCTTAACCTGCATACAAAATATTTAGCGATAGATTGTATTAACCATTAGGATCTTCCATTAGGATTTGAAACGATTCTGGTGAATAATGTTTTTTAAATTGCCAAAATGCCGACTATCGGGAGGTACCATTATATGAGGGCTATACGAAGACCTAGACCTGCATAAACAATTTTGGTCATAGGCTGTAATACCCATTACGAACTTCAAATGCCAAATTTTAAATAATTCTGGTAAATAATATTGCTAAAATCATGAAAATACGGAGTACCGGGAGGTACCGTTATACGAAGACTTAGACCTGCATTAAAAATTTTTTGTCCTAGGCTGCAGTACCCATTGCGAACTTAAAATACGAAAATCGAAATAATGTCACTAAAATCATGAAAATACCGAATATCGGGAGGTACCGTTATATGGGGACTATACGAAAACGTGGACCGACATGACCCATTTACGAACTTAACCTGCCTACTAGTAAACTATTCATGTATACAAATTTTTAGCCTTTTATCACAATACGTTCGAAAGAAAGCGTGAAACTCAATACCCCAACTTTAAACTTCCAGACCAGATAACTACGAATTTGCGAAGCTTCCTACATACGCCTATCCCAAACTCCCACAATAATCCCAATCCTACACTCCGACAGTAATCTTATTTCCAATTTTCAGGACACCAGCTCTATTGGTTCACTCAAATCCAAATTGTACCAATCTGGGTACCATTTAATACACTTAAGTACAAATTTCCAAAACTACTACATACAACAGTACTAAAATGCATCGGTAATCTTTTTTCCAAAGTTGAGGATACCAGCTCTATTAGTTCGCCCAAATCAAAATTGTGCCAAAGTTAGTACCATTTAGTACACTTAAGTACAAATTTCTAAAACTGCCTGCTTATCCAAATCGTATACTCCGGCAGTAATATTATTTCCAATATTCAGGATATCAGCTCTCTTGGTTTCCCCAAATCTAAATTGTACCAGATTTAGTACCATTTAGTACAAATAATTACAAATTTCTATCATTTCCCACATCATACAATCCAATAGAAATCTTGTTTCTAAATTTCAAAACTCCCGCTCTCCCAAATCGTAATTGTAACAAATGTAGTACCATTTAGTACTTTTCGTGCACGTAAGTACAAATTTAGACAACTTCCTCCATATTCCATAATTATACTCCGACAGTAATGTTAATTTAAAATTTCAGAGTTCCAGCTCCATCCGTTTTCCACAAATTCAAAATTGCACTAAATTTATTACCGTTTAGTACTACCTCCTTGTGTCGACTCTACTCCTTAACCTTGACTACCATTCCAAATTTAAAGTTCTGGTGGCCAACCGAGGGTGCACATTTTTAGCTGACTTCTTTGGCAAGTCATTTTGTTTTACAAACTACTGGACAATGAATGTTTTCTCATCGGAGAAAACCAAATTCGGCAGCTCACCACTTTCGGCCAAGCAAAGCAACTCTTTAGCTCTTTTTAGTCTATTTTCTTTCTGTTGCGGTCTAAGTTCTTGCACTTTTTGGAATTTCAATGGCTATACCCCGAGCTCATTTTTCAATATTTGCCGAATGGAATATTGCGATATGTTCCGCTCGCAAGCCATTTTTCGGCTACTGCAACGCTTCTTTACTTTTCGAACCATTTCTGCTGATGTTGCTGCTTTCTTCCGTCCACTTCCTTGATATCGGGCTACGCTACCAGTATCACGGTAACGAGGGATGGTACGAGACACAAAAAATTTATTAACAGTTAAATGCTGGAGTGCTCTAACGATAGCCACTGGTGGTCCAGCCTATCACGCTTGAATTCAATCACGAATAACTTTTTTCTGGAAAATTATTTTGGTGAGAATTTTCCACGCTTTGAATATAATGAGCTGTCACTGGAATAATTTTAACAGCTGTCGGACGAATAGCTTAGAAATGACAGCAGTCCGAAGTGGGTTGCAATTTTTAAACCCTCCACCTTGGAAAGGAGGGTATATTAACTTTGTCATTCCGTTTGTAACATCCTTAAATATTCGTCGTAGACCCCATAAAGTATATATATTCATAATCCGCATAAAATTCCAAGTCGATTTGAAGTTGAAATCATGATAGAGCTCACATTATTTAACGTAGAGCGCCAAAATTTAGCAGAGCAATTTGTATTGTGTCTAGGATGGTTGGTATTGAAAATGAGATATATCGGTCCACGTTCTGGTATAGTCCCCATATAACGGTACCTCCCGATATTCGGTATTTTGATGATTTGTGCCACATTTTTTCACGGATTTGTCTGGAAATTGGTATTTGTAGGTCATAACGGGTCCCTGAGCGTGTGGCAAAACATTGCATGTATAGGTCCACGTTGTGGTATAGCCCCCATATAAATGTACCTCCCGATATTCGGTATTTTAGTTTTCTTTGCCACATTTTTTCACGGATTTGTCTAAAAATTGGTATTTGTGGGTCATAATGGTTTCCAGCTCCGGTGGCGAAACATTGCATGTATGGGTCCATGATTTGGTATAGCCCCCTATAACTGTACCTCCCGATATTCGGTATATTGATGGTTTTTGCCACATTTTTTCACTGATTTGTCTAAAAATTGGTATTTATGGGTCATAATGGGTCCTAGTTCGTGTAGCGAAACATTGTAATTATAGGTCCACGTTTTGGTGTAGCCCCCATATAACGGTACCTCCCGATATTCGGCATTTAATGGTTTTTGCCAAATTTTTGCACGGATTTGTCTGAAAATTGGTATTTGCAGGTCATAATGCATTCTAGCTCCTTTGGCGAAACATTGCATGTGTAGGTCCCCGATTTGGTATAGCTCCCATATAGCGATACCTCCCGATATTCGGCATTTTAATGGTTTTTGCCATATTTCTTCTAATGTTTCCTTTACCCTAAGGTGGAAGGTATTAAAAGTTTGGCCTGACCGAACTTACTGCTTTTTAACTTGTTTCATCTCACCCTGTAGTAATCTTTAATACTTTTCGTACCGCTCTAGTAGGAATTTCCAAAACCCCAGCCTTATGTGACACCTTCGGACCAAGAGTGGCCATCACCCAAAATTTCAAAATTCTACATTCAGTCGTTTCGTTTGGTCGTTGATGAAGTCAGTCAGTCAATTACTTTACTATTTATTATTCCATCCAACTTCATTTGATGAATTCTCCGAAAAACGAAGTTTTACAACCCATTGTGCACCACATCTCATTTTCACGTAGCCCTTTTAAAAATTTCCATACAACAATGTCATTTGTCATCGAACAAAGAGTAACGGGTTGTGGGCATTTTCATATTATGTCGCCTTTTTATTGTTTGTCATACACATCATATCAGATTTTCTTGTTTTCTTTTTTCTTAATATTTAAATCTCTCCCTCCCCCCATTTTTTATTTTCGATCGATGCTATTCGGTTTTTTTTTTGTGAGTATTCAACATCAATGTTTATTTTAATAATGCATTTCTAGGCATTCTCAATAAATTTGAAGATGGTGTGTTTATGTTGTGGCTCCAAATGATGCTGCAACTTCATGTTCACCTCAAACCCCCCGAATAAGAGTGTCACACATGTGTCAATGACAATTAATGGTTGGGCGAACATTGGACTTTTGTGGACGATTGAAGGTGTAGAACATTGATGACTGAAAACTATATTTTAAAATTGGAAATCATTTGAAATGAAAAAAGAACCGACAAGTGTCAGGCATTTCAATATTTTTTCGTTGTAAACAAATTAGCTTCATCGTGAATTTTGTAGGTTCCCATTGACGCCGGTAGATTTTTTTCAAAATTGTCACTTATTTATTTATTTTCCTTTGCCATATCCGGTACACTTCTTAAAGTAAACACTTAACAACAACAAAATTTTGAAAAAAAATATTCAAATATTATTTGTAATAGAATCGCCACCAAGGAAATTATATCACCACTCAATAGCCAAGCCATGTGGAAATTCATACTAGAACGCTACGAAAAGTATTAACAGGTACTAAATTCTGGTAACATTTGCATTTGGGGAAGCACTAGAGCTAGAATTCTTAAATTTCGAGAAAGGGTCACTAAAGGAGTGTGTGATGGATGTGCCAGAAGGTTTCTGGATATTCACACAAAAAGTGTACGAAAAGTACTGTATTTGGTACCACTTCATGTCATGTGCACGGTTAGAGCTAAAAGCTTGAAATTTGGAAATGGGAATCAAGGTTTAGGAGAACAGTCGCTGCAGAAGATAGTTTTGAAAGTGTGTACAATTAAATTTGTATGTGGAGGAACAAATGTAGCTGGAATGCTGAAATTTGAAATTGTCATTACTGGACGAGTATAGGATTGGAATATGAAGGAAATTTTCGAAATTTGTACTTATGTGCACGAAAAGTACTAAGTGGTACTAAATCTGGAACAATTAAGATTTCGATGAACAGATAGAGTTGGAATCCTAAAATTTGAAAATAATATCGCTATTGCATTCTAGGACCGAGGAATGTAGGTAGTTTTGGAAATTTTTATACCCCACACCGCAAGGGGGTCAGGGTATTATGTCTTTGTGCATTTGTTTGTAACAGGCAAAAGGAAACGAGATTGACCCATAGTTCCTTTTGATAATCTGCATAGAATCACATTCTGAGTCGATTTATGCATGTCCGTCCGTCCGTCTGTCCGTCCGCCTGTCTGTCCGTCCGTCTATCATTGTATTTTTGTAAACAAAGTTCGCATTTATTACCCGATCCAGATGAAATTTTGCACAAATCATTTGTTTGGCCCAAGGACGAACCCTATTGAAATTGGGGATAATCGGTCAAAATTTAGATATAGCTCCCATATATATCTTCGTCCGATTTGTTATTTTTGTCCTCCGCAGCCATAATATGCACTCTTTAAACGCAATATTTGGGGAAATATATCAAATACAGCTCAGAAATACATTTACTAAATTTTATCGAGATCGGTCCGGATTTGGATATATCTCCCATATATAACTTCGTCCTATTTACCTTTTATTGTACACCAAACTTCTAATATTTGCCCAAATTGGATGAAATTTGGCACGTACGAACGAATTGAGTCTAGAAGCTAGTATATCAAATTTGGTGAAGATCGGTTCAGATATAGCTATAGCTCTCATATATACTGTTCATCCGATTTGTCATATTTGTTACCAACAGCCGTAATATTCACTCCGTAACAACGATATTCAAGGAAATATATCAAATACAGCTCAGAAATATCTTTGCCAAATTTTATGGAGATCGGTTCCAATTTGGATATAGCTCTCATATATATCTTTATCCGATTTCAAATTAATTGTGCACGAAATGGGCAATACAAGTCCGAATTCAAAAGATACAAATGCTGGTATCCTGAAATTACGAAATAAGATTGCTCTCACAGTGTACGATTTGGGATATGAAGGTAGTTTTGGAAATTAATGTAAAAATGTACTAAATTTGGTACAATTTGTATTTGGGACAACCAAGAGGGGGAGGTGGAATTCTGAAATTTGGAATTGGCATTACTGCGGGAGTGTAAAATTGGGGTATATAAAATTTTGGAAATTCGTACATATGTGTACTAAATGTTACTAAATTTGGTACAAATTGGAATTATGATGAACCGATGGAGCTAGAATTCTGAAATTTGGAATAAGAATCACCGATGAAGTGCAGGATAGATGCACCAAAGGATAATTGGAAATTCAAACTTTAAGGTTATGAAAAATTCTAAAATGGTTCCATTTGGTATTATGTGAAGGAATAGAGTTAAAAAAAGTTGTATGAGAATTCACTTTGGACAGTAAGTTTGATATATGAAGGTGATTCTGAAAATATGTACTGCGTGTGCGAAGTGTACCAAAAGGTAGTAAACTAGGAAGAGTTTAGTTTAGGGTAAACGGATGAGTTATGAAATTTTGTATTGGGGTCCCTGTTGGTAGATAGGTTGGTGATAAGAGGTAATTTTGGTAATGTGTACTATAATTGTACGAAAAGTTCTAAATAGTACAATATTTGGTACCATTTGGTATTTGGGTGACCAGATAGTGCTTGTAATCAGAAATTCGATATTACGGTCGCTGTTCATGTGGACATATGGATATGGTTTTGAAGATGTGTACTATAATTGTACGAAAAGTACTAAATAATACTAAGTTTGGTATTTGGTAAAAGGATACAGATGGGTTGGTATCTGAAATCGAGATATGAAGGTGGTTTTGGAAATGCGTACCATAATTTTACGAAAATTACTAAATAGTACTATATTTCGTACAATTTGGTACTGGGCGAACAGATAGTGCTTAAAATCCGAATTTTGGTATTAGGGTCTAGCCTGGACATATGGAGCTGGTTTCGAAAATGTGTCTTATAATTGTACGAAAAGTGCTAAATAGCACTAAATTTGGTATTGGATGAAGGGAAAGGTCTAGAATCCTGAAATTTAATATTTAGATCTCTGTTAATACCTGGAATTGAGATATGAAGGTAGTTTTGGAAATGTATAATTAAATTTTTCGAAAAGTACTAAATAGTAGAAAATCTGGTGTTGGGTGAAGGGTTAGAAATGGAATCCTGAAATATGATATAGATGTTGGACTGTTGTTGTCTGCAAATGAGAGAAGAAGCTGGTTTCGGAAATGTGTACTATAATTGTACGAAAAGTACTAAATAGTACTAAATTTGGTATTGGGTGAAGAGATAGAGATAAAATTCTGAAATTTGATAATTAGATGACTGATGGTATCTGTGTTTGAGATCAGAAGACCACTGTTGGTATATAGTTTTGAAAGAAGGAGGTGGATTTGGCAATGCATACTATAATTATTCGAAAAGTACTGAATGGATAGATTTTAAATCATAAAATTTGAGATTGAGGTCACTGTTGGTTTCTAGAATTGAAATATGAAGGAATAGAGCTGAAATCTTGAAATTTTATATGGATGTCACTTTCGAACAAATTAAGATAGAAGGCTAAAATTTTGCACACATGTTTATTTTTACAGTAGACAGGTTAAGTTCGTAAATGAGCCATGTAGGTCCACGTTTTCATATAGCCCCCATAAAACTGTACCCCCCCTGATATTCGGTATTTTGATGATTTTAGCGACATTATTAACCGGAATTGTTTCAAATTTGGTATTTGAAGTTCGTAAAGGATACTACAGCCTAAGACAGAAAAATATCTATGCAGGTCCACGTCTTCGTATGGCCCCCATATAACGGTACCTCCCGATATTCGGTATTTTAATGACTATTACGACGTTATTACAATTTGGTATTTGAAGTTCGTAATGGGAACTACAGTCTGTGACAGAAAATTGTCTATGCAGGTCCACCTCTTCGTATAACCCCCATATAACGATACCTCCTCATATTCGGTATTTTGATGATTTTAGCGACATTATTCACCGGAATTGTTTCAAATTTAGTATTTGAAGTTCGTAATGGATGCTATAGTCTGTGACAGAAAATTGTCTATGCAGGACCAGGTCTTCGTATAGGCCCCATATATCAGTACCTCCCTATATTCCGTTTTTTGACGAGTTTAGGTACAAAACCCACCGAAATTGTTTGAGATGTCGTATTTGAAGTTCGTAATGGATGCTACAGCCTGTGACAGAAAATTGTCTATGCAGGACCAGGTCTTCGTATAGCCCCCATGTAACGGTACCTCCGATATACGGTATTTTGATAATTTTAGCGACATTATTTACCGGAATTATTTCAAATTTGGTACTCGAAGTTCGAAATGGATACTACAGCATAAGACAGAAAATGGGCCATATAGGTCGACGTCTTCGTATAGCCCCCATGTAACGGTATCCCCCGACATTCGGTATTTTCATGATTTTAGCGACATTATTTACCGGAATTAATTCAAATTTTGTACCAAATGGTGGAGGTTACTCAAAGTTCGGCCCGACCGAACTCACAGCTTTTTTACTTGTTAATACTAATTTGACCTAATTAAATATTGGCGGCGAACGGCTCTACTAAATCTACCACACTGAATATTTCCATTATGTCTATTTAACAACATAAGCAGATAGATTTTCAAATTTACCTGCTAATATTAGTGGCCTACTGCTTGGTAAACATAAATTCTCCATCTCTTTCTAGCATTGTTCGACGACGACGATGGCATTTCAAAATATCCAAAGATCAGTTAAATCGATGCTCGAGTCTGGTTTTCACTTTCACTTGGATTAATCCAGAATAAAATTACTCTCTTCTCATCTCAGGTACAACAAAAAGTAATGGTGATGAGTGGCCGAAACCAGTTTAGGGAGCGCAGGTAGGCGGAGAGAGTGAACCAAACAAAAAAACAAAACTCTAAACGACAAACATTTTTAGTTTAACTGCCGAAACGTGAGCACCACCAACACCAGTCGTCGTCGTCGTCTTTTGCTCTATCGTCGCGACGAAGTCTCGTTACGCAATGTTGGATCAAAATATTCGAAGCAATGTCATCTATTGGATGAATTTGTTGGTAACGATTCTACTCTTTCCGATTTTGTTGTGGGTCAGTGTTATTCGATGGCTGTTCGTGCGGAATCCAGAGGCCACGGTGCGAGGGGAGGTGGCCGTGGTTACGGGAGGAGCTCAAGGTTTGGGACGTCGATTGGCCACCGAATTGGCCAGACGAGGTTGTCACATTGCCGTGGTGGACATTTTGGAGCACAAAGCCCAGGAGACGGCAGAGTATCTGAAGAAAACATTTAAAATAAAGAGCAAGGCTTATAAGGTAATGAAAATGGAGTTTTTTTTCCTGGGAAGATATGAATTTCAGTATTTTATTTCAGGTTGATATAACAGATCACCAAAAACTGGTGGAATTCCATGCTCAGGTTACCAAAGATTTTGGCGACATTACACTGTTGATCAACAACGCGGGTATTGTCTACTTTTCCGATAGTACACCCCGAGATTTTGAGGAAATCCAAAAAATCATCACGGTCAACTTCACCTCCCAGGTTTGGATAAATCAGCTATTTTTGCCACGCATGAAAGCCCTCAATCGTGGCTTCATCATGTCTGTCAGTTCACTGAGTGGTCTTTTCAATACGGCCCAATTGCAAATTTATGGCCCGGCCAAAGGTGCCGTACGTTCCTACATGGCTTCGCTGCGCATGGATTTGAATCAGTACAGCGGAATTAATGTCACCACCATTATGCCCACCTACATGACCACCCATCAGCCCACCGAACAGATTGTCAATTCAAGTGGCCTCGGGAAACTGGCACCAGTTTTGGATGGGGATTTTGTGGCAAAGGAGGCCGTGGATGCTATGCTACAAGGAGTCGATGAATTGACACTACCCCGCCAGTGTATTGTAGGCTTCAAATTGCAAGAGTAAGTGTGACATATGAGAGCTTTAATTCCAAAGTCCAAGTTCATAGTTGGTGTTTACCTTCTTAGAATATGTTTTCTATGTTTTTGTGTTGGGTTTGAATGGTCTATTTTTAGCTTCGATGAGGCAAAAAAATAATATTAATTTTTATACCCTCACCATAGTATGGAGGGTATATTAAATTTGTCATTCCGTTTGTAACACCTCGAAATATACATTTTAGACCCCACAAAGTATACATATTCTTGATCAGCATAAAATTCTATGTCGATTTAGCAACGTCCGTCCGTCTATCCGTCTATACGTCTGTCCGTCTGTGGAAATCACTCTAGCTTCCGAACGAAATGAAGTAGGTTGATATGATTTTAGCGACATTTTCACCGGAATTATTCCAAATTTGGTATTTGAAGTTCGCAATAGAGACCACAGCCTCACGGAGAAAATGAGCCATGTAGGTCCACGTCTTCGTATAGCCCCCATATAACGGTACCTCACGATATGCGATATTTTGATGATTTTAGCGACATTATTTACCAGAATCAAAATTGATACTTAAAGTTCGCAATAGATACTACAGCCTAAGACAGAAAATTGTCTCTGAAGGTCCACGTCTCCGAATAGCCCCCATATAACGGTACCTCCCCATATTCGGTATTTTAATGATTTTAGCGACATGATTCACCGGAATTGTTTCAAATTTGGTATTCGAAGTTCGAAATGAATACTACAGCATAAGGCAGAAATTTGTCGGTCCAGGTCCACGTCTTCGTATAGCCCCCATATAACGGTACCTCCCTATATTCGGTATTATGATGATTTAAGCGACATTATTCACCGGAATTGTTTCAAATTTGGTATTTGAGATTCGTAATGGATACTACACCCTATGACAGAAAATTGTCTGTGCAGGTCCACGTCTTCGTATAGCCCCCATATAATGGTACCTCCCAAAATTCGGTATTTTGACGAGTTTACGTCCGTCCGTCCGTCTATCCGTTTGTCCGTCTGTGGGAGTCACTCTAACTTCCGAACGGAATGAAGTAGGTTGATATGATTTTAGCGACATTATTTACCGGAATTGTTTCAATTTTGGTATTTGAAGTTCGTAATAGATACTACAGCCTACGACAGAAAATTATCTGTGAAGGCCCACGTCTTCGTATAGCCCACATATAACGGTACCTCCCCATATTCGGTATTTTAATGATTTTAGCGACATTATTTACCGGAATTGTTTCAATTTTGGTATTTGAAGTTCGTAATAGATACTACAGCCTACGACAGAAAATTATCTGTGAAGGCCCACGTCTTCGTATAGCCCACATATAACGGTACCTCCCCATATTCGGTATTTTAATGATTTTAGCGACATGATTCACCGGAATTGTTTCAAATTTGGTATTCGAAGTTCGAAATGAATACTACACCCTATGACAGAAAATTGTCTGTGCAGGTCCACGTCTTCGTATAGCCCCCATATAATGGTACCTCCCAAAATTCGGTATTTTGACGAGTTTACGTCCGTCCGTCCGTCTATCCGTTTGTCCGTCTGTGGGAGTCACTCTAACTTCCGAACGGAATGAAGTAGGTTGATACAATTTTACTTAAATGTGTCTGCACGACTTTTGGTATTGAAAATGGGCGATGTAGGTTCAGGTCTTCGAATAGCCCCCATATAACGGTACCTCCCGATATTCGGTATTTTGGTGATTTTAGCGACATTATTTATCAGAAGTATTTCAAATTTTGCTATTTGAAGTTCGTAATAGTTACTACAGCCTAAGACAGAAAATTGTCTCTGAAGGTCCACGTCTTCGTATAGCCTCCATACAACGGTACCCCCCGATATTCGGTATTTTGATGGTTTTAGCGACATTATTTATCAGAAGTATTTCAAATTTGGTATTTGAAGTTCGTAATAGATACTACAGCACAAGACAGAAAATGAGCCATATAGGTCCACGTCTTCGAATAGCCCCCCATATAACGGTACCTTAAAATATTCGGTATTTTGATGATTTTATCGTCATTGTTCACCGGAATAGTTTCAAATTACGTATTTGGAATTTGTAATGGAATCTACAGTCTTTGACAGAAAATTGTCTATGCAGGTCCACGTCTTCGTATAGCCCCCATATAATGGTACCTCCCAAAATTCGGTATTTTGACGAGTTTAGGTACAATACCCACCGAATTTGTTTGAGATGTCGTATTTGAACTTCGTAATGGATGCTATAGCCTGTGACAGAAAATTGTCTATGTTGGTCCAGGTCTTCGCACAACTCCGATATAAGGGTACCTCCCTATATACGATATTTTGATTATTTTAGCTGCATTATTCACCGTTTATTTCAAGTTTTCGAATTTGAATATGGTAATGGCTTATGACAAACAATGCCTATGTAGGTTCACGTCCTCACGTGTATAACGGCTATGTTCGGCATTTTTAAGATTTTAACAGAATTTTTAACGTATTTTATTTTTTGAAAATTTCCAAATTCGTTCCAAATGGTAGAGGGTATTCAAAGTTCGGCCCGGCCGAACTTACTCCTTTTTTTAAATTGTTGATGTTTTGTTGGGTATTACCAACTTTTTGACTATAGTTTCAAAATAGACAAAAAAATCCGCCGAAAAATACCAATGAAATAAATATCGTTATATGGGGGCTATCAAATGTGAACCTAAATTTTTTTATGTCATAGGTTGTAGTACCGAATCCGAACTTTAAATACTAATAATATCATCTCATCTTATATTATGTAAATACCGATGCAGATGCATATATATACTTTGTAGGGTCTATCATGAGAATTTCGAGGAGTTACAAATGAAATGACAAAGTTAATATACCCTCCATGGAATGGTAGAGGGTAAAAACACATTTGAAATGACGATTTTCTTTCGTATCAGAAGTATCGTAAGATACATAAGCAGACATAGATCTTATGCAAATATTGGTGATATAACTAGGTATATGCCAACAAACGACTTATACTTTCTAACTCATAAATGTGGAATATATCGATCCCCATTTATATATAGCCTCCATATAAAGGCACCTGCCTATTTTCAGTATTTCTTATTTCCGGATAGTTTTAGTCCTAACAAAAAATATTGAGGTAGTTCAAGATTTTGTATCTATATCTATAAAAGAGGAAAATGTTTGTACGTTTGTTTGTTTGTTTGTTTGTTTGTTTGTTTGTTTGTAATTTATGGACTCGAAAACTGCTGAATAGATTTTTCTGAAAATTTCCATATATACTGCAACATCGCCTGAAAGTAACATAGGCTATATAAATTTTTGAATTTCCACTTGGAACTGGAGATATAGCATCAGAATCGGAGGTACCTCCCAAAAATTTAGATTTTATATGCACATATCTATTGATCGGTTAAAGATACAGTCTCCAAATTTGGAATGTGTAACGGAATTTGGAACAGAAATAAGTTTGCTAAATTATATTGTAATCGGTTCAGATTTGGATATAGCTCCCATATAAATTTTCGACCTATTTCGTTCATTTGATGCCTCAATCACAATATGAATGTTCGATTCCAATGAAATTTGGAATATGTGACGGGATTTGATCCGAAAATAAATTTGTCTAATTATATTGAAATCGGTTCAGATTTGGATATAGCTCCCATATATATTTTCGGCCGATTTCAAGCATTTGATGCACCAAACACGCTATGTATCCCCAATTTCAATGAAATTTGAAACGTGTGATAGATTTTATCTAAAAAAATTTATTTCCCAAATTATATTGAAATCGGTTCAGATTTGGATATAGCTCCCATATACATTTTCGGCCGATTTCATGTGATTGGTGGACCAAACAAGATATGTATGTCCAAATTTAATGAAATTTAAAATAAGTAACGGAATCGGGAACAAAAATGAATTTTTCAAATTATATTGAAATCGGTTCAGATTTGGATATAGCTCCCATATATATTTTCGACCGATTTCATGTATTTGATGCACCAAACACGCTATGTATCCCCAATTTCAATGAAATTTAAAATAAGTAACGGAATTGGGAGCCAGAATGAATTTGTCAAATTAAATTGAAATCGGTTCAGATTTGAATATAGCTCCCATATATATTTTCGACCGATTTCATGTATTTGATGCACCAAACACGCTATGTATCTCTAATTTCAATGAAATTTGGAATGTGTAGCGGAAATTAAAACAAATATACATTTGTCAAATTATATTAAAATCGGTTCAGATTTGGATATAGCTCTCATATATATTTTCGACCGATTTCAAGTATTTTATGCACCATACACGATATGTATGTTCGATTTCCAAGAATTTTGGAATATGTAACGGGATTTTGATTAGAAAATAAATTAGTCAAATTATATTAAAATCGGTTCAGATTTGGATATAGCTCCCATATATATTATCCGCCGATTTCACATATTTGATGCACATTTGACAAATTATATTCAAATACGCTCAGATGTGATTATAGCTCCATATATATACTCAGCCGATTTCACATATTTGATGCACCCAAAGCGAGAGAGACAAAATCTGGAACCAGCAAAAATTGCACAATTATATTGAAATAAGTTGAGGTTTGGATGTAGCTAACATATATATTTCGGCCGATTTCATACATATTATGCACCAAACACGATATATATGACCGATTCCAATGAAATTCAGAATGTGTGGCGGAATTTTGTTATAATATTAAATGTGATAAATTAATTGGAAATTAGTTAAGATTTGGATATAGCTCCCATATATATATTCTCGGCCGATTTCACATATTTGACGCACCAATTTCAATTAAATATGAAAGGTGTAGCGGAGTTTGGTATAAAAGTAATTTTTTTTAAATTATATTTAAATCGGATCAGATTGGGATATGATTTTAATAAGAACCATTGACCCACAACGCCTTAGGCTAACACTAAAAAACAACACAACAATTTATTTGAAATACGCTTATTACGGCGAAGTATGTTGCTATCTCGAATTCACTACTTGCAATAGAAATGCCACTCTACTTAAAAAAATTGCAGTTTCCTGCACGCTTGGTATTTGCAATGAAATAAATAAATCCAAAGGACAAACCCTTCGTGTATGCATGTCATGTTACTGCTTTTGTAATGATTTTGTTTATTAACGCATTAAATTAGTGCAATATTTTTTTTTAATTTTTAAATTTGTTTTTCTTTATCCAACATATATTCGTAAATAAAATTTTGAATGCATATAAAATCAAAAGGGGTAGCGAAGCGCACCGGGTTCAGCTAGTAGTTCTTATATAACATCCCCAATTTCCAATCATATTATATGTAATTGTATGTTAAGGTCTCTCAAATAAATTCAATTTATTTATTTTTAATTTTTTTTTGTTACAGGTTCCTCTCGGCATGGATGCGTGATAAAATAATGCTGTTTCTGCATCCTAAAATAGATCTAAATAGTCAAAAGAAATTAAAATAATTGATTTTTGTAATTTTGTACAGTAAAATACTCTTTTTGATAATTTATAAAAATAAATGTTAATATTTAAAACAAAATATATTTAAAACATGTCCACAATATTGATTAAAAAATTAACGATTATTGTCTAGCAAAAATATCGTCTACAAAATTCACGATTTTAGCACTGAGAGTCCTTACGAACTCTTCTACATAGCTCTGATACTCCTTGAAAAAATACTATTTAAAAACTGAACATTATATCTATGACTCTTTGTGAAAATATATTCTTTAAAACCAGAGTCACTTTTAATCCGATATCGGCATTTTGTAATTTTAAGTTCGGAAATTCCAAAAAAAAATCGTAAAAAATTCGAACTTGAACTGCCTGCAGACAAAAGACTGATCTGTGCAAAAGTTTAGTTCATTTGTTTTGACTCCAGCGCAATTACAACAGACGGACAGGACTAAATCGTTTTAGGATTTTACGCTGATCATGATTATACAGGGTGAGATGAAAAAACTGCAACCAATTTCAGACTGCTGTCATTTCTAAGCCACTCGTCCGACAGCTGTTAAAATTATTCCAGTTACAGCCGATTATATTGTTTAAAAGCGTACAAAAGCATTTTAGTGGGAAATTTCCAGAAAAAAAGTTATTCCCGATAGAATTCAATCGTAGCGAAACTGGTAGCCTAGCTCGACGTCAAGGAAGTGGACGGCAGAAAACAGCAACATTAACAGAGAGAGAGAAACAAACACATAAATCAACAGATATGGTTCGAAAAGTAAAGAAGCGATCGAAACCCTCGTCGCAGTGGCCAAAAAATGACTCGTGAGCTGAACATATCGCAATATTCCATTCGGTAAATATTGAAAATGAGCTCGGGGTAAAACCATTGAAATTCCAACAAGTTAAAAAGCAGTAAGTTCGGCCGGGCCGTACTTTGAATACCCGAACGAACGAATTTGGAAATTTTCGAAAAAGATAACATTTGTCAAAAATTCTGCTAACATCTTAAAAATACCGAATATAGCCGTTATATTAGGGTCTGTATAACGTGCATCTACATATGCATTGTTTGTCACATATTCAAATTCGAAGCTTGAAATAAACAGTGAATAATGTAGCTAACATCATCAAAAGACCGTACATAGGGAGGTCCCGTTATATCGGAGCTATACAAAAACCTGCACAAGCATAGACAATTTTCTGTCACAGGCTGTAGCTTCCATTATCAACTTCAAATACGACATCTCAAACAATTTCGGTGAGTATTGTACCCAAAATTTGCAAAATACCGAATTTAGAGAGATACTGATATATAGTCTATACGAAGACCTGGCAAATTTTAAACAATTCTGGTGACAGACAGACAGACGGACATGTCTTAGAATTTTACGCTGATCAAGAATATATATACTTTGTTGGGTCTGACATGAGTATTTCGAGGAGTTACAAACGGAATGACAAAACTAATATACCCTCCATAGTATGGTGGAGGGTATAAAAAGTGCAAGAACTGACACCGCAACAGAAAGAAGATAAACTCAAAAGAGCTAAAGAGTTGCTTCGCTTCGACGAAAGTGGTGAACTGTCGAACTTGGTTTTTTTCCGATGAGAAAACATTCGTTGTCCAGAAGTTTGTAAACAAAAAAAATGATCGTGTTTATTTGCCAAAGAAGTCGGCTGAAAATGTGCACCTTCGGTTGGCCATCAGAACCATGGTGATGGTGTGGGCCGCCTTAACAGCCGATGGTCGCTCTCCGCTCGTATCAATCGACCGTGGCATGTATATTACTTATACCCTCCACCTTTGTCATTACGTTTGTAACATCCTTCAATATTGGTCGTAGATCACATAAAGTATATATATATATATATATATATATATATATATATATATATTCATAATCAGCATAAAATTCTAAGTCTGTTAAAATAACGATACAGCACCACCGTTTGGTATTGTCCCCACATAACGGTACATCCCGATATTCGGTATTTTGATGATTTATGCCACATTTTTTCACAGATTTGTCTGAAAATTGGTATTTGTAGGTCATAATGGGTTCTAACTCCTTTGGCGAAACATTGAATGTATAGGTCCACGATTTGGTATAGCCCCCAAATAACGGTACCTCCCGATATTTGGCATATTAATGGTTTTTGCCACATTTCTTCGCAGATTTGTCTAGAAATTGGTATTTGTTGGTCTTAATGGGTTCTAGCTCTTTTGGGGAAACACTGTATGTATAAGTCCCCGTTTTTGTATAGCTCCATATAGCCGTTTTTCACAATATTAGGTATTTTGATGATTTTTGGCACATTTTCTCATGAATATGTCTAAAAATTTGTATATGGGGGGCATAATGGGCTCTAATGTTTCCTTTAGCCTAAGGTGGAGGGTATTAAAAGTTTGGCCCGGTCGAACTGTTTTTTCCTTGTTTTGTATTGGTTGTATAGGAAGAACCAGAATTTTAAAATTTTCTATTCTGGGCAATTTTGGATTCCACCTCATATTGAGATAGGTACGTTGTTTTGAAAAATGTACCAAATTCTGTCAGTTGGCTTCCAATAAGTGTAAGAGACGTTTCTAAATATTTTCCACAAAAATCCAAATTAAATACTCGAAAAAAAACAACGATTCGAAACTTTTTAGTATATTCATATTTTGACGAACATGAAAAATATTGTTCACTGTTTCTCGTACAAACCCCTTTTATAGATCACCAATAATACTCATAAACTCAAGCCTCACATATCCAATTAGGCATAATTAGATCTCGCATGAAAACGTGTCAGTCCAATCCTTCTGGTATCTCTATCAAAAAGGTGCCATATTTCAAGCAGATCCATTCCGAATGGATTGTACACAAATTAATGATCAATTGATGGGGGATTCATATCTTTCGGAACATCAACAGAAACTTTCTAAACTTTAATATTTAATATAGAGGCTTTGTGGAAAAGGGAGAAAAAGAAGTAGGCCGAATTTGTTCGTTCATACAATATTTAAGTCTTATATAAATTAGGATGCAGCTAAATCGAATTTCCTATTCATTTACTACAAGAAATATAATTTTTGTGATTTTGAAATTTCGTGGGTGAGGACCATGTTTTTTTCGAATTTGCTCCGAATTTGATGAAAATATTGATGTTATGGTGCCAATCAGACAGACATGTGGACAAACCTGGCCAGTTCGACTTCAAATGTCCTGAAACGGATTTCTTCAAAAAAGACACACCTTCCAATTTTCCCCATAAAACTTTCTTTCAAAAAAGAACAATAACATGTCATTAAACCCCAACAAAAAATCCTCTAACATCTCACATCGACCACCAGCAGAGTTCAAATGTGAAATATAATTTGCCCCACAAACAACAATACTCCAAAGAAAATTCATTGACATAACGACTGACACTTGTTCCAATTGTGTTCGGTGCAACGAAATGTCATTTCCCTAACTACTCCCCCACAGAGAACCGGCTACAAGCAATCGCTGAACACGGATGAAATCATCAAACGTCACACCTGTTTTGACGGTATTGAACCCTTTTATCTTGGATTGGGAAAACACTTGTAGTTCACCAAATTTCCCATCAAAAATCGAAAAATTTACATAACCAAGAAAATGGTGAAAATGTTTAATAAAAAATAAACAAATACAAAAAAAAAACATCCAACTTGAATTGAATGTAATAACAACAACGAGAACAACAACAATCTCAACAATACCTTAGGGGAAGGCTTAGTTTCATATGAAATTGTTAAGAAGCTGTGCCGTGTTTGCTTGGAGTTTTCTTACCCCACCTAAAGGGGTAATGAAATGAAAATGCACTGCCCTAAGCCGCAATAAAATTTGAACTGGTGTTTCTGTAGCTGTTGTTGTTGTCATATACAAATAAATACTCGGAAAATGTGCTCTCACTTCTTGATTGTTGTTTTTTTTAAGACTCCGTTCGTGTTTTTTTATGATGTGATGCAAATGTCGAAGGGATCGTATGCGGGAATGGGGGGACAAACACATGATTTGTGTTTGACGGTAATACAAAGTATGTTCTTGTGGCGGAGGAGCAGAAGCAGCAATGATGGCAGCAATATAATTTGTCGATGTTTTGTTTATATTTTCGATTTGGGGTCAACTACATTATTGGGCATTGAATATCAGTGGATGTTGTTAATGGGCATGGTACAGTGGTTAGATGTGATTATACCCCCAGACATATGGCTACAGAGGGTACAGGGATGCCCATATTCGACGGACCCATCTGCCAACGCCATAACTTTTGACAGAGATGTCACATCACTTAATAACATACCGCGTTTGAAGCGTCAGTCCAAGCAGATTTTTACCATGAACCAATACACGCCACGCGAGCGCTCTGAAATAGTTGAAATTTACAAGAAGTCAATTGTGAAAACTCAACGTGCTTTTAAAACATTAAAAAATGTGAGAAGTGCGCCGAGCCGAGAATATCGCTGCCGTACGAGCCAGTGTTGAGAGGTCCCCAAGAACATCCCAAAAACGCCGTTCTCAGCAGTTGGGCATGGCTCGGTCCACTTTACAACGGATTATTCGCATTGATTTGCATTTGTTCCCGTACAAAATTCAATTGACGCAAAGAACGTTGCCTGCGGACAAGCCTCGTCGATTGGAATGGGCCCAAACGTCCGTCGAATATGGGCAACCCATTTAATACGGCAAAAACGGCTTTAGACCCTGGATCACATTGGGAAAAATCCGTTTTATGACATTTGCAGACGATCGACACCTGTCCGTCCGTCTGTGAGCATGGAGTATCCGATTTGGTCCAGACTTGGTAAATAGTAATAATATTATCAAACTTATATCGAGTTGGGAGATGGGCAATTTTGATTCACTCCTTCCGGTACTTACCCCACAAAAAAAGTTCAGAATTGTTCACATTCCGTTTAAATTTTGCAAATCGCAACATTTGTATCTGTGCTATGCCATGTGGTAAAATGTGCAATATCGGCATACTCCATCATGTACCCCCCCCCCCTTTTCAAATGGTCAACATTTTGAACAATTACATCTCCAATAAAATGCGAAATAACCATCAGATGCTCTTCAAATGTCACATATCCCAATATTACTATCAGGTATAAAGATGGGATATATAGGTTCGCTCCTACTGGTACCTTCACCACAAAGGGTAAAAATTTTGAATAATTATAACTCTTATACTTTGCGAAACAAGCATCTGATTCTTTTTACATTTCACACATTACAATACTTCTATCAAAAGATAATCAGTTATAAATATGGGATATATCGATCCATACCTTCTGGTACCTCCCCCCATAAGATGGTCAAAATTTTGAATAGCTGTGAATCTCATAAAACGCGGAATGAGCATCTACATATTTTCAAACTTGGTACATCCCAATATTTCTATTAACACAAGAACTGGTGTGAAGATGAAATATATCTGACAACTGCTTCTGGTACCTCCCCCACAAAGTGGTCAAATTTTTGAAGAACTATATCTCTCATGAAATGCGAAATAAGCATTTAATTTCAGATATAAGCAAATTTCATATATTCAAATTTTTTACTAACGCAAAATCTGGTTTGAGGATAGAATATATCAGACCAACCCTTCTGGTACTTTCACCACAAAAAGGGGTCAAAACTTCAGTGCGTAAATAAATAAGCGAAGCGATATAAACATCCGATTATTATTAAATCGGAAGATATGAAATATATCTCTATCAACACAAGACCTGGTGTAAAGATGGAATATGTCTGACCCCTCCTTCTAGTACCTCCCCCACAAGGGTCAACATTTTGAATAATTATAACTCTTAAAATTTGCGAAATAATCCTCCGATTCTCTTCAAATTTCACAAATCCCAATATTTCTATTAACTAAAGATCTGGTGTGAAAATGATAGATATCGGCCCACAGCTTCAGGAATATCTCCCACAAAGAATCCCAACTTTGAATATTTATAACTCTGATAATTTGCCAGCGATTTTTTTTTTAAAACATGGTAAACTGAGATCTTATGTGAATATAGAATTCATCGGCAGTCTTCTGCCCCCTCCCCCCCAATTTTTACACCCTCCACCATAGTATGGAGGGTATATTAAGTTTGTCATTCCGTTTGTAACACCTCCAAATATAAATTTTAGACCCAACAAAGTATATATATTCTTGATCAGCATAAAATTCTATGTCGATTTAGAAAAGTCCGTCCGTCTATCCATCTGTGGAAATCACTCTAGTTTCCGAACGAATTGAAGTAGATTGATAAAATTTTGCTCAAATGTATGTTACGTCTGCAGGACTTTTGGTATTGTAAATGGACCATGTAGGCCCACGTTTTGGTATAGCCCCCATATAACGGTACCTCCCGATATTCGGTATTTTGATGATTTCAGCGACATTATTTACCGGTGAAGTTCGCAGGTGAAGTTCGTAGTGATTACTACAGCCTGTGACATGAGACTGTCTGTGCAGGTCCACGTCTTCACATAGCCCCCATATAACTGTACCTCCCGATATTCGGTATTTTTGATGATTTTAGCGATACTTTTCAGCGGAATTGTTTTTTGATGTTCGTAGTGGCTACTACAGCCTATGACGGAAAATTGTCTGTGCTGGTCCACGTCTTCGTATAGCCCCCATATAACGGTACCTCCCGATATTCGGTATTTTGATGATTTTAGCGATACTTTTCACCGGAATTGTTTCAAATTTGGTATTTGATGTTCGTAGTGGCTACTGCAGCCTATGACGGAAAATTGTCTGTGCAGGTCCACGTCTTCGTATAGCCTCCATATACCGTACCCCCCGATATTCGGTATTTTGATGATTTTAGCGACATTATTCACCGGAATTGTCTGAAATTTAGTATTTGAAGTTTGAAATGAGTACTACAGCCTGTGACAGAAAATTAACCTTGCAGGTTCACGTCTTCGTTTAGCCTCCATATAACTGTACCTCCCAATATTCGGTATTTTGTTGATTTTAGTGATACTTTTCACCGGAATTGTTTCAAATTTGGTATTTGATGTTCGTAGTGACTACTACAGTCTATGACAGAAGATTATCTGTGCAGGTCCACGTCTTCGCATAGCCCCCATATAACTGTACCTCCCGATATTCGGTACCTTGTTGATTTTAGCTTCATTATTCACCGGAATTGTTTCAAATTTGGTATTTGAAATTCGTAATAGATACTGCAGCCTAAGACAGAAAATTGTCTGTGCAGTTCCACGTCTTCGTACAGCCCACATATAACGGTACCACCCGATATTCGGTATTTCGATGATTTTAGCGACATTATTCATCGGAAGTGTTTCAAAATTAGTATTTGAGGTTTGAAATGAATACTACAGCCTATGACAGAAAATTGTCTGTGCAGGCCCACTTCTTCGTATAGCCCACATATAACGGTTCCACCCGATATTCGGTATTTTGATGATTTTAGCGACATTATTCACTTGAATTGTTTCAAAATTGGTATTCAAAGTTTGAAATGAATACTACAGCCTATGACAGAAAATTGTCTGTGCAGGTGTCGTCTTCGCATAGCCCCCATATAACTGTACCTCCCGATATTCGGTACCTTGTTGATTTTAGCGACATTATTCACCGGAATTGTTTCAAATTTGGTACTTGAAGTTCGTAGTGGATACTAGCTCCTAAGTAAAAAAATGAGCCACGTAGGTCCACTTCTTCGTATAGCCCCCATATAACTATACCTCCCGATATTCTATATTTTGATGATTTTAGCGACATTATTCACTGGAATTATTTCAATTTTGGTATTTGAAGTTCGTAATGGATACTACATCCTAAGTCAATAACTGAGCCATGTAGGTCCACGTCTTCGTTGAGCCCCCATATAACGGTACCTCCCGATATTCGGTATTTTGATGATTTTAGCGATAATTTTCACCGGAATTGTTTCAAATTTGTAATTTGATGTTCGTAGTGGCTACTACAGCCTTTGACGGAAAATTGTCTGTGCAGGTCCACGTCTTCGTATAGCCCCAATAAAACGGTACCTCCCGATATTCGGTATTTTGATGATTTTAGAGACATTATTCACCGGAATTGTTTCAAAATTGGTATTTGAAGTTTGTAATGGCCTAAACAGCCTAAAACCGAAAATTGTCTGTGCAGTTCCCTGTTTTATAACCCCCATAGCACCTCCCTATATTCGGTATTTTGATGATTTTAGTTACATTATAAACAGATTTTTTTCAAGTTTCGCATTTAAAAATTGTAATAGCTTGTGACAAAAGTTTTCTACGCATGTCCACGTCGAGTTATAGACCCTAATATACGGCTACATTCGGTATTTTCAAGATTTTAATAGAATTTTTAACGGATTTTATTTTTTTGAAAATTACCAAATTTTTACCAAATGGTGGAGGGTATTCAAAGTTCGGCCCGGCCGAACTTACAGCTTTTTTTTTTGCAAAATATTAAAACTATTATTAATTTCTTTAAATTCCGCCAGAAAAAAGTTTTAATGGAATTTACTTATAAACCCAACAAAACCACTGTAAAAACGCCTCAGTCTCAACTCTCTCTCTCTACTTCGATATTTAATGCAGCTAATACCGCCATGAACACAAAATCAAAAAAAAAGTAGCAGCAGCAATAAAAAACGTTGCCCGTTGAGACCCAGCTATAATTAGAACTCATTTTCAGTGAACCCATAAAGAAAAACTGGTTGCACATGCGCAAAGGTCACACATGCAAACGCACACACACACACACACACACACACATGTGCATTCTATAATGTATAAAAGAAAATGCTCACATGTGTTTGAAGCAACGACGACGACAACAAAGTGTGGAGCCTGAGGGCAATACTCCAAACATCAGGTGCTGGGGGTCTCTTTTTTCTTTCAGATTATTTATTTACTAATGCCGAGAGTCTTTATTTTTGTTGCTGCTCCTGCTTGCTGTTGTTGTTGTTGCTGTGTTATTACTGACAGTTCATTGGGCTGCTGTCGTCGTCGTCTCCAACTCCCAAATGTCATAATTGTAATTAGAATTTAGTTTAGGGCTGCCGCTGATGCCGGCAATAACTTAAGGCTCGATTTCCATTCCATATTTGTGTCTCAAGGGATTTTCTTTTTTCCTGCGGATCTCAAGCACATTCACGTGTATGCCTTACCCACTCCGCTCGTAACATCCATTTGCTTTGCTTAACAATAGCGCAACCAATGTTTAATGTTTGGGGCGTTGAGTGGTTGCATTTATATTTGTTGTGGTTGTTGGGTTAGGGCCCATTGCAGCATTGCGTTTGTGCATCAAACAATAAACAAAGTTGCTTGACACATGGCTGGGAATATGGGTGTTTCCATGCGTGTGCTTTTTTATTACAACTCCCCCAAAACCCTCGGTAGAAAATCATACTCTGAACAAGCAGTATGTGACCACGGGCTCATGTATACCATTTTTGTCCGTCCGTCCGTCTGTCCATGTATTTTTGAGATTGAGATGAAATTTTACAAACAATATTTGTTTGGCCCAAGGACAAACCCTATTGGAATTGGTGAGAATCGGTTTAAATTTACATATAGGTCCCATAAAGACCTTCAACTGATTTCGGGTTAATTGTGCACCAAATGGTCGATTCAGATATAGCTATAGCTACCATATACATGGTGAGATAAAAAACTGCAAGAAATTCAAACGTCATAATTTTTTCATATTTTTAAAATTTAAAACCGTCACACGCTGCCTGAATGTTGCTCTGCGGTATTTTGGCTTGAGGTGTTCGACACTTTGGTAATTTTTAATGCCAACCTAGCTCTCTAAAATACTCCAGATACAATAGTCCAACGGGTTAGTATCCGGAGATTTTGGTGGCCGTTGTGGGCTGGAAATGAAGCGAGGAACCTCTTTTTGTAACCATTCTTGGGTGGCGCGTGCTGAGTGCGATGGTGCTGGTCCTGTTGGAATGTTCAAGATCTACGGCCAAAATGTTTTCGTGCCCAAGGCTTTAATACACCCAACAGAATATTTTCGCGATAATATTCGGAATTTTTATGATGTCACGGTCCATTAATACGAGCGGAGAGCGATCGACTGTTATGGCGGCCCACACCATTACCATGGCCGGCGCTTGAGTTCTGGTGGCCAGCCGAAGGTGCTCATTTTCAGCTGACCTCTTTAGCAAGTAAACGCTATAATTTTGTTTGTTTACAAACTGCTGGACAACGAATGTTTTCTCATCGGAGACAACCAAATTCGGCAGTTCACCACTTTCGGCCAAGTGAAGAAACTCTTTAGCTCTTTTGAGTCTATTTTCTTTCTATTGTGGTGTAAGTTCTTGCCCTTTTTGGAATTTCAATGACTTTACCCCTAGTTAATTTTTCAATATTTGTCAAATGGAATATTGGGATATGTTCAGCTCACGAGCCTGAAGATTGTTGCAGTTTTTTCATCTGACCAGATAACTAATGAAGCTCGGAAGTACCTTTGTCAAATTTTATTGAAATCGGATCAGATTAGAATATAGCTTCCATATATATTTTTTCGATTTCAGATTTTTGTTTTTTGCCCCAAATAGTTAACATCAGTCTAAATGACCTGAATTTTTGCTATTCCGAATATTCCAAACCAATATCAGCCCAACAGACCTGAATTTGGGGATATGCGACCGAATTCAGTCTAGAGGCAAGTACATCAAATTTGGTGAAAGTCGGTTCAGATATAGCTATAGCTCCCATAGTTATGTTTCATCCGATTTGGAGTATTAAGTTTCTCACATGCGTAATATGCACTGCACAACAATGATATTTGATACTCGGTATCAGATAATGGTCGAAAATACCTCTGCCAAATTTTATGGAGATCGGTTCAGGTTTTTTATATAGCTTAGATATACATCTTTACCCGATTCTACGGTTATTGCTCACCCTAAATGAAATGTCAGCCAAAATGGATAAGATTTTTTCATATTCAACCGAATTTTACCATTTGGCGAAAATACACGTTTATGGAGATCCTTTAATCCTTCGTTTTGTAATTCTCGTTTATGGTAGTCCTTGAATCCTGAGAAAGAAATATTAAAAATTCCACTTGTATAGCAGTCCTTGAATCCTTTTTTTAATCCCTGTTTATGGTGGCACTTGAATCCTTAGATTTTTTATTATATCCACGCTTATATTGGTTCTTGAATCCTGAGAAAGGAATATTAAAAAATCCACAATTATTGCGGTCCTTGAATCGTAAGATTTTTTAAGAAGTTCATGTTTATGGTAATCTTTGAATCCTTCGAATTTTTTATAAAATCTACATTTTTATTATATTCACGCTAATGTTGGTTCTTGAATCCTGAGAAAAAATATTAAGAAATCCACATTTATTGCGGTCCTTGAATCCTTAGATTTTTTTAGGAACTTCATCTTTATAGTAGTCCTTGAACCCTTAGATTTTTGTTTTAAATCCATGTTTTTGGTATTATATGGCGGTACTTGAATCCTCGGAAAAAATATAAAAAACCACGTTTATGGTGGTCCTTGAATCCTTAGAATTTTTTTTCTTAAATTCATGTTTATGTTGTTCCTTGAATCCGTGGAATTTCTTTAAAAATCCACGTTATGGTTTATGGTAATCTTTGAATCCTTAGAATTTTTTATAAAATCTACGTTTATGGTAGTCCTTGAATCCTTAGATTTTTGTTTTAAATCCATGTTTTTGGTATTATATGGTGGTTCTTGAATCCTCGGAAAAAATATAAAAAATCCACGTTTATGGTGGTCATTGAATCCTTAGAATTTTTTTCCTTAAATTCACGTTTATGGTGGTCCTTGAATCCGTTAAATCTCTTTAAAAAATTCATGTTATAGTGGTCCTTGAAAAAAAAATGAAAAAATCTAGGTTTATACTGTCCTTGAATCTTGATAAAAATATATAAAAAAAATCTGGTTTATGGTGTTGTTGGAGTCCTTAGCATTTTTTAAAGAATAAACGTGTATGGTGGTTCTTGAATCCTTAGATAATTATATAAAAAATTCAGGTTTATGGTGGTCCTTGAATCCTTAGAAAAATTTATGGTAGTCCTTGAATCCGGAGGAAAAAATATAAAAAAAAACACATTTATGATAGTCCTTGAATCCTGAATCGGTCTTTGAATCTTGAGAAAAATATATATAAAAAATCCATGTCTATCTTGGTCCTTGAATCCTTAGAATTTATTTGAGAAATCCACGTTTATGGTGATCCTTGTATCCTGAAAAATGTTAAAAAATCCATGTTTATTTTGGTCCTTGAATCCTTAGAATTTATTTGAGAAATCCACGTTTATGGTGATCCTTGGATCCTGAAAAAAATGTTAAAAAATCCATGTTTATCTTGGTCCTTGAATCCTCAGAATTTATATAAAAAATCAACGTTTGTTGCGGTCCTTGAGTCCTGAGAAAAAATACAAAAACTCTACATTTTTAGTTGTCCATGAATCCTTACATTTTTTTTTTGAGGAATCCACGTTCATATAGGTCCTCGAATCCTGATAAAAATATTTAAAAAATCTCAGTTTTTAGTGGTCCTTAAATCCTAAGAATCTTTTAAAAAATCCATGTTCATGACTGTCCTTGAATCCTAAAATTAAAAAAAAAAAAATCACGTTTATAGTTTTTTTTTAATTCTTGTTTATGGTGATCCTTAAATCCTTAGAAATTTTTTATCCATGCAGTGCCCCATAGACCCAACTGCTGTTTAAGTAGGCTTGTGACAAGTGCATTTGTGACAATGAATTTCGATTTGATGATTGGATTTTTGGAGCTGATGTTGCTGCTGCTTTTATAACTGCCTCCATGCGGATTTGTGAGTATGTACTGTTGTTGTTGTACAGTGTTGTTGCTGCTGCTGTTTTGACTAAATTCATTTGTTGTCTTCATTTTCATTTCGATTATTTTAAACGAACTATGAGCAAAGCATCAGCTCTGCATTCGTCGGCACCATATGGGGTCTATTTTGGATGCCAATTGAAAATGGTGTTGGGTTTTGCTGTTGTTGTTTTTACTTATGGAGTTTGTTGTTAGTTATATTTATCCTAGAGTAGAGCTTAGTTTAGACTACATTTTATTCACAACACAGATGCTATATAAAATTTGAGTTTATTTTAAAACAGCCGCTTAGTATGCGAAAAAAACGAAGAAAACCAGGATTTTTAGCTTTAAAAAAATGAAGACCTTCTTCCTTGAACAATTTTCGCACTGCAATTATTTCAGGCCGTTATTACTGTTGAAATGTGGACCGATACTGAAAATATGTCGTATGACGAGTATTCAATCGATGCGAATCCAAATTTCCTAAATTGCAGTCGATTTTATTGACAATTGGGATTGTTTGGCCATCCCAAATTATGAACCAACACTGAACGGGATACGATGAGAACCCTATATTCTAATTACCGTTACCAAATGCAACGAGTCTCAAATACTGAATTCTCGACAGATCCATTGAAAAATATAATATCCACCCAAAAAGCGAAGAGTCAAAATTGCAGCTTTTTGGCTGAAACTTCGTTCCGGAACCTTTAAAAAAATCGGAAAATTAGGCGATACATTGAAAACTGGACTTACTTTGAACATTATTTAAGATGAATGAATCCGACATACAGGGTTGTACATATTCGACGGACCCATCTGGCAATGCCATAACTTTTGACAGAGATGTCACATCGCTTAATGACATACCGCGTTTGAAGCGTCAGTCCAAGCAGATTTTTACCATGAACCAATACACGCCACGCGAGCGCTCTGAAATAGTTGAAATTTACATTCAACAGAAGAAGTCAATTGTGAAAAAAAAATGTGAGAAGTGCGACTTCTAAGAACACCATTAAGCGTTTATACGAAAAATTTTCGACTGGTAAGGCCCAAGAACATTCCAAAAACGCCGTTCTCAGCAGTTGGGCATGGCTCGGTCCACTTTACAACGGATTATTCGCATTGATTCGCATTTGTCCCCGTACAAAATTCAATTGACGCAAAGAATGTTGCCTGCGGACAAGCCTCGTCGATTGGAATGGGCCCAAAGAGTCATGGGTCCGTCGAATATGGAAATTGGTGTCTTCAAAATATCAAAAATAAGGAGGTTCCGTTATAAAGAGATAATACGAAAAATACATACGTACATACGTAGAATTTTCTCGAGGAATTAAACTATCCACCTAGTAATCGAAATGTCAAATTACAGCTGACTTGGTTTCCGAAAATTGAAAGAGAAAAAAATAATAAAAAATAAAAATTCAAACCCGCCTTGAAACCGAGTTACAGCTGATTTCGGTCTGATTGGGTGATTGGGGTCTTCAATTGTCCCATTTGGGGCATAGAAAACACGCACGCGGCTTAAAAAACCAATGCACCCAACGTATGGTTGTAACAGGATAGTGCTATGTCTCACACAGCCGAAACTTCGCTCAATTTTCAAAAAATGGAAAAATACACAGGGTGAGATGAAAAAACGGCAATCAACTTCAGGCTGCTGTCATTTCTAAGCCACTCGTCCGACAGCTGTTAAAATTATTCCAGTGATAGCTCATTATATTGTTGACAAGCGTACAAAAGCATTTGGTGAGAATTTTCCGGAAAAAAAGTTATTCGTGATGGAATTCAAGCACGATAGTGTGATTTCTTTATATTTGGCTGGACCACCACAAGTGGCTATCGTTAGAGTACTCCAGCATTTAAATGTGAATAAATCTTTTGTGTCTCGAACCATCGCTCGTTACCGTGATACTGGTAGTGTAGCCTGATGTCAAGGAAGTGGACGGAGGAAAACAGCAACATCAGCAGAAATGGTTCGAAAAGTAAATAAGCGACTTGATCGAAACCTGCGTCGCAGTGGCCGAAAAATGGCTCGTAAGCTGAACATATTGCAATATTCCATTCGGCAAATATTGAAAAATTAGCTCGGAGTAAAGCATTTCAAATTCCAAAAAGTGCAAGAACTTACACCGCAGCGGAAAGAAAATAGACTCAAAAGAGCTAAAAAGTTGCTTCGCAAGGCGGAAAGTGATGAACTGCCGAATTTGGTTTTCTCCGATGAGAAAACATTCGTTGTCCAACAGTTTGTAAACAAACAAAATTATCGTGTTAACTTGCCAAAGAGGTCAGCTGAAAATGTGAACCTTCGGTTGGCCACAAGAACTCAAGCGCCAGCCATGGTGATGGTGTGGGCCGCCATAACAGCCGATGGTCGCTCTCCGCTCGTATTAATTGACGGTGGATACCAATCCGTTGGACTATTGTGTCTGGAGTATTTTGGAATGCAAGGTTGGCACTAAAAAATACCAAAGCGTCGATCACCTCAAAGAAGCGCTTCGCCGGGAATGGGCCAAAATACCGCAGAACAACATTCGGGTTCCGTTTGAAGGCCATAATTCGTGCCATAGGTGACCAAATCGCACAAATCTAGTCTTATTCTAAAATTTGATGCTATTTCCGAAACTTTTGATTTCATTCAATAAATTAAAAAAAAAACAAATAAAAAAGCTATAAGTTCGGCCGGGCCGAACTTTGAATACCCTCCACCATTTGGTACAAATTTGGCAATTTTCAAAAAAATAAAATCCGTTAAAAATTCTGTTAAAATCTTAAAAATACCGAAAGTAGCCGTATATTAGGGTCTATACGACGACGTGGACCTGCATAGGAAACTTTTGTCATAAGCTATTACAATATTCAAATGCGAAACTTGAAAAAAATCTGTTTATAATATGTAGCTAAAATCATCAAAATACCGTATATAGGGAAGTACCATGGGGGTTATAAAACGGGGACCTGCACAGACAATTTTCTGCCATGGGCTGTAGTATCCATTATGAACTTCAAGTACAAAACACCGAATATCGAGTGGTACCGTTATATGGGTACCTACACTAAGACCTGGACCTGCACGGACAATTTCCTGTCATAGGCTGTAGTGTTCATTACGAACTTCAAATACCAAATTTGAAATAGTTCCCGTAAATAATGTCTCTAAAATCATCAAAATATCCAATATCGGGAGGTACCGTTAAATGGGGGCTATACCAAAACGTGGACCTACATGACCCATTTTCAATACCAAAAATCCTGCAGTCATAACATACAGTTGAGTAAAATTTTGTTAATCTACTTCCATTCGTTCGGAAGCTAGAGTGATTTCCGCAGACGGACAGACGAACGGACATCGTTAAATCGACATAGAATTTTATGCTGATCAAGAATATATATTTATATATATATACTTCGTGGGGTCAAAATGTAATGAAACGGAATGACAGACTTAATATACCCTCCATGCTATAGTGGAGGGTATAAAAATGTAAAAATTATCGCGTTTGACTTTGTTGCAGTATTTTTATCTCGCCCTGTATCTCATATAAAGTGAAGGAAGTAACTAATATAGTCCAAGCCTGTCACTCCGCAATATTTATATCCTATTTTTTTAGATCCAATGCGAAATGGGCAATATTATGTCCAACAAATTAAAATATATCGAAATAATCGAACATTAGCTGAGGGTATACATCTGTCGGCAAAACCGACTGATACTCTTAAACTTGTTATAAAATTGCATTTGCCTTGATTTTTTTAAACATACTGCTGTTCTGCCTGTGCTTAAATCCAGTTGGTATTGCTTATAACTAGGTCAACCCTTTCAATTACAGTCCCGTCGACCTCATTTCCATGATGACCGCATTCCTTTGCATTGCATTTTTAAAAGTTACTTAAAAATATTGTATATTTGTTTATTAATAAATTGTTAATTATATAAAATGTTTTTACATACAATTCTCCTCCACCCGCAATATTTGTATCATGAATTCAATTTGCTTTACCGCTCACAAATGTGATTGTCATCGTCGCCGCTGTCGTCGTCAGCTGCCTCATCATTCCGTCATCATCATCAACGCACACACACATATATTGCACAGAAATCAATAAATATTCGTTACACATATTTTTTTATTATTTCAATTATCGTAAATACCAATAATTACAGTTCTGAAAGCATTGACAACCTGAGATCAATTCTTAATGATTTCACTTTTTTTTTTGTTTTTGGATTTCCACCGACACACATAAAATATTTGTTGTATATCAGAAATCTATAATTAAAGTATATTAATATCAATATAATGGCAAACATTTTTATTGGCTGGCATTTTATATTTTTTTTATTAATTAATACAATTTATTAAAAAAAAGTAATGAATTAACCCATTTCATATAACATTTTTATAGAAGACAATTTATTCTTGTTCTATGAAAATATGAAATTAAAATAATTTTTTTTAATTAAATTTTTTTAAACAATTTCCATAGGACTTTTTATACCCTCCACCATAGTATGAAGGGTATATAAAGTTTGTCATTCCGTTTGTAACTCCTCGAAATATTCATAATAGACCCTACAATGTATATATAATCTGGATCAGAATAAAATTCTAAGACGATCTAGCGATTTCCGTCCATTTGTCTGTCTGTGGAATTGAAGTAGATTGATAAAATTTTGCTCAAATGGATGTTATGTCTGCAGGACTTTTGGTATTGAAAATGGGCCATGTTTCGGTATAGCTCCCATATAACGGTACCTCCCGATATTCGGTATTTTGTTGATTTTAACGACATTATTCACCAGAATTGTTTCAAATTTGGTATTTGAAGTTCGTAGTGGATACTACAGCCTAAGACAGAAAATTGTCTGTGCAGGTCCACGTCTTTGTAGAGTCCCATATAAGGGTACCTCCCGATATTCAATATTTTGATGATTTTAACGACATTTTTCACCAGAATTGTTTCAAATTTGGTATTTGAAGTTCGTAGTGGATACTACAGCCTATGACAGAAAATTGTCTGTGCAGGTCCACGTCTTAGTAGAGCCCCCATATAACGATACCTCCCGATATTCGGTATTTTAATGGTTTTATAGACATTTCTCAACAGAATTGTTTCAAATTTGGTATTTGAAGTTCATAATGCATACTACAGCCTATGACAGAAAATTGTCTGTGCAGGTCCAGGTCTTCGTATAGCCCCCACATAACGGTACCTCCCGATAATAGGTATTTTAATGATTTTATGGACCTTTTTCACCAGAATTGTTTCAAATTTGATATTTGAAGTTCATAATGAATACTACACCCTATGTAAGAAAATTTTTTGACCACGTCTACCTCTTCGTAAAGCCCCCATATAACGGAACCTCCCGATATTCGGTATTTTAATGATTTTAGGGACATTTTTCACCAGAATTGTTTCAAATTTGATATTTGAAGTTCGTAATGGATACTTCAGCCTACGGCAGAAAATTGTCTGTGCAGGTCCAGTTCATCGTATAGCCCCCACATAACGGTACCTCCCGATATTCGGTATTTTAATGATTTTATGGACATTTTTCACCAGAATTGTTTCAAATTTGATATTTGAAGTTCGTAATGGATACTTCAGCCTACGGCAGAAAATTGTCTGTGCAGGTCCAGTTCATCGTATAGCCCCCACATAACGGTACCTCCCGATATTCGGTATTTTAATGATTTTAGGGACATTTTTCACCAGAATTGTTTCAAATTTGATATTTGAAGTTCGTAATGGATACTTCAGCCTACGAGAGAAAATTGTCTGTGCAGGTCCACCACTTCGTAAAGCCCCCATATAACGGAACCTCCCGATATTCGGTATTTTAATGATTTTATGGACCTTTTTCACCATAATTGTTTCAAATTTGATATTTGAAGTTCGTAATAGATACTTCAGCCTACGGCAGAAAATTATCTGTGCAGGTCCAGTTCATCGTATAGCCCCCACATAACGGTACCTCCCGATATTCGGTATTTTAATGATTTTATGGAGATTTTTCACCAGAATTGTTTCAAATTTGATATTTGAAGTTCGTAATGGATACTTCAGCCTACGAGAGAAAATTGTCTGTGCAGGTCCACCACTTCGTACAGCCCCCATATAACGGAACCTCCCGATATTCGGTATTTTAATGATTTTATGGACCTTTTTCACCATAATTGTTTCAAATTTGATATTTGAAGTTCGTAATGGATACTTCAGCCTACGAGAGAAAATTGTCTGTGCAGGTCCACCACTTCGTAAAGCCCCATATAACGGAACCTCCCGATATTCGGTATTTTAATGATTTTATGGACCTTTTTCACCATAATTGTTTCAAATTTGATATTTGAAGTTCGTAATGGATACTTCAGCCTACGGCAGAAAATTGTCTGTGCAGGTCCAGTTCATCGTATAGCCCCCACATAACGGTACCTCCCGATATTCGGTATTTTAATGATTTTATGGACCTTTTTCACCATAATTGTTTCAAATTTGATATTTGAAGTTCGTAATAGATACTTCAGCCTACGGCAGAAAATTATCTGTGCAGGTCCAGTTCATCGTATAGCCCCCACATAACGGTACCTCCCGATATTCGGTATTTTAATGATTTTATGGAGATTTTTCACCAGAATTGTTTCAAATTTGATATTTGAAGTTCGTAATGGATACTTCAGCCTACGAGAGAAAATTGTCTGTGCAGGTCCACCACTTCGTACAGCCCCCATATAACGGAACCTCCCGATATTCGGTATTTTAATGATTTTATGGACCTTTTTCACCATAATTGTTTCAAATTTGATATTTGAAGTTCGTAATGGATACTTCAGCCTACGAGAGAAAATTGTCTGTGCAGGTCCACCACTTCGTAAAGCCCCCATATAACGGAACCTCCCGATATTCGGTATTTTAATGATTTTATGGACCTTTTTCACCATAATTGTTTCAAATTTGATATTTGAAGTTCGTAATGGATACTTCAGCCTACGGCAGAAAATTGTCTGTGCAGGTCCAGTTCATCGTATAGCCCCCACATAACGGTACCTCCCGATATTCGGTATTTTAATGATTTTATGGACCTTTTTCACCATAATTGTTTCAAATTTGATATTTGAAGATCGTAATAGATACTTCAGCCTACGGCAGAAAATTGTCTGTGCAGGTCCAGTTCATCGTATAGCCCCCACATAACGGTACCTCCCGATATTCGGTATTTTAATGATTTTAGGGACATTTTCACCAGAATTGTTTCAAATTTGATATTTGAAGTTCGTAATGGATACTTCAGCCTACGGCAGAAAATTGTCTGTGCAGGTCCAGTTCATCGTATAGCCCCCACATAACGGTACCTCCCGATATTCGGTATTTTAATGATTTTAGGGACATTTTTCACCAGAATTGTTTCAAATTTGATATTTGAAGTTCGTAATGGATACTTCAGCCTACGAGAGAAAATTGTCTGTGCAGGTCCACCTCTTCGTAAAGCCCCCACATAACGGTACCTCCAAAAATTGGGTATTTTAATGATTTTAGGGACATTTTTCACCATAATTGTTTCAAATTTGATATTTGAAGTTCGTAATGGATACTTCAACCTACGGCAGAAAATTGTCTATGCAGGTCCAGTTCATCGTATAGCCCCCACATAACGGTACCTCCCGATATTCGGTATTTTAATGATTTTAGGGACATTTTTCACCAGAATTGTTTCTAATTTGATATTTGAAGTTCGTAATGGATACTTCAGCCTACGAGAGAAAATTGTCTGTGCAGGTCCACCACTTCGTAAAGCCCCCATATAACGGAACCTCCCGATATTCGGTATTTTAATGATTTTATGGACCTTTTTCACCATAATTGTTTCAAATTTGATATTTGAAGTTTGTAATGGATACTACAGCCTATGACAGAAAATTGTCTGTGCAGGTCCACCTCTTCGTAAAGCCCCCACATAACGGTACCTCCAAAAATTGGGTATTTTAATGATTTTAGGGACATTTTTCACCAGAATTGTTTCAAATTTGATATTTGAAGTTCGTAATGGATACTTCAGCCTACGGCAGAAAATTGTCTGTGCAGGTCCAGTTCATCGTATAGCCCCCACATAACGGTACCTCCCGATATTCGGTATTTTAATGATTTTAGGGACATTTTTCACCAGAATTGTTTCAAATTTGATATTTGAAGTTCGTAATGGATACTTCAGCCTACGGCAGAAAATTGTCTGTGCAGGTCCACCACTTCGTAAAGCCCCCATATAACGGAACCTCCCGATATTCGGTATTTTAATGATTTTAGGGACATTTTTCACCAGAATTGTTTCAAATTTGATATTTGAAGTTCGTAATAGATACTTCAGCCTACGGCAGAAAATTGTCTGTGCAGGTCCAGTTCATCGTATAGCCCCCACATAACGGTACCTCCCGATATTCGGTATTTTTATTTTATCGGCATTATAGCCGATTTTTTTTAAGTTTCGCATTTGAATATTGTAATGGCTTATGACAAATGTTACCTACGCAGGTTCATGTCGTCGTATAGAACCTAATATAATAGCTACATTCGATATTTTTAAGATTTTAACTGAATTTTTAAGGGATTTTATTGTTTTTGAGAATTACCAAATTCGTTCCAAAAGGTGGAGGGTATTCAAAGTTCGGTGTGGCCGAACTTACAGCTTTTTTACTTGTTATTGAAGAAAATTTAAAATAGGGGCTGGAGTTGGATTCGTGTTCTATGTTTTATGAAAACTTCGCATATAGTTCTAAATATTCAGACTTTCAAGGTTTCATATACATATTATTCAAGTTTTTCCTTTCTCGGAAAAAATGGGAAAAACTTACCTACCTTTTTTCAAAATCTTTCATTTTAAAGTTTACCGAGGAGGATATTTGTAAAACCATTGCACAATGATCCTACTTCCAAATTTTCTGTTTAAAACTCCTTCTACGTCTCCATATGTAAACCCTAGGAACCAACAGTGAAGTCTATATCAAATTTAAGAATTTCGAATCTATTTCTTGGCCCAATACTAACCTTATGAATATTTATAACTAATATAGACCATGATTCAAATTTTGTCCTCTTTAGTACTTTTCGTACAATTATAGTACACATTTCTAAAACCACACCCATATCTCAATTACAGATACCAACAGAGATCTCAATATGAATTTCGTGATTCCAGGTCTATCCCTTCACCTAATATCAAATTAAGTACCATTTGGTACTTTTCGAACAATAATCGTACTCATTTGCAACAACCAACATCACCAGATATCAACAGAAATCTGAATATCAACTTTCGGGATCCTAGCTCTATACATTTATTCAATACCAAAATTTAGTAACATTTAGTACTTTTCGTATAATTTTAGTACTTATTTGTAAAACCGTTCCATATCATAATCCTAGACACCAACAGCTATCGCAATATAATATTTCACAGTTTCAGCTCCATTCCTTCAGCCTTCCAAATGTACATCCAAATCTCTAACTCAGATACCAACAGTTATCTAAGTTTCAAATTTCAGAATTTTATCTCTGTCCCGTCACACAATACAAAATTTAGTATTATTTCATACTTTTCGTACAATTATAGTACACTTCTCCGAAACCACTTCAAATATCTCAATTCCAAATGTCAACAGAGACCTCAATATCAAATTTCAGGATTCCAGCCCTTTCCTTCACACAATTTTAGTACCATTTAGTACTTTTCATACAAATATAGAACGCATTTCCAAACCACCATCAAATTTCAAGTGCAGATACCATCCCTATCCCTTCATGCAATACCAAATATAGTACTACACAACCCAATCCTACACTCCAACAATAATCTTATTTCCAATTTTCTGCATACAAGCTCGATTGGTTCACCTACATCCAAACTGTACCGAATTTTATACCATTCAGTACACTTTAATACAATTTTTCATAACTACCTACATCATACGGCCCAATAGAAATCTTATTTTAAAATTTCAGAATTCCAACTCTGCGGTTCACAAAAATTTAAATTGTACCAAATTTAGTACAAATTAGTACACATAAGTACAAATTTTCAAAACTACCTACATACCCCATTCTAACAATGCAAAGTAATCTTATGTCCAAATTTAAGGATTCCAACACTATCGGTTCACACAAATCCAAATTGTACCAAATTTGTACTATTTAGTACTTTTCGTACACATTTTGAGAATTATCTCCATACCCCAATCCTATACCCGCCAGTAGTGTTAATTTCAAATTTAAGGAATCCAGCACCATCCGTTCCTCCAAATTCAAATTGTACTAAATTTAGTACCGTTAAGTACTTTTCGTACACATGAGTACACACTTCCTCCTCACATCGACTCTACTTCTCAACATTGATTCCCATTCCAAATTTCCAAAATTTTTAGATCTAACCTTTCACATGATACAAAATGGTACCAAATGTAGTACATTGTAGTACTTTTCACAAACTTATAGTGCGAGTTTCAAAAACCTTTTGATACATCTATCATACACCCTATCAATTACCCTAATTCAAAATTTAAGAATTCTAATGCTACCGCTACAAAGGGTACCATATTTATCACCTTTTAGTCGTTTCGTCTGAGCGTTGACGAATCATTAAGTCAGTCAGTCAGTCAGTCAGTCAGTCAATTACTTTACTCTTTTATTAATATTTTATTTATTTTTTTTTTTTTGATATTTTTCTCTTTAATTTCACATTTACACTACAGGCCCAAAATATAATTCCCCCCAATGGGTTAACGCATTTCGATATTACACATTTTAGTATTCACCTGCTATTTTGTGCGGGTAATGTTAAATAAATACAAATTAAATGTTACATTACACCCGCCACCTTTTATCGACAATGTTACACACTCTCTTACACACACACACACAGGGATATACAAATATGCCACACAGTCAGTCCACGACCGAAAGATTCACAGAAATCATTTTAAATAAATAAAACAAAACGAAATATTCAAACACACACGCACACAAATATATAAATTTTAATTAAATATTAATTTGATGTTGTTGCCGCTGTTGTTGCTTTTTACACATAATATTAAAAATTACTTTAATTACTTGTCACGCTGTTAACTTGTACATTTGTTGGGGACATTGGTTGATCTATACAAAATTTAAAGCATACTTTCAGGCAGATGCATTTCGGTTTCATTCATTTGGTTAAGAGGGAAATTAATGTTATCGATAATAAGAAATCGATAATTAAAACGAAATCCATGCAGTGAAACGGGATGTTATAATTACAGTTTAAAAATCATAAAAAAATAATTAAAAAAGGGTAATTAAAAATTACAATTAAAAATAATAAAAATACCAGTAAAGAAAGTCTTAAAGTTGACATAGCCGACTTTATGATACCCTACACCTCTTTGCTAATTTTGTAGAGCTCCGCATAAGATTCAAAAGTTTTTATGGGAGAATTCAATCATACACGCTATGATTATAATTATAATTTAAAGTTCAAAGGACTAAATATGCCGAAGCATTTATATCTCTTAAATTCGGACTTGTATTGCCCATTTGGGAAGTCGGAGGTAAAAATGTAAAAAGTATTCTAGCTGTTCGGGAACAGACCAATATTAATACTTTAATAAATTAAAGTCATATTGGGAATTTATGTGAAATAGATGTACGCAGCAAAACCGAAAAAACTTGGCATAGGTTTTTTCGAGCAGTATCTGATGCCGAGTATCAAATATCATTGTTGTGGAGTGCAAATTACGCATGTGTGGGGTACTTAAAACTCCAAATCGGACGAAACATACATATGGGAGCCGATTTTCACAAAAACCGGAAGTGGTCCATTTGAGCTGATATCGGTCATTTGGCTCACAAAAAATCAAAATCGGATAAAGATATATATGGGAGATATACAAATCTGAACCGATCTTGACAAAATTTTAAACACTTATTTCTGAACTGGTACCAAAGATTATTGTTGTGGAGGGCATATTACGTATGTGAGGGACTTTACCGCCAAATCGGAGGAAACATAGATATGGGAGCTATATCTGAACCGATTTTTACCAAATCTGTTCCAAAGATCGTTGTTATCGAATGCATTAACGCATATGAGAGGCTTAAAATTCCAAATGGGATAAATATAATTATGGAAGCTATATCCTAATCTGAAGCGATCTCGATAAAATTTGGCAGAGGTATTTCTGACCAAATATCATTCCTGTGGATTACATATTACGCATATGAGGGTTAAAACCTCAAATCCGATGAAATATATATTTGGAAGCTATAGCTATGTCCGAACCGATTTTCTCCAAATTTCAAGTACTTGCTTACTTCTAGACTGAATTCGCTGGAATGTGTTAAAGTGCAGGTCATTTGGACTGTTATTGGTCATTTAGTGCACAATTAACCCGAAATCGGTTGAACATACAGGGTGAGATAAAAAAAATCTGCAACAAAGTCAAACGTCATAATTTTTAAATTTTTTTTAAATTTAATTGACTGAAAGGAAAATGTCGGAAATAGCTTCAATTTTTTTTTTTTTTTTTTTTTTTTTTTTTGAATTGGTCAACTTTGGCACAAATTATGGCCTTCAAACGGCCAATGAAACCGTCACACGCTGCCCGAATGTTGCTCTGCGGTATTTTGGCCCCGGCGAAGCGCTTGATTGAGGTGATCGACACTTTGGTATTTTTTAGTGCCAACCTTGCTTTCCAAAATACTCCAGACACAATAGTCCAACGGATACGTATCCGATCCGATTTTGGTGGCCATTGTGCGCTGGAAATGAAGCTAGGAATCTTATTTTGAAAACATCCTTTTGTAGCAAGTGCTGAGTGCGATGGTGTTGAATCCTGTTGGAGTACCCAAGGCTTTAATACACCCTCCAGAATATTTTCGCGATAATATTCGGCATTAATTCTGATGCCACGTCGATTAATACGAGCGGAAAGCAACCATTGGTTGTTTTGGCGGCCCATACCATCACCATGGCCGGAGCTTGAGTTCTGATGGCCAAACGAAGGTGTACATTTTCAGCTGACCTATTTGGCAAGTAAACACGATCAACGAATGTTTTCTCATCGGAGAAAACCAAATTCGGCAGTTGACCACCTCCGGCCAAGCGAAGCAACTCTTAACTCTTTTGAGTATATTTTCTTTCTGTTGCGGTGTAAGTTCCTGCACTTTTTGGAATTTAAATGGCTTCACCCCGAGCTCATTTTTCAATATTTGCGAATAGAATATTGCGATATATTTTTATTTTTACTTATATATTTTTAAAATATAATTTATTAATACTTTAATATTAAAAAAAAATATTTTTTCGAATTAAAAAAGAGATTATTACATTATTAAAATATTAAAGAATTTTTTATATCAAAATTTTAAATCGTATTGGATTTCAAATTTTCAAAATTTTTTTTATTAAAATAAAACTGCCAAAATTCTTTAGTGTTTAAATAGTTTTTTCACGTATTTTCAATTACGATGTCGATAGACAACCTGTTGCTGTGACGTCATCAGTATCGATGATTCTGTGTAGCATTTTGCCAGCGATTTATGGACACACGTTCGTCGCTCGTAATGCCAGAGAAAATCGTGAGGACAACGCAGGATCATCAGAAAACCATTGAGACAGTAATAATAATATTCACACTTCTGCGGATGGGGCATGTAGTCGTAAACACCTTTACGACAGTTCAAACGTACCGAATAACGTAACTGAAAAAAAAAAAAAACATAAAATACAAATGGTTATAGGCATATTGAATGTTATCAATTTTATCGTATTTGGATTTATTTGATTTTTAATATTTCATAATTGACTTAATTGCACCCTTAACGAGGATCTATAAAAATTTATTTATTTATTAAAAACAATAAAAAAGCTGTAAGTTCGGCCGGGCCGAACTTTGAATAACCTCAACCATTTGATACAAGCTTGGCAATTTTCAAAAAAATAAAATTTGTAAAAAATTCTGTTAAAATCTTAAAAATAGCGAATGTAGCCGTATATTAGGGTCTGTACGACGACATTGACCTGCATAGGTAACTTTTGTCATAAGCCATTACAATATTCAAATGCGAAACTTGAAAAAAATCTGTTTATTATGTAGCTAAATCATCAAAATACCGAATATAGGGAGGTACCATGGAGGTTATAAAACGTGGACCTGCACAGACAATTTCTCTCATAGGCTGTAGCATCCATTGCGAACTTCAAATACCAAATTTGAAATAATTCCGGTAAATAATGTCGCTTAAATCATCAAAATATCGAATATCGCGAGTACATTTATATGAGGGTTATACGAAAAGGTTGACCTGCACAGACAATTTTTAGTCATAGGCTTCAAATGCGAAATTTGAAACAATTCCGGTAAATAATATCGCTAAAATTATCAAAATACCGAATATCGAGAGGTACCGTTATATGGGGGCTATACGAAGACGTGGACCTGCACAGACAATTTTCTGGCATAGGATGTAGTATCAACTACGAACTTCAAATGCGAAATTTGAAACAATTCCGGTAAATAATGTCGCTTAAATCATCAAAATACCGAAAATCGGGAGGTACCGTTATATGGTGGCTATACGAAGACGTCTACCATCATAGACAATTTTTTGTCATGGGCAGTAGTATCCATTACGACCTTGAAATACCAAATTTGAAATAGTTCCGGTAAATAATGTCTCTAAAATCATCAAAATACCGAATATCGGGAGGTACCGTTATATGGGGGCTATACGAAGACGTGGACCTACATGGCCCATTTTCTGTCTTATGCTGTAGTATCTATTACGACCTCCAAATACTGAATTTGGAACAATTCCGGTGAATCAAAACACCGAATATCGGGAGGTACCGTTATATGGGGGCTATACGAAGACGTGGACCTACAAAAGTCCTGCAAATCAACTTACTTCATTTCGTAGCTAGGGTGATTTCCACAGACGGACAGACGGACGGTCATTGCTAAATCGACATAGAATTTTTTGCTGATCAAGAATATATATACGTGAACCTACATGGCCCCTTTGTGGGGTCTAAAATGTATATTTCGAGGTGTTACAAACGGAAAGTATGTACTCATGTATGCGAAAAAAAGCGATGGATTGCTTAAAATCGGAAATAAGATTACTACTTGTAGTACTGTAGATTACTTGCATTGTAGTACTGATGTAGTTTTTCGAAATTCGTACTTATGTGTACTAAATGGTACTAAATTTGGTACAATTTCGATTTGTGTGAACCGATACAACTGCCATAAAATTATTAAAAAATATATATAAAATTACTATTGCATTGTAGGATTGAGGTATATGGGACATTTTGGACTAAATGGTACCAAATTTGGTACAATTTAAATTTGGAGAGAACCGATCAAGTTGGCATCGTAAAATTTGAAAAAAACATTACAATTGTATTTTAGGATTGGGGTATGTAGGACATTTTGGGAAGTCGTACTTATGTCGTACTAAATGGTACACCTTGGATTTGGGTGTACCGATGGAGCTGGAATACTACAATTTGGAATTCAGATTACTGTGGGAGTTTAGAATTGGGGTATGTAGGAAATTTTGGAAAGTCGTACATATGTATACTAAGTGGTACTAAATTTGATACAATTTAAATTTTGGGAGAGCCGATAGAGTTGGAATCCTGATATCTTAAAATAATATAACTATTGTTTTGTAGGATTAAGCATTACAAGAAATTTTAGAAAATCGCACTCATTTGTACTTAATGGTACAAAATTTAGTACAATTTGGATTTCGTTGAACCGATAGAGCAGGAATACTAAATTTCGGCATTGGGTTACTGTCGGAGGGTAGGATTGGGATATGCAGGAAATTTTGAAACTAAATATGGTACAATTTAAATTTTGGTAGAACCGATCGACTTGGAATTCTGAATTCTGAGAGATGGATATAAAATTATTAAATTTGATATTTAGATAACTGATGGTATCTGTGTTTGAAATTTAGCGGTGGTTTTGAATTTCGTCCCAAATTGTACTAAAAGTACTAAATGTAATTTATTTGGGATTGTGTAAAGTGATAGGGCTGGAATCCTCAAATTCATAATGAGGCCTCTGTTGCTATCTGTAATTGAGATATTAAAGTGGTTTTTTAAAATGTGGACTATAATTGTACGAAAAGTACTAAATAGTTCTCTCAATTTGGTATTGAGTCAATAGATAGTGCTTGAAATCTGAAATTTGGTATTAGGGTCGGTGTTGATGTTTAACCAGGATATGTAAATATGGTATCAGAAATGTGTACTATAATTGTACGAAAAGTACCAAATAGTACCAAATATTGTATTGGATGAAGGAATATACAACTGAAATCCTAAAATTTGATATGAATATCACTGTTGGTATCTCTTATTGAGAGAAGGAGCTAGCTTTGAATATGCGCACTATAAACGGTACTGAATTCGTTAATGGGGTAAACTAAAAAGCTGAAATTCTGAAATGAAAAAATATAATTAAACCACAAAACGATTTTGTGCACCGTCAGTGCACAATCTTAGCATTTGAGTGAAGTAGTCAATGATATCGAAAAAAAAAACTAAAACTAAAAACACTGTCTTATCAAGTCAGGGCAACTAAATATAGTTCACCTGTATAACAGGAACACGTTTGAAACACGTGAATACACCACGGAAGTGAAGATAGGTGACATACATGAAACTTCAAATGCTAATAAAACTGCAAAATAGATAAGAAAGCGGCGTGAATTTTAACAAGTAAAAAAACATAAAGTTCCGGCGGGCCAAACTTTTAATACCCTCCACCTTAGGGTAAAGGAAACATTAGAAGAAATGTGGCAAAAACCATTAAAATGCCGAATATCGGGAGGTACCGTTATATGGGGACTATACCAAATCGTGGATCTACACGATTTATTTATTTACCCATTATGACCAACAAATACCAATTTTCAGACAAATCCATGAAAAAATGTGGCAACAATAATCAAATTACCGAATACCGGGAGGTACCGTTATATGGGGACTATATCAAAACGTGGACCTATACATACAATGTTTCGCCACACGAACTAGGACCCATTATGACCCACAAATACCAATTTTTAGACAAATCAGTGAAAAAATGTGTCAAAAACCATTAAAATACCGAATATCGGGAGGTACCTTAATATGGGGGCTATACCAAAACGTGGACCTATACATGCAATGTTTCGCCACACGCACAGGGACGGCCTTATCCCCGTTTTGGCGATTTACACTAGCCAGCAAGATCGCCTAATGTCGCTCGAGACATTTTTGTGTTTTTTTTTTTTTAAGTGGCGGTCTCCCGGGCGCCTCATCTCCCGTCTTAGCGATTTATACTGGCCAGCAGGATCGTCTGATGTGACCACTCGAGACTTCTTTTTGTGGGGCTTTTTTTAAGTCGCCGGCCTCAGACTCTTTCAGCTTTTAAAGACAATATCCGTCAAGAATGTGAGAACCTATCGCCGGAAGTTTTGGCCAAAGTGATGGAAAATGCCATAAAAAGGGCTCAATTGACAATAAACTGCGGCGGCAACATACATGACATCAGATTCTCGACTTGAAGAAAAAAAGTTATTCGTGATGGAATTCAAGCGTGATAGTGTGATTTCTTTATATTTGGCTGGAAAACCACAAGTGGATATCTTTAGAGCACTCCAGCATTTAAATGTGAATAAATCTTTTATGTCTCGTACCATCGTTCGTTACCGTGACCGACATCAAGGAAGTGGACGGAAGAAAACAGCAACATCAGCAGAAATGGTTAGAAAACTAAAGAAGCGACTTCATCGAAACCCGCATCGCAGTGGCCGAAAAATGGCTTGTGAGCTGAACATATCGAAATATTCCATTCGACAAATATTGAAAAATGAGGTCGGGGTAAAGCCATTGAAATTCCGAAAAGTACAAGAACTTACACCGCAACAGAAAGAAAATAGACTCGAAAGAGCTAAAGAGTTGCTTCATTTAGCCGAAAGTGGTGAACTACCGAATTTGGTTTTCTCCGATGATAAAACATTCATTGTCCTGCAGTTTGTAAACAAACACAATGATCGTGTTTACTTGCTAAAGAGGTCAGCTGAAAATGTGCACCTTCGGTTGGCCACCAAAACTCAAGCGCCGGCCATGGTGCAGGTGTGGGCCGCCATAACAGCCGATGGTCGCTCTCCGTTTGTATTAATCGACCTTGGCATCAGAATAAATGCCGAATATTATCGCGAAAATATTCTGGAGGGTGTATTAAAGGCTTGGGCACGCAAACATTTTGGCCGCAGACCTTGGTCATTCCAACGGGACTCAGCACCATTGCACTCAGCACGCGCCACCCATAAATTGTTACAAAATGAGGTTCCTCGCTTCATTTCAAGTGCACAATGGCCACCAAAATCTCCGGATACCTATCCGTTGGACTATTGTATCTGAAGTATTTTGGAAAGCAAGGTTGGCACTAAAAAATACCAAAGTGTCGATCACCTCAAGCAAGAGCTTCGCCAGGAATGGGCCAAAATACTGCAGAGCAACATTCGGGCAGCGTGTTACGGTTTCATTGGCCATTTGAAGGCCATAATTCGTGCCAAAGGTGACCAATTCGAACAAATCCAAACTTAAGCTAAAATTTTATGCTATTTCCAAATATGTATATATTTCAGGTATAAATCTATTTTTGTATTTAGAATATGAAAGCTGTCTAGCTTTGTTATCGGGAATATTGCCGTAGACAGTAAACAAATACCGAACTTTTAAAGAAAATTAAAAAAGGAGGACAATGTCGTCATATGCGAATAGTTAAATATGTGTGTTATTCGCGCTGCAGTATTCACTTATTTCTTCGGTTTTAATTTTTTTCTTTCCCATTAGATTTGTTAACCTATTGCCGCTTTTTATAAGCCTCTAAATTTATGACTATGACGATTCTGTCTTACCTTGCAATTTGCCGGTAATTGTGGCTCGCATTTCTCCGTTTCCGAATTAAAAAATAAATATCGAGGACATAGCATCGGAATAATCATGCCATTGTAACATGTAAAGAAAGCCGAACAGGATTCACGATGCGGAATATGGCGGACAGCAGTGGAAGAAACCCCAGAACATGTTGCTGCTTCATGTTGCGTTGTGAACATTGTAATGTGTTCATGATCTTGATTATTATTTGAATTTTCCACAATTTCCTCCTCCACTTCAACATCCGATTCAGCGTCATCCGATTCAGCGTCAGTATCTAGTTCTAACTCATCTTCAGTTTCCTTAGTCTCTTCCAGCACATCATCCTCGTGATTTTGATTTTGATTTTTCCCAACAACATCCGTTTCCAATATTTGATATTTATCATCGAAAATACTGATAACATCGGCACCGGCCACAATGTCACATTTCACATTTTCCGGATCATCACAGACACCTTGGGCCTGATTAAAATAGTTACCGCCCAAACATTCGCCCTCGAACGAAGCGTCATCGCTGCAGTAAACATATTTCGCACAACTGCGATAACTGGAAACAAATGTATCCGGCTCGGTGACATTTTCACATTCCGGAAATTCTACTGCCCATGTGGAGCATAATATGATGAGCAAGTTTAAAAAAATCGGAACAAAGTCTAAATACATTTGTTTTTTTTTTTTTTCTTTGTCACTTTTTATAAATTTACATTAAAAATCGGTCTTGTCTCTAGCAATGCTACTCGCAAACTTCTTGTCCCAAAACTTATTCGCGATATTTTTACTTCAAAATATTGAGTAAATGATGTTCTGTCAACAAAATCTAATCAAATTGGCATGTCTTCAAACGAAGTAATTGTTGTTATCAAAATGTAGTAGCAAATATGGTAAATACGGAGACTGTTTTTTCGAAATTTCAAACAATGTTGTTGCCAGTTAGTTCTGCATATGCAGAGTTATCAATAGACCCACAGCATAGCGTTGTCTCCAGCTATTTTAGATAACAGCACATGAGCCGCAGCCTACGTACAAAACGTACGAAGATGTACATTTGTGTATGAATCATATCAGAAATTAAAGTTCGATTCAAGATTCTATTCAATATCCGTAGTATTTATTTCCAGGGAATCTCGCACCAACGGAGGCCTGCCTAGATGAAAAAAATCATTGGCTTCAATAGCTCACCCGTAAAAACTCTGAAAAAAATTATAACGATTCGAATAGCTATATTCTGCCAGACCATTGATATCGAAAATGAAAGGGCCTTCCGATTTATTTAATTGGCGTGCGTTTAAAGCTGAATTAGAGCATTATATATCACACAGCCGTAGGATATAGCTCTCATATATATCTTCAACCGATTTCGTGTGAATTGTGCACCAAATGTCCAATCTCAGTCCAAATGACCTGAATTTTTCTATATCCGACCAAATTCAATCTAGAAGCAAGTAAATCAAATTTAGTGAAAATCGGTTCAGATATAGCTATAGATCCCATATACATGTTTTATCCGATTTGGTGTATAAGTCCCTCAAATTCGTAATATTCATCCGATGACAAATTTTATCAAGATCAGTTCAGATTTGGCAATTACATTTTTTTAAATTAATTGAAAGAAGGCAAAAAATAGGAAACAGCATCAAATTTTAGAACAATTTTAGATTTGTTCGAATTGGTCACCTTTGGTACGATTTGTGGCCTTCAAACGGACAATTAAGCCGTCACACGCTGCCCAAATGTTGCTCTGTGGTATTTTGGCTCATGGCGATGCGCTTGCTTGCGGTGATCGACACATTGGTATTTTTTAGTGCTAACCTTACTTTTCAAAATTCCCCAGACACAATAGTCCCACGGATTGGTATCCGGAGATTTTGGTGGCCATTGTGCGCTGAAAATGAAGCGAGGAACCTCATTTTGTAACCATTCTTGGGTGGCGCGTGCTAAGTGCGATGGTGCTGAGTCCTGTTAGAATGTCCATTGTTTGCGGCCAAAATGTTTGCGTGCCCAAGGCTTTAATACACGCTCCAGAATATTTTCGCGGTAATATTCGGCATTTCGTTCGATCAATACGAGCGGAGAGCGACCACTGTCTGTTACTGGGGCCCACACCAGCACCATGGCCGACGCTTAAGTTCTGGTGGCCAACAGAAGGTGAACATTTTCAACTGCCCTCTTTGGCAAGTAAACACTATCATTTTGTTTGTTTACAAACTGCTGGACAACGAATGCCTTCTCATCGGAGAAAACCAAATTCGGTAGTTCACCACTTTCGATCAAGCAAAGCAATTCTTTAGCTCTTTTGAGTCTATTTTCTTTCTGTTGTGGTGTAAGTTCTTGCACTTCTTGGAATTTCAAATGCCGAATGGAATATTGCGATATGTTCAGCTCACGAGCCATTTTTCGGCCACTGCGACGATCAAGTCGCTTCTCTATTTTTCGAACCATTTCTGCTGGTGCTGATGTTTTCTTCCGTCCACTTTCTTGACGTCGGGCTACGCTACCAGTATCACGGTAACGAGCGATGGTACAAGACACAAAATATTCATTCACATTTAAATGCTGGAGTGCTCTAACGATAGCCACTTGTGGTTCTCCAGCCAAATATAAAGAAATCACACTATCACGCTTGAATTCCATCACGAATAACTTTTTTTCTGGAAAATCTCACCAAAATGCTTTTGTACGCTTGTAAACAATATAATGAGATGTCACTGGAAAGATTTTAACAGCTCTTGGTCGAGTGGCTTAGAAATCACAGTAGTCTGAAGTTGGTTGAAGTTGTTTCCATATCACCCTGTATACATTCATGATCCGTATAAAATTCTATGTCTATTTAGCGATGGCCGTCCGTCTGTGGAAATCACTCTATCTTGCGAACGAAATTAAGAAGGTCGATAAAATTTTACTCAAATGCATATTTGGTCTGCAGGACTTTTGGTATTGAAAATGGGCTGTATACATCCACGTATAGGGGGGTTATTATTGTATCTCTCTATTTTCGGTATTTTGGTGATTTAAGCGATATTATTCAACGGAAATGTTCCAAATTTGCTACTTAAAGTTCATAATGAATACTATGGCTTATGACAGAAAATTGGCTATGCAGGTCTACGTTTTTGTATATCCCCCATATAGCCCCCCTCCAGATATTCGGTATTTCGATGATTTCAGCAACATTATTCACCGGAATCGTTTCCGAACTCGCATTGGAAGAACCTAATGGCTACTTTTGCCTATGGCAAAAAATTTCGTATGCAAGTCCACGTCTAATTATACCCCCATATAATTGTATCTCCCGATATTTGGTATTTTGATGATTTTAGCTAAATTATTCACCCCCTTTTTTTTCAAATTCCGCATTTGAATATTGTAATGACTTATAAAAAAAAAATTGCCCATACAGGTTTACGTCGTCGTATAGAACCTGATATAACGGTTACATTCGGCATTTTTAAGATTTTAACAGAAATTTAAACGGATTTTATATTTTTAAAAAATTTCCAAATTCGTTCCAAATGGTGGAGGGCATTCAGGGCTGATTTTTCACTATTTATACCCTACACCACAAGGTGGTCAGGCTATTATGTGTTTGTGCATTTGTTTGTAACAGGCAAAAGGAAACGAGATAGACCCAAAGTTCCTTTTGATGATCTGCATAGAACCACATTCTGAGTCGATTTATGCATGTCCGTCTGTCCATGTATTTTTGTAAACAAAGTGCAGTTCGCATTTATTTCCCTATCCAGACGAAATTTTGCACAAATCATTTGTTTGGCCCATGGACGAACCCTATTGACATTGGAGATAATCAGTAAAAATTTAGATATATCTCCCATACATAACTTCGTCCGATTTACCTTTAATTGTGCACCAAACGTGTAATATCAGCCCGAATAGTCTGGAATTTTGCACATACAACCAACAGCTCCCTTATATATTGTTCATCCGATTGTTATTTTTGTCCTCCGCAGCCGTAATATGCACTCTATAACAACAATATTTGGGGAAATATATCAAATACAGCTCAGAAATATCTTTGCTAAATTTTATCGAGATCGGTTCAGATTTGGATATAGCTCCCATACATAACTTCGTCCGATTTACATTTTATTGTGCACCAAACGTCTAATACTTGTCCAAATGGGATGGAATTTGGCACATACGACCGAATTGAGTCTTGAAGCTAGTATGCCAAATTTGGTGAAGATCGGTTCAGATTTAGCTGTAGCTCCCATACATACTGTTTATCCGATTTGTTACCCACAGCCGTAATATGCACTCCGTAACAACGATATTCAGGGAAATATATCAAATACAGCTCAGAAATATCTTTGCTAAAATTTATGGAGATCCGTTCCGATATAGCTCCCATATATATCTTTATCCGATTTCATATTAATTGTGCACCAAATGGGCAATACAAGTCCGAATTTAAAATATACAAATGCTTCGGCATATTTAGTCCTTTGAACTTTAAATTATAATTATAATCATAGCGTGTGTGATTAAATTCTCCCATAAAAACTTTTAATTGTTATGTGGAGCTCTACTAAATTAGGTAAGTGGTGTAGGGTATCATAAAGTCAGCCCCGCCCGACTTTAAGACTTTCTTTACTTGTTTTTATTCAGTTTTTCTGATATTTTCCATTTAATTTCGCCACATTTTTGTAGTTGAGTTTCCATAACGGACAATTCGAAAATATTTTCAATGAAATTTCTATAAGACCTAAGTTTAAATTTCTATAAAAATTTCAATATCTTAATACAGCTAGTCCTGAGGCATAGTCCAGCAAAACTGGCTGATATCGTCATACGTTTTTTTTTAAATTTCAAGTTCCTTCTGTTAGCTGACTCATTTGCATTGTGGTTAATAATTTTATTTTTAAAACATCTTAATTTTAATAAATTACATACTTACAATAAATACTAAAAAAATATATATACATACATATATTTCAATTGTACATACATACATAAAAGCAGTGTTTTTATATAAAATATATTTTATATATAAAAAAATTAAATTTCTATTAATAATATATGTTCGACCAGAAAAAAATTCGAAATTAATGGGGAATGAGTAGACACATGCAAGGGGAAAAATGTTCGATAAATCCCTTTGGACATTTGTACGGTTTCTAGTGTTCCCCTCCTTTTCAAAGGCCATTGATGGAATTGTTGTTTGAAATTTGGCACATAAAAATTTATTGAAGAGATTTTGCCTTATTTTGACTCTTCCCTCTTGGATTGGAGTACTTCATCATTTCCAGAGGAACAAATGTTTACTGCGTCCATCGAATTTATAGAAACGCAACAGCATATAATCCTGCCATTTAGTGGGTAACAATCTGGAATTGAAAATAAATAAAATTAATTATTTTGAAAAAAAAAAACACAAACAAAAAACACAATGTGTGTGTGTGTAATTGAATGAAATCGCATAACGCAGCATTGAAAAGACAACAAACCAAAAATGGAAAAACAGTCTCATTTCTTGTTTAATTTAATTAAATTATTTCGGAGTGAGTGTGCGTTTTGTGGCACAGTCTACAGTTTTGCAAAAAATGCCACCGACATGCAACATGAGTAGACAACATTTTCCGCTGATGTACAGATCTGTGGTATATTAGGTGGTATACTTTACTGCCATTGTTGATAAAATGGATTTTTATACCCCAGAGAGGCTAAACAGGGTGAGATGAAAAAACTGCAACCAACTTGAGGCTGCTGTCATTTCTAAGCCACTCGTCCGACAGCTGTTATTCAAGTGACAGCTCATTATATTGTTTACAAGCGTACAAAAGCATTTTGGTGAAAATTTTCCAGAAACAAGTAAAAAAGCTGTAAGTTCGGCCGGGTCGAACTTTGAATACACTCCACCATTTGGTACAAATTTAATAATTTTCAAAAAAAAAAAAAAAAATAAAATCATTTAAAAATTCTGGTAAAATCTTAAAAATACCGAATGAAGCCATATATTAGGGTCTATACGACGACGTGGACCTTCATAGGCAACTTTTTTCACCAGCTATTACAATATTCAAATGCGAAACATGAAAAAAAAAAACTGTTTATAATGAAGCTAAAATCTTCAAAATACCGAATATAGGGGGGTCCCATGGGGGTTATAAAACGCGGGTTTCTGCCATAGGCTGTACGAACTTCAAATACCAAATTTGAAATAATTCCGGTATATAATGTCGCCAAAATCATCAAAATACCGAATATCGGAAGGTACCGTTATATGGGGGCTATACGAAGAAGTGGCCAATTTCAATACCAAAAGTCCTGCAGACGTAATACATATTTGAGTAAAATTTTATCAACCTACTTCATTTCGTCCGGAAGCTAGAGACGGATAGACGGACGGACATTGTTAAATCGACATAGAATTTTTTTCTGATCAAGAAAATATATACTCCCTCCATACTATGGTGGAGGGTATAAAAAATTATTCGTGATTGAATTCAAGCGTGATAGTGTGATTTCTTTATATTTGGCTGGAAAACCACAAGTGGCTATCGTTAGAGCACTCCAGCATTTAAATGTGAATAAATCTTTTGTGTCTCGTACCATATCGCTCGTTACCGTGATACTGGTAGCGTAGCCCAACGTCAAGGAAGTGGACGGAAGAAAACAACAACATCAGCAGAAATAGTTCAAAAGTAAAGAAGCAACTTGATCAAAACCCGCGTCACAGTGACCGAAAAATGGCTCACGAGCTGAACATATCCCAACATTCCATTCGGCAAATATTGCAAAATGAGTTCGGGGGAATGCCATTGAAAAGAAAGGACTTACACCGCAACGGAATGAAAATAGGCTCAAAAGAGCTAAAGAGTTGCTTCGCTTGGCCGAAAGTAGTGAACTGCCCAATTTGTTTTTCTCCGATAAAAAATCATTCCTTGTCCAGCAGTTTATAAACAAACAAAACGATCGTGTTTACTTGCCAACGAGGTCAGCACCAATGTACACCTTCGTTTGGCCACCAGAACTCAATGGTGATGCTGAGGGCCGCCACAACAGCAGATGGTCGCTCTCCGCTCGTTTTAATCGACCGTGGAATAAATGACGAATATTATCGCGAAAATATTCTGGAAGGTGTATTAAAGCTTGGGGCGAGCAAACATTTTGGAATGGGCCAAAATACCGCAGAGCAACATTCGAGCAGCATGTGACGGTTTCATTGGCCGTTTCATATAGCCCCCACATAACGATACCTTCCGATATTCTGTATTTTGATGATTTTAGCGACATTAATCACCGGAATTGTTTCAAATTTGGAATTTGAATTTCGTAACGGATGCTACAGCCTATGACAGAAAATTGTCTGTGCAGGTCCACGTTTTCGTATAGCCCCCATATAATGGTACCTCCCGATATTGGGTATTTTGACGATTTTAGAGACATTATTAACCGGAATTGTTTCAAAATTGGTATTTAAAGTTCGTAACGGATACTGCATCCTATGGCAGAAAATCGTCTGTGCAGGTCCACGTTTTAAACCCCCATGGTACCGCTCTCTATTCGGTATTTTGATGATTTTAGCGACATTATTTACCGGAATAGTTTCAAATTTAGTATTTGAAGTTCGAAATGGATACTACAGCCTAAGGCAGAAAATTGTCTGTGCAGGTTCTCGTCTTCGTGTAGACTCCATATATCTGTACCTCCCGATATTCGATATTTTGATGATTTTAGCGACATTATTTACCGGAATTATTTCACATTTTGTATTTGAAGTTCGTAATGGATACTACAGCCTATGCCAGAAAATCGTCTATGCAGGTCCAGGTCTTCATATAGACCCCATATACCAGTACCTCCCTATATTCGGTATTTTGACAAGTTTAGGCACAATACTCACCGAAATTGTTTGAGATGTCGTATTTGAAGTTCGTAATGGATGCTATAGCCTGTGACAGAAAATTGTCTATGCTGGTCCAGGTCTTCGCACAGCTCCGATGTAACGGTATCTCCCTATATACGATATTTTGATGATTTTAGCGACATTATTCACCGTTTATTTCAAGTTTCGAATTTGAATTTGGTAATTGCTTATGACAAACAATTCCTCTGTAGGTCCACGCCGTATAGACAACAATATAACGGTTATATTCGGGTTTTTTAAAATTTTAATAGAATTTTTTAAGGATTTCATTTTTTGAAAATTTCAAAATTCGTACCAAATGTTGGAGGTTATTCAAAGTTCGGCCCGGCCGAACTTACTGCTTTTTAACTTGTTTTTTTATATAGTTTAAAATAGTAATTTATTACATTTGTCAAATGCCTTGAATTAATCCAAATATCGTTCCATCCCAATGTACATTCCTTATAAGATCTTATGCTGCAACACTGGTGTCCTTGGCATATACCACACTCCACTTACTCTGCGGCCGCGTAGTATAAAGAACACCGCAACACACTTGCTTATTTTGGATGGTCGAAACCTATGAAGCCACCATGCACACACATTCAATTATTTGTATGCTCCCCCCCCCCCCCTTTACTTACCTGAGCAACCAGACACTTAATGCAAATATTTTCGGCACGTACACCATACGCTCATTGAGCAGCATGCCACGGACAATTTTCTCGGCCACATATGCTGTGGGTAAGCCAGGATAACTACTCGAGATGCTGTTGAAAGAAAGAAGGGGAAAAGGATATGAAGCAACTGGTAGGTATACGGGTATAAGCATGTGCAGAACAAAAACAAAATGTAGAAAATATTGAAAAAAAAAGGAAACGAAGTATATCAAAGCGATAAAAAATCATTAACATATCAATTACACGAAAAGCTTAATGGTCGACTAAACTTAATCTCTTGTTAGCACACAAAGTTTGTCTACAGTAGAGGACAACAATGGGGATAAAAGAGTTATCGGAAAAAAGGTGACCAGATTAAGGAATTTAGATGTGGTACTTGAAGATATAATTGAATAGAATTGGAAATTCAAAACTCATAATTATTCATTGCTGTTAATGTGAAAAACGCGAGAGCAGCATTACTGTAGCTTTTACTGAACATACCCCACGTAAACACTGTCCCTTTTTATAGCCTACACCACATAGTGGTAAGGGTATTATGTCTTCGTGCATTTGTTTGTAACATGGAGAAGGAAGCGAGATAGACCCATAGTTACATTTGAGGATCTTTATAGAATCACTTTCTGAGTTGATTTATGCATGTCAGTCCGTATGTCCGTCCGTCCGTCTGTCCATGTATTCTCGTGAACAAAATGCAGGTCGCATTTATTATCCGATTAAGATGACATTTTGCACAAATCATTTGTTTGGCCCAAGGACGAACCCTATTGAAATTGGAGATAATCGGTCAAAATTTAGATACAGCTCCCATATATATCTTCGTCCGATTTGCCTTTTATTGTGCACCAAACGTGTAATATCAGCCCGAATAGTATGGAATTTCGCACATACAACCAAATTAGGCCTGAAAATAAGTATGTCAAATTTTATCGAAATCGGTTCAGATATAGCTATAGCTCCCATATATATTGTTCATCCGATTTGTTATTTTTGTCCTCCGCAGCCGTAATATGCACTCTGTAACAACAATATTTGGGTAAATCTATCAAATACAGCTCAGAAATATCTTTGCCAAATTTTATCGAGATCGGTTCAGATTTGGATATAGCTCCCATATATAACTTGCTCCGATTTACTTTTTATTGTGCACCAAACGTCTAATATTTGCCCAAATGGGATGGAATTTGGCACTTATGACCAAATTGAGTCAAATTTGGGGAAGATATGTTCAGATATAGCTATAGCTCCCATATATATTGTTCATCCGATTTGTTATATTTGTTACCCACAACCGTAATATGCATTCCGTAACAACGATATTCAGGGAAAAATATCAAATATCTTTGCCAAATTTTACCGAGATCGGTTCCGATTTGGATATAGCTCCCATGTATATCTTTATCCGATTTCATTATGGCCTTCAAACGGCCAAAGAAACTGTCACACGCTGCCCGAATGTTGCTCCTTGGTATTTTGGCCCATTTCCGGCGAAGCGCTTGCTTGAGGTGATCGACACTTTGGTATTATTTTAGTGCCAACCTTGCTTTCCAAAGTGCTCCAGACACAATAGTCCAACAGATTAGTATCCGGAGATTTCGGTGGCCATTGTGCGCTGGAAATGAAGCGAGGAACATCATTTTATAAACATTCTAGGGTGACGCGTGTTGAATCCGCGGCGTGTTGAATCTGCGGCTAAAATGTTTGTCTGCCCAAGGCTTTAAATACCCTACTAAATATTTTCGCGATAATATTCGGCATTTATTGTGATGCCACGGTCGATTAATACGCGTGGAGAGCTGCCGTTATGGCGGTGCTTGAGTTCTGGTGGCCAACCGAAGGTACACATTTTCAGCTGACCTCTTTGGCAAGTAAACACGATCATTTCGTGGATCTGCCCCGAGCTCATTTTTCAATATTTGCCGAATGGAATATTGTAATGCGATCAGCTCACGAGCCATTTTCCAGCCAATGCGACGCGGGTTCCGATCAAGTCGCTTCTTTACTTTCCAAACCATTTCTGCTGATGTTGCTGCTTTCTTCCGTCCACGGTAACGAATGAGGTGATAGGAGACACAAAAGATTTATTCACATTTAAATGCCGGGGTGCTCTAACGATAGCCACTTGTGGTTTTCCAGCCAAATAAAAAGAAATCACACTATCACTCTTAAATTCCATTGCGAATAACTTATTTTCTGAAGAATTCTCACCAAAATAATTGTACGCTTGTAAACAATATAATGACCTGTCACTGCAATAATTTTAACAGCTGTCGGACGAGTGGCTTAGAAATGACAGCAGTCTGAAATTGGTTGCATTTTTTTCATCTTATCCTGTATACATATTTTCAACAGATTTCGGATTAATTGTGCACCAAATGGCCAATATCGGTCCAAATGACCTGAATTTTTACACATCCAACCGAATTCAGTCTAGAAGTAAGTACATCGAATTTGGAGAAAATCAGTTCAGATATAGCTATAGCTCCTATATATATGTTTCATCCGATTTGTTGTTTAAGTCCCTCATATTCGTAATATGCATTCGACAACAATCATATTTGGTACCAGATATCTTAAAGAGCTCAGAAATACCTCTGCCAAATTTTATCAAGATCGGTTCAGATTTGGACATAGCTTAAATATATACCTAACATCAACCGATTTCGGGTTAATTGTGCACCAAATGGCCAATATCGGTCCAAATGACCTGAATTTTTGCACATCCAACCGAATTCGGTCTAGAATTCGGAGAAAACCAGTTCAGATATAGCTATATCTCCCATACATATGTTTCATGCAATTTGTGTTAAAGTCCCTCACATTCGTAATATACATTCGACAACAATGATATTTGGTTCCAGAAATCTAATAGAGCTCGGAAATACCTTTGCCAAATTTTATCGAAATCGGTTAAGATTTGGATATAGCTCCCATATCTATCCTTAATTCGATTTCAGGTTTATTATACAAATAATGGCTAATATTAGCCCAAATGGAGTGCATTTCGGGACGTACGTTTCTATTTTGTGAACTCAGCTCCGATATTTATATTTTTAAATAAAATCCTTCTCGAAGTTAGATCATGAATTCTAAAGCAAGGTTATTTGACATAAAAGATTAAAATGTCTCTGTTAAGTGAAAGTGTTAGTGAAACCCAACTATAGCTGCTCTAAAGCCAAGTATTGATAGGTCTACTTCAAATAAATTATTTTGTTACGGAAGCTCTACTAAGTATGCATATTGGTGTGGGGTATCATATGGTCGGCCCCGCCCGACTTTTCATTTTTCCTTACTAGTTTGATCCTCAAATAAAACCATATTTGAGGATTAAACTAGTAAGGAAAAGTCTAATGTCGGGCGGGGCTGACAATATGATACCCTACACCAATATGCATACTTAGTAGAGCTTTCGTAACAAAATAATTTATTTGAAGTGGATCATGCCACTTATCAACACTTGGTTTTAGAGCAGCATCCTTAACAAGAGTATTATTAAAAATTATTTGAAAAATAATTGTTAAAAATTCAACAAACCTGACCACCTTTCGTTCCCTACCAAACTTATGATGATTAATACTTCGTCACCACTTTGGAATACCAACTCATACATAAATCCATATTTGTATATGGACGCATTTATGTACATTCGATAATTTTTTTTCATACATTCACTTCTTCAACTTACCCTGCATCGCTGAGTAGATGTAAATCACCGCTAGTCTTCATGAAATACGTATTGGCCACTGTGGTCCGGATAAAATCACAATTCGATTCACGTAATTCACATCTTAAGGCTTCCATAAAACCCATAATGCCATATTTTGTGGCCGTGTAAATGCCAGCACCCGGCAGAGGCACCAGACCTGAAAAAAAATAAAGAGTTTTTTTAAGGATTTTTTTTAAGAGAGCCAAGGTAAATGATGGGAGGAACTAGAATTTATCGGTCATTTACATTTCAACTCATGGGGAATTTTAGAATCATTATATTCCTCAGCAATATGGCTATAATTGGTATATATCATTTGGTACGGCCAAAACGTGCCTCATCGAAATAACGATTTTAGACCCTAGGTCCCTTTGCACCAAATCCAATTCAGAACATTTGGAGTCGATCTAGCGATGACCGTCCGTCCGTCCTTCTGTCTGTCTGGCTGGTGCGCACGATAACTCTTGAAGGGAGTATTCGATTTGGTCCAAACTTGGTACATCGTAACATAGTTATCAAACTTATATCAAGTTCGGAGTTGGCCAATATCGGTCCATTCCTTCTGCTATTTCCCACACAAAAGGTGGAAATTTCCAAAGAAAAATTTTACTGCATAGAAAGAGAGAGAATAATCCGATTTTGCTCCAACGTTGCAAATACTAATATTTACATCAGTGCTATGTCAGGCGCAAAAATGGACAAAAATGAATCGGTCAACTCTATCAAGTACCTCCCCCACAAACGGTCAAAATTTTGAATAATTGTAATTCTTGTAAAATACGATTTAAGAGTCCGATTGTCTTCAAATTACACACATCACAATATTTTTATTAACCTACGGTCTGGTGTGAAGATGGAATTAGGGTGAGATAAAAAAAACTGCAGCAAAGCCAAACGCCATAATTTTTACAATTTTTTTCAAATTTTATTGAATGAAAGCAAACAAGTTAGAAAGCAGCAAGTTCGACCGGGACGAACTTTGAATACCCTCCACCATTTGGAACACCATTTGGGAATTTTCAAAAAATAAAATCCTTAAAAAATCCGTTATATTGGGGTCTATACGACGTGGACCTACATAGACATTGTTTGTCATAAGCCTTTAAGATATTTAAATTCGAAACTTGACATAAACGCTGAATAATGTAGCTAAAATCATCAAAATATCATTATATCGGGGCTAAGCGAAAACCTGGACCAGCATAGACAATTTTCTGTCACAGGTTGTAGCATCCATTACGAACTTCAAATACGACATCTCAAACAATTTCGCTGGGTATTGTACCTAAACTCGTCAAAATACCGATAATAGGGAGGTACTGATATATGGGGCCTATACGAAGACCTGGACCTGCATAGACAATTTTCTGTCACAAACTGTAGTATCCATTACGAACTCTAAATACGTAATCTGAAATAATTCCAGTGAATATTGACGCTAAAATCATGAAAATACCGAATATCGGGAGGTACCGTTATATAAGACGTGGACCTGCACAGACAATTTTCTGTCATAGCCTGTAGTATCCATTACGAACTTCAAATACCAAATTTGAAACAATTCCGGTTAAAAATGTCGCTAACATAATCAAAATCCCGAATAACGGGAGGTACCGTTATATGGGGGCCATATGAAAACGTAGACCTACATACCCCATTTACGAACTTACAGGAAAAATAAGCATGTGTGCAAAATTTTAGCCTTCCATCTCAATTCGTTCGAAAGATAGAGTGATTACAACAGACAGACGGACGGACAGACAGACGGACATCTCTTTACCTCTTTTGAGTCTATTTTCTTTCTGTTGCGGTGTAAGTTCTTCCACTTTTTGGAATTTCAATGGCTTTACCCCGAGCTCATTTTTCAATATTTGCCGAATGGAATATTGCGATATGTTCAGCTCACGAGCCATTTTTCGACCACTTCGATGCGGGTTTGGATCATGTCGCTTCTTTACTTTTCGAACCATTTCTTCTGATGTTGCTGTTTGGTGGTTTTCCGGCCAAATATAAAGGAATCTCACCATCATTCTTGAATTCCATAGCGAATAACTTTTTTTGGATAATTCTCACCAAAAAGCGTTTGTATGCCTTAAAACAATATAATGAGCTGTCACTGGAATAATTTTAACAGCTGTCAGACGTATGGCTTAGAAATGACAGTAGTCTGAAGTTAGTTGACGTTTTTTCATCTCACCCTGTATATCTTAAAAAACCCCTCTGTTTCCTTTCATACATTTCCAATCATTTGTCACTGCATTCATAAATACGCCAATAAATACTGAATCATTACAACCGCAACTTATGCAGAAAAATTACCTTCCTTTTTTTTAATAATCCCAACCCAACCGGGTATTTGAAACCCCCCTCCCCCCTTAATTCAAGACAAAAGACACGAAATTATTTGCCTTCAATAACTTACCAGACAATGCAGCTACGGCAACAACATGGCCAGATTGACGTTGAACCATTTTCGGTAAGAATTCCTTGGTAGTCTATTCATATCCAAGTCCAGCCAGGAGAAGAAAAAGAATGGGAAGCCATCGAAAAGAACATACAGCAGACATAAAAATAAATATTTAAAAAAATAACCAAAAAATTCTTTCATTATTAATTGGAAACCCCATTATTTTACTGGCCACCAGACCAGCCTATCCACCAGTCATTCGCATATTCTTATGCAAATGAAATCAGAGGGGGGTGGCGAAAAATGCCATAAAAATCACATACCATAATGTAAGAGCCCAAATTAACGGTGATGATTTTTTCGATTTCGTCACTCTTCAGTTGCGGTGTCGATGTCATTGGCATCAATGAGGCATTGTTAACTAGAATGTCCACCGGTCCCAATTCCTTTTCGATTTTAATGGCCATCAATTGCAATTCGCGGGCCGATGAGACATCAGTCTGAAGGGACCGAAAAAAGACACAAAAAAAAGAGCAAAACAAATGTTGCAATAATTATGTTTGGGATTATCTTTTCAAATAAAGGGTAATCCAATTGGAGTGACAAGAATCTCTACAAACCTTATAAGCTTTGGCAACACTGTGGGGAATTTTTGCAATCATGTCAACGGTTTCATAGCATCCTTTGGAGTTAACATCGACCACGGCCAGTTTGCAGCCTTTGCGCGCCAGTTCCAGTGCAATTTCTCGTCCCAAGCCGCTGCCACCACCTGTGACCTAAAATGGCGAAAATTGAGGAGAAATCGATTAGAAATTCGTTATTCCACTTTTGTTTTAGATATATGTTGACTTTTTGGCCGCAAGTTTCAAAAAAGTCGATAAAAACAATACTTAACGAAATTTGAATAATAAAAAGTTATTGCCAATTAGGAAGGAAAAGTCAAAAGTCGGGCGGGACCGACTATATGATACCCTATACCACTATGCATATTTAGTAGAGCTCCCGTAACAAAAGAATTTATTAGAAGTAGATCATATCACCTATCCACATTTGGCTTTAGGGCAGTTATAGTTCGGTTTCAGAGGAAACTAATATATGGGAGGCATATCCAATTCTGAATCGATTTTCACTAAATTGGAGGGAGATATTTTTATCTTTTACACAAAATAGCATTGCTATAGAGTACCTGTCATAATTTCGAGAAGGATTATATTCAAAACCAGTAGAGAAAGTCCTAAAGTCAGGCGGGGCCGACTTTATGATACCCTACACCACTTTGCTAATTTAGTAGAGCTCCACATAACAATTAAAAGTTTCCATGGGAGAATTCAATCATACACCCTATGATTATAATTATAATTTAAAATTCAAAGGACTAAATATGCCGAAGCATTTGTACCTTATAAATTCGGACTTGTATTGCCCATTTGGTGCGAAATTAATTTGAAATCGGATAAAAATATATATGGGAACTATATCCAAATCTGAACCGATCTCGATAAAATTTGGCAAAGATATTTCTAAGTTGTATTTGATATATTTCCCTGAATATCGTTGTTACGGAGTGCATATTACGGCTGTGGGCAACAAATATGACAAATCGAATGAACAATATATATGGGAGCTATAGCTATATCTGAACCGATCTTCACCAAATTTGGCATACTACCTTCTAGACTCAATTCGGTCGTATGTGCCAAATTCCATCCCATTTGGGCAAATATTAGATGTCTGGTGCACAATAAAAGGTAAATCGGACGAAGATATATATGGGAGCTATATCCAAATCTGAACCGATCTCGATGAAATTTAGCAAAGGTATTTCTGAGCTGTATTTGATATATTTCCCCAAATATTGTTGTTACAGAGTGCATATTACGGCTGCGGAGGACAAAAATAACAAATCGGATGAAAAATGGGAGCTATAGCTACATCTGAACCGATTTCGATCAAATTTGGCATACTTATTTTCAGGCCTAATTTGGTTGTATGTGAAAAATTCCATACTATTCGGGTTGATATCACACGTTTGGTGCACAATAAAAGGCAAATCGGTAGCAGATATATATGGGAGCTATATCTAAATTTTGACCGATTATCTCAAATTTCAATAGGGTTCGTCCTTGGGCCAAACAAATGTTTTGTGCAAAGTTTCATCTGGATAGGGCAATAAATGCGAAATGTACTTTGTTTACAAAAATATATGGACAGACGGGCAGATGGACGGACAGACGGACTGACATGCATAAATCAACTCAGAAAGTGATTCTTTGCAGATCATCAAACGGAAGTATGGGTCTATCTCGTTTCCTTTTGCCTGTTACAAACAAATGTACAAAGACATAATACCCTGACCACCCAGTGGTGTAGGGTATAAAAATATATCGGCTCCGAGTTCCACAAAATAGAAACTTACGTCCCGAAATTCACTCCATTTTGGCTGATATTAGGCAATATTTGCACAATAAACCTGAAATCGAATGGAGAATATATATGGGAGCTACATCCAGATCTTTGGCGTTTTCGATACAATTTGGCAGATGTATTTCCGAGCTCTACAAGATATCTGGTACCAAATATCATTGTTGTCGAATGCATATTACGAATGTGAGGAATAGGAGCTATATCTGTACCGATTTTCTCCAAATTATATGTACTTGCTTCTAGACTGAATTCGGTAGGATGGACAATTAATATGAGGGACTTAAACACCAAATCGTATGAAACATATATATGGCAGTTATAACTATATCTGAACCGATTTTCTCCGAATTCGATGCACTTGCTTCTAGACTGAATTCGGCTGGATGTACCAAAATTCAGGTCATTTGGACTGATATTGGCCATTTGGTGCACAATTAACCCGAAATCGATTGAAAATATGTATGGGAGCTATATCCAAATCTGTACCGATCTTGATAAAATTTGACAGAGGTATTTTCGAGCAGTATGTGATGTCCGGTACCAAATATCATTCTTGTGGAGTGCACATTACACACGTGAGGGACTTAAAACTCCAAATCGGATAAAACATATATATGGGAGCTATAGCTGTATCCGAATATATTTTCTCCAGATTTGATGTACTTACTTCTAGACTTAATTCGGTGGGACGTACCAAAATTCAGGTCATTTGGACTTATATTGGCTATTTGGTGCACAATTAACCCAAAATCGGTTGAAAATATATATGGAAGCTATATCTTAATCTGATCCGATTATCACCAATTTCACTAGGACTCGTCCTTGGACCAAACAAATATTGTTATAAATTACGACCTGCATTTTGTTCATAAGAATACATGTAACTATGGGTCTATCTCGCTTCCTTCTCCATGTTACAAACAAATGCACGAAGACATAACCCTTACCACTATGTCGACAAAATCAGAAGAATTGTAAAATCTTTAGGTCGTCTTTGTCTTTGAGTTTCGAAATTATTGTTCCCCACCAAATTCGTTTTTTTTTTTTTTGTTTTTTGATAAATGACCTCATATTAACCCCTTTCACACGGTCATTGGGAAATCTATGCAAATAGCTGTTTTGATGGACGGAGTGGCTTTTGTTATTCAATTTATCTGAAAATTTGAAAACAATTGCAATTTAGCATGCGTTCGCGACTAATAATAACAAGAGGTCTACACTGGTTTGAAAATGTAAAGGTAAAAATGAACCGAAAGCGCATAGTTAAATTTTGAGTTCTTATGATCTTAAAAATATGTAACTCTAAAAAATGTAAGAATTATAAAAGTCCTTCGAGAAGACTCTTTAGGCCGAACACACATAAGAGGGTTTTATTTTCTGGCATAGGTACTTTACAGGTTGTTAATATAAATGATCGAAGAAAAAAAGGTATATGGGTCTCAATATGTACATAAAGGAGACCATAATAACTGTGGGATACCTTAATGGTCTGTCGATCATATGTATACAGGGAGAGATGAAAAAACTGCCACCAACATCAGACTGCTGTCCTTTTTAAGCCACTCGTTCGACAGCTATTAAAATTATTCGAATGACAGCTCATTATATTGTTTACAAGCGTACAAAAGCATTTTGGTGAGAATTTTCCACAAATAAAGTTATTCGTGATGGAATTCAAGGGTGGTAGTGTGATTTCTTCATATTTGGCTGGAAAACCACAAGTGGTTTTCGTTAGAGCACTCCAGCATTTAAATGTGAATACATCTTTTGTGTTTCGTACCATCGCTCGTTACCGTGATACTGGTAGAGTAGACCGACGTCAAGGAAGTGGACGGAAGAAAACAACAACATCAGCAGAAATGGTTCGAAAAGAATAAATGCCAAATATTATCGCGAAAATATTTTGGAGGGTGTATTAAAGCCTTAGACCTTGGACATTCCAAAAGGACTCAGCACCATCGAACTCAGCACGCGCCATCCAAGAATGGTTACAAAATGAGATTCCTCGCTTCATTTCCAACGCACAATGGCCACAAAAGTCTCCGGATACCAACCTGTTGGACTATTGTGTCTGGAGAATTTTTGAAAGCAAGGTAAGCACTAAAAAGTGCCAAAGAGTCGACCTCAAGCAAGCACTTCGCCGAGAATGGGCCCAAATACCGCAGAGCAACATTCGGGCAGCGCGTGTCGGTTTCGTTGGCCATTTGAAGGCCATAATTCGTGCCAAAGGTGACCAATTCGAACAATTCTAAACTTATTCTAAAATTTGACGCTATTTCCGACTTGTTTTGCGTGTAATTTCCGACTTGTCAAACGTGTAATATCTGCCCGAATAGTATGGAATTTTGCACATACAACCAAATTAGTCCTGAAAATAAGTATGCCAAATTTGATCGAAATCGGTTCAGATATAGCTATTGCTCCAATATATATTGTTCATCCCATTTCTTATTTTAGTCCTCCGCAGCCATAAACTGCACTCTGCAACAACAATATTTGGGGAAATATATTAAATACAGCTCAGAAATACCTTTGCTAAATTTTATCAGTATCGGCTCGGATTTGGATATATCTCCAATATATAACTTCTTCCGATTTACCTTTTATTGTGCACCAAACGTCTAATATTTGCCCAAATTGGATGAAATTTGGCACTTACGACCGAATTGAGTCTAGAAGCTAGCATGTAAAATTTGGTGAAGATCGGTTCAGATATAGCTATAGCTCCCATATATATTGTTCATCCGATTTGTTATATTTGTTACCCACAGCCGTAATATGCGCTCCGTAACAACGATATTCAGGGAAATATATGAAATACAGCTCAGAAATATCTTTGTCAAATTTTATTAAGATCGGTTCAGATTTGGATATAGCTCTCAAATATATCAAATGGACAATACAAGTCCGAATTTAAAAGATACAAATACTTCGGCATATTTAGTCTTTTGAACTTTAAATTATAATTATAATCATGGCTTGTATGATTGAATCCTCCAATAAAAACTTATAATTCTTATGTGGAGCTCTACTAAATTAGCAAAGTGGTGTAGGGTATCATAAAGTCGGTTCCGACCGACTTTAAGACTTTCTTTACTGGTTTTTTATGCATTTTTTTGTGACGAACTCAAAAACAATACCTTTCCTTCCACTCAGTTTCTATATCGCCCTGCAAACATTTATTCCAATTGCTTTGGAATCTGTTAATGTCTATTAAATGTTGTAATTAATTTATAATGGCCGAGTGGGTCATTTCATTGTTGAATATTGGCAGTCTACGAATGGTGGAGCATCAATGAATGACTGAATGGCCAGCCGGTTGCAATTTGGGGTTAACGCTGTATAAATGCTTTCACTCTGTCTTTACAATCGTTGTTTGAAATCAAACAACAAAAAATGTTGTTGGGGTTACTAATGTCGTTAACATTAATTAAGATTTTTTATTAGTTTTTTTTTTTTTTTGTTTCTTAACAAAACAGAAAATGCAGTAGCAGCTGGGCCATAGGTGGAGCGGCGCAAGGCGGCATGTGAGTTTAACAATTGTCAATATCTCTGTATTGACACTCAAATTACAAAAAACAACAACAAAACAACGAATAGCCGTTAGCTGTCAATTGAAGCTCAGTTCGATTTGAGTAGTTGTGTTATTTGTTTTGTTTTCTCGTAGTTGTTGTGTGTTTTTTGCGCGCATCTATTACGTCTGGAATGTGAGGAGTCTTGACATGCCGCCGCTAATGTGATGTAATCCATCAGCTCACATTTTTGACGCTCCGTCTCTGAGACACTATGACTTGGCATCTAATGCGTCTTAATTGTCATTATTTATTTGCAATTTATTCAAATTCTCATTGCTGTGTCTTTGTTTTGGAACTTCGCCGATGATGATGATGAGAATATGACAGTGGCAATTGCGATGGGAGAACAAGAAAATAAATACATGAATGAATGACTGAATGAATGTTGTTTGGGAGAGAGAGAGAAATGCAAATGAAATGCTAACTAAAGTTGTGTTCCAGTACTTTTTTAGTAGTAAAACTAGCAGAAGAGAGAACAGTACGAAATGTCATTCTCATTTAGGTTTGCTCAAAAAGTAAGGGAACGGAAAATTAGCAGAAATGCGATAAAATCTCAAAATTCAAAATTCCAAAAGTAAACAGCCTAAATCGGACTGGTGAAACCTTACTGAAAAGAGCGCCAACATTTAAAAAATGAGTATTGAAGACGATAAGTTAAAATTAATAATTTATAATAATAATTAATAATCTGATTCCTCATTCCGCCAGTCCTCTTCACTGCTGGAATCATCCAAAAGTGAATACATCAGTTGCTCTTTTTGTTTTTTGCACGACAAATATTAGTTTTTCCTTTAGTTTTCAAGTTGATCATTTTCTTTATTGAAATGTATCAATACATTTTTCAACCTTGTTAGCCCTGCCAATTAAATGTCAAATTTACAATATGCACATTTCTGCTCGAGAGAGCTGCAAGTTTGGCTAGTTTTTGGAGTACGGGAACGCGTTGTAGCAGAATTAGTGCTAATTAGTACTAATTTGCAGGTTCTGGAACACAACTTAATAAGGTAAGCAATTAAGAGAACTTCAGCAGGCAATTAACTATTTAACAGAATAGAGACTTATAATAACAAGATAACACGTATAGAAAGTTGGTGGCAATTTTAAGACAACAGGGGAACATTATGCAAAGCTCATAACAAATTGCACTAAATCGTGGTAAATTGTTCAAAATACCTAAAGTTGCAAGGCAATGGTAATATGACGCCCTTACCAAAACATGAACTAATACTAAAGGACTAAAGGAAAATAACCTGGCGATGGGAATATAGTTAAAAGAAACTTGAATAATCTTGAACATTTGGGAAATCATCAAAATATCAGATATCAAAACTTGGGCGTATTTAGGCAGTTCTCTGCAAGGATATTTTCGACTTATTGGGAACACAAACTGCCAATATACATCAAATTCAGTTTCGATTGTGTTTTAACACCTTTCTCGTCATTTTCAATTAAAACAAGTTAAAAAGTATCTGTTGGTTTTGCCGTCAGATGTATACCCTCAGCCAGTAATCGATTATTTATAGTTTGTCTTCTGTTATGATTTTCCAAATTGTCGACCCTTTATGGAGTTGGTAAATAAATATGATATATGTTTGAAATTTGAAGATAGTTGGATGCTTATTTCGATTTCTTTGAGCGTTTTGTTTTTCAAAATCTTGAACCATATGTAGGGGAAGTTACAAGAGGGAATGGTCCGATCTCTGTCATTTCTATAAAAAAAATTTTTGTTGATGAAAATATTGAGATGTGCCAAGTCTAAATAGAATCAGATGTTAATTTCGCGTTTTATGAGCTTCGTAGATATTCAAAATTTTGACCCTTTGTGGGAAAGATACCAGAAGGAGTTGACCGATACATCCAATATTCACAGCAGATCTTGTGTTAGTAGAAATAATGAGATGAATGCAATATAAGGAGAACCGGATGCTTATTTTCGATTTTATAATAGTTTTAGTTATTCAAAGGAAGGAATGGTCCGATCTCTACCATCTTAGAGACCTTTTGTTGATAGAAATATTAAGATGTACCAAGTCTGAATGTAATCGGATGTTAATTCCCAGTTTTATCTGCTTCATGGATATTCAAAATTTTTACACTTTGTGGGAAAGGTACCAGAAGGAGTGGACCTATATATACCATCTTCACATCAGATTTTAGGTTAATAAAAATATTATGATGTATGTAATTTGAAAACAATCGGACTTTTACATCATATTTCATAAGAGTTATAATTATTCAAAATGTTGACCCCTTGTGGGGGAGGTACTTGATGAAGTTGACCGATATTGTCCATTTTCGCACCTGATCCAGCACTAATGCAAATATTAAATATAAAATTATCCTTTCTCCTCCGATCGATCTTTTGTGGGGGTGATACCAGAAGGAGTGGACCGATACTTCCCATCTTCGAAGTCGACCTAAGTTCGACAATAATATGACGATGAACCAAGTTTAGATCGAATCGGATACTCCCTTCGAGAGTTATCGTGCGCACAAACCAGCCAAACGGGCGGACGTACGGACGGACATCGCTAGATCGACTTCAAGTATCTCAAAATGGATTTGGTCCAAAGAGCCTAGGTCTTTCCCAAAACAGTTATTTCAAAGAGGAATGTTTTGGGCGTATCAATTGATATATACTCTCTCTGGCCATATGGTTGAGGATATAAAAAGCACCTAAGTTCGGCCAGGTCGATCTTTAAATACCCTACGCCATTTGAAAGAAACTTGAAAAACTTAAGAAATACCTGCATTAGGACCGACATTTAAAAAAATTTCGTTAAATAATAGTGATTTCATCAAAACGCCGAAAGAAGGGAGGTACCATTATATATGGGATAAACGAAGACTTGAACCTGCATAGACAATTTTATGTCATAGCTTGAAGTATCCATTACAAAATTCAAATACAAAATTTGAAGCCATTCCGGCGAATAATGTCGCTAAATTATCAAAATACCGAATATTGTGAGGTATCGTTATATGAAGGCTATACGGAGACGTGGACTCGCATAGGCAATTTTTTGTCATAAGCTGAAGAAACCATTACGAACTTGAAATACAAACGTCAACCAAACCTAAACTTAAATAAAATACAACACTATGATTTGAACTTGATTTATTTATTTAATCTTCTGTGTAAATATGAGTAAATATATATGCATAGACATGTGTGTAATCTGACAAGGCGTTGCAAACAATTGTGAATCACACAAACAATTACTCAAATCTTGAATGCGTGAGAATTTCTTGATTGCAAATGATTAAAGGGAATTTACGAGACTGAGTTCGTTGATAGATTATGAATGAGTCGGTCGATTTTGAAGAATTACAAAAAGAATTACATTTCAAGATCAGGGTGTGGGAAAAATCCAATTGTATTTAATTGTAGATCGGTAGAAGTAGGTAATGAATTTCAATAGTCAAAATATTGGAATATTGGAGATATGTCGCTGTACATGTAAAGCCTGGACATATCGAGGTGTTGTCGTAAATATATTCTATAATTGTACTGAATGGTACTATATTTGGTATTGGGTGAAGGTACAGAATTGAAATCCTGATATGGATGTCACTGTTGGTGTCTATGATTAAGATTTGGAGGTGGTTTTGGATATGTGTACTATAATTATACGTGAAAAACAAAGTGGTACCAAATCATTCAAAATGTTTACGCTTTATTGAGATGATACCAATTTCGCATATGACCTAAATCTGAAAATGTTTTGGAAATTTTTGTTATTTTGGAGGAGGTAGCAGAAAGAGGCGATGAATTAAAAATACTGAAAATTGAATATTGGGATGTCCAATAATTACCTATTTCCGGTTTGTTGGTAATCAAAAAATTTTCCCTGTAGAAGTGGACCAGTCATTTCCCATATTTACATATTAAAAATATTATTATTTTAACATTTCTGGGGGAGGTACCTGGAACAATGGGGCGATAAGTTCTATATTCCGACTAGAACTAATTTCGAAGAAGGTATTGCATTATGCGATGTTAGAAGAAACAACGAATAATTACTTTTAGTTTTATGACACTTAACTTATTAAATTTTGACCTTGGGTTGTAGGTCTCAAAAGTCAAACATTACCATATATTTAGTTTAAAGAGAATCGCTGACTTGTTTCGCATGTTATAAGGGTTATAACTAACCAAAATGTTGACCTTTTGTGGGAGAGGCACAAGAAGGAGTGATCCGATATATTTCATATTTACGCCACATTCCCTCAGCCATATGGCTACAAAACGTGGCTCATAAAAAATAACGGTTTTACACCCTACGTCTCTTTGGACCAAATCCGTTTCAGGACATTTGGAGACGATCTAGCGATGTCCGTCTGTTTGTCTGGCTGGTGCGCCCGATAACTGTCGAAGGAAGTATCCTATTGGATCCAAACTTGGTACATCGTAACATTATTGTCCAACTTAAACCGAGTTCGGAGATGGACAATTTTGGTCCACTTCTACCCCACAAAATGTCAACATTGTCAAAGAAATAAAATTTAAGAGAAAGAGTAATCCGATTTTGCTTTAATTTTGCAAATCCAAATATTTGCATCAGTGTTAGGTCAGGTGTGAAAATGGACAATATCGGTCTACTGCATTAAGCACCTCCCCCACAAAGGGTCAAAAAAAATAATTATAGCTCTTAAAAATATGGTGTAAGAGTCCGATTGTCTTCAAATCACACACATCACAATATTTTTATTAATCCAAGGTATGGAGTGAAGATGGACTATATCGGTCGACTCCTTCGGGTACCTCCCCCACAAAGGGTCAAAATTTTGAATATTTATGAAGCTTATAAAACACGAAATTAACATCCGATTCCATTTAGACTTGGCATTTCTAAATATGTCCATCAACACAAGATCTGTTATAAAGATAGTAGAGATCGGACCATTTCCAAACCAAATGCTCAAAGTAAGCTAAATAAGCATTCAATTCTCTTCAAATTTTACACATACAAACATTTTTGCTAACACAAGATCAGTTGTAAAAAGGATATATAGCTGCGAACCCCTTCTGGTACCTCACCCACAAAGGATCACAATTTTCAATACTTTTATCTGTCATAACTTACGAAACCAGTCAGCGATTCTTTACAATTTGCTATATCTAAATATTTCCCTCAACCAGAAACTTGGGATGAATATAGATTTTATGATGAAGTTACCAATATAGACCAAACCTGGCACGTCGTAATATTTATATTGTATTTGTTTCGGTCCGATATGAAATGGACAATATTGACCCACTCATGACAAAAGTCAAAGTATATTTAAATAATCAAAGATGGACACATAGTGTTTAGAGGTATCGCCCGCTTACACAAAAATAAACGATATTGGTCAATTAAGCTCGGTTTTCATAGAAATGGGATATACGACATTTGTTGACGTCCCAATAATTTCAATGATCTTCATTTAATCTTCTAAAAATAAATAGCTAAGAATTTCATTTGGGCATGGCAAAAATAAATTATATGCAAAGTACCAACAAATGTTTTCTCCAATTCAAAAAAAAAAAAAAAAAAAAAAAAAACTTTATATAAAAAATAAACAACTAATAATATGATAAGCAATTTACAAAGAGACAAATTAAATAACGAGAGAGGGTGAAGATCAAATATTTTTTGTGTTTGTTTTTTTTTTCTCCATCAAAGCATCAGACGTCAGGGCTCGACCATACGCTTGCCCCCAACATCAATACGAAGAAGCAGAAGAAAGAAAAATACACCGAGTTGTATAATTACCCAACTATTTGACTCGTGTGTTAGTTTAATTGAGGAATTCAGAAGCAAGGCATCCATACAACAACAACAACAAAAACCACAAACATTTATTTAAGCATTTTTTCATTAAATAAATACGAATGCTAGAGAGTTAAAAAAATAAAAATAATGGAGTCAATATTTGTTTAAGATTAAGCGACGAAATAGAGAAAAACAACAACAATTCGAAAAAAAATATTTAGAATTCCATGAATGGCAAGCAAACCGCACCCATCACGCAACGAAGCATCACGGAAGCCTTGAAAATGCAAAAAACTAAAATACGAAAAAAAAACTGCCAAGCCATATTTCTAAGTCTCCCGCCATATAAAGCCATCGAACTTGATGTTGGAAATGTTAAGATTTTTTGGCATGTGAACAAACACACGCACAATACAAATACTGTGTGGAGGTGAGATTTTCAATTTGTGATATGAAAATGAGATAACATTTTGAAATGTTGTGTCAAAATAGAATTTTGGGGTAATTAAATTACAGTGATGATGAAATAAATAGTCACGATGATAGAAACCACCACAAGCTAGTTAGAAAGTGTCATTGGGTTTACAGACAGATATGTATATACCCTAGGAATATTCAGAGCTAACATTTTTTTCCGAATTTGGAAAAGAATTCTACACAAGTTTCCGATTCTGATTTCGAATTCGGAACGAAATTGTGTGAGGTGGCCCAATATTCTGACAATTTTTTGGGGAAAAAAATGGGAAAGAACATTGGAGACTCGTAACGAATTCGATTAGAATTCGCAAAAGAAACCAGTAAAGAAAAGGTACCGTTATATGGGGAATATACGATATTGCGGACCTATATACACAATTCTCTTTTAGGGGGTGAAGTACTCCTTTTGTGGATTTTCAGACAATTCCATTGGATGAATGTGGCTGAATTTATCCAAATACCGAATATCGGAGGGTACCGTTATATGGGGGCTAAACGATATCGTGGACCGATATAGCCCATCTTTGAACTTGACCTGCCTGCAGACAAAAGAGAGATCTGTGCAAAATTTTAGCTTCCTATCTACTGTAACGTGATTACAACGGACAGGGCTAAATCGTCTTAAAATGTTACGCTGATCAAAAATATATATACTTTGTTGGGTCTAAAATACCCTCCTTACTCCCTATGCCAAATAGAAACGTACGACCCAGAATTCCCTCCATTTGGGCTGATATTAGCCATTATTTGCACATGAAACCTGAAATCGAAAAATGGGAGCTATGTTCAAATCTTAGCCGATCTCGATAGAATTTGACAAAGGTATTTCCGAGCTCTATATGATACCTAGTACCAAATATCATTGTTGTCGTAGGCATATTACGAATGTGAGGGATTCAAATCGGATGAAACATATATATGGGAACTATAGCTATATCTGAACCGATGGTGTCCGTATTCGATATACTTGCTGAATTCGGTCGGATGTACCAAAATTCAGGTCATTTGGACTGATATTGGCCATTTGGTGCACAATTAACCCGAAATCGGACCTAAATCCAAATCTAAACCGATCTTGATAAAATTTGGCAGAGGTATTTCTGAGCTGTATCTGATAAGTGGTACCAAATATCATTGTTGTCGAATGCATATTACTAATGTGAGGGACATAAACACCAAATCGGATAAAACATATATATGGGAGCTATAGAAAAATTTGAACTAATTCTCATTATAGACTGAATTCGTAGACAATTAACCCGAAATCAGTTGAAGATATATATGGGAGCTATATTCAAATCTGAACCGATCTCAAAGCTGTATCTGATATCTGGTACCAAAGGTCATTGTTGTGGAATGCATACTACGCTAGTGAGGGACTGAAACCCCCCAAATAGGATGAAACATATATATGGGAGCTATAGCTATATCTGAATCGATTTTCTCCAAATTTGATATACTTGCTTCTACACCGAATTCGGTGGGATATGCCAACATACAGGTCATTTGGACTGATATTGGCCACTTGGTGCACAATTAACCCGAAATCGGTTGAAGATATATGTAGGAGCTATATCTAAATGTAAACCGATTCTCACCAATTTCCATAGGGTTCGTCCATGGGCCATACAAATATTGTTTGGAAAGTTTCATCTCAATCGGACAATAAATAAGACCTGCATTTTCTTCGCGGACGGACGGACGAACTGACATGCATAAATCGACTCAGAAAGTGATTCCATTGGGATCCTCAAAAGTAACTATGGGTCTATCTCGCTTCCTTCTCCATGTTACAAACAAATGCACAACGACATAATAACCTTACCACTATGTGGTGTAGGGTACATTTTTTTATGTTTGATAGGAAATTCGCAAATTTTTTGGATATTTCACTAAAATCGGAAAAATATAGAAGTGCGTGGTATAACTACATCGAGTGGATAGATCAGAGTTTTCCATCGGGTAGTAAAGAATCTGGATTACAAGAGGTTTTGGCCAAATGTTTGTCGCGATTTGAAAGCGAAGAAAAATATAACCAAGATCGACGCATGATCAAGCTCTACATTAAATATAGATAACCACAAAGATCCCGCCGAATGCTATCAGCAGTTATTTAATGCTGGCATTGGAACAATGGTTTCCGATTTGTATATTACATGGGCCTATTGTTATGATCGTGTCAATAACACACGTAAAGCTGATTGATACGAAATTCAGAAACATGTCGGATGTTTGATCCGAAATTCTGAAAATTGTCAGATGCTTGATCCGAAATTCAGATGATCAATCAACTGACTCAGATTTGATACGAAATACGGAAGATGATTGATCATCTGAAGTTCGGATCAAACATTTGAAAACTTGCAGAATTTCAGATCAAACATCCGACAGGATTCCGTATTTCGTATCAAAACGAAATTCGGAAACTTGTCGGATGTTTCATCCGAAATCTGCATTTTCATATATGTTATTTACAAAACTCACTTTCCCCATGTCAGACACCACTTCTTTAAATCCCTAAAATTTCTATTATTTGAAACACATATTACTCTCTTCTAGGTCATATGTCACATGCGGCACTGCACTTTTCAAAATAAAAAATTTCGAACAAAAAAAACAAAAACTGCATAATTTTCTTTTTTAAAAAACAACAAAAGCTTATTTGCATTTTCATTAAACGAAAGTCTAAATGTAAGTATGTATGTGTGTGTTTGTCATCGTCGGATGCTTTCACGAATAGATTTATATTTAAATTCAAACATTCATTGAATATTAATTAGTCATATTCGACACCGAAATGATTCACATCGGTATGGTTGTAATTCTCGTTTATAATTTGCTATTTATATGACCACCAATGTGTAATGGCCGTCTAGGTGGAGATGTGTCGGAGTTTGTGTGCGAAAGAGTTGATTAATTTATGTTTTTTGACCAAGAATATCTTTAGAGAACGTTAAATTTATAAAAATTTTCAAAATCCCTAATCCAGAGGATTTTTCAATTTTTTAATATTTGAAAAAAGATTCGTTAGTGCCAAAAAATAGCAATAAATATATAATAAATAAATATCTCTCTATATCTAAAAAGAGGAAAATGTTTGTATGTTTGTTTGTAATTTATAGACTCGAAAACCGCTGAACAGATTTTCCTTAAAATTTCCAGGTATACTGCAACATTGCTAAATAAATTTTTGAAACTCCACTTGGAACTGGAAATATGGCATCAGAATCGGAGGTACCTCCCAAAAATTTACATTTTATATGCACATATCTATTGATAGATTACAGATACAGGCTGCAAATTTGGACTGCATAACGGAATCTGAAAAAAAATTAATTTCCGAAATTATATTGAAATCGGTTTAGATTCGGATATAGCTCCCATATATATTTTCGGCCGATTTCATGTATTTGATGCATTACCACATTTCAATGAAATTTGGAATGTGTGGTGGAATTTCTCTAAAAGCAAAATTGTTTGCCAAATTATATTGAAATCGGTTCAGATTTGGATATAGTTCCCATATACATATTCGGCCGATTTGATGTATTTGATGAACCAAACACGATATGTAGGTTGGATTCCAAAGAATCCGTGATGGAATTCAATCGTGATAGTGTGATTTCTTTATATTTGGCTGGAAAGCCACAAGTGGCTATCGTTGGGGCACTCCAGCATTTAAATGTGAATAAAAACCGGAAGAAAACAGAAACATCAGCAGAAATGGTTCGAAAAGTAAAGAATCGACTTGATCGAAACTCGAATCCCGTCGCAGTTGCCGAAAAATGGCTCGTGAGCTGAACATATTGCAATATTCCATTCGGCAAATATTGAAAATGAGTTCGGGGTAAAACCATTGAAATTCCAAAAAGTGTAAGAACTTACACAGCAACCGAAAGAAAATAGACTCAGAAGAACTAAAGAGTTTCTTCGCTTGGCCGAAAGTGGTGAACTACCGTATTTGGTTTTCTCCGATGAGAAAACATTCGTTGTCCAGCAGTTTGTAAACAAACAAAATGATCGTGTTTACTCGCCAAAGAGGTCAGCTGAAAATGTGCACCTTCGATTGGCTACCAGAACTGAAGCGCCAGCAGTGGGTCCACGATATATTATATCCCCCACATAACTGTACCTCCAAACAATCGGTATTTTGATGATTTTAGTAACATTTTTCAATGGCATTATCTGAAATTCTAAGGGTTCTCTGTGATTACTTTACCCCCTGAAAGGGATTTGTCTATATAGATCCACGATATCGTATATCCTCCCACATAACAGTACTCCACCATATTCGGTATTTTGATGACTTTAGCCACATTTTTCGATCGAATAGTCTGAAAATTCAAGCAAGGAGTTCCCTATGAGCACTTTACCCCCTAGAATAGAATTGTTGAGAATTGTCTATATAGGTCTCTATAGGTCTACGTTTTAGTATAACACCCATATAACGCTACCCCGAGATATTCGGCATTTCCAGGATTTACGCGACATAATTCACCGCATTTGCTTCAAATTTCGTATTTGAAGTTCGTAATAGATACTACAATCTATAACGGAAAAATGTCTATGCAGGTCCACGTCTTAGTATAACCCCCATACAACAGTACCTCCCTTTATTCGGTATTTTGATTATATTAGCGACATTATTCGCTGAAATTGTTTCGAATTTGGATTTGAAGTTCGGAATCGTTACTACAGCCTATGAAAAAAAATTACTTATCCACCACCAAGTCTTCGTATAGCCCCCATATAAAGGTTTTCATTTAAGCAGTATTTTTCGACTGATTTTTTTTAATTTTTCTAGTTCCTTCCGAATGGTGGAGGGTATAAAAAATTGAATGAGAACATGGAATCGAAATTGCAATTTCTATACAATATTTAATTCTTTATGCCGGAAAAATATTTAAAATCGATTACAAAACAGCTGTTCCCACTGAATAATAATAACTGAGAAGATTTCTCCAGTGAGAAATTTTAAAATCTCAGTAACTTAAATACCAATATTGCTCTCTTCACTCACTCTCACGTAGCGGACTTTTTTCTCATCCAATAAGTTTTTGCAATATTTTGTACAAAATCTTACAATTTTTGGGTTTTCCGAACACACCCATTGTATATAGCACCTTTATTAGAAATTACCGAAATCGGCACTGATTTGAAATTAATTTCTCGCGAAGTTACACACGGAATGCCAAGCCATGCATACCTACCACACCAGGGTGGATGCTTCAAAAACTTGTTTTATTGATGACGTTATTGGTTGATAACAAAGATAAAAATCAAAACACCGGAGCAGAGATAACAACAAATTCCTTCGTCGTTAGGCCAACGTTTTCTTAACAAAACGAGAGTTTTTTCTCAATGATGTTTTTGTTGTTATTTTTTATTAATATTTTTGTTTTTTTTTTATTAATAATTATGTGTAAACTGCATTTGAAGAAAAAAAAAACTCAAAACGTAGGTGGGAGTTTTTTAGGCTCTCCAAAAAGACTAAACCTGTTTTAGGCTTTTTCGAAACAAACATTTAAATTTGGTCAACAGCTGGTGTTGAAATTCACGATGATCATCAATTTTAATTGGGAATACCTCTATGACTCCTACTGATCTTCCTCATTTATCTTCCATTTAACTTACCAATGCCACCTTGCCCGTAACCTCTTTCTCCTTGAGGCCCAGGCCGAACAGGTAATCCAATAAATGTTTCAGAAAGACGGCAAACAAAATCAATGGCAACAGCAAAGCGAACAACACCATCTTCAGGTTATAGATACCGCGAGTAACCTCGTCATTTTGTCGAGGTGATGCGGAGGCGGTTGATGGAGATGTTGTCATCGTGGTCGTTGTTGCCGAAGTGGTGCTGCGTACGGGCGGAGTCGTTGTGGCCGTTGTGGCTGAGTTGGCCACATCGTTGGATGAGCGGGTCATAATTGTCACCGTATGGTCAACCATGGTTTCACACAGGTCACTTAACTCGGTTTAGGAATAAAATATATTTTTTTAATTTATTTAATTTTTTATTTATTTTTTATTATTTATTTATTTTTTTATTTTTTTTATTTTTTTTTTTTTTGAATTCAATTTAAATATTTATCTTCAAATAATCTTTTATTTTTTCAAAATTTCACTTCTTGGCACAGATGCGCGCGCGTCTTGGCACTCGGTTCGTTTTTTATTTTACCAATTTTTTTTCCGCTTGCCCTTCCGTTGTTACTTCTTTTTTGCTCGCGCACTACTCAACCACTCTCAACGGCGATTTAAACGCGTTTGCCCGTCTCTCTGTTTATCGTGTTCGCCGCTGGCTGTTGTTATCGCCGCGTCGCGTCGTTGTCGTGAAATTGAATATTTTCAAGTTTCTTCCAGTGGCTGGTTTGTTTGTTTTGTTGCGGATCTTTTTGGTTTGACTCAAAACACAAAACTTTTAAAAACCACTCATACAGGTCGTCGTAGCAGCAGCTACTCAATAAGACCAACCGCACACACTCATTCGCTTGCATCTATCTTTGGAAGATGTTAACTCTTTGTAAACCTTGGGGGTAGCAGTACATCGGGGCGACAGTGGTTATTGTTCTATGGGTTATTTTAAACTCTAGTCGGCACAGTGGCACCGGGTAGTATGTCTCCGGGTATTAGTTTCTATGTATAACAAGTTAACAAGTAAAAAAGCTGTAAGTTCGGCAGGGCCGAACTTTGAATACCCTCCACCATTTGGTAAAAATTCAACAATTTTCAAAAAAATAAAATCCGTTAAAAATTCTGTTAAAATCTTATTAAATCTCTTAGCTATTACAATATTCAAATGCGAAACTTGAAAAAATCTGTTTATAATGTAGCTAAAATCATCAAAATACCGAATATAAGGAGGTACCATGGGGATTATAAAAAGTGGACCAGCACAGAAAATTTTCTGTCATAGGCTGTAGTATTCATTACGAACTTCAAATAAAAATTTGAAATAGTTCCGGTAAATAATGTCTCTAAAATCATCAGAATACCCAATATCGGGAGTTACCGTTATATGGGGGCTATACGTAGACGTGGACCTACATGGCTCATTTTGTATTGTCCAGTATTGCCCATATCATGTCGGAACTAACTAACTAATCTAATCTTATTCTAAAATTTGATGTTATTTCCGACATTTTTTGCTTTCATTCAATAAAATTAAAAAAAAAACGCAAAAAGCAGTTTGTTCGGCCGGGCCGAACTTTGAATTTTCCCCACCATTTGGAACAAATTTGAAAATTTTCAAAAAATAAAATCCGTTAAAAATTCTCTTAGAATCTTGAGCCATTATCCTATTCAAATTCGAAACTTGAAATATACGGTGAATAATGTAGCTAAAATCATCAAAATACCGTATATAGGGATGTACCATTTTATTGGAGCTATTCGAAGGCCTGGACCTGCATAGAAAATTTTCTGTCACAGACTATAGTTCCAATTACGAACTGTACATACGTAATTTGAAACTACTCCGGTGAATAATATCGCTAAAATCATCAAAATACCGAATATTGGGAGGTTCCGTTATATGGGGGCTACATGGGAACGTGGACCTGCACAGACAATTTTCTGTCATAGGCTGTAGTATCCATTACGAACTTCAAATACCAAATTTGAAAATACTCCGGTGAATAATATCGCTAAAATCATCAAAATACCGAATATTGGGAGGTTCCGTTATATGGGGGCTATACGAAGACGTGGACCTGCGCAGACAATTTTCTGTCATAGGCTGTAGTATATATTACGAACTTCAAATACCAAATTAGAAACAATTCCGGTGAATAATGTCGCTAAAATCGTCAAAATACCGAATATTGGGAGGTTCCGTTATATGGGGGCTATACGAAGACGTAGACCTGCCCACACAATTTTCTATGTTAGGCTTAAGTATTCATTTCGAACTTTAAATACCAAATTTGAAAAAATTCGGTGAATAATGTGGCTAAGATCATCAAAATACCGAATATAGTGAGGTACCATTATGTGGGGGCTATACGAAGACGTGGACCTGCACAGATAATTTTTTATCTTAGGCTTTAATATTCATTGCGAACTTTAAATACCAAATTTGAAACAATTCCGGTGAATAATGTCGCTTAAATCATCAAACTATCGAATATAGGGAGGTACCGTTATATGGGAGCTATATGAAAACGTAGACCTACATGGCCCATTTACGAACTTAACCTGCCTACTGGCAAAATAAACATGTGTACAAAATGTTAGCCTTCAATCTCAATTCATTCGAAAGATAGCGTGATTACAACAGGCAGACAGACGGACATCGCTAAATCGACTTAGAATTTTACGCTGATCAAGAATATATATACTTTGTTGGGTCTGACATGAGTATTTCGAGGAGTTATAGCATGGTGGAGGTTATACAATTTAAAAATTATGGCGTTTTTTTTAACTCACCCTCTAGCTATATGGCTGAGGGTATAATGAAGTTCGGATTGTGTGACGGAATTTGGTCCAAAAATATTTTTGTCTAAATATATTGAAATCGGTTCAGATTTGGATATTTTTATAAATTTGGATATTTATTATCAAACATAGACACCCATTTGGAGTCGATCAAACGATGTCCGTCCGTCTGTCTGGTTGGCTGGTGCGGACGATAATACTCGAAGGGAGTATTTGATTTAGTCCAAACTTGGCACATCGTAATATTTTTGTCAAACTTAGATCGATTTCGGAGATGGGCAATATCGGTCCACTCCTCCCCCACAAAAGGTCGAAATTTTCAAAAATATATATTTTTTGCACAGAAAGAGAAACGATAACCCGATTTTGTTCCAACTTTGCACATCCTAATATTTGCATCGGTGCTGGGTCAGGTGTGAAAATGGACAATATCGGTCCACTCCATCAAGTACCTCCCCCACAAATGGGCAAAATTTTGAATAATTACAACTCTCATAAAATGTGATGTAACAGTCCGATTGTCTTCAAATTTCACACATCCCAATATTTATATTAACCCAAGATCTGGTGTTAAGATGGGCAATATCGGTCCACTCCTTCTGGTACCTCCCCCACAATGGTCGAAATTTTCAAAAAATATATTTTTTGCACATAGAGTGAACGAATAATCCGATTTTGCTCCAACTTTGCACATCCTAATATTTGCGTCGGTGCTAGTTCAGGTGTGAAAATTGACAATATCGGCCCACTCCATCAAGTACCTCCTTCACAAATGGTCAAAATGTTGAATATCCATGAAGCTAATAAAAAGCGAAATTGACATCCGATTATATTCAAGACTTTAAAGTTTTCTTGGGGAGCTATCAAAAGGAATGCAACGATATTCTCCATATCGATCTTGATTTAAGGACTAATTGAACTAATTTCCCGAAATTGTTGCCGTTATGTATTTGCCCTGTGCAAATAGGCCGGCTGTGTGCAAATAGGCCGGCTTGGCTTAGTCGTTGATGGTCATCGCCCATCGATACTGACGGTTTGTTGGTTGGTTGTTAATACCAATCATCAGTAGGCTTAACGCATTAGGCATTTTCTACATGTTCTCCTTTTGTTAAAGACTCTTTTCGCGGAAAATTTGCAAAACACACACACATATGGACACATACAAATTATGTATGTCACTACCTCCATTTGGATATACCTCCATTTGGATATACGAACAAGTAAAGTTTCTCAATTCACAGCAACTTTATTCTTTTGAACGCAATTGCACCGCCATCGAGGATCGTATTTCTGTGGCATGCTATTATCTTCCTCATCATCATTGGCGTCGTTGTCGTCATCGATTCTCGTATTACGAAATCTGGTGGTATCTATTGGGTATGTGGTTCCCCTCCCAGTCACCCAGTCATCACTTCCATTGAAAAACAAATCCACTCTCCATTGGAAATCTGAGTTGTGGTTTCCTTTTGAGTGAGTTATCTTGGTTCTCTGTGCGAGGTGATCTTGAGGTGTGTCATTGTTGTGATGTGAGTGAGTGTGTCTGTGTGTAATTTTTGCGTTGTAACCCCTCGAGACCCCCATTACGGGGATGCCTGTCTGCATGTGAATAGCTGTGTGTTGTTTTCAATGGTAGAGGCATTTGTGAAGAGCTAAAATGAACACCTGCATTTCGAAGTTCCAGTTGAGGTTCCCCTTTTTAAGAAATTCCATTTGTTTCGGTGTTTTTTTTTTTTTTTTTTTTGTTATTGTGATAATGAAGAACCAACGTGGCCAGCGAAGTGGTTGGTTGGCTTCGCGTGTAATTAAAATTGTTGTTGGATGCTGTGGCGCATACAGTGGTCTGGAATGACGTTTCTATAATTTTTGGAGTTTTTGTATTATTGGAGGGCCCTTTGGGAAATTATTAGAGTATCGAATTGAAGAAAAAAAAAAGTAAGAAAAGGGTAAGGGTCGACTAAATGATATCCTACACCTATATGCATATTTAGTAGAGCTCCCGTAACAAAAGATTTTTTGAAGAAGATCATACAACCCATCAACATTTGGTTTCAGATGGAACTAATATAAAGGAGGCATATCCAATTCTGAATCGATTTTTACTAAATTTGACGGAGCTATTTGATATACCCTCTACCATACTATGGAGGGTATATTAAGTTTGTCATTCCGAAACGAATTGAGATAGAAGGTTAAAATTCTGCACACATGTTCATTTTTTCAGTAGGCTAAGTTCGTAAATGGGGCATGTCTTCGTATAGCCCACATATAATGGTACCTCCATATATTCGGAATTTTGATGATTTTAGCGACATTATTCAAAGGAATTGTTTCAAATTTGGTAATTGACGTTCGAATTAGATACTACAGCCTAAGACAGAAACTTGTCTGTGCAGGTCCACGTCTTCGTGTAACCCCCATTTAACAGAACCTCCCTATATTCGGTATTTTGATGATTTTTGCGACATTATTCATCGGAATTATTTCAAATTTGATATTTGAAGTTCCAAAGGTATAGTACAGCCTAAGACAGAAATATTACTGTACAAGTCCACGTCTTCGTATAGCCTCCATATAACGGTACATCCCGATATTCGGTATTTTGATGATTTTAGCGACATTATTCACCGGAATAGTTTTAAATTTGGTATTTGAAGTTCGTAATCGATTCTACATCCTAAAACAGAAAATTATCTGTTTAGGTCTTCGTATGGCCCCCATATAACGGTACCTCCCAATATTCGGTATTTTGATGATGTTAGCGACATTATTCACCGAAATTATTTCAAATTTGGTATTTGAAGTTCGAAATGGATACTACAGCTTAAGGCAGGAAATTGTCTGTGCACGTAAACGACTTCATAAAGCCCCCATATAACGGTACCTCCCGATATTCGGTATTTTGATGATTTTAGGGATATTATTCACCGGAAATTTTTCAAATTTGGTAATTGAAGTTCGAAATAGATACTACAGCCTATGACAGAAAATTGTCTGTGCAGGTCCACGTCTTCGTATAGCCCCCATATAACGGTACCTCCTGATATTCGGTATTTTGATGATTTTAGCGACATTATTAACCGTAATTCGTAATGGGAACTACAGTCTGTGACAGAAAATTGTCTATGCAGGTCCAGGTCTTCGTATAGGCCCTATATATCAGTACCTCCCTATATTCGTATTTGGACGATTTTTGAGATGTCAAACAAAGCCTATGTAGGTCCACGTCATATAGACCCCAATATAACAGCTGTATTCGGTATTTTTAAGATTTTAACAGCATTTTTAAGGGATTTTATTTTTTGAAAATGTCCAAATTCGTTCAAAATGGTGGAGGGTATTCAATGTTCGGCTTTTTAACTTGTTTTCTTTGTACCAAATAACATTGCTTTAGAGTGCATGATATCACTTCGAGAAGGATTACATTAAAAAATATGTATTGGAGCCCAGATCCGCCAAGTGGAAACATACGCCATTATTTGTACAATATACCTGAAATCGGATTAAGGATACATGAGAGCTATATCCAAATCTTATCTGTACACGATACAATTTGGCAGAGGTATTTTCGAGCTGTATCTGATGACCGATATCAAATATCATTGTTGGGGAGTGCATATTACGAATGTGAGAGATTTAAAGACCAAATCGAATGAAACATATATATGAGAGCTATAGCTATATCTGAACCGATTTTCACCAATTTCAATGTCCTTGATTCTAGACTAAATTCGGACGGATGTGACGAAATTCAGGTCATTTTGGATTGATGTTGGTCACTAGTACACAATTAACCCGAAATCGGTTGAAGATATATATGGGAGCCAAATCCAAATCTAAACCGAACTTGATAAAATGTGGCAGAGATATTTTCGAGCTGTATCTGATGTCCGGTATCAGGTATCATTGTTGTGGAGTGTATATTACGAATATGAGGGACTTAAAGACCAAATTGGATAAATGGAAGCTATAGCTATATCGGAACCGATTTTCACTAATTTTAATGTACTTGCTTCTAGACTGAACTCCGCCAGATGTGCCAAAATTCAGGTTATTTTAACTGATATTGGTCATTTAGAGCTCAGTTAACCCGAAATCAAAATATATGTGGGAGCTATATCCAAATCTAAACCGATCTTAATAAAATTTGGCAGAGGTATTTTCGAGCTGTATCTGATGTCCGGTATCAAATATCATTGTTGGGGAGTGCATATTACGAATGTGAGGGTTTGAACACAAAATCGGATGAAATATAAATATGGGGGCTATAGATATATCTGAACCGATTTTCACCAAATTTGATGTACATGCTTCTAGACTGAATTCGGATGGATAGCCGAAATTCAGGTCATTTGGTCTTATATTGGTCACTAAGTTCACAAGTAACCCGAAATCGGTTGAAGATATATATGGGAGATATATCTAAATGTTATCCGATTCTCACCAATTTCAATAGAGTTCGTCCCTAGGTCAAACAAATATTACTTGGAAAATTTCATCTCAATCGGATAATAAATGCGACCTGCATTTTGTACACAAGAATACATGGACAGACGGATGGACGGTGAAAGTGATTCTATGAAGATCCTCAAAAGTAACTATGGGTCTATCTCGCTTCCTTCTCCATGTTACAAACAAATGCCCAAAGACATAATACCCTTACCACTATGTGGTGTAGGGTGAAAAAACATTGAATTTTTTCATTCCACTGTGCGGAATATTTTTAAAAATGCAATTTATCAGCTCCTATGTCAGTGATTCGTTTCAATATTGGTTTTATTAATACAACACTTATGACGAAGGAACGATAAATTTTATTGTACTTATTACCCATTATAATCGTTCATTAACTCCATCAATAGAACAAAACAAAAAGCGTGTGGTTAATTTTTTTCCACTCCATTAAGGTAAATATTTTTATATCCTCAGCTCTTACGGCTGCAGATGGTATTTGTCATTTATGTAAGGCAAAAATGTGCCCCATTGAATTTACAATTTTAGATCCACGGTCTATGTTTGACAAGATCTGTTTCAGGAAATTTGTTGTACATCCCATCATTGATGCGCACCATAACTCCAATTTGGTCCAAATTTTGAATGTCGCAATAATTTTACCGAACATACTAAATTTGAATATTGTCTGTGGAACATAAATCATGTTTGAAAAATAATGAGCAATATTGGTCCACTTATCAAAGCTCAAAATTTTGAGTATTTATAACTCTCTTACATATTTGATACACGAAACACCATATGTTTGTCCGATTCCAATGACATTTGGTATAAGTGACGGAATTTGTTACAAAAATGAATTTGCCAAATTATATTGAAATCGGTTCAGATTTGGATAAAGCTTCCATATATATATTCGACCGATTTCGTGTATTTGATGCACCAAACACCATATGTATCTCCAATTAAAATGAAATTGAGAATGTGTCACTGGATTTGATCAACAAATAAATTCGTCAAATCATATCGACTCATATTTGGATCCAGCTCCTATATATAAATTGTATGTCTATGATATACCAAACTCGCAATATATGTCAAATTTCAATCAAGTTCGGAATGTCTGACGGAATTCGGTCTAAAAATTAATTTTGAAAAAAAAAATTTTGTCTAATTAAAATTGGTGCAGATTTGATATTATTTTATAAAGAAACATAGACGCGGTGGGTCTATGCGATGACATTAGGCAAAGGGTTAAAAAACCTATACAAAAATTTTATTGAGGCTCCGATTATTACAGGGAAGTGTGTACCTTCAGTGTTATTGCTACATCGAATCCTTCTAATAGCAGCAGAAATGCCGGTAAACTTTAGAAGAATGCAGTTTCCTGTACGCTTGGCATTTCCTAGACAATAAAAAATAAGTCCCAAGGACAAACTCTTTGTGTATGCGGACTAAATTTGGCATGTTCCTTTTTATACCCTACACCACAAGGTGGTCAGAGTGTTATGTCTTTGTGCATTTCTTTGTAACGGACAAAAGGAAACGAGATAGACCCATAGTTTCTTTTGATGATCTGCATAGAATCACATTCTAAGTCGATTTATGCATGTCCATCCGTCCGTCTGTCCATGTATTTTTGTAAACAAAGTACACTTCGCATTTATTACCCGATCCAGATGAAATTTTGCACAAATCATTTGTTTGGTCCAAGGACGAACCCTATTGAAATGGGAGATAATCGGTAAAAAATTAAAAAAATAGCTCCCATATATATCCTCGTCCGATTTGCCGTTTATTGTGCACCAAACGTGTAATATCAGCACATACAACCAAATTTGGCCTGAAAATAAGTATGCCAAATTTGATCGAAATCGGTTCAGATATGGCTATAGGTCCCATATACAGGGTTGTCCATATTCGACGGACCCATCTGGCAACGCCATAACTTTTGACAGAGATGTCACATCGCTTAATGACATACCGCGTTTGAAGAGTTAGTCCAAGCAGATTTTTACCATGAACCAATACACGCCACGCGAGCGCTCTGAAATAGTTGAAATTTACATTCAACAGAAGAAGTCAATTGTGAAAAAAAATGTGAGAAGTGCGCCTTCTAAGAACACCATTAAGCGTTTATACGAAAAATTTTCGACTGGCTCTTTCTAATCCGAAAAGGCCATATAAAAGTCGACCAAGGTGATCGGCCGAGAATATCGCTGCCGTACGAGCCAGTGTTGAGAGATCCACAAGAACATCCCAAAAACGCCGTTCTCAGCAGTTGGGCATGGCTCGGTCCTCTTTACAACGGATTATTCGCATTGATTTGCATTTGTTCCCGTACAAAATTCAATTGACGCAAAGAATGTCGCCTGCGGACAAGCCTCGTCGATTGGAATGGGCCCAAAGGGCCCAAAGGTCCGTCGAATATGGGCAACCCTGTATATTGTTCATCCGATTTGTTATTTTTGACCTCCGCAGCCGTAATATGCACTTTGTAACAACAATATTTGGGGAAATATATCAAATACAGCTCAGAAACACCTTTGCTAAATTTTATCGAGATCGGTTCGGATTTGGATATATCTCCCATATATAACTTCGTCCGATTTACCTTTTATTGTGCACCAAACGTCTAATATTTGCCCAAATGAGATTGAATTCGGCACATACGACCGAATTTAGTGTGGAAACTAGTATGTCATATTTGGTGAAGATCGGTTCAGATATAGCTATAGCTCCCATATATACTGTTCATCTGATTTGTTATATTTGTTACCCACAGCCGTAATATGCACTACGTAACAACGATATTCAGGGAAATATATCAAATACAGCTCAGAAATACCTTTGCCAAATTTTATCGAGATCGGTTCCGATTTGGCATTCCCATATATATCTTTATCTGATTTCAACATAATTTTGCACCAAATGGGCAATACAAGTCCGAATTTAAAAGATACAAATGCTTCGGCATATTTAGTTCTTTGAACTTTAAATTATAATTATAATCATAGCGTGTGTGATTGAATTCTCCCATAAAAACTTTTAATTGTTATGCGGAGCTCTACTAAATTAGCAAAGTGGTGTAGGGTATCATAAAGTCGGCCCCGCCCGACTTTAAGACTTTCTTTACTTGTTTTTTTTTTTTGGCACTAACACTAGCACAATTTATCATCTGCAAAAGTATGTGCTGTGGTCATCCCTGGTCTCTCTATAGGAAATCTCTGCAATCGGTATATAAAAACACTCACCAAATCGTCTATATAGAATCCCTTTGCTTGGAAAATTGGCTATTTCTATTCCATTTCACTTCGAACATAATCTTCCGAACATTTTACACATGCACTGCTGCACATGAACTCCAGGCCCAAATAAGTCCATATTAATATGCATGCAACCAACAACTACTTGCTACATTGCTCAAATCACATTTGGTCAAATGGTCTTCTATGAATTGAGGCACAAATACTGGCTATGACAACAACATGGAAAGCAAACACTTGTCGTAGGGCTTCATAATTTTTATTGACAATGGGCATGGGAGTTCAATAAAACTACAGCCGTCTGGATGGCTACCAATAATCACCGGAAGCCCACACAACATGGGCTGGCTGAAAGTTGACACTTGTTGCCTTATTGAGAGTTTTCAGTTACGCGACGACAAATCTGACTTCGTTTGCTTCTTCCGTGTGGTGTTGGGTTTGTTAGCTTTAAACGAGCTTTTCCTTTGTGTCAAAAAAAACAATATTTTTTTTAATATTTCTTTCTATTACCTATAGCCCGAACAATGTCTTCGGAACGTGCCTTGCATTTCAAATTCCATTGACCAACCTCACCAACCAATCCCACTCGTTTGTTGAGTGGCGTAATTTCAAGACGAATTGTTTCACTCAATGGAGAATATCCACGGTTTGAGTTTGAAATGTGATGATGACTTTTTCAGCGATGACAAACTGATGAACAACAAAATGCATGCAGCAAAAGGGGCAGGCAGCAAGTTCATCTCACCTTCCGTCGATGTTAACAAAGCCATCAAAAGATCTCGTGACTTAACATATATTTTGAATATATACGATATTTATTCATGTTTGTTTTTGCCGCGGTGGAATACGAACGCCAGTGAATGCTAATTACGAGGTAGTAAAATTGTTAGTCAAATATCTTTTTGAGGCGTCCGCTACCCCTCTGGGGGTTTTTGTACCATTGGAACTACATTGTTTACACATTGAATTATGGGATCTTGTTCTTGTGTGTTTATAGTACTGATGTTGCAGAGATCCGAGGGGGTATGAGTCATTCAGGCACACAGTAGGAAAAGAAGTTCCATAGAGAGTATTTCTAGACGAGCGGAAGGAAAATTGTATAGACGAGTTTGAAGAAGTCTTTCTAGACGAGCTGGGGGGAGTATTTATAGATGGGTTTGAAGGAATCTGTAGCTATAGATTAATTAGAGAGAGACTTTCTAGAAGAGCTGGAGGGAGTATTTATAGACGAGCTGAAACGAGTCTTTCTATGAGAACTAGAGAGGAGCTAGAGGCGGTCTTTATAGGCGAGCTGGAGGTCGTCTTTATAGATGAGCTGGAGTGAGTCTTTATAGACGAGCTGGAGTGAGTCTCTATAGACCAGCTGGAGGGAGTCCCTATAGACGAGCTGGAGGGACTCCCTATAGACGAGCTGGAGGGAGTCTCTATAGACGAGCTGGACGGAGTCTCTATAGACGAGCTGGACGGAGTCTCTATAGACGAGCTGGACGGAGTCTCTATAGAAGAGCTGGACGGAGTCTCTATAGACCAGCTGGAGGGAGTCTCTATAGACGAGCTGGACGGAGTCTCTATAGAACAGCTGGAGGGAGTCTCTATAGACGAGCTGGACGGAGTCTCTATAGAACAGCTGGAGGGAGTCTCTATAGACCAGCTGGAGGGAGTCTCTATAGACCAGCTGGAGGGAGTCTCTATAGACCAGCTGGAGCGAATATCTATAGACTAGCTGGAGGGAGTCTCTATAGACGAGCTAGAGGGAGTCTCTATAGACGAGCTGGAGGGAGTCTCTAAAGACGAGCTGGAGGGAGTCTCTATAGACAAGCTGGAGGGAGTCTCTATAGACGAGCTGGAGGGAGTCTCTATAGACGAGCTGGAGGGAGTCTCTATAGACGAGCAGGAGGAAGTCTCTATAGACGAGCAGGAGGAGGTCGTCTCTATAGACGAACTGGAGGTCGTCTCTATAGACGAACTGGAGGTCGTCTCTATAGACGAACTGGAGGTCGTCTCTATAGACGAACTGGAGGTCGTCTCTATAGACGAACTGGAGGTCGTCTCTATAGACGAACTGGAAGGAGTCTTTATAGACGAGCTGAAGGGAGTCTTTATATAGATGAGCTGGTGCAGGAGTTTCTATAGAAGCGTTATGTAGGGAGAATTTCTAAGCGAGCTTTAGGTAGTATTTATAGATGAGCTGTAGAGGTATTCTTCATAGATGGGTTAAAGTGGGTCTCTATGGATGAGCTTTGGAAACGAGTCTTCATAGACAAGCAGTAGAGGGACAAACGAGCTATTGTGGCAGTCTCTGATCGGATTCTACGATTGGAACTTTTTTTGAGCCGATAAAAATGAATATTTTGCAGGAGAGGCTATTTATTACATTGGGCGCCACTAAAATAAAATTCCGAAGCCTGGAAAATGGGCAGGGTGGTCCCGCTACTAAAGCCTGGCAAGGATGCCAGCAATGGCGAATCATACAGGCCAATTTCGCTTTTGTCGTCAATAGCAAAGATTCTCGAGGCTTTACTCCTCCCCAGTATCAGAGGAAGCTATTCAGTTGCTAACTGTCATCACGGTGTCCGTCCACTACATAGCACTACAACAGCATTGCACGCCATATCCAAACAAATCAGTCGAGGACTCAACCAGAACAGGCCGTGCCATAGAACAGTAGTGGTGGCTCTCGACCTATCAAAGGCCTTTGGTACGGTCAACAATACCACGTTATTCGAGGACTACCCTCCGGCCAAGTTTGAAACGTTGGATAGTCAACTATATGTGTGGACGCCAGTCGTACGAGGAATTCCAGAATAAGAAGTCCAAGGCTCGTAGAGTGAAACAGGGAGTTCCCCAAGGTGGGGTGATATCTCTGGAACTGTTTAACCTCTACCTTTCCCGAATTCCGCGTTCTCCAGACGGCATCGAGATCGTAACTTATGCGGATGACTGTACGATCATGACGTCGGGTCCTGCAGTTGATGACATATGTGTCAGGATTAACAGCTATCTCGCGAATCTTGCTGCCTTCTTCAATGCAAGGAATATGAAAATATCCGCCACTAAATCGACGGCCACACTATTTACTGCGGAGATGTGAACACAGTTGAATGTGCAGGTCGAGGGGCACATAATTCCGACCACCAATTACCCCAAAATCCTTGGGGTCACATTCGATAGCATGTTCAAGTCTTCCGCGCAAGCTACAGTTATCTGCGATAAAATGAAAAGTAGGAACAAGGTAATCAAGGCGCAGTCAGCATAATCATATGCTTTCGTTGCAGTACCTGCTTGGGTGTTATCGTGGAAGTCACCCTAACCACCATATGGTGGATAGAACTCCCGAACCCAGGCATGTCAGGATGGACCTGCATGATCTACAGAGAGAGGTCCAGCGATATAAGAGAGAGCCCCTAGATCATGAAGCATACATTGGGCGCCACTGTAATGAAATCTTTTAATGTTTGACAATTTTACCAATGCTTGTCTTTATAGACTTAAAAAACGTAGAGCTATAAGGGGTTCGGCCACCCATTTTCAACTCTCAGAGGAATCTGTGATAGGATACCCTTGTACCATAAAGCAATTACCTTCTAGGTAACATTTTGGGGATAGTATTTTCAGACGTTTGAGAATTTTTGTGTCAGCAGAAATATTTGTTTTGCCGTAGAGGCAATTTATTACATTGGGCGCCACTTTAGTAACGTCTTTCAATTCGTGGCAATTTCAGCTATATTTGTGGGGTTTCTTCTAAAAACATTGGGGGTCAAGATGTTTATGCCCCCTGGTGCCCCTCTCATCATTACTTGTACTAGTAGTACTAGTTTTGCAGGGGAGACAATTTATTGCATTAGGCGCCACTGCAATGAAATCGTTTAATTTTTGGAAATTTTACGAATGCTTGTCTTTATAGACTGTAAAAAACTTAGAGATATAAGGTGTATGGCCACCCATTTTCAACTCTCAGAGGAATCAGTAATAGGATACCCTTGTACCAGGAAGCAATTACCTTCCAGATTGCAATAATATAGGATTTGGATTTTCAGACTGCAGAAATACTTGTTTTGCAGTAGAGGCAATTTATTACCTTGGGCGCCACTTTAATAATGTCTTCCAATTCTTAGCTATTTCATCTACACTTGTGGGGTTTCTTCTAAAAACGTTAAGGTCATTACTTGTGCTAGTAGTACTAGTTTTGCAGGGGAGAAAATTTATTACATTGGGCGCCACTTTAGTAATGTCTTTCAATTCGTGGCAATTTCAGCTATATTTGTGGGGTTTCTCCTAAAAACATTGGGGGTCAAAATGTTTATGTCCCCTGGTGCCCCTCTCATCGTTACGTGTAATACCCTAGTACCAGCCAGTAATTGTTATGTCCGTAAAAATTCATTTGACGTCTCTATGTGTGGCATCTCTGTATTTCGTGTATTGTCTCATATCTCCAAGCCCAAAACTATTGTCAACAATACAATGTGGACAATTTATTTAATTCGATTGAATTAGCATTGTTGTACGCTATTCACTTAACATATTAATCCGTTACCCTACAATGTACGAGTGTATGAAGATGTTCTTCACAAAACCGGCGGGCAGGGTGTTTCAAATTGGAAAACCATAAATGAAATAAAAAAAGTTTTTTTTTATGGGAATTTAATAATTAGAATCATATTCCAAATCATAAGCCAACAGTGAGAGGAACTTGAAATTGTGCATCAAAAAATAAGGTTAGAAGGTATTCCAATATTCGTCATTATTCTGTCGGCCACAAATATTTTTTTTTTTTTTATAAATCTTGATTTTATGTAAATTGTTTTTATTTCTATTAATATTATAACTAGTCATTGTGTTCGCTTTTTTTTTTTTTGTTGCTTGGCATAATGTGATTGTTGTTATTATTGTTCTTGAACTTGTAAAATTCAATTTAATAATTATGAGAAATACGTACTTACGTTCATTGGATTCAAAGAAATGGTCATAGACATTGGAATAAAAAAAAAATATAGCAGTGAGGCACGTATTGTGGATTCGCTGTAAAAAAGCTTTTTTTATAGATTTTCAAATTATTTACAAGAAATACAGGGTGAGATAATAATAAAAACTACAAAAAAGTCAAACGCCATAATTTTTACATTTCTTTATATCCTACACCACATAGTGGTAAGGGTATTATGTCTTTGTGCATTTGTTTGTAACAGGCAAAATGAAATGAGTTAGACCCATAGTTCCTTTTGATGATCTGCATAGAATCACATTCTGAGTCGATTTATGCATGTCCGTCCGTCGGTCTTTCTGTCCGTCCGTCTGTACATGTATTCTTGTGAACAAAATGCAGGTCGCATTTATTATCCGATTGAGATGAAATTTTCCAAACAACATTTGTTTGGCCCAACGACAAACCCTATTGAAATTATATATATTTATTAATTTTATATTATATATAAATTTTGTCATTCCCCGAAATACTCATGTCAGACCTAACAAAGTATATATATTCTTGATCAGCGTAAAATTTTAAGACGATTTAGCCATGTCCGTCTGTCTGTTGTAATCACGCTATCTTTTGAACGAATTGCGATAGAAGGCTAAAATTTTGCACATATGTTTATTTTGCCAGTAGGCAGGTTAAGTTCGTAAATGGGCCATGTAGGTCCATGTTTTCATATAGGCCCAATATAACGGTACCTCCCGATATTTGGTATTTTGATGATTTTAGCGACATTATTCACCGGAATTGTTTCAAATTTGGTGTTTGAAGTTCGTAATGAATACTACAGCCTAAGGCAGAAAATTGTCTTTACAGGTCCAGGTCTTCGTATAGGCACCATATCTCAGTACCTCACTGTATTCGATATTTTGACGAGTTTAAGTACAATACCCACCGAAATTGTTTGAGATGTCGTATTTGAAGTTCGTATTGGATGCTATAGCCTGTGACAGAAAATTGCCTATGCTGTTCCAGGCCTTCGCACAGCTCCGGTATAACGGTACCTCCCTATATACGATATTTTAATTATTTTAGCGACATTATTCACCGTTTATTTCAAGTTTCGAATTTGAATATTGCAATGGTTTATGACTAACAACATAACGGCTATATTTGGTATTTTTAAAATTTTAACAGAATTTTTTAAGGATTTTATTTTTTTGAAAATTTCCAAATTCGTTCCAAATGGTGGAGGGTATTCAAAGTTCGGCCCGGCCGAACTTACTGCTTTTTAACTTGTTAATGCTTATTTTCTAATGGGATACCCTAGTAGCAGGAAATAATTTCCTACCCTAAATGGAGCTTGGAGTCTTTAAGGACTACATATGGGGAATATTTATATAGAATTTGGAGAGAGTCTTTTTAGATGACGTGTACTCAGCCAAAGATTGGAATTTTGTGTTAACCAATAGAAAATACGTTGGGCGCCACGGCATTATTGGTCAACTCTTGGCAATTTCAACTATGCTTGTATGGTTTCTTGTAAGACCGTAAATCTACAAAATTTGTATAACACCCTAGTGTCCCTTTTATCATTATTTGTGATGAGATACCCTAGTACCAGCCGGTAATTACCTTCCTTAAATAGTTCTGAGAAATTTTTTGGGGGAGTATACATATAGACTACGAATGGGGAGCATTTATAAAGTATTTGGAAACAGTCTTTTCAAATGAGTCAACGATTGTGCGAGTCAATAGAAATGCTTGTTGAGCAGGAGAGCTTATTTATTACATTGGGCGCCATTTAGCTATGCTTGTGAGGTTTTTTTTTTTAAGACCGCAAATGTACAAAATTTCGATTACTCTGAACATAAAATGATAGAAGAAATGTTTCCCAGAACTAAAAATATGCAAGTGTTGTCCATTGAAAATGTGTGTATGATCAGGTTATTGACTTTTTTAAATATGTCCATGTTCAAATATATGACAACAATTCCAACAAATGTTCAACACATGATGCAAATTAAACGTTCGCAAATATTGCCCAAGCTACAAATATAGATTTGAGTCGCTTGACATGTTGAGCAATATCGCTTATGCAAAAATACAGCATCTGCAATTTGTAGCATAGATTTGTCTATGCTTTTGCCAATGTAGCGCGTGCAACATATGCCACAAGACATTCATATCCATAACTCAAATGTAGCAGACACGCATGCGCTATTTTGGATGATGAAAGTAATTCTTAGGCTGTGGTTTGTGGCAATATTGAAAAAAATCTGCAATATTGTAATTGCCAAACATGTGGCGAAGACGTCTTTGGGATTGATGACATTATGTGGTTCATTGTCCTAATAGAAGCAAGAACAAGTATTTAAATGTGGGTATTTGCTGCATTAAACATATGCAAAATATACCACAATCACATTTTGTACAGTCGGAAATACATTTATATTCATAGATGAACATATAGGAACACTGTGCAACAAAATTCATGCTTTTTTCAATACTTGCTGGAAAAATCCAGCTGATTATAAAACATAGAGCTAAAAATAGAAGACCTGTGAAAATTTAATTGCGTACAACGATGCTAATTCAATTGAATTACATAAATTTTCCACATTGTGTTGTTTGACAATAGTTTCGGCGAGTTATGAGAAGAAATATTCCGGACATAACTCTAATTAAGAGAGGCAATTACTGTCTGGTTCCAGGGTATCTCCTCACAGGTAAAGATAAGAGGGACACCAGGAGGAGTCAAATCATTTTGCATTTTTACAGTCTTAGAAGAAACCCCACAAGCTTAGCTAAAATTGCCAGATATTGACAGTGAAGCCCAATGTGTAAAATTGCCTCTTTCTGGCAGAAAACCCATTTATATCGTGTCACACCAATTCCCAATCTTTGGCTCAGTGTAACTCATCTGAAAAGACTTAACCCAAGTTATTTATATAAATACTCCCTATGTCTAGTCTATAAACACTCCTCAAAAACTCGTCCAGCACAACTTAAGGAAGGTAAATTCTTCCTGGTACTAGGATATCCCATCACTGACAACGCTGATGATGGGTGGTACAATGGAGTATTTTCCGGGTTTTCACAGTCTATAAAGGCAACCGACATGTATAACTGAAATTGCCAAGAATTAAATATTATTACAGTGGCGCCCAATGTTTTAAGTTGCACCTTCCTTGAACAAAAGCCTTTTCTATCGACTTATTTTTTTTTTCTCCAAGACTTATGTCAATCTTATATAAATGATCGCTATATCCAATCTATAAACATTCCTCCAAAAGCTCATTCAGCAGTACTTAAGGAAGGCAAATACTTCCTGGTACTATGATAACCCATCACATATATCGCTGAGAGATACCCTCCACCATTTGAAACGAATTTGAAACTAAAATCCTCAAAAAATCATCAAAATATCGTATATAGGGAGGTACTGTTATATCAGAGCTGTGCGAAGACCTGGACCTGCATAGACAATTTTCTGTTATAGGCTGTAGCATCCATTACGAACTTCAAATACGACATTTCAAACAATTTCGGTGAGTATTGTACCTTAACTCGTCAAAATACCGGACATAGGGAGGTACTGGTATATGGGGCCTATACGAAGACCTGGAGCTGCATAGACAATTTTCTGTCACAGACTGTAGTTTCCAGTACGAATTCTAAATGCGTAATTTGCAAAATACCGAATATAGGGAGATACCGTTATATTGGGGGCCATACGAAGACGTGGACCTGCACAGACAATTTTCTGTCTTAGGCTGTAGTATTCACGCGAACTTTAAATATCAAATTTTAAACAATTCCGATTAATGATGTCGCTGAAATCATCAAAATACCGAATATCGGGAGGTACCGTTATATGGGGGCTATACGAAGACGTGGACCTGCACACGTCTGTCATAGGCTGTAGTATCCATTTCGAACTTCAAATACCAAATTTGAAACAATTCCGGTGAATAATGTCGCTAAAATCATCAAAATACCGAATATCGGGAGGTACCGTTATATGGGTGCTATATGAAAACGTGGACCTACATGGCCCATTTACGAACTTAATCTTCCTACTATCTATCTCAATTCGTTCCAAAGATAGCGTGATTACAACAGACAGACAGACGGACAGACAGACAGGCGGACATCGCTAAATGGACTTAGAATTTTACGCTGATCAAGAATATATATACTTTGTGGGGTCTGACATGAGTACTTCGAGGAGTTACAAACGGAATGACAAAGTTAATATACTCCATACTATGTATGGTGGAGGGTATAAAAACGCATAAGCATAGCTGAAATTTCCAAACAGACCGATTTAGTTGTAGTGGCGCCCAATGTAATAAATTGCCTCCCCTGGCAAAACAAGCATTTCTATTGACTCTCAGAAGCTCCCAATGGTAGACTCACTCCAACCCGTCTTTAAAGACGTATGCCAATCCTATATAAATACTCCCGATACCCAATCTAAAAACACTCCGCCAAAAACTCGTCCAGCATTACTAAAGGAAGATAATAACTTCCTGGTATCAGGGTACCCTACCACAGATTTTTTACAGTCTATAAAGACAACCGACAAATATAACTGAAATTGCAAAGAATTAATAGATTTTAGATTGCTTTCCCAGCAAAACAAGCACATTTCCATCGACTCACTTCAGGCCGTCTATAGAGATTCCCTAAACATGTCTATAAAGGCCTGGGGTTAAATTCTATGTCGTATTTTATATCGTGACAATTTAAATCGAAATGACTGGAGTTTAACATTCGGTATTTAGTTGCATTTTATCAAAATTAATTGCGATCGACATTTTTTCCATATCTAAAGTGAGAATATTGCCCCAGCTTCAACTTGCCCATGGTCCCACCCTTCACAACTAGTGTATAGACTCCTTTCAATGCCCGGCCACAACTCGTCTGTGGAGACTCCCTCTATAACTCGTCTATGAAGACTCGTTTTCAAATATCATTTATAGAGGACGTCTATAGAGACTAGTCTTCCAGCTCGTCTATAAAGACGACCTCAAGCAGTTCGTCTATAAAGACGACCTCAAGCAGTTCGTCTATAAAAACGACCTGCAGCAGCTCGTCTGAAAAAGACGACCTGCAGCAGCTCGTCTAAAAAAGACGACCTGCAGGAGCTAGTCTAAAACAGGACGACCTGCAGCAGATCGTCTATAAAGACAACTTGCACCAGCCCTTCAATAAAGACGACCTGCACAAGATTGTCTATAAAGACTCCCTTCAACTCGTCTACATAGACTCCATCCAGATCGCTTTTGGAACTGTTTTTCTGACGTATACTTAAATGACTTATACCCCCGCATCTTTACCACATAGCGGGGAAAGTTCACCGCTTCTATAATTATAAAACCTCCACTATAGTGTGTCATTCCGTTTGTAACACCTCGAAATATACATTTTATACCCCACAAAGTATATATACTCTTGATCAGCATACAATTCTATGTCGATTTAGCTTCCGAACGAAATGAAGTAGGTTAATGTTTTACTCAAGTGTATATTATGTCTGCAGGACTTTTGGTATTGAAAATGGACCATGTAGGTTCAAGCTTTGGTAAAGGCCCCATATAATGTAACTCACTCTTTTCGGTAGTTTGGTGATTAAAGCGACATTATTCACCGGAATTCTTGGTATTTGGTATTTGATGTTGGTAGTGGATACTACAGCCTATGACAGAAAATTTTCTGTGCAGGTCCACGACTTCGTATAGCCCCATATAACGGTACCTCACGATATTCGATATTTTGATGATTTTAGCGACATTATTCACCTGAATTGTTTCAAATTTGGTATTTAAAGTTCGTAATGGATACTACAGCCTAAGACAGAAAATTGTCTGTGCAGGTCCATTTTTTCGTATAGCCCCATATAACGATACCTCCCTATATTCGGTATTTTGATGATTTGAGCGACATTATTCACCGAATTTTTCTCAAGTTTCGCATTTCAATGTTGAAATGGCTAAAAAAAAATCTTATGACAGGTCTACGTCGTCATATAGGACCTAATATAACGGCTACATTCGCTATTTTTAAGATTTTAACATAATTTTTAACGGTTTTTTAGAGCTTATTTAATTGTTTAAATATCAGAAAGATTCCATGGAAATCTTACATTTTGGACCCCAAGGGAAACACCAAGGGTGTCACCAAAGAAGTCTGGTAAGTTCTATTTTCAAAAAAAAGTTCAAAACTTAATTTACACGGGATCGTAGCAAGTCAAAATATACTATAAATTGATTTCTCATAAAATACTAATACAGGTCCCGGAAGACATTAAAAGTCTAGTCTAATCAAATTCCACAAAAAGTCACCAATGAAATGAGTCAAATATTCACTATATATTATGTCAACTTAGGTGGGGACGGGTTCGAAAGAAGCGTAATAAGTAAATAGTATATTTTTATATTCAATTTCATATACTGGTAATGAATTGTAATTGTTCGTATCCTTCTCTTCTTCAAAAAACAATTTGCCAACAATTTCGCATCTGTATTTAAGATAATTGCGTATTTGCCACAAAAAAAAAAAACAATTAAAGGTCTGTTATTTTGTTATTTCTTCCATTTTCTCACAAAGAGATACTTTTATTAGATTTTCATTTAAAAAATTTCTTAAGTTACATAAATTCCTTATTCGTAAATTCCACTCTTACAAGTTGATAGGTACTACATTTATCAACACGTAGAGAGCTAGCTAAGGCATTGTTTTATTGTTTTCTTTCTTTTTTTGTGAAATCACATTAATGAACAATTTTAATTTATTAAAAGGCAACTGAAAAAAATGTACAAAACATAGTTTGTATACACCACAAATAACAATTCATTTCGAAAAAAAACAAACAAAAACTAATTTAATTTGGACTTTCATTGAACAAATCAAAAGAAAAAAAAAACAATAAACGTTTAATGCTTAAACAGTAATATTATCGAGATATAACTGCAAAGTGACCTTTAGAACATAGAAGGTAACGTGAAAAAAAAAACAAAAAGATAAAATTATGATTTATGAATTAATAATTTACTATTACACTAAAACAATTGTAATAGTAAATATTATGACTGGGTGGTGACGATTACAAAACTAGGCTTAAAAACAATCTTAACTTAAAATACGAATACAATTTTATTTTTGGAATAAAAAAAAACTACACAACTCGATGCTGCTACTCCAGTTTTAGGCGTAAAGTTTTCTCTGAAAGAAAGGGAAAAATAAAAAAGAAGAGATTTAAATTATTTACTTTGGAGTAAGAAAACAAAGATATGTTACACATGATATGTCAGGGACTTAATTATAGTAGTTCTCGGTGATATATATACCCTTAGCTACTCATTTGGAAGACGTACCAAAATATTGGATCTATGTTATATCTAATGTCAAAAATTAAAGCTGTAAAAAAGCTGTAAGTTTGGCCGGACCGAACTTTGAATGCCCTCCACCATTTGGAACGAATTTGACAATTTCCAAAAAAATAAAAACCTTAACGACAACAACGTGGACCTGCATAGGCAACTTTTGTCATAAGCCATTACAATATTCAAATGTGAAGCTTGAATAAAAAATTCGGTGAATAATGTAGCTAAAAAATCATCAAAATACCGAATATAGGGAGGTACTATTATATGGGGGCTATACCAAAACGTGAAGCAGACAATTTTCTGTCATAGGTTGTAGTATCCATTACGAACTTCAAATACCAAATTTGAAACAATTCCGGTGAATAGTGCCGCTAAAATCTTCAAAATACCGAATATCGGGAGGTACCGTTATGTAGGGTCTATAAAAAGACGTGGACCTGAACAGACAATTTTGTCACAGTCTGTGGTATCCATTACGAACTTCAATTACCAAATTTGAAACAATTCCGGCGAATAAGGTCGCTAAAATCATTAAAATACGGAATATCGGGAGGTACTCTTATATGGGGGCTATACAAAGACGTGGAACTGCACAGACAATTTTCTGTCTTAGGCTGCAGTATCCATTACGAACTTTAAATACCAAATTTGAAACAATTTCAGTGAATAGTGCCACTAAAATCTTCAAAATACCGAATATCGGGAGGTACCGGTATGTAGGGTCTATACGAAGACGTGGAACTGCACAGACAATTTTCTGTCTTAGGCTGCAGTATGCATTATGAACTTTAAATACCAAATTTGAAACAATTCCGGTGAATAATGTCGCTAAAATCATCAAAGTACCGAATATCGGGAGGTACCGTTATATGAGAGCTACACAGACAAATTTGTCACAGGCTGTAATATCCATTACGAACTTCAAATACCAAATTAGCTGAAATCACCAAAATACCGAAAATAGGGAGGTACCATTATATGGGGGCTATACCAAAACGTGGACACATGGTTATGATGATGTGCGGGAAGGACCTTCGCCGCCTTAGGAGTTATAAGAGGTCAACAAGGTATCTTTGTCCGCACCCTAAGTGCTGCCTTCTAGCGCCTAGAGGATCTTGTTCCTACTTTTAATTTTGTTGCAGATAGTTGTGGCTTGAGCAGACGAATATGATCCCAAGGTTCTTAGGGTAGTTCTTGGTCGGACCTAAATTTTCCGCGTCCTGCACATTCAGCTCTGTCCTCATCTACGCAGATTATGATGTGGTAGAGTTTGGCCGCCGACTTAGTGGCGGATATTTACATATTCCTCGCGTGAAAATAGGCTGCAAGCTTCGCGAGATAAATGTTCAACCTTACATACATGTCATCAACAACAGGGCCTTACCTTACTTCTCGCAAAAAATATCCAATTTAAGTCCAATTTTTGGTATAGCCCCCATATAAAAGGATTTTTAAAGTTTGTATCCCAATCGGGCTCTCAATTGGTAGTATAACTCCTAACAAATAATATTCGGGGTAGGTCCACTTTTTGAGGGTAGTTTAGCATTCAATATGGGTTAAATTTTTGGTATAGTTCCCCTCTATAAGGCACCTCCTAATTTTAAGTTCTTTCAAATTTTCGGCCTTTATTTGCAATTGAAAGGCTGTAATTTAAATTTGTGGGTCTACTCTAAAAAATATTCGAGCCAAATCCCCTTTTTGATATAGCCCCCTAAAGCGGTACGCCCTCGATTTTTTGTTATTTTGAAGGTTCGGTAAAAATTTCCAACCAAATCAGACTTAAAATTTCAATAATTCGGGTTCTAAGTGGATAGTTTAACTCCTCTCAAAATATATTCAATATAGGCATAACCTCCTTTAAACGGAACTTTCGAATGTTGGAGATTTTAACGATAACCGATTTGACCATAACTCAAGTTTTCCCATGGTGAATAGTATAGAAAGTTTGGCTTCTCGGAACTTATGACCATTTTTACTCAATCGGACTATGATGTAAGAGAGATAGGATAGTGGAGTAAATTGGAGGAATATTTGACAGGACAGTGCAAAACACCAACTAAGTAAGAATTGCCTCATTCAAAGTTGACCAGGACTTGACAGACATATATATCTTGTTTTAGACTCTAGTTACCTATTCAAGAGTGTGGAACTGTCAGGGTAGAGGTGAGGATTCGCTAACTGTCCAGAAATAGGACGGAAAAATCTTCAAGTCCTAGAGGATTTGAAATCGCCTGGGTAAGGATAAACTCTGGCAGAGCAAATTTACTGCTGCAAGCGGATTATTGCAGCGGGCATTTAAAAAACAAATATACCAACAATATCAGAAAAGTAATCATATAAGGGGAAGTCAGGGCCCTCGAACCCTCCCATCCCCGATCACTGGACATCGACAGCTGAAAAAACTCACCATAACATTTCTTCAAATGTTCCGTATCTCTTGTTTTTCTACCATTAATGGATGTCTTATAGAACACCTCATTGGTTACAGCATTCGAATAGAGCAGTCGCAGGACCTCCAACATTTGATGACGTGTTTTGTACTTGAGCGTTAATGTGTATTCGCCTTTTGTTGGATCCAAAACCACGTCGACATTACTCTCCGTGCAATCACCATTTGCCACAGAGCTGGCATTGGCTTCATCATCGCTTGGATCCCCGTAACTACTACGGCTATATTCATCTTTTATGCACGTGTCATCATATCTGGCCATCTTGGCATCCGTCATGGATGCAAAATCGGGATCTAAAAGGAAGAGAAAAGAGAGAAATTACAATAATAGTCTAACATTTGTAGAATATTTTCAAACCTACCACCAATTGGTCGCCGTTTCTTTCCCGTTGGCCTTTCATACAATCTGTAATCACGTTTCGGGCATGTGGATATTTTAACAGCTATCATTCGCTGAGCCAAGATTTCACCACTTGACATAATAAATGAAAAAAAATAGAATTTAAAGGTTTCAAAAATAAATTATTTATGACATTTCTTAAATTGCATTAAAATACATACCTCATATTTTCCAATAGAAATAGAACCGATGTTGGTTTGCGACTCATACAGGAATTATTACAAGTGAAATGTATGATAAGCTGTTGCTTCAGATGGTTACCAGCGTCACCCACTTTAACGGCTGCATTTAAGGGGACAACAACTGAATAACGATCTCGAATACTTTTACCCGTATCACTGCCATAATAAACGGCTCCCAGATTTTCACAACGCAATAAACTGTTCCGAATGATTTCATTGGTTTCTGAAAATGTAATAAAAAAATGATAAATGAATATCACTTTTTTCTTTAAACAAGAAGTGTGTTTATACCCTACACTACACTGTGGTCAGGATATTATGTCTTTGTGCGTTTATTTGTAACATAGAGAAGGAATCGAGATAGACACATAGTTCCTTTTGGTGATCTGTTTAGAATCAAGATCTTAGTCGATTTATACATGTCCGTCCGTTCGTCCGTCCGCCCATGTATTTTTGTAAACAAAGTACATAGCCCGATCGTTGTGAAATTTTGCACTAATCATTTGTTTGGCCCAAGGACGAACCCTATTGAAATTGGATAGCTACTAAACATTCAAAGTAGTGTAGGATGACATCATAAAGTCGGCTCACTAGGCTTTTAGCCTTTCTTTACTGTTTTGTTATAGAACACCCATATTCTTCTGATAGAAGTTGAAGCCTGTCTCAACAAAGTAGGACATCTGGTGTCTCACTAGACCATAGAATGGACCTTTGGTTTTCACAGATTTAAGATCTTAGGTGCACTATATTATAAGCTATTTTTTCTATGAGTAGCATATATTATAGAGATAGTTGTTCTATAAGAAATAAGGTCTGAAAGACTTCATTTTAGAGACGGTCAACAGATTGGACAACTTTCCTGTTAAGAATTATTTTATTCCCTCTTCTTCTTAAAGGAAATCCGACAGACTTTAGAAAATCAAAATAAAAACCAGTAAATAAAGTCCTAAAGTCGGGCGGGGCCGACTGGGAGCTATATCAAAATCTGAACCGACCTCGATAAAATTTGGCAAAGATATTTCTGAGCTGTATTTTATATATTTCCCTGAATATCGTTGTTACGGAGTGCATATTACGGCTGTGGGTAACAAATCGGATGAACAGTATGTATGGGAGCTATTGCTATATCTGAACCGATCTTCACCAAATTTGACATACTAGCTCCTAGACTCAGTCGTAAGTGCCAAATTTCATCCCATTTGGGCAAATTTTAGACGTTTGGTGTACAATAAAAGGTAAATCGGACGAATTATTAGGTAAATAGAAAATTATATATGGGAGCTATATCCAAATCTGAACCGATCTCGATAAAATTTAGCAAAGGTATTTCTGAGCTGCATTTGATATATTTCCCCAATATATATATATGGGAGCTATAGCTATATCTGAACCGATTTCGATCAAATTTGGCATACTTATTTTCAGGCCTAATTTGGCTGTATGTGCAAAATTCCATACTATTCGGGCTGATATTACACGTTTGGTGCACAATAAAAGGCAAATCGGACGAAGATATATATGGGAGCTATATCTAATTTCTTACCGATTATCTCCAATTTCAATAGGGCTCGTCCTTGGGTCAAACAAATGTTGTTTGGAAAATTTCATCTCAATCAGATAATAAATACGACCTGCATTTTGTTCACAAAAATACATGGACAGACGGACTTACCACTATGTGGTGTAGGGTATAAACACTCGTTTTTGAAAATAAGGACAGATCAGAAGGTTTGCTTTCTTTGGAGGTATTACTGAGGTACATTTTTGTAAAGTTTGTCAAAATTTGGGTATCGGTAGATGATTCAACTGTGATTTCTGTGTTGTGAACATTAAACTGAACATATTAACAGGAGACTTCCGACCAATGTCCCTAATGTAAGCGTGATAAAAAAAGGTTAAGGACAAAAATTACGATTGGACACCGACGCAGATCACCGAGAGATATATTTCGATAAATAAATATGGTTTTACAACCATTATTCCGATTTGTTAAAAACTTTTAGAGCAAAACCAAAACGTCCGCCTACATAGTCTTTTAGGATATCCAAATATACAAATAAGAAACAACTCTAGTATTTTTTTACCAGAGGTAGGTATTTGTACAATGATTTCGGGAAAGTATTTTATGGAGGCGGAATATCCGGGTATCCTGGGATATTTGAACCGAAAGTCCGGGTTAAAGATCCGGTATTCATGATGGGGTTATTTCGAGAAGGTATCTCTTGGGGGCGGAATATCCGGGTATCCAAATATACAAATAAGAAACAACTCTAGTATTTTTTTACCAGAGATAGGTATTTGTACAATGATTTCGGGAAAGTATTTTATGGAGGCGGAATATCCGGGTATCCTGGGATATTTGAACCGAAAATCCGGGTTAAAGATCCGGTATTCATGGTGGGGTTATTTCGAGAAGGTATCTCTTTGGGGCGGAATATCCGGGTATCCAAATATACAAATAAGAAACAACTCTAGTATTTTTTTACCAGAGGTAGGTATTTGTACAATGATTTCGGGAAAGTATTTTATGGAGGCGGAATATCCGGGTATCCTGGGATATTTGAACCGAAAGTCCGGGTTAAAGATCCGGTATTCATGATGGGGTTATTTCGAGAAGGTATCTCTTGGGGGCGGAATATCCGGGTATCCCGGGGTATTTAAATCGAATGTCCGGGTTTACGACCCGGATCTACAAAACCAATTGAAAGCTAACAAAAAAGCCTATCCAACAAGTGGTCATGATGGGGTTATTTGAAACGGTTCGTGGATTATATCAAAATTATCCGTTTTTTAGAAATCCCCCAAAAGTCCAAAGAGGACCCATTTTGGCAGTCCACATAACATGTGCCAAATTATAATTGACAATATTACCTTTCCAAAATCCAATATATGTTATTTTATCATTCCTGTATCCAGAGATGGGGGTCTCGGACCACCCGTAAAAATTAAAAAAAAAATCTGAGTCCTTTTGCTAAACTAGATTTAAGCCAAATATACTCACCATTATCCTTGCTGATGTGATTCTGACATCTACGCACGGGTTCGCTGGCACCTGTTGTATATATCGGCATGATCCGTACATTCAGCGGTTGTATAGGCATTTTGATTTTATAAAGGCAATCAATGGTCACATGTTCATGTGGTTTCACATACAATCTTTGGGTATCCTGCGAAAAGAAAACATAACGCGAGGCTTTGTCTGTCGTATTGACTTGAATGCCAAAATCATAGCCGCCGTTGTCATGTTCCTCACAAACCGGTATGGAATTGCAATTCTAGGAAATAAAGAAAAGAAAAAAAATCGACGTTTAGAAAGAATGTAAAAATTAGATAGGTAAATATCAGGTACTTACCCTTTTTGTTTCCACAATTTGTTCCATTAGATTCATTATTTCCGATTGCTGAAAATAGATAAAGTAAAGAAGAGATTTATTCTAAAATACATTGATAAGGTAAGGCGCCTGATAATCAAATGAAAACTCCACTAACTCTCCATTTTTGAAAAGTTAACAACTTCATGGTTGCAAGGTTAAAATCACTCTGCCGCCAAGCAACGCTGTTGCATTCCTTGATGGGGGAATGTCTTGGTTTAAAGTTCACTTGAGGTTTTTGTTTTGTTACGACTGTCCCTGCTTGCGGCTTGCGTGCTCGTCGTCGTCTTCGTTGTCTTGCCGCCTGAATAAGTGTAAATATTTCACCATTCAAAGGAAACCAAACGGCGACAGCGAAAAAAAAAAACAAGAATAAAGAGGGCCCAAACAAAAACAAAGAGCAATGTTGTTGTTTACGATGATTATGACGAAGACTTTTATTGTTTTGTTTTGCACACATGACGTCACGGTTATTCATTCGTATCCAGCAGACGGGCATGCTTAAGTTTGCTTGTGAAATAAAAATGGCAAAATACCTTTCCATCCTCCTGCTTCTTCTCCTCCTCTTCACTAGATAAGTGAATTACTTGCACCCAAACGACATTGGGGATGTATGACTAACTACTGTTGCTGGGAGCAATGTTGACGAGCTTTTGTGCAATTCAATGGAAACACACAACAAGGCAACCTGTTGCGATATTCGGGAATTCCCTATCTTTTTGTTGTCGAATGAAAAGTATCTGCTCGGGTTTTTTATGACTAAATGTTGCTAAACATTAATTTAGTTTTTTTTTAAATTCAACTGAAAAAGTAACTTGGCAATCTATCTGTTTGTCGTCGAACAACTGTACCCTAGGATTATAGCAACAAAATGTTGTATGTTGAGTCAACATGTCGAGAACTTATAGCGGATATACCAATTAACAATGTTGCCAAAATGCAAGTTGCAAGTAATGTGGTGAATGACTTTAAGGAATGTATCTGCTACTGTCGTCATTGGCATTTCCGACTATTTGACAAACATCATAGCCATAAACTTGCTTAAGATTTGTTGAAGATCCTCATTATGTCAAAAATTGTGGATTTTATGAATATTTAAAAAAATCCTTAATGTAAGAATTGTAATTTTTTGTAAATATTTTAAAAGGATATAAATGTGGATTTAACAAAAGGTTTTCAACGACAAACTTGGATTTTTTAGGGTCAAATGTGGATTTAAAAAAGGTTTTTAAGCTCAAACTTAGATTTTTTAGTGTGAAACTGGATTAAAAAAAGGTTTTTAAGGTCAAACGTGGATTAAAAAAGGGTCTTTAAAGTCAAAAAGTTTGTAAAGTCAAATTTGGATTTTTTTGGTTAAACGTGGACTTTTTAGGGTCATTCGTGTTTTTTTTTTTTTAAATGTCTTTAAGGTTAAACTTGGATTTTTTTAATGTTTAAGGTCAGATGTAGATTTTTAAGGTCAAATTTAAAGAATATTTTTAAGAACCCTTAAGGGGACAAACGTGGTTTTTTGAAGGAATATTTTTAAGGATCCTCAAGGGGACAAACATGGATTTTTTAAGGACCATCAAGGGGAGAAACGTGGATTTTTTAAAGAATATTTTTTAGGACGCCCGTGGGGACAAACTTGGAGTTTTTAAATAATATTTTTAAGGACGCCCATGGGGACATACTTGGATTTTTAAATAATATTTTTAAGGACGCCCATGGGGACAAACTTGGATTTTTTAAAGAATATTTTTAAGGACGCCCATGGGGACAAACATGAATTTTTTAGAGAATACTTTTAAGAACCCTCAAGGCTTTCCTCACTAAGGGAAATCAAGTAACACTATTTATTGGGCTATCAAATGATCGAGGGAGTGCAACAATCCCATCTTCACACCACATCTTGCGTTGGTAAAAATATTGGGATATGCATTTTGCACTTTGTGAGGGTTGTGAGTATTAAAAATGTTGACCCTTTGTGGAGGAGGTATCAGTTGGGATATATTTTTAAGACAGTCCTTCTTCACATCGATGATTCTTTCCCTTTTTATAATCCGATTTGATTCAAACTTGTTACATCGTAATATTATTGTCAAAAATAGATCGAGTTCGGAGATGGGCAATATCGGTCCACTTCTTCTGGTACCTCCCCCACAAAAGGTCGAAATTCTCAAAAAATATATATTTTGAACAGAAAGAGAAAGGATAGTCCGATTGTGCTCCAACTTTGCAAATCATAATATTTGCGTTAGTGCTAGATCAGGTGTGAAAATGGACAATATCGGTATACTCCATCAAGTTCATCCCCCAGAAATGGTCAAAATTTGTAATAATTTCAACTCTTATAAAATGTGATGTAAGAGTCCGATTGTCTTCAAATTAAACACATCACAATATTTTTATTAAACCAAGGTCTGGTGTGAAGACCGATATATTCCAGGTCCACTCCTCCTGGTACCGTCCCCATGAAGCTCTTTGAACAAGAAATTAACATCCGATTCTCCTCGGGCACTTCTCAATATTTCTATAAACACAAGATCTGTTACAAAGATTGTCAAGATCGGACCATTCCTACTGGTACCTCCCCCACAAATGGTCAAAATTTTAAGTATCCATGAAGCTCATAAAACGCGAATTTAACATCCGATTTCATTCAGACTTGGTACATCTCAATATTTCCATTTCCACAACATATTTTATAAAGATGATATTGATCGACCATTTCTTCTCGTACCTCCCCCACAAAAGGTCAAAGTTTTGAACAACCAAAACGTTCATAAAATCCGAAATAAACATCCAGTTCCCCACACATACCAATATTACTACTATCACAAGATCTTCTGTGAAGATGGGATATTTCGGTCCACTCCTTCTGGTACCTTCCCAGAAAGGGCCACAATTGAAGTTCATAAAACACGAAATTAACATACGATTCCATTCAGAATTGGTACATCTCATCAACAAAAGATCTGCATAATTTCGCATAAAATTGGATATAAATTTTAAATTTTTTTATTTTTTTTTTTTTTATTTTGGTAATTCTACCCATACCAATATTTATACCCTACACCACAAGGTGATCAGGGTATTATGTCTTTGTGCATTTGTTTGTAAAAGGCGAAAGGAAACGAGATAGACCCATAGTTACTTTTGATGATCCGCATAGAATCGCATTCTGAGTCGATTTATGCATGTTCGTCCGTCCGTCTGTCCATGTATTTTTGTAAACAAAGTACAGTTTGCATTTATTGCCCTATCCAAGGACGAACCCTATTGAAATTGGAGATAATCGGTCAAATATCAGCCCGAATAGTATGGAATTTTGCACATACAACCAAATTAGGCCTGAAAATAATATACCAAATATGATCGAAATCGGTTCAGATATAGCTATAGCTCCCATATATATTGTTCATCCGATTTGTTATTTTTGTCCTCCGCAGCCGTAATATGCACTCTGTAACAACAATATTTGGGGAAATATATCAAATACAGCTCAGAAATACCTTTCCTAAATTTTATCGAGATCGGTTCAGATTTGGATATAGCTCCCATATATAACTTCGTCCGATTTTCCTTTTATTGTGCACAAAACGTCTAATATTTGTCCAAATGGGATGGAATTTGGCACTTACGACCGAATTGAGTCTAGAAGCTAGTATGTCAAATTTGATGAAGATCGGTTCAGATATAGCTATAGCTTCCATATATATTGTTCATCCGATTTGTTATATTTATTACCCACAACCGTAATATGCACTCCGTAACAACGATACTCAGGGAAATATATAAAATACAGTTCAGAAATATCTTTGCCAAATTTTATCGAGATCGGTTCAGATTTGGATATAGCTCCCATATATATCTTTATCCAATTTCAAATTAATTGTGCACCAAATGGGCAATACAAGTCCGAATTTAAAAGATACAAATGCTTCGGCATATTTAGTCTTTTGAACTTTAAATTATAATTATAATCATAGCGTGTATGATTGAATTCTCCCATAAAAACTTTTAATTGTTATGTGGAGCTCTACTAAATTAGAAAAGTGGTGCAAGGTATCATAAAGTCGGCCCCGCCCTACTTCAAGGCTTTCTTTACTGTTGTTTTCTGTATTAGATAAAGTATGAAAATGGAATACTTCGGTTGACTATACCGCACCTTTTAACATTTTCTAAATATGTTCACATACCTCATATAAAGTGAAGGAAGTAGTCGATATAGTCTACACCTGGCACGTCGCAATATTTATATCATATTGATTTAGTTCCGATACGAAATGGACTATATTGGGCCATACCTACTCCATTGAGGGTCAACAATTTGAGTAATCATAACAGAAATCAAAATATATTTAAATAATGGAACATTTGGCTGGGGGTATACCTCGGTATACTTTTTAATTTGTTTTTTTTTTTCAATTTGTATTTTTTCTGCCAAAAATTTTTTAACCCAATTTTTACAAAAAAAAATTTAAATAAATAAATTTTTTTAAATTTCCATGTTTCTGCTCCTAAAATGAAACGATGGTGAACACACTTTCACAAACACTAAATTGCATTTGAATTCCACTTTGAGATGTCCCGGCAAGGTTTCACAATATTGACATAGAAATTTGTAACAATAAAATTATCTGCAGATCATCTAGACTTGATATTCCGCATATTGGGTAATTATAACGCCATTAACACATAAACGCTTTAGCCAATATCAATGTCACGACAACAAAAGCAGGACATGCGTATAATGGCTTCAAAAAATGTGGGATAATTTTCGAAACAACAAACCGATTGTAGTAGTACTTTTCGACCTTTCTAAAAAAAAGTGAACATTTCTAATTAATAATGAACGGGGCTAAAGTTGTGAAATTTTTTATCACACTCTTCACAGCATTTCTAATTGGCGTCGGATTACTTGACCTATGGTATTCATTTCGCCGTAAACGTTTCGCCATCAGTCCATTCTTAATAATTTGGTCCTTTGCCATAATTGCTGTCTGTGTGTTTGTCTATGGCCGACGACTGTACGAAGAGTTCAAAACCGATCAAATTGATATGAAAAATGCTGTTAGCATCTATTACTATTTGAATATTGTGTGTGCAATGGTGAATTATTTTTCCCAGTTAATACAAGTTCGAAAACTTTTACAGTTCTACAATGCCATACCTTTGTTTAAGTGTCTAAATTATTTCAATATAAATCATTGTTCCGTTAAAAGTTCGGCAATGTTAATAGTCATTAAAAATATTCTCTTTCCCATAATTGTGGAAGTCAATCTGATATTGAGAGAGTTACGTAAGGGTGAGGATGCAAATCTCTTGGCTACCCTATACAATTTATATCCCATGGTTATTGCAAATTTTTTGCCAAATTGTTTATTCGGTGGTTTTGTGGTGTGTCGCGAGTGCATAAAGGCACTGAATGTTCGCCTGAAACTTATCGAAAAGGAGGCCAACTTCTATCAGAATACAAAACAAATGATGCTGCACACCATTTTTCATCGCATGCAAATCTATTGTGAGCTATCGGATAAATTAGATGAACTAACGGAGAAGTATACCCAGATTTGTTATTACACCTTGGCATATATGGATTTTAATTCGCTGCCATTGTTGTGCTCACTGTTGAGCAATCTGTTTGGCATAACGGCAGGTTGCTTCCAGCAGTATTATGCCATTGCCGATACAATGATAAATGAGGAGACTTATGATGTTTTCGATGCCATGACAAATGGTGTCTTCTTGGCTGTGTCGTTTTCCGAAATTGCCCTACTCAATATGGTGGTCAATGATTGCATTGGAAAGGTGAGTATGGGAGAGGTGGGGATTTTTTTATAATTTAACCAGTAAAAAATTAAAAGTCGGGCGGAACCTACAATATGATACCCTACACCACTATGAATAGTTAGTAGAACTACCGTTACAAAAGAATTTATTTGAAGTAGATCATACAACCTATCAACATTTGGCTGTAGAGCAGTCATGGTTTGGTTAAAGAGGGAACACATTTATTTGGGAGGCATATCCAATTCTGAATAGATTTTCACCGAATTTGACGGAGACATTTCTAACTTTTATAGCAAGCTCTATCTGTTATCTGGTACCGTACCTAATATCATTTTTGTTGAATGCATATTACGAATGTGAGGGACTTAGACACCAAATCGAATGAAACATATATATGAGAGCTATAGCTATATCTTAACCGATTTTCAGCAAAATTTGATGTACTTGCTTCTAGACTGAATTAGGTCGGATGTCCCAAAATGCAGGTCATTTGGACTTATATTGGCCATTTGGTGCACAATTAACCCGAATTCGGTTAAAGATATGTATGAACCGATCGGCTAAAGATATCTGAACCGATCTCTACAAAATTTGACAGGGGTATTTTCAAACAGTATCTGAGGTCCGGTACTAAATATCATTCTTGTGGGGTGTATATTACGAATGTGAGGGACTTAAACACCAAATCGGATGAAACCTATATATGGGAGCTATAGCTATATCTGAATCGATTTTCACCAAAATTTAATGTACTTACTTCTATACTGAATTCGGTCGGATGTGCCAAAATGTAGGTCTGATATTGGGAATTTGGTGCACAATTAACCCCAAATCGGTTAAATATATATATGGGAGCTATATCCTAATCTGAACCGATCTCTACAAAATTTGACAGGGGTATTTTCGAGCAGTATCTGATGTCCGGTACTAAATATCATTCTTGTGGGGTGTATATTACGAATGTGAGGGACTTAAACACCAAATCGGATGAAATCAATATATGGGAGCTATAGCTATATCTGAACCGATTTCCACCAAATGTTATGTACTGGCTTCTATACTGAATTCGGTCGGATGTGCCAAAATGCAAATCATTTGGACTTATATTGGCCATTTGGTGCACAAATAACCCGAAATCGGTTAAATATATATATGGGAGCTATATCCTAATCTGAACCGATCTCTACAAAATTTGACAGGGGTATTTTCGAGCAGTATCTGATGTCCGGTACTAAATATCATTCTTGTGGGGTGTATATTACGAATGTGAGGGACTAAAACACCAAATCGGATGAAACCTATATATGGCAGCTATAGCTATTTCTGAACCGATTTTCTACGAATTTCATATACTTGTTTCTATACTGAATTCGGTCGGATGTGCTAAAATTCGGGACATTTGGACTTATATTGGCCATTTGGTGCACAATTTACCCAAAATCGGTTGAAGATACATGGGAGCTATGGGAAATAGCCCTTTTTCAAACTTGACGAAATTTGAAAAAATACTGTTGACAACAAATATAGACCCACCTCAGATATCTGGTTAAGAGAAATTTTTATATTTACTAAGTTTGAATAGAACACTGAATTGTTTCGCAAGTTATGAGAGGCATAAGTATTTAAAATTGGACTTTATGAGTGGGAGGTACCAGAAGGGGTAGGCTGATATCTATCCTCATCACGCCAGATCTTGTGTCAATAAAAATATTGAGATGTGTAAAAGTTGAAGAGAGTCGGATCCAAATTTCGCATATTTTTAGCGTTAATCAAAATTTAAACTCCTAGTGGGGGAGGTATCAAAAGAAATGGACCGATATCTACCATCTTCACACCGTAACTTATGTGAATAGAAATATTGGGTTGTGCCGAGTTAAAAAGGAAACGGGTCTTATATCGAAAATCGGTTGCAAGGCCATCTGGTCGATGATCTCGAAAAGAATATAAACCTGCTCCCCTATATCAATTAGCAGGTCTGATCTCAAATATCTGACCTCCAAATGTGGTAACAGTGGTCCTAACTGCAGACTATTAGATGCTGAAGAAGGGGTAGAGACGATTAAACACCTACTATGCAGGTGCCCACGCTGTCAAACAGGAGACGGGCCATTTAATATGTGGCAAATATACCGTTTAGTCCACTTTTCGACCGAAATCTGAATAATAAATGATTCAATTTTGTCTTCCAACGCGACAATTGGAGCAGGATCGTCTGTATAGATATGAGTCTTAACCCACAACAAATAGCCTAAAGGCTTACGATCTACGCGATCAATTGACAGGCCCAAAGTGAAAAAAAAATGTTAAACGAACTCGCCACTTAATAACTCCATTGTGTGGTATCAACGAAGTTCCTTTAGAATAGAGTCGGTAGCCTGAGTGCAAACCTGTAACATTGATGGGCACGTGGTCACATAACACCCCAATGTTAGGGGGTCCTCTTTATGTGGAGACCATTACAGAGGCTTGGTCATTTTAGGGGCGAAAAAACATCGCCTCGTCTGTCTAAGAATAATTGGAACTGGAGTATTTAAGCCGAGTTTCTCCTCCCAAACCCGCTGACTGTCCGCGACTGTTTATTCACATCAAACCTCTGAGCTAGTGCCCATTTAAAGGGGACCCTTTGACGTTGGGGTGGTTTGCCCCAAGTGCCCATCAATATTATAGGTTTGCAGTCAGGGTATCGACTTCATTCTAACGAAGTTTCGTTGATACCTGGACGCCTCAATAAATATTAGTTCCTCCCACGAAGACGTTGACATATGGAAGAAAAAATATTAACATAGCGGTTATGAGACAGTACAGCATCCTTGTAGACTTCTGTAAAACGCATGGTCGACCTTAGTAGTCCCTCCCACGAAGACGATGACATATGGAAGAACAATTTTTAACATTGCGGATATTAGTCAGAACATCCTTGTAGATTTATGGAAAACCTCTTTGACTGATGAGGGGGAGGATATGGATGCCACGGTAGTCCATGCCTCTACCTCTAGTCGGGTTTTGACTCAAAGGATTTGCGAACTGAAAAGTCCAGCGCCCACAATACAAATAAAGCCCACACTCGTAAGGCAGCCCACACTGCTCATTCGATTCTACAATAGAGAATATTTTAATGACAGATATCGACCAAAACATAGATTTATATATTTCGATACTGATAACTATACTCAATTTAGTATTAATAAATTATAACCTCTTGGGTTCTAATTGAAACATTATCTGATAAACAACAGCAAATTGAAAGATAATTCACAGCAAAAATACGCCAATTAAATATCAATTAATCAAATATTTCACAAGTCAAGTTTTCCTATAATAACACATAGCATTCATAAGGACCACATTAGTATTTGGAAAAGCCTTACCTCACAATGGCAGTGGACAAGAGTATATTTAAAATGGTTCTAGCCTTACTTTTCGGTATCGCCTACAGTTTCGGTTTACTTAGCTGTGCATATTCACGGCGTGAGAGACGTTTCTACATCAATAATCTATTGATGATTTGGTGCATTGGAATGACCATCACCGTGACCATAGGTTCGGCGAAACAACTCTATGCGGCCTATAATGATGATAAAATAAATCTAGCAAATGCCGAAACTCTTTACTATTACATAAGCATTGTGGGAGTTGTGCTGTCGTACATTTGTCAATTGGTGCAGACCACGGAGTTAAGGGAATTTCTCAGCAATGTGCCATTATTCGAGATTTTGGATTATTTCGAATTGAAACGAAGTGTTGTAAAGTCGTCCATTCAAATAATACTTGTAAAGACTGTGGTGTTCCCCATCATACTTGAAATAAATCTTCTAATACGACAATCACGCAACGAACCCGAAGAGAGTCTCTTGAAGACATTTTACACCCTTTTCCCCACCGTGGTTTCGAATTTCCTACCGAATTGTGCTTTTAGTTCGATTGTCGTGTGCTATCATACAATGCGTACATTAAATCTACGCTTGGAAAAAATTGAAAAGGAGGCAAATTTCTATCAGGATGTAAAACAAATTATTTTACACAAACGTTTCTATCGCATGCAGAAATTTTGTAATTTAGCGGATACATTGGATGAGCTATCGCAAAAATATACTCTGATATGTGGATATACGTTGCGGTATGTTGATATCAATTCGGTGGCAATAATGGCAACATTGTTGTGCAATCTTTTTGCCATAACCGGTGGTCTATTTCAAGAGTATAATGCCTTGGCCGATACATTTATTAACAAGGAAAACTATGATGTGTTTGATGCTCTTACAAATGGTGTTTTCTTGTCAATTGCCGTTGCTGATATTGCCCTGTATGGGAGTATGGCCAATGATTGTCTGGAGGCGGTAAGTTGGTTGGTTTTTGTTGCTAAAGGACAGAGGAGATACATTTTTATACCCTACAGCACAAGGTGGTCTTTGTGCACTTGTTTGTAACAGGCAGAAGGAAACGAGATAGACCCATAGTTCCTTTTGATTATCTGCATAGAATCACTTTCTGAGTCGATTTATGCATGTTCGTCCGTCTGTCCATGTATTTTTGTAAAAAAAAAGGACAGGTCGCATTTATTGCCCTATCCAGATGAAATTTTGCACAGATCAATTGGTTTGGCCCAAGGACGAACCCTATTGAAATTGGAGATAATCGGTAAAAATTATAAAAAGCTCCCATATATATCATCGTCCGATTTGCCTTTTATTGTGCACCAAACGTGTAATATCAGCCCGAATAGTATGGAATTTTACACATACAACCAAATTAGACCTGAAAATAAGTATGCGAAATTTGATCGAAATCGGTTCAGATATAGCTATAGCTCCCATATATATTGTTCATCTGATTTGTTATTTTTGTCCTCCGCAGCTGTACTATGCACTCTGCAACAACAATATTTGGGGAAATATATCAGATACAGCTCAGAAATACATTTGCCAAGTTTTATCGAGATCGGTTCAGATTAGGATATAGCTCCCATATATAACTTCGTCCGATTTACCTTTTATTGTGCACGAAACGTCTAATATTTGTCTAAATGGGATGGAATTTGGCACTTACGACCGAATTGAGTCTAGGAGCTAGTATGTCAAATTTGGTGAAAATCGGTTCAGATATAGCTATAACTTTCGTATATATTGTTCATCCGATTTGTTGTATTTGTTACCCACAACCGTAATATGCACTCCGTAACAACGATATTCAGGGAAATATATCAAATACAGCTCAGAAATATCTTTGCCAAATTTTATCGAGATCGGTTCAGATTTGGATGTAGCTCCCATATATATTTTTATCCGATTTTAAATTATTTGTGCACCAAATGGGCAACACAAGTCCGAATTTAAAAGATACAAATGCTTCGGCATATTTAGTCCTTTGAACTTTAAATTATAATTATAATCATAGCTTGTATGATTGAATTCTCCCATAAAAACTTTTAATTGTTATGTGGAGCTCTACTAAATTAGCAAAGTGGTGTAGGGTATCATAAAGTCGGCCCCGCCCGACTTTAAGACTTTCTTTACTGGTTATAAATGACTAGGTTGTTTAAAAGTGAAATTAGTCTTCATTGATATAATGGAGTTGTAGAAATGAATTAGTAGAAAAAAGGTTTGCCTAGACAGGAGTTGATTTTTGGAAACCCATAGATGAGGAAAATTTCCCTCTCACACCTCTTCGATATCATATATCAATATTCTCAAATTTTTCTTCATTCTTAGACAGTCAGCAGTAGTCAGGACCATTTTTAGGATATCTGATACTATAGTGACCAGTCATCAATATGCCTACAGCGATTTTTACGTCAGACCAATCGACTGAGAACCACCTCGATATGTTCGTGGACCCATGAAAGCATCATGAACTCAAATATTTGATAGGAAGCCCTCCTTCCTTTCTTTCAAGAATGACTCTAGATTTAATGACAATTGACTTGATCGATATCGACATATATCTACCTTCCTAATTTCAAGAATTTCCGAGAGAAATCATTTCGGATGTCTTTTTGATATAAAATCTTCGCCTGAAAAACGCTGCACTTGTCATAAGGTTTATATTAGCCTTAAATAATTGGGTAAGGGCAAAATTCGGCAGCACCGGTGCTTTCATCTATCTTGGAACCTTATATGGCTATCGGATACTGATACTTCAATGTAATTCGAACAATTAAAATAGTATCAAACGGTTTTGCCCCCAGGCCTTGAGTTATGATAATTCAAACTGTTAACTCTTTATAGGAGAGGTTCCGAAGCAATTGGCCAATACTGTTCAATTCGTATCTGATATAAATATTACAACATTACAGATTTGGACAATATCGACTACTTCCCATACTTTATATGTGCTATGTGCAAATTTTTGAAAATTGCGGAAATGTGCGTGAGGTGAAAGATATAGCGGACCGAAGTATTCCATTTTCATACTTCATCTAATACAGATAAAAACATTAGTATGTGCAAAATTTGGAGAAAATCGAACATTTATATCAATTTTTTTGCGAAATCATAAATTCCGATTAATAACATATTCATATCAGATTTCTGGTTAAGAGAAACACTTAGACATAGCATGTTGAAACGAATCGCCGAACGTTATTTTCCCGGTTTATGAGCTCCATGGATACTCAAAATGTTGATCCTTTGTGGGGAGGTACCATAAGGAGTGGACCGGCATATCCCATCTTCACACCAGACCTTGGGTTAGTAAAAACATTGTGATGTGTCTAATTTGAAGAGAACTGGATGCTTAGAGAACTGGATGCTGGATTTGTGGGGGAGGTACCAGAAGGAATGGTCCGCTCTATACCATCTTAATAACAGATCTTGTGTTGATAGAAATATTAAGATGTACCAAGTCTGAATGGGGTCGGACGTTATTTTCGCGTTTTATGAGCTTCATGTATTCTGAAAATGTTGACCGTTTATGGGGGAGGTATCAGAAGAAGTGGTCCGATATATTCCATTTCCACACCAGACCTTGGGTTAATGGAAATATTGTGATGTATGCAATTTCAAGACAATCGAACTCTTACATCACATTTTATAAAAGTTGTAATTATTCAAAATGTTTATCCTTTGTGGTGCAGGTACTTGATGGAGTAAACCGATATTGTCCATTTTCGCACCTGCTATAGCACTGATGCAAATATTAGGATTTGCAAAGTTGGAGCAAAATCGAATCATCCGTTCTCTTTCTGTGCAGTAAATTATTTTCTTTGAAAATGTTGACATTTTGTGAGGGAGGTACCAGAAGGAGTGGACCTACTTTGCCCATCTCCGACCTCGATCTAAGTTTGGCAATAATATAACGATTTACCAAATTTGGACCAAATCGGATATTCCCTTCGATAGTTATCGTGAATGGGCGGTCATCGCTAGATCGACTCTAAATGTCCTAAAACGGATTTGATCCAAAGAGACCTAGGGTCTAAAACCGTTATTTCGATGAGGCACGTTTTGACCGTATCAAATTATATATACCATAGACAAATGAAAATATAGACAACGAAATGCTCTCACCGTTTATCTTTGAAAATAATCGAATCAGCAGATGTCGTCTATATCGTTTCAGGGGTTTGAGTGGGAATATTGAAGTCACTCAATTCTAAAACGTTAAAAATAACAAAATCTGTAGTATATTTGTCAGTTGGAAATTGTTCCATAATAAAAGAAATGTGAAAATTTCGTGATGACATCAAAAAATTCCGGAATAATCAAGTGAAATTCTTGAAAAACGATGAAATGTGTTTTCGAAGTCGAGTGGGTTGAACGCGTAAATCAGCATGTTGACTATGCAAAAGATGTTGAGAGCCACCTGGATAAAAAGACAAAACTAACTTTTCGTTGTCTATATCTCCATTTTTCTATGTATATACCCTCTCTGGTCATATGACTGAGGGTAGAAAAAGGTGGACTAGGCCTTTTGATCAAGATACTATCACTTATATATCTGCACCTCTATAACTAGATCATGAATCTTTTTCTTTACATGTCTCAACATCAAACAAGAATTGCATCGTCTGCATTTTATTATGCTCTAAAGTTTTAAGAATCTCTAACTCGCTACTTCAGGACAATACAAGTCCAAATATCACACAATATATACTTATTTTAGCAGAGCTATTCCAGTCAGTTTTTCCTGTTATTAAAATTTTTTCAAATACTAACATTTTTCTTTCAGGTCCACGAAACATCAATAATTCTCAAGCGGATACAAATAAACAATTGCGACATACGTTTTCGACAATCCGTTGAGAAATTTTCGCTGCAAATTTTCGTTGAAAATTTCAAAATACAACCATTGGGCATGTTGGAAATCAACGTTGGTCTTCTGCATGATGTAGGTGATACAATTCAATGGAAACCTAAATTACCGAGCAATTAATAATGTTCCCTTTTTCTTTACAGGTTTTATCGGCTGTAACAAGTTTCCTATTGATTCTCATACAAAGTGATTTGACATTACGTTTTTCATTGAAATAATTGTGTAGAAATTGTTGAGTATAGAAAATAAATTTGAAAAAAAATTATGGATATTGAATTGGAATCTCAAAATTCAAATCCAGCAACATGGCGTAAACGTTCAACATTGGAAAAATGCGAAATTGTTACAATTGGTGTGATTGTTTTTGTTGGAGTTTTACATTTGGTGGCTTTACTCTGCTTTATGTGTGTTTTCAAGCGGCATGCACAAAATTTGTTTGCCGAAGAAAGTCATGTGGAATAAAATAAAGGCCACCTGATCCTACTTAAGTTAAAAACAAAAAAAAAAAACATTGTGTGTGGACTCACCTGACTGAATTTCATTAAATTTCCCGACTGCAAAAAGAAAAGGCAATTTGAGAGTTATTTAATTAAATTATGTATAAACTTATTACTCACATTCAAGTTTTGCAAATATGTAAAGGGCTCATCAGTTCTACAATTTTGGAAAGGAAATATGTTAATAAATTATGCGTACAAATCGTTTTAATTTCTTTTGTTTCATGCTTACAATTGCTCATTTTCGTCGATATCCACTGTGGAGGCATCGGAAACATATACCGGTTGAGCCTCTTCAAGGGAAGCGTTAGTGACATTCTGTACAGAATCAACACTGACATCCGTATGATTTATATTGCTCCTGAAAAATAAAGTTATACACATTAATGTAAAATAATTCATAGGGGATTCCACAAAATAATGTGGTAGATAGGAACTCGTGCTGTTTGAAAAACCACCCTACTACTAATACATCTTAACAATTCCTTCATTCCTTTTTTTTGAGCTTCCATATTTTTCATTTCTTATCACCTCCATTTATTTTTCCTAGGATGAAAACCAAAGGTTTGCTAGTGAAGGCGCAGCGGCAGTGTAGCAGTCCATTGTCAAACAAATCATGACTGAGAAACCCCTTTCTGCATCGAACATTCTCGAACTTCAGAAAGGTTAGTTAAGCAGTATTCTAAACAATCATAAGCTTGCAGCGTAGTGCCGCGTTCAGAGGCTACCGGACGAAGTGCATATTTGGGGATTATAGGGAGGTCGTCTGGTACAAAATAAAAGAGGGTGGTCAAATAACGCCATTTGTCTAAAGTTTCGGCACCATGGTAAATCAGACCGACTGTGACAATTACTTCTTATTCAGATGGGAACAGTCATTTACTGCCTCGCAGCGCTTTGATCATCACCTAGAATTACTTGCCATATCGTTTACTGGAGAAATCGCTTAGTAGTTTGTAGATACTACCTGGTTGGCAAGCAAAGCTTTAAAATCATCCAAATTGCATTCAAACTTACAAGCGTATTATCTGTCCTAAACTCCCTACTGCAAATCAGGCTACCGATGGAAGTGCATATTTGGGCGATTATAGGAAGGTGTTCTTCCAAATTACGGAATTTGTCTGAATTTTCGGCTGCATGGTTAAGTCAGACAGACTGACAATTAGTTTTTTTTTCAGATGGGAACACAGTCATTCACCTAGGTTTACTTGCCACAGCTTGTACTTGACATAGAAATCCCCTAGTAGCTGGTAGATACTATCTGTCTGTAGTAAAAGCTCTCGGATTTTTTTTGAAAAATTTTCCAGAGGTAGATAGATATTTGTACCCTGATCCAGGGAAAGCATTTTTTTCTTCGGGGGACGGACCCGGATATTTGACCCCAAAGTCCGGGTACAAGACCCGTGTTAGACCCGGTGTAACTTAACAAATATGTGTAATAAAGGTAACATTTAAATGCTAATGAAAATACGTATGCAACGAGTGGTCATGGTGTGATTTAAAACGGTTCTGAACATGTATCAACATTTTTTAGACCCGGATTTTTTAAATACTCGCCCAAAAGTCATTTAAGGACTCCACAACATTTTCAAAGTGCTACAATATGTGTTGATGTCTTTTATGAATCCAGAGAAAAAGGTCTTTGAACCCGGACGAGCCGAAAATATCCGATATATTTTAAACGGCTCCGAAGTTGTATCAAAAATTTTTGGGCCGGGATTTCTTAAAAACTCCCCCAAAAGTCATTTTGGGACTACACAACATTTCCAAAGTGCTGCAATATGTGTTATTATCTTTCATGAATCCAGTGATATGGGTCTTTGAACCCGGACGAGCTAACTAAAGTTAAGCCAAAACTATTTTCTGGGAAAACGCTGAAAACAGAGATAGCACATCTGCGCCAAAGGTCCTTTCAAATGTCATCATTAAAATTTTAAACATCTTGTTGTTGTTAAAAATCTTTTAAATATAAATAATCCAATACAAATGAGCTCACAGTCGGCCCTTATTGGGATTTGTTAAAGGTGACCATTTTTAGTCACAAACAACGGATTTAATAAAATTAGTCAAATATAGATTTCTCCGAATCGCTTATCTAATATTTGGAAGCAGATTTCTTCATTCACTTATATTTGTTGCAGACATAAACAAAACATTCAATTTCTTTCACCAACGGCTGGTAGCACTTACTCCACAGCATCGTTGCTTGTATTGCGATTGTTCTTTTTGCGCATTTTGTGAGAGGCACTCGATTTTCTCCCCTCGATTTAAAAACTTCGTTGAAAATACTTTCGCCAGCACTTGCGTATAGAGATTAAATAAAATTAAATTTATATTAATATTAATTTATATAATCTAATATTATATCAGGAGTTGATTGTCGTCTCTGCTTCAAACGTCCCAACGAAACGAATATGAAGGTCACAAAGGAATGCCCGATAAAAAACAAATAGAAAGCAAAGACTCGGGGTACTCTGTTGTTTACAATTGAGACATAAGGGAAACTGAACACATTCACATCAGGAAATGTCAGAGATGGAAGGTGAGAGAAAGAAAAAGCAGTAGAGAGAGCGAGAAAAGTGTTGTATTTTTATGGTATCATTGACAGAGTTGTTTGTCAGTGGCAAAAATCAGTTGGGAAAACATTTAAAAAATTACCAAATTTGAAAGGTATTTCGAAATGAAACATTGTGAAAAGTTTAAAAATAGATAAGTACAGAAGCACAACAAAGAGCGCGGATTTAACAGGATATATTTGATAGAAACAGGGTAACGTACACACATCGGAACGTGGCAAACAGTTGTTATTGTGCGTTTGCCCACATAATTTCTTCAAAATATTGGCATGAAATTCATATTCAGGTAAAACAAGTAAAAACAGCGGAAATAAAAAGTAAAATCCGTTAAAATATTAAAAATGACAAATGTATGGAGTTTCCGTTATATTTTGGATCTTTTCGAAGAGGTGGACCTACATAAGCATTTTTTGTCATAAGCGATTACAGTATTCAAATGCGAAACTTGAAAAAGCCGATGAATAATGCAGCTAAAATCATCAAAATACCGAATATAGGGAGTTACCATTGTATGGGAGCTATACCAAAACGTGGACCTACAGAGACAATTTTCTTTCATAGCTGTAGTATTACCAAATTTGAAACAATTCCGAATATAAGAAGGTACCGATATTTATAGGCTTTTGTAGACTGCAATACCTATTAGGAACATCAAATACGAAATTTGAAATAGTTCCGGTAAATAATGTCGCTAAAATCAGCAATCATCAATATACCGAGTACTAGGGCTATTCGAAAACCGTGACACATCAAATATCCGAAATTTCGAAGAACAAAAAATCCGAATATTTGAAGGTACAGTTATATTGGTTCTGTACAAAAACTTGGATACTGGTAATACCAACTGCCACTTATTAGTAAATTCGATTTTAAATTATAACTAAAAGATCAAAAAAACCTCTCGTTACAGTTATATGGGGCCAATACCAAAACGTGGCGTATATGGCCCATTTTATATACCAAAAATCCTGCAGACCTAAAACATATCTGAGTATAATTTCACCAAATACTTTATTTCTTTCGGAAGCTAGAGTGATTTTCACAGATGTATAGACAGAGGGACGCATAGTATTGTATGCTGATCATGGTAGAAGAATACAGGTAGATGCATCAACGCTTGGGAACATTGAAATGTCAAAAAGGAAAAAAATTATTTGTTTAGGCTAATAAGTAGGAACATATGAAGAAGCTCACAGAAGTACATGAATACATATTTTTCATTATCAATTGCAAATTGGGGTTTTTTGTCAATTTCTTTAAAAAAATAAAGGTTTTTTAAAATTTTTTACGTTATATAACAAATTCTCCTTTTGTGTTCGAATATATTCTTAACAAACCATAACACAACCCTTCTCCATACACATTCATACTCCACATTTCCACTACTAAAATACACAACTATGTAACTGAACAAAAACAAGTCTCTCACAACAAGTTATGAATGGACGAGACGTAGCAGTAAACAAATAAGAAAAGCAAGCAAAACAAAACAAATGATAAAAACGACAACAAAACAAGAAAAAAAACCCGTACTCATACTTACAACCTATAATCCACATTGAACAGCTGACAGTCGTATGCTGTGGATGTTATGTTCGTGTTGCCGGCAATTATGTTGTGATTATGTTGTTGTTGCGTCAGCGTTGGCTGTTGCAGTTGTGGCGTTTGATGTTGTGTTGTGTTCGTTGCGAATTTCGTCGGATGGGGGTTCATCTGAATCGAAGGAGAAGGTATCGAAGGTGGAGGTGTAATGGTGGCTATAAAGTCATACTGATGTTGAGGTAGAACCGTTTCTACAGGAGGTAGCGTGCTTTCACCCTGCTGGCCATGATGCTGAGAAGAGAGGAAATCTTCAATGCTGGAATTGCCAAAACATATTTAAGATAAAATTAAAAAGTACAGCATTATAACTGAATTTATGTATATCAAAAATCTGAAAACAAATGGAATGAAACACACTTACCTCATTAGATTGGTTACGATTTCTTGCAAGGATGTGGTTTCTTGTTGATGGCAGTGTGCCGAGGTTTGATACGGGCAAATATAGCCCTGAACACTGGCATTCATGATTTCTTCATCCCCCATTTGCAACATCATCTTGCTATCCTATGCCTTCCACGATTGAATGCCTGCTCCACACCAGACGATTGGATGCCGTTGTTTTCCTCTTCCCTCGGGATCCCCTTAGCTGATGCTAAAGCAAATGCCAATAGGTATTTATGTTGGGGTTGCAGTTGTTTGTCTGGTCCTGTGTCCGTTGCCGGCACTTTACTGCTGCTGCAGCAGGTTGTGGATTGTGATGAAATTCGTATTCGCAAATCAACAACACAAACTTTACCTGTTCATTGCAAATGGTTTTTAAAATAAAAATATTGAATAAACAATTCCACTTGGACGAGAATCAAGCACCTACCATCCAATTTCTGTTGCATTGAGAGATACTGCTTCTTGGTTTCTTTAACTGTTGTTTGTCGTTGGTGCAATACAAAAGAAGGTGGCCAATTAATATAATGAACAAAACGAAACATGCACAAAATATTAAAAGGACATGGCACTTTGTTTAAAATATATGAACATTTGGCAAACTACCGAACAAACACTTTTACAATTTTATGGCACTTTTAATTAACAATTATCCAAATCTAATTGACTAGTGTTGCAAAAACGTAGCTGGAAGAACAAAGAAGACGACGAGGAAAAATACACAGACACACAACATCCGACCGGCAGAAATTGTTGATGTGTACTGAGGAGCTAGCAACTCAAATGCCGATGGTTTGATCCAACTTCATTCTATATTTCAAGGGATTTACTAAGAATGGCTGCACAAGAGAATGAAGAACATTCACAGGGGAATGAGTGCCTGTCCGTTGGCATTTAAAATGCATTGTATTTACATTGAAACAAGATGGCGCTGCTTTGAGAAATATGATGGTTCTTGCAGAGTTGTTATTTCTGTCATTCGTTACGTGAAAATGCAATTTGAAATCAGTGGACACAAATTTGCTCTGTTCAAGAACGTGCAAGAATAGGGGAGTTCATTTACTCTATAATTTGTACAAATTTTTACTGGAAGCTGTTCGTTTACACAAAATTCCCGTGAGTGAGGACGAAATGGGAAAGATATTTTGACATTCAATAACATAAGCAGTTCAATAATCAACAAAAACAAACAAATTTAAACAATATACTTCTTGCGGGAAACAATTATCCATAGTATTAACAGCAATATGTAAGGAAAACGTAAACAAAGACTTTAGGATTAACCAAGGTAATCTCATGCTATCGTACTATAACCTCCACCATAGATGGCATGGAGGGTATATAAAGTTCGTCATTCCGTTTGCAACACCTCGAAATATACATTATAGACACCACAAAGTATATACATATATTCTTGATCAGGATTAAATTCTACGTCGATTTAGCGATATTCGACCACTCTAGATTCCGAACGAAATGAAGTACGTTGATAAAATTTAACTCAAATGTATAATATGTCTGCAGAACTTTTGGTATTGAAAATGGGTCATGTGGGTCCATGTTTTGGTATAGCTCCCATATAATGGTACCTCCCTATTTTCGGTATTTTGATAATTTTAGCGACATTATTTACCGGAATTCTTTCAAATTTGGTATTTGAAGTTCATAATGGATATTACAGGCGAAGACTCAAAATTGTCTGTGTAGGTCCACGCTTCGTATAGCCCCAATATAACGGCACCTCCCGATATTCGGTATTTTGATGATGTTAGCGACATTATTCACTGGAAAATTTTCAAATTTGGTTTTTGAAGTTCGTAATGGATACTACAGCATATGACAGAAAATTGTCTGTGCAGGTCCACGTCTTCGTATAGACCTCACATAACAGTTCCTCCCAATATTCGGTATTTTGATGATTTTAGCTACATTATTCACCGAAGTTTCGAATTTGAATATTGTAATGGCTTATGACAAAAGTTGCCTATGCAGGTCCACGTCTTCGTAAAGACTCCAATATAACGGCTATATTCGGTATTTTTATAATTTTATCAGAATTTTTAACGTATTTTTTTTAAGTTTCCAAATTCGTTGCCAATGGTGGGGGACCGGCTGGTTTTTTGCTTGTTCTTTTTATTTATGCTCTTCATTGTCAATTTTATATTTTAGATGTTGCCTTAACCAAGGAAAAGCTTACTGGCCAGAATGGAAAATTGACATCGAAAAATTGAGTTTGCTCGATTTTTTTTTCGCTCCCAAAACGGAGAAAAGAACGTCCGGGTTCTTTTGGCACAATTAATTCGTATTGGGCACGAATTGACGAATATGTGCGAAACGTCTCCCCGGCATGTGATATAGACCCCCACAATTGGCTGCACCTTTTTAATCGACCTGGCAAATCTATCCCCCTCAATCTAGCCGATATTTCGCGCCAGCCCAAGAAATTGTCCGAATTTTTTAAAGCTGAAGCTAGAACCGAATTAGTAACAACACACTTTCGAAATCTTGCTTCACATTTGAGCACTTTAGTTTTTAACAAATGAAAAACACCGCAAATCGCAATTCGTCGGAACAAACTAATATATTTTATTTTTATTTCCAGAGAACACCACAAATAGTACTCACTCATCAATCTTAATTGAATCATTACTGGATACTCTTGGTGAAAAAAACGAAGCTCTTAGTAAGAAAGCGGAACATTTCAAATCCAAAATCAAAACAAACAGAAAAACCAGTAAAGAAAGTCTTAAAGTCGGGTGGGGCCGACTTTATGATACCCTACACCACTTTGCTAATTAAGTAGAGCTCCACATAACAATTAAAAGTTTTCATGGGAGAATTAAATTATGTACGCTATAATTATAATTATAATTTAAAGTTCAAAGGACTAAATATGCCGAAGCATTTGTATCTTTTAAATTCGGAATTGTATTGCCCATTTGGTGCACAATTAATTTGAAATCGGATAAATATATATATGGGAGCTATATCCAAATCTGAACCGATCTCGATAAAATTTGGCAAAGATATTTCTGAGCTGTATTTGATATATTTCCCTGAATATCGTTGTTACGGAGTGGATATTACGGTTGTGGGTAACAAATATAACAAATCGGATGAATAATATATATGGAAGCTATAGCTATATCTGAACCGATCTTCACCAAATTTGACATACTAGCTTCTAGACTCAATTCGGTCGTAAGTGCCAAATTCCATCCCATTTGGACAAATATTAGACGTTTGGTGCACAATAAATGGTAAATCGGACGAAGTTATATATGGGAGCTATATCCAAATCTGAACCGATCTCGATAAAATTTAGCAAATGTATTTCTGAGCTGTATTTGATGTATTTCCCCAAATATTTTTGTTGCATAGTGCAAATTACGGCTGCGGTGGACAAAAATAACAAATCGGATGAACAATATATATAGGAGCTATAGCTATATCTGAACCGATTTCGATCAAATTTGGCATACATATTTTCAGGCCTAATTTGGGTGTATATGCAAAATTCCATACAATTCGGGCTGATATTACACGTTTGGTGCACAATAAAAGGCAAATCGGACGAAGATATATATGGGAGCTATATCTAAATTTTGACCGATTATCTCCAATTTCAATAGGGTTCGTCCTTGGGCCAAACAAAATATCTTTGCAAAATTTCATCTCGATCGGGCAATAAATGCGACCTGTACTTTGTTTACAAAAATACATGGACAGACGGACAGACGGACGGACAGACGGACGGACAGACGGACGGACGGACATGCATAAATCGACTCAGAATGTGATTCTATGCAGATCATCAAAAGGAACTATGGGTCTATCTCGTTTCCTTCTGCCTGTTACAAACAAATGCACAAAGACATAATACCCTGACCACCTTGTGGTGTAGGGTATAAAAAGAAATACAATTGGAATATCGACGAATGCGAATAGAAATTGAAAGAAGTTCATTAGGTTCGCATTTGCTAAACGGACACCAGACAGTAAAGAACACCATTAAAATTATTCATAAAATAAATCTAAATATTCCACAAATGTTTTCTTCAAATCGTGGAATCGTATATGGCATTGTGTTATTTTCTTCAGTTTGGATACTTGGTATCGAAGGTAGGTTAATTTGATATACTTAAATTGATTTAATATTTAATGATTAATTTTTCTTTGCAGCTCAACATCGTGGTAATTATTATGGATTTGCTCCCCCCTTGCCCACCATAACTTATGATGGTCTGGGGAATTGTTATGTGAATTCGGTTGGATTGAAGGGCCACTGCGTGCCATATCCAAAATGTTCAAGTGCTGTACAAAATTGGCAATACTATCAGAGAATGCCATTCAGTTGTTATTTTAATGGTTATGAGAATTTTGTTTGCTGCCCTGAGGCATATGTTATAACAACGACAACGCGGTCACCATTGGTGGGATTTTATTCATCACCAAATAATCCATTTTTACCACCAACTGCTTATTATAATCTACCAGCACAAAGGAGAAGTGAAAAAGGTAAGAAATGAAACAAAAAAAAAAAAAAAAAACTTTTAATTTTCGAATATTTTGAGCATCTTTGATTAAATTCAAATATTATTTCTTTATTCTTCAGAATGTGAAGCAACTTATAGCCCCTATTCCCGTTCGCATCGCCGTCATAGACATAGAAGATCTTCAAATAATAACAGCTCAGAATCCACAATCGATGAAATGCTGGAACCTGTGGAAGAGGAAATTATTCAGAAGGAAACTGCCATCGATACAGAGGTGGTGGGAGGTATTACCACACATGAGGATGAATTTCCTTATATGGTAAGTAGAAATGCCAAAAAAGCAGGAGAGCTAGTTGCAGACTCTACCAAAAAGAGGACATACATTGAAAATCATTTTGCGAGGAGTAAATGCATCTAGGAGAAAAACTGAAATTTCCAATAACAGCTAATTTGTTTGGAAATGGAGCCAGAAAACTCTAAAATACTGAAAACGAGGAGGCTTGCTGTACGATATATTTCCATTTTAAATAACAATCATCCCAAGAATAATATCAATGCATTGCAAAATTTCAAAGATGTATCTAAATATTGAAAGCTGAATCGTCATGCCACCATGACGAAATAGACTTTAAGACTGATTATGTGTATACCATATAGGGTCCATATTCTATTCCCATTTTAAAATCACTAAGATCTATTAACTGTTGTTTCCACTTCAAAAGTGTGCCCTGGGCTGGCGTGAATCCTCATCTTCCCGGCGTTCGGAAATCTTATATCATTGTGGCTGTGTGTTAATTGCCCGAAAATATGCTCTAACAGCTGCCCACTGTGCCAACTTTGGGGGGTAAGTGATGTTTTTGTTTTAATTAATAACAAATTGTATTAATTAATAATGTTGCTTTTATTTCATTATAGGGAACCCCCAAAAATTGTTCGAATCGGTGGTGGTGATTTGGATGAACGTCGTCATGTTGAAATGATTCGAATTAGGCGTATTATTCAGCATCCGGATTATGATTCCAAATATGCTTACAATGATATAGCAGTGGTTAAGCTGGAGAGAAGTTCCAGGTAGGATTGGCTAAAAATTATTGCCCTGACATTGTTTGAAAAAATATTTTTAAAAAATCCACGTTTATGGCCTTAATAGTCCTTGAAAAAATATTTTTAAAAAATCCACGTTTATGGCCTTAATAGTCCTTGAAATAATATTTTTAAAAATCCACGTTTATGGCGTTGATAGTCCTTGAAAAAATATTTTTAAAAAATCCACGTTTATGGCGTTGATAGTCCTTGAAAAAATATTTTTAAAAATCCAAGTTTATGGCCTTGATAGTCCTTGAAAAAATATTTTTAAAAATCCACGTTTATGGCCTTAATAGTCCTTGAAAAAATATTTTTAAAAATCCACGTTTATGGCCTTAATAGTCCTTGAAAAAATATTTTTAAAAATCCACGTTTATGGCCTTAATAGTCCTTGAAAAAATATTTTTAAAAATCCACGTTTATGGCCTTAATAGTCCTTGAAAAAATATTTTTAAAAATCCACGTTTATGGCGTTGATAGTCCTTGAAAAAATATTTTTAAAAATCCACGTTTATGGCGTTGATAGTCCTTGAAAAAATATTTTTAAAAATCCAAGTTTATGGCCTTGATAGTCCTTGAAAAAATATTTTTAAAAATCCAAGTTTATGGCGTTGATAGTCCTTGAAAAAATATTTTTAAAAATCCAAGTTTATGGCGTTGATAGTCCTTGAAAAATTATTTTTAAAAATCCAAGTTTATGGCGTTGATAGTCCTTGAAAAAATATTTTTAAAAAATCCACGTTCATGGCCATGATAGTCCTTGAAAAAAATATATTTAAAAAATCCACATTCATGGCCTTGATAGACATTTAAAAAATATATTTAAAAAATCCATGTTCATGGCCTTGATAGTCCTTGAAAAAATACATTTAAAAAAAAATACATTTAAGGCCCTGATATTTCTTAAAAAATATATTTAAAAAATCCATGTTCATGGCCCTGATAGTCCTTGACAAAATCAACGTATGAGACTCTGGTAATCCTAAAAAAATATATTTTAAAAATCCACGTTTGTAGCCCTAATATAGCTATTGTCCAAAATGACTAAAAACCCCGATACTCAATATTTAAGTAGTTATGACCATTCAATAAGTCATGCCTTAAAATTTTTCTTTTTTTAACATTTCCTTTGGTTTCAGGGCAAGGCCTGCATGTCTTTGGGCCAACGAAGGACTGCCACAAGAAGTTTTGACCGCCATTGGTTATGGACAAACAAAGTTTGGTAATATTTCCAGACATTTAGACATCCAGACATTTCAAAATATAATTTTTTAAATCTTCTCATATTTCATCTTTGCTCTTTTCCAGCTGGTCCCACATCAAATAGTTTGCTCAAGGTCCACTTAAATGTCCTTACAAATGAGAACTGCAAACCATATTATGAGACAGGTGATAAATTACCCAATGGCTTGGATGCTGGGCAAATATGTGCTGGTGATCCAAATGGAAAAATGGATACATGTCAGGTGGGAATACATTTCTCAAAAAAATATAGAATTGATTTTCATATTTTTTCTTATTTCAGGGTGACTCAGGTGGTCCCTTGCTGCTGAATGTGGCCAAATATCAAACCTATGTCCCTTATGTTGTGGGTTTAACCTCCTTTGGTGATGGCTGTGCCACAGGTGTACCCAGCATCTATACCAGAATATATACTTTCATTGAATGGATCGAAAGTCAAGTATGGAAGTAAAACCGGCCGAATTTTAAAACTTAAAGCTATGTGTATTTTGCCATTCTAATTTTAAAACAATAATAAAAATAATACTCCTAATTTACAGGGTATACACAGAAGTGGGAGATAGGGAATTGAAGCTAAATATTGTCCTTAAATTCCATTACGAAATGCAATTTTCTCAATCCAATCCAAATAGGTATAAATCTTCGTATACACTCCGGGGGCATTGGGTGCGGCACAGAATTTCCCAAACGATGTTATGCCAATGACAAATTTCACACAATTAAATTCGGGCAATTCCACGTGCAAGGGACCACCGGAATCACCTTGACAGGTGTCTTTGCCACCCTCCAAATGGCCCGCACAGAATTGTCCCTCAATAATGCCACGAGGCAGCCGTCGTTCTTTACGATAAATGTCTTTGCAAATCTTTTGATCGATTATATTCAGGTCCACCTTTTGCAAGTCATTCGATTTGGGTCCCATAAACTCGGTGCGACCCCAACCGGTGGCAATTGCTAAATCCATGTCCATATCAGGTTGTTGCCAAAGACATGCCGGTTGTATCGTTTCCGAGAATTCAACATCTCGGGTTAGCTTTAGCAAGGCTATGTCATGATAGTAGGAAGATGAACGATATTTCGGATGAAGGATAATAACTAGAATTTTTATATCCACTTGATGTTTAGAGGTTTCGTTGAGATTCTGGCTGCCCAGGCGTACCATATCCGGTGGTCGTCTGAAAATAAAAAAATATATATTAATCTAATTATTTGTGGGTTACCCATAACTTACCCTCCAGATGTTGCACAATGGGCCGCAGTCAATACAAATCTTTGATTTATTAACGTACCACCGCAACCCCATTTTAGTTCCTTGTCGCTTTGGGTCCATCCCAGGGCAGCCTATGAAAATGTTGCTTTAGTAAATTCTTTTTTATAGAAAGCTAACGTCCTTACCATATGAGGATATTCTTCACTTCGTGTAACATGACCTCCAACAATGAGGGGAATACTGGAAACACACATTTTTCCAGATAGTATTCTTGGGAGACCCAGTCTTATGCCTCTGACAGCTTCATGGTATTCTTGGCATTCTGAAAGAAGGAAAAGGGAAATTAATCATGGAATTTAATAAACATTGATTTTGATGATTCTCGAAGGATTCAAGGTTTATCAGGGCATTAAACGTGGATTTTTAAAATATATTTTTTTCAAGATTTATCAGGGCCTTAAACGAGAATTTTTAGAATAAAAATTTTAAAGAGTTATCAGGGCCTTAGGCGTGGATTTTAGAACAAATTTTTTAAAGGGTTATCAGGGCCTTAAACGTGGATTTTTAAAATATATTTTTTTCAAGATTTATCAGGGCCTTAAACGAGAATTTTTAGAATAAAAATTTTAAAGAGTTATCAGGGCCTTAGGCGTGGATTTTAGAACAAATTTTTTAAAGGGTTATCAGGGCCTTAAACGTGGATTTTTAAAATATATTTTTCAAGGATTATCAGGGCCTTAAACGTGGATTTTTAAATTATTTTTTTTCAAGGATTATCAGGGCCTTAAACGTGGATTTTTAAAATATATTTTTTCAAAGACTATCAGAGCCTTAAACGTGGATTTTTAAAATATATTTTTTCAAAGACTATCAGAGCCTTAAACGTGGATTTTTAAAATATATTTTTTCAAAGACTATCAGAGCCTCAAACGTGGATTTTTAAAATATATTTTTTCAAAGACTATCAGAGCCTTAAACGTGGATTTTTAAAATATATTTTTTCAAAGACTATCAGAGCCTTAAACGTGGATTTTTAAAATATATTTTTTCAAAGACTATCAGAGCCTTAAACGTGGATTTTTAAAATATATTTTTTCAAAGACTATCAGAGCCTCAAACGTGGATTTTTAAAATATATTTTTTCAAAGACTATCAGAGCCTTGAACGTGGATTTTTAAAATATATTTTTTCAAAGACTATCAGAGCCTTAAACGTGGATTTTTAAAATATATTTTTTCAAAGACTACCAGAGCCTCAAACGTGGATTTTTAAAATATATTTTTTCAAAGACTATCAGAGCCTTAAACGTGGATTTTTAAAATATGTTTTTTCAAAGACTATCAGAGCCTCAAACGTGGATTTTTAAAATATGTTTTTTCAAAGACTATCAGAGCCTTAAACGTGGATTTTTAAAATATATTTTTTCAAAGACTACCAGAGCCTCAAACGTGGATTTTTAAAATATATTTTTTCAAAGACTATCAGAGCCTTAAACGTGGATTTTTAAAATATGTTTTTTCAAAGACTATCAGAGCCTCAAACGTGGATTTTTAAAATATGTTTTTTCAAAGACTATCAGAGCCTTAAACGTGGATTTTTAAAATATATTTTTTCAAAGACTACCAGAGCCTCAAACGTGGATTTTTAAAATATATTTTTATAAAGACTATGAGAGCCTTAAACGTGGATTTTTGAAATATATTTTTTTAAAGGATTGTCAGATCCTTAATCGTGGATTTTTAAAATATATTTTTTCAAAGACTATCAGAGCCTTAAACGTGGATTTTTAAAATATATTTTTTCAAAGACTATCAGAGCCTTAAACGTGGATTTTTAAAATATATTTTTTCAAAGACTACCAGAGCCTCAAACGTGGATTTTTAAAATATATTTTTTCAAAGACTATCAGAGCCTTAAACGTGGATTTTTAAAATATATTTTTTCAAAGACTATCAGAGCCTTAAACGTGGATTTTTAAAATATATTTTTTCAAAGACTATCAGAGCCTTAAACGTGGATTTTTAAAATATATTTTTTCAAAGACTATCAGAGCCTTAAACGTGGATTTTTAAAATATATTTTTTCAAAGACTATCAGAGCCTTAAACGTGGATTTTTAAAATATATTTTTTCAAAGACTATCAGAGCCTTAAACGTGGATTTTTAAAATATATTTTTTCAAAGACTATCAGAGCCTTAAACGTGGATTTTTAAAATATATTTTTTCAAAGACTATCAGAGCCTTAAACGTGGATTTTTAAAATATATTTTTTCAAAGACTATCAGAGCCTTAAACGTGGATTTTTAAAATATATTTTTTCAAAGACTATCAGAGCCTTAAACGTGGATTTTTATAATATATTTTTTCAAAGACTATCAGAGCCTTAAACGTGGATTTTTAAAATATATTTTTTCAAAGACTATCAGAGCCTTAAACGTGGATTTTTAAAATATATTTTTTCAAAGACTATCAGAGCCTTAAACGTGGATTTTTAAAATATATTTTTTCAAAGACTATCAGAGCCTTAAACGTGGATTTTTAAAATATATTTTTTCAAAGACTATCAGAGCCTTAAACGTGGATTTTTAAAATATATTTTTTCAAAGACTATCAGAGCCTTAAACGTGGATTTTTAAAATATATTTTTTCAAAGACTATCAGAGCCTTAAACGTGGATTTTTAAAATATATTTTTTCAAAGACTATCAGAGCCTTAAACGTGGATTTTTAAAATATATTTTTTCAAAGACTATCAGAGCCTTAAACGTGGATTTTTAAAATATATTTTTTCAAAGACTATCAGAGCCTTAAACGTGGATTTTTAAAATATATTTTTTCAAAGACTATCAGAGCCTTAAACGTGGATTTTTAAAATATATTTTTTCAAAGACTATCAGAGCCTTAAACGTGGATTTTTAAAATATATTTTTTCAAAGACTATCAGAGCCTTAAACGTGGATTTTTAAAATATATTTTTTCAAAGACTATCAGAGCCTTAAACGTGGATTTTTAAAATATATTTTTTGTAAGAGCCTTAAATGTGGATTTTTAAAATATATTTTTACAAAGACTATCAGAGCCTTAAACGTGGATTTTTAAAATATATTTTTTGTAAGAGCCTTAAATGTGGATTTTTTAATTATTTTTTCAAGCATTATTAGGGCCTTAATGGTGGATTTTTGAAATATATTTTTTTAAAGGATTGTCAGATCCTTAATCGTGGATTTTTAAAATGATTTTTTTTTCAAGGATTTTCAGGTCGTTTAAAGTGGATTTTTAAATTATTTTTTCAAGGATTATGAGATCCTTAAACGTAGATTTTTATATATATATATTTTTCAAGGATTTTCAGGTCCTTTAAGGTGGATTTTTAAATTATTTTTTTCAAGGATTATCAGATCCTTAAACGTAGATTTTTTAAGGATTATCTGATCCTTAAACGTTGATTTTTAATATATTTTTTTCAAGGATTATCAGAGCCTTAATCGTGAAAGGATATTTAAATTATTTTTTTTTCAAGGAATATCAGAGCATTAATCTTGAGAGGATTTTTAAATTATTTTTTTCAAGGATTATAAGATCCTTAAACGTGGAATTTTAAATTATTTTTCAAGGATTATCAGAGCCTTAATCGTGAGAGAATTTTTAAAATTTAAATAGGTTTTAAAAGCATCATCATCCCTCTGAAACTCATTCACATTAAACTTACTCTGCGCACTTATCCTCTGATCATCAATATGCTTATCCGCCAAGGGACAACATATCACCGGTATATTACGCCGATAGGTGCAAACATCAATCTTGGTACCATGTAAACGATATTCCCGAATGACATGCAAACACTGATAGGCCAAAATGCAGTAGCCACTACGTCCATCAAAACTGCGTTTACAAAATGCTCCCTCTTCGCGACGTAATGGAGGACCCTTAAATATATTACCATTGGGAGCTACCACATGACCGCCCGTTTTGGGGGCAAATTGTATTTGCTGACCCTGATGATTGACAAATGGATTGGGTTTTAACATGGGTGCCGGGTTCAAAGGTGTTAAATTACTCGTCGAACTATCTTCCCCATCGGCGGGTAATTTATTTAAGAACAGCGTCAGTGGATGAGGAGCGAGAGACGTCTTCGTTGTGGTGGCAATCATATTTGGTTTCGCGGTTGTCGGCGTTATTTGTGGAGATTTAAAAATATTAACCGGCATGGGAGAGATGTAAAATGACCCTGTTGTCGTTCCGGTGGATGGATAAAAGCGATGTTGCTGATCCAAATCATTTGGTATGTTTTTTGTTTTCCCAGCAGGTTTTTGTGGGTTGTTAGCGTCGTTGTTGTGGGAGTCCAACAGGTCTCCGGGCGGTTTAATTGGCCATTCTTTTTGTATGGTAAGTCTGGTGGTTTGATATTGATAATGATAGACAGGAGGGGTGTCCAAAGCTTAAGGGTAACGTTGAATTATAAGTATTTCTTCTACTCTTCTTGATTATCTGATAGCCTTACCCTTTATTGACCCGACAATAAGATTATAAACAATTAACATTACATTTATTTTTACAAATTTCATTTGGTGGTCCATATGATTGTTTTTTTTCGGTTCTCTTTCTTAACTTCGTTTAATTAAATATTGCAATGAAACTGTTATACTCCACTTGTCAACGATGACAGTGACAGTCAGTAGTGGTGAACAACGGCTAACAGATATTTTAAGAGTGCAAGCAAAACACAGATAGGGAGAGAGAGTGAGTGAATAAGGGAATCAAGATCATCAAATTCAGTCATTTAATTATTGGAATAGCCTAACTCACTTTAATAATATAAAAGGTTTAGAGTAGAAGTAATCATGCTAAAAAATTCAAATAACCATACCCAACTCTACATATATAAATGTACATTTTGACCTTTACAAGATCGATCAGAAAGCCCATACATACCATATAAGCTCATACCCTGACATATAAACTTTAAAATAAACATATAAAATTTACGAAGAGCCAAATCACAATAATGCAAAAACTGCTAATTTTATTGAGTCTTCTTGGCCGACCTTATATGACCTTAGTTTTGACAATCAGGGGTTGTCAAATTAGTAGTTTGGAAAAAACAAGATAAACATATGATTGCATGACTTTACCTTCTTCCAACAAAGCTTTCTTTAAATCTTCTTTGCAAGATATGGTATGCTGGCGGATTTTTCCATTGAGATGGCTCCATAAATTCTCTATCGGGTTTATGTGTGGACGTGGGAACAATTATATAGCAGCCATGACCGCACTTTATTACCCTTGTGTTTGGAATCATTGTCTTGATAAAAGTAATAATCTTCGTCAACGCCGAGCTTTTCCTTACAGAGTGGCAAACATTCTAAGGTACATAGTCTGATCCATAATACCCCCAATAAAATGGAATACATCAGCTCCAGAGGTTGAAAATGAACCCCACACCATTATTGACCCACCACCGTGCTTCACGTAAGGCTTCATATTTTTTGGCAAGGGGCGCTTCATTTGCCTTTCTCCATACATAAGGTCTGCCATCTGAACCAAAAATTCTGAATTTACTCTCGTCTGTGAACAGCACATTTTTCCAAAATGTAACATCTTTTGATATGTGCTCCTTGGCAAATCTCAATCTTATTTCTTGAATTCGCTTGCTGATTAGAGATTTATGTCTAGCTCTTCTTACACTGTAATTCGACTTATGCAGTATATTTCTAATTGTTTGAGGGCAACATACTTTTTCCAAATCATTTTCACCAATTTTTGCGACCTTCGGTGCACTCAAAAATGGATCCTGTTTGATCTGCTGTAAAATATACTCAAGGTAAATATTTTATTATTTGCCGTTTTTGACTTATTTTCTACACATCCTTCTGTTTTGAACCGTTTTATGATGTACTGTACTGTAATGTATTATTTTCAATCACAGATATTTCACTTAGCGATTTAAGGTTTTTGTAATGTTTAATTACTAAATTTCTCACTTCAACAGTGATTTGTCCTCGTTGTCTTCCCATTTCTTTAATATTTACGTCAATAAATTACACAACACATGGAAATTTGTGATTAATAATCTTTGAAGACGTCTACGCTATATTAAAAATAGGCTGTTTCAAAAAATCTAACCTGCCGTAAATTATTATATTTTGTTAAATAAATAAAAACAGAAAACTTTTTTTCTACTGCTAGATCTAGTGCCCTATACACTATCTAGTACCCTAAACTAGTTAAAAAGCAGTAAGTTCGGCTGGGCCGAACTTTGGAACGAATTTGGAAATATGGGGGCTATACGAAGACGAGGACCTGCACAGATAATTTCCTATCTTAGGCTGTAGAATCCATTACGAACATCAAATACCAAATTTGAAAAAATTCCGGTGAATAATGTCGCTAAAATCATCAAAAGACCGAATATCGGGAGGTACTCTTATATGCAGATAATATACATTTGAGTAAAATTTAATCAATATACGTCATTTCGTTCGAAAGCTGGTTTGATTTCAACAGACGCACGGTCATCGCTAAATCGACATAGAATTTTATGCTGATCAAGAATATAAATACTTTATGGGGTCTAAAATGTATGTTTCGAGGTGTTGCAAATGGAATGACAAACTTAATATACCCTCCATACTATGGTGGAGGGTAAAAAAAAATATAGTCATATATGTGTATATGTATATATGCTTTAGAATTTGGAACATACGCATGCAACAATTTTAATAATGTAAAACATATTTGTAAGTGTTGTAGGACTGTGCTCTAGAAGCTGCCTTGATGTAAGGTTTTTCCATCCCAGTTGATAAAATAGTATCGGTCTATCTTTCATATTTTTTCCCAATAGTATGAATATTTATCTTTAAATTCGTCTATAATTTGGAAATACCTTACCTTCTCAGACTCCAAATTGTACTCGATTTTGGTCTTATTTTAATATGTATATTTTAATATTAAAATTCCTTTTTTAATTTTTATTTTCTTTTTTTTTTTTTTGATAATTTCGTTGGTCAGCTCTAGCACCAAATTCTCTGAAAGCCATTTTATATTTTTCAATATTAAAAGTTGTAATATGTAGGTGGTCCATATAGTCTCCTTCCTGCAGAAATCAGGGGAATGTGTTGGTTGTTTTTCTTAATATGGACTGTTAGACAATTTGTTTTAAATATGTGACATGGGGGTACTTTATTTTTTTTTTTGTACCAATATATAATTGGTATATTATAAATTGCTCCTCTTGTGGGTTTACTAATCACGATATACGTCATAGTTTTTCATTTAAAAAAAATTAAATCCATCATCACCGGCCTCCGTCTTTGTCATTAGCAGGTTGCATGTTATACATTTAGATTTATTCAAAATATATTTTAAAATTGTGTAACCAAGCACGTAGCGTTTCACATTAATTTCTAGTTTATTTTTTAATATGTCACCGAGGTTATCCAAATATGTTATTATTTCATCGATAAATGATTCTTTATCATCAATTTTGCAATAAGGCTTCTGCTTATTCAATAAAATAAAAAGAAATTGCCCAATGTCCTGCTCGCAATTTTTTAATGCACGAGCACCATTTTTTTGGCAATATGGCTTCGTAGCCCCCTGACGGATGGGTGGTTGTTGGTTCCCTGTGCTCTGAAGCGGCAAAATACATTCTCCAGAGCAACTTGATTCAGTTTCCCGATAAGCATAGCATTCGCGTCTTCGCAGGTTTTGAAAGTCTCATCCGACAACATAATGATGCTTTGTCTGCTTTAACCCCAACACACATTTTATTTGTGATTTTGTCTACGAATTCTAATGACTTTTTAGTCGGTCTATTTTTATGCTGCATCCTCCTTTGATTGGTTGGCCATATGAGTGTATATTTTTAACGTTTAGTTCGTCAAAAACGTCGTTAATTTTTTTATGAAATCGCTTCTGATCTCCGCCTCTTCATTTACGACACCATTTTCGACAAGTGTGCTTATGGCTGCGGAAGCAGTGTTTCTAAAAATTTCCGTAGCTCTAGCCACATTCATTTTATCCCAGTTATTGGGATATATGTCCCTTTCCGTTAGTTTTGGGCAGAGTTTGATATTAAAATTCGTTTTGTCATGTTCATATATGTGTTCCTTTTTAATAATATTTCCTTCCACTATTTAGCCATTCACCAATAGGTTATTCCTAAGGGACTTGAAGGGTGGGGAAAGTCCCAAACTACATTTTTTATTTTTATAAAGAAAATAGCATTCTCCTTGGCATAGCATACTCTGCAACTTTAAGTTATCGGCGTAACGTTCAGTTCTTCAAAAATTTCGTTTATGTTTTTAATAAAATCAGCTGTGACCTCCGCCTTTTTATTTAGGACACCATTGACGACAAGTGTGCGTATGGCTGCGGAAACAGTGTTGCTAAAAACTTGTATAGCTCTAGCCACCGTCATTTTATCCCAGTTATTGGGATATATGTGCCTTTCTGTTAGTTTTGGGCAGAGTTTTATATTAAAATTCATTTTGTCATGTTCATATATAGCCGCAATGTGTTCCTTTTTAATAATTTTTCCTTCCACTATTAAGCCATTCACAAATAAGGGACTTGGAAAAGTGGAGAAAGTCCCATAGGGAAACTATATTTTTATAAAGAAAAAATAGCATTCTCCTTGGCATAGCATACTGTTCAATTTTATGTTAGCGGCGTAACGTATAGTTCGTCAAAAATGTCGTTAATTTTCATTTAATGAAATCTGCTGTGTTCTTCATTTATGACACCGTTGACGACAAGTGAAAATATCATTCTCCTTGCCATAGCATACTGTGCAATTTTAAGTTAGCAGCGTAACGTTTAGTTCGTCAAAAATGTCGTTAATTTTTTTTAATTAAATCAGCAGCGACCTCCAACTCTTCATTCAGGACACCGTTGACGAGAAGTGAGCGTATGGCTGCGGAAACAGTGTTGCTAAAAACTTGTATAGCTCTAGCTACCATTATTTTATCCCAGTTATTGGGATAAATATGCCTTTCTGTTAGTTTTGGGCAGTGTCATAAAAATTTATTTTGTCATGTTCACATAAAGCGGCAATGTGTTCCTTTTTATAAAATTTTCCTTCCACTATTAAGCCATTCACAAAAGGTTATTCCTAAGGGACTTGGGTAGGTGGAGAAAGTTCCATAGGGAAACTATATTTTTATAAAGAAAATGGCATTCTCCTTGTTGCACTGGGCATCTTTATGTTAGCGGCGCCTTGGTCACATACTATGCCTCTTACTTCTGGGGATGGGGGCACATACATAAGCAGTTTGGCATCATGGCTAGGCATATTAATGTCAAATTATAAGGGGAAACGACGGCAGGATTCGAGTGCGGCTCTGACATTCCTTTATGATATGTGACAAAATATGCCATGCGATGACTTCAAGCTGCTTATGTACAGCGAAGAGTTAATTTTTTCCGTCCCCAAGAATGAAAAAATTGGGGAAAATGGAGTACACTTTGTGAAGTGATGTTTACATCGACATCACAAGTGTGTTCGAACCACTTCAATATGGAGCATGTGGTAAAAGCCGGAAACAAATGTAGATTATTGCCTATCGCTGTCCCAGAATACCGACCACCACTGAATCACATAAGTAATACTTCGAATTTTAGATGAGAGATTATGGCACGAAGTTAATCCATTTATTAAACGTAATATTGGGTTATTTTTATTTATATTGTGAAAATAGAGAACAGATTTTTACAAATATGCAGGGACTTTCGACTTGTTTTTTATAGACATTTCATGATTTCATTTGACATTTCTTCTGATATATTAACAGCTCGAAGGAAGATCTTATAATTGGAGTACAAACATATTTAGAGGAAGAGAGAGAGAGTGAATAAGATCATCAAGATAAGCAAATTCATTCATTGAAGTAGCCTAACTCACTTTTATAATATAATAGATTGTTAGCATTATACATACGGATGTTCTACTTTGAAATGTATCATTTAATAAAATTTGAATTTAATTTATAATTTTTTAAAAATGTATTTATTTTCTAAAAATTATTCTCTTTTTTAAAAACAGTTAATTTTTCGTCATATTCTTTATAAAAACTTATATACATTTACTTAAACTATATACAAAGTTGTAATAATATGTCCCCAGCTTTTCCTTATTAACTAAAGCAACCTTTTCACCGTGTGGCTATTGGCAATGGTCATAAGTTCATCCAAGCTGTGTTTTGTTATTGTATCCCGTATTATTCTGGTTCTGCAAGGAGAAAAAGAGAGAATTGAAATAAAAGAAATCAAATTAATAGTTAAAATTTTTCTTTCAATGGCTCATGGAAAATCGGAAAAAAACCAAAATTCAATTTATTGAAAAAATTATGTATGGTAAAGTCATTAACCCGATTTTGGTTGGACAAAAGAAAAGCAACTCTGTTGTACTTTTATATAATCGCTACAATTTCAGTTGTTTTGAATGGTGAGAGAGTTTTCGAGATCAGTGCGTAGACGAGTAGTGGCAGCTGGTCTGTATGCCCGTAAGCCGTCAAAAAAGCCATTTATGTCTGAAAAATCGGAAAGCCACGATGGCTTTCAGAAACGATTATATTAATTGGAATCCAGCTTAATGGAAAACCATTTTATTCTGGGATGAGTCGACGTTTAATATTAAAGGTTCAGACATGAACAATTTTACGATGAGAAGACCAAAAAAAGAAACACTCAAGCCGCAGTGTTGCAAGGGTCTAGTGAGGCCTAAGGAAGGGTCAAAAATGGCGTGGCTGTGTATTTCTTTCCATGGACTTGTGTCTATCCATGAAATAAACGGAGTTATGGATCGGTTCGTTTACAAAGTAGTGTTGCACATCAAGTTGTTCCCTTTCGCTTATTTAGGGTTTTCAGTAAGACAATGATCCCCAACATGCATCAAAACTTGTCAAAGATTTGTTGCGGGAGTCAAAAATTGGTGTTATGTCATGGCCGGCGCAATCACCTGACCTAAATCCAATAGAAAACTTTGGAGTATCGTAGACGGGAAGGTCAAGCGAAATTCGAAAACAAATAAACACAACATTTTCCAAAGAATTCGGGGTGCCTGGCATACCCAAGGATCAAATTGAGCATGTTATAGATTAAATGCCTCGTATGTGTGCAGCTGCTATCAAAAATAATAATAATCGACTACTAGCTTTAGTTTTAACCATGACAGAAGAATACAGGTAGATGCATCAACGCTTGGGAGCATTGATATGTCAAAAAAATTTAAATGTTTTTTCAAATATAAATAGATTTTTATATGTTTTCTTATACTACGTCATTCGGAGGCTATTATAATTTGCGTTTTTCAACAATTTTTACAAATTTAAATAATTTTTCATTCAACATTTTCAATTCCAAAATTGGTTTGACAGTTCATTGTCCCAGCAGCTGCGTCGACGCGTCTACCTATATTCTTCTACCAATGTTTTTAACCAAGCAAAATTGGGTCGTTTTAGTATTCCATATATTATTTTTCATTCAAAATTATTTGTGTACTTTTTAGTTTTTTAAAAATGAATGGGGTACTTAATTCATTTAAAACTGGAAAAATAATTTCAATTTTTTATTTTTATAAAAGGTACAGGGCATTTATTGTCTTTTGCGATTTTAGTTGCTTTAGATTTGGCTACTAGCGTATACTAAATATACATTTTAGAGTTAATGCCGTACTTTGTGCAAAATCTTCAACAAAGCATCATTCACGAAGGATGACATCAAAGACAAAAATATTATTCTTCAAAGGGAAGAAGACGAATCTCTATTTGAATTGTATAATAGAACAAATATTTGCACCAATCTTCCCAAAAATACGAAAATATTCCCATTTTTTTATAATTTTTTTCTCGGACTTTTTTCGAGTTGGCGCCTAAAAGTAACATAAAATTTCGTTTTAGGCAGAAAGTGTCAAAGGAAGGAACCATACATGTAGGTACAACAGTTTTTATGAAAATTACCTACGAAAGTGAAAATTATGTTTTTTTCGCTTTTTTACTGTTAATTTAGCACAAATCCAATCCGAAGAGACCTGAATATCAAATTTCGGGATTCCAGCTCTACATCTTCACCCAACACTCTATTCTATATTTAGTTCTATTCCTTCACCCAATTTATTACTATTTAGCACTTTTCCTACAATTATAGTACATATTTTCAAAACTACCTTGAAGCAACCCGTTTTATTTTTATATATTTATATTTAATCCCAAATAATGCAACCTTGAATTTTATTTAAATATTTAGTACTATTATAGATAACTTAGCCATTACGTTATTAAATAACTGCGTTCTAGACGACAATTTCGCTTCTCAAACATAGAACCGAAGTAAGAATGAATTTCAATAAATTACTCATACAGCGATCCTCATTCTAACATGTTACATTGTAACCACCAGATAAGATTGTTGTGAGCAAGAATAAAGTAGTACTCATACAGTCATACTCATACATTTATTGTTTTAGTTCTATTACTTCACCCATATCCTATTTCCAGATACCAACATAGACTTAAATATAAAATTTGAGGATTCTTGAACTATCCCTTCACCCAATACCAAATTTAGTACCTTTCGAGCAAATATAGGACGCATTTTCAAAGCACTGCCATATCTCAAACATAGTAATCGAAATATAAAATTTCACAATTTTATCTCTATCCCTTCACCCAAAACCAATTGTAGTACAATTTAGTACTTTTGGTACAATTTTAGTGCACATTTCCAAAACCACATCTTTATCACAAACCTCCACAAACACTTAGTCCATAGTTTCAAAATTCCAACTTTATCCGTTCACCCTAAACCAGTCGGTTCAGAGTCTTAATTGCACACATCTTATCTTTGATACTTACTGATTTGAACTGAGTCCATCTAAAAATCCTCGAGTCAAACTATTCAACACCTCATAGTTCATAATGAAGTTATGTACCAAGTACCCCATATTCAGGGTAAAGATGACATGGGAAAATGAGATATCCTTTAGCAATTTCAACACTAAATTCGATGAGGTTTTCTTGGCCGCAGACATGCGATTGCAGAACTCTTGCCACAGGGCCTGAATGGCTATCACCGTAGACAGGGTGAAGAAGGAGACTTTATCAACCCACAGATATGAGGCACCACCCAAAAAGGCGGCCAATATATGTTGTAGGTCACGTGACAAATGGCCATAGTATTTGTACAAAAGACATGATGAGATCTAAAAAAAAATATTAAAAAAATTACAAATTTTTTAAAATTGAAAAATCTGATTTAAAACTCACCCTATAAATACCACCATAGAGCAGAAAAAATCCAGCCATATTTGGACGAAATTGTTTCAGTTTTGCCGCAACGACCTTCATCATACCTTTGCAACCCTTGGGCACGCCACCCTTCAAGAGGGCATTTAGCAAATCCATAGGTATGCCACAGGTTAGACCAACCTTAATGCCATCCAAAATAAATTTCAAACATTTCGTTTGACCATGTACACACTGGTTACGGGGTTTCCAACTATGCTCTACAATGTTGGCATTTATGTCGACAATATTTTCCATAGCTCCCTCAGCTCCTAACGGCGCTGCTCCTGCTGCTGAAATGGACGGTGACTTTTCAATTCCATATGGCTGCATAAACCAAAATCCTTTGTATACTTTTAGGCGTTTGAAATGTAAAATAATGGCACTGTTAATCATAAAGAGAAAGGTTTGCAAAGAGGTCGAGTGCAACAGGAGGCGGGTTATAAGATTGGGGAATTGTTTTAAAATGCCCTCGAATACCTGGGAATGTAAATTGGGGGAACATGTACACATGGAGTATGGGAGTTTAGGGCTTACATTTTTTTAGTTAATACTTACCGCCTGCGAAGTGGCTGTGCAAAAAAGTTTCAGTGTCTTATCCGGCATAAACCAACAGAATTGCATACCGAACACTGTCGGTATGAAAAGTGTGGTATATTTTTGAAAACTTCCCAATTGATTTCTGAAAAAATTGAAATAATTGCTTGTTAAGGGACGAAAATATGATTTTGAATTAATATCAACAAGTTAAAAAGCTGTAAGTTCGGTGGGGCCGAACTTTGAATACCATCCAACATTTGAAACGAGTTTGAAATTTTTCAATAAAAAAATAAAATCCTTTTCAAAATTCTGTTAAAAATCATCAAAAAACCGAATATCGGGAGGTACCGTTATATAGAGGCTATACGAAGACGTGGACCTGAACAAACAATTTACTGTCATAGGCTGTAGTATGCATTACGAACTTTAAATACAAAATGTGAAATAATTCCGGTAAATAATGTCGCTAAAATCATCAAAATACCGAATATCGGGAAATACCGTTATATGGGGGCTATACGAAGATGTGGACCTGCACAGACAATTTTCTGTCATAGGCTGTTGTATTCATTACGAACTTCAAATACCAAATTTGAAACAATTCCGGTGAATAATGTCGCTAAAATCGTCAAAATACCGAATATCGGGAAGTACCGTTATATGGGGGCTATACGAAGAGGTACACCGGTGTGGACAAGTTTCTGTCATGGGCTGTAGTATTCATTACGAACTTCAAATACCAAATTTGAAACAAATCAGGAGAATAATGTCGCTAAAATCATCAAAATACCGAATATCGGGAGGTACTGTTATATGGGGGCTATACGAAGAAGTGGACCTGCACAGACAATTCTCTGTCATAGGCTGTAGCATCCATTACGAACTTCAAATACCAAATTTCAAACAATTCCGGTAAATAATCTCGCTTAAATCTCTAAAATACAAAAAATAGGGAGGTACCGTTATATATGGGCTATACGAAGCCGTGGACCTGCACAGACAATCCTCTGCCATAGGCTGTAGTATCCATTACGAACTTCAAATACCAAATTTGAATAATGCCGCTAATATAATCAAAATACCGAATATCGGGTGGTACCGTTATATGGGGGCTATACGAAAACGTGGGCCTTCACAGACAATTCTCCGTCATAGGCTTTAGTATCAATTACGAACTTCAAATACCAAATTTGAAACATTTCCGGTGAAAACCGGTGAGGTGAAAATAGGGAGGTACCATTATATGGGGCAATACCAAAACGTGGACCCACCTGGTCCATTTTCAATACCAAAAGTCCTGCAGACATAATATACATTTGAGTAAAATTTTATCAAACTACTTTATTTCGTTCGGAAGCTTAAGTGGTTTCCAAAGACGGACGGACATCGCTAAATCGACATTGAATTTTATGCAGATCAAGAATATATATACTTTGTGGGGTCTAAAATGTATATTTCGAGGTCTTACAAATGAAATGACAAACTTAATATACCCTCCATACTATGGTGGAGGATATAGAAAATAGCTTTCGTATCGTCATAGATAAACGTAAGATAAATCTAAAAAAGTAGGATTATCCGATGGAGAAGACGAAAGAAAAATGTGTTGGCGTTTTAAGACTTCCTCCAAGGAACCATTTTTTATATTTTTTAAATTTTTAGTTTTCAAATTCGGTTCCATTTCTATTTTTTTTTTTTATTAAAATCAAAATTTTCGCTCAATTTTAAATATTTTTTTTTTTTTGTTTCACTTACCTAAATAAACAAATGAAATAAAACGAAGACGAAGCTGCCATTGCCGTCAAACCCACCGTCTTCAGATAGTATTTTAATGTACTTAGGAATAATTCATTGTCCATTGTTTTCAATTTCAATAATAAGGGGGTCTGTAATTAAATCAAAATACAAAATTTTAACAAAAAGAAACATGAAATGAAGTGCATTGCCAATGCAAAGAAAAAAGTGCCGTTCAAAGTTCATGGAAATACAAAGAGTCGTCGAGCGTTTCTATTAACAAATTATATAATATTTTACATGTGAACTTTTTAAAATTGTATTTAGAAAGCCAATTCGAAATTTGCATTTACATTGTTTTTTTTTTAATTTTTTTTTTAATAAAGTTGTAAATCTTGGCTTTTTCAATTATTTTTCTGAAAACCCCAAGTGGTTATCGTTAAATCCAGCATTAAAATGTGAAAAAAATTTTGTGTCTCGAACCATCGCTCGTTACCGTGATACTGGTAGCGTAACCCGACGTCAAAGAAGTGGACGGAAGAAAGCAGCAACATCAGCAGAAATGGTTCGAAACTAAAGAAGCGACTTGATCGAAACCCGCGTCGTAGTGGCCGAAAGATGCCTCGTGAGCTGAACATATCGCAATATTCCATTCGGCAAATATTGAAAAATGAGCTCGGGGTAAAGCCACACAAATTCCAAAAAGTGCAAGAACTTACACCGCAACAGAAAGAAAATAGACTCAAAAGAGCTAAAGAGTTGCTTCGCTTGACCGAAAGTGGTGAACTGCCGAATTTGATTTTCTCCGATGAGAAAACATTCGTTGTCCAGCAGTTTGTAAACAAACAAAATGATCCTGTTTACTTGCCAAAGAGGTCAGCTGAAAATGTGCACCTTCGGTTGGCCACCAGAACTCAAGCGCCGCCCATGGTGATGGTGTGGGCCGCCATAACAGCCCATGGTCGCTCTCCATTCGTATTAATCGACCGTGGCATTAGAATAAATACCGAATATTGTGTGTGTATTAAAGCCTTGGGCACGCAAACATTTTGACCGCAAACCTTGGACATTCCAACAGGACTCAGCATCATCGCACTCAGCACGCCCCACCCAAGGAAAGTTACAAAATGAGGTTCCTCGCTTCATTTCCAGCGCACAATGGCCACCAAAATCTCCGGACTATTGTGTCTGGAGATTTTGGTCCATCCCCTCACCGGGAATGGGCCAAAAACCCGCAGAGCAACATTCAGGCAGTGTGTGACGGTTTCATTGGCCGTTTGAAGGCTATAATTCGTGCCATAGTAGACCAATTCGAGCAAATCTAAACGTATTCTAAATGTTGATGCTATTTCCGACATTTTTTGCTTTCATTCAATATTATTAAAATCATGTAGAAAAACGGCCTTCAGCTCTAGTCTATCTCCTTCCTCCACTTGTCCATAGATTATCTTCTCTGCTCGTCTGTAAAAACTCCCTTCAGCTCGTAGTTAAAGATTCCCTCAGCTCGTCTATAATGACTCGCATCCACTCGTCTATATAGACTCGCCACCACTCTTCCATAAAGACTCCCCTCCGCTCGTCTATAAAGACTCCCTTCTGCTCGTCTATAAAGACTCCCCCCTGCTCTTTTATAAAGACTCCCCTCCGCTCGTCGTCGTCCCCTCAGCCCGTCCTTAAAGACTCTACTCCGCTCGTCTATAAAGGCTCCCTGGTTTCAGCTCGTCTATAAAGTCTCCCCTCCGCTCGTCTACAAAGACTCCCCTCCGCCCGTCTATAAAGACTCCCCTCCGCCCGTCTATAAAGACTCCCCTCCGCCCGTCTATAAAGACTCCCCTCCGCCCGTCTATAAAGACTCCCCTCCGCCCGTCTATAAAGACTCCCCTCCGCCCGTCTATAAAGACTCCCGTTGCTCGTCTATAAAGTCTCCCCTCCGCTCGTCTATAAAGACTCCCGATGCTCGTCTATAAAGACTCGCCTCCTCTCGTCTATAAAGACTCCCGATGCTCGTCTATAAAGACTCGCCTCCTCTCATCTATAAAGACTCGCCTCCTCTCGCCTATAAAGACTCCCCTCGGCTCGTCTATAAAGACTCCCCTCGGCTCGTCTATAAAGACTCCCCTCGGCTCGTCTATAAAGACTCCCCCCAGCTCGTCTAAAATGACCACCATAGTTATACAGGATTCAAATATTCCACATTATATTGGTATTGGTAATATTGGTATCAAACTTAAACAAATTTCGATGGGATAATAATTTTAGGTCCAACTCGATTTTTATGTTTCATTTCCGGTTTAATTACGTTATATGTCGTACCCATTGTTGTGTAACTACCTATGACGACAATCCGCTTTTAAAAATGAAATTATATTGTGTAGAATAGAAACACGTCGGTTCTTTTCTAATAATGGCGTTTAGAACTCGTGCTTAATTAAATTAAAATAAAATCTTTCAACAAATTCAATTAAAGAAAATGTAAATCGATAAATATTTCAAACAAGTCCAGTCTGGCCAAATAGAAATTAAAAAAAAAAAATATTCTAAAACAAAATAAATTATTAACCTATAAATTTGATCAGCATCAATTGCTGTCGCATAATTAACATTGAATTAAGTTAAGCCCCGCCATTGTTGCTTCTTGGGATGATCTGATATAAAATTATATAAAAGAAATTACTATGCTAATATATACAAAAATATTTTTTGGTATTTATTTTGTAAAATTTGGAATTTGTATGGGAAATCAAACATTTTTGAGTGACAAAGTTTGTCACAAAAACGTGACTTGCCTAGGAAAAGAAAGAAATTTGAAATGATTTTGTATTCAAATAAGTTCTCTAAATTATCTGTATATGTTTGGAAAAAAGACTAGACTAAAAGACACATATGGGAGCTTTTAAAAATAGTATACTACTTAAATACGAATTTGAATTTAGATAGTATTATAACACTGTGGAAATAAATAACAAATGTAAATTAGTTAGCCATTGTCTGGGTAATATTATTATGGAAGAGGTTAACAGACTTAAGAGAGTTTTGGGGGACCCCCTTTTAACATACGAATACATATTATTCGTCATGCTAATTTAAGCATTAAAATGTTTTAGTCGCAAAATAAGTCAAAAGTCAGGTCAAAACCCGGATTAGACGTGAAAAAGTATTTAATTCAAAAAATGTTTAAAAAATAATAAATATTAATAATAATCTAAAAATCTCTGCGCATTTACTGATGGCCTTTTAAAAAATAGTTTTTAAAAAATATTCCTTCAAAATATATTTTTTAAAAAACCCTTCAAAAATTATTTTTTTTAAAAATCCACATTTACCGATGGTCTCTTAAATTTTTTTTTTTTTAAAAAATCCACGTTTACCGATGGTCCTCTAAAAAATATATTTTTTTTAAATCCAGGTTTATGGATGGTCCTTTGAAAAATATATTTTAAAAAAAAAATCCACGTTTACCAATGGTCCTCTAAAAAAATATATTTTTTTAAAAATCCAGGTTTATGGAGGGTCCTTTAAAAACTATATTTTTTTAAATCCAGGTTTACCGATGGTCCTTTAAAAAATATTTTTTTTAAAAAATATATTTTTTTTAAATCCAGGTTTACCGATGGTCCTTTAAAAAATATTTTTTTTAAAAAAATCCACGTTTACCGATGGTCCTTTAAAAAATATTTTTTTTAAAAAAATCCACGTTTACCGATGGTCTCTCAAAAAGTATTTTTTTTAAAAAATCCACGTTCACAGATGGTCCTCTAAAAAAATATTTTTTTTTTAAATCCAGGTTTATGGATGGTCCTTTAAAAAATATATATTTTTTTTTTTTAAATCCACGTTTACCGATAGTCCTTTAAAAAATATATTTTTTTAATCCACGTTTACCAATAGTCCTTTAAAAAATATATTTTTTTAAATCCACGTTTACCAATAGTCCTTTTAAAAAATCCACGTTTACGGATGGTCTTTCAAAAAATATTGTTTTTAAAAAATCCACGTTTACCGATGGTCCCTCAAAAAATATTTTTTTAAAAAATCCACATTTACCGATGGTCCCTCAAAAAAATTTTTTTTAAAAAATCCACGTTTACCGATGGTCCCTCAAAAAATATTTTTTTAAAAAATCCACGTTTACCGATGGTCCCTCAAAAAATATTTTTTTAAAAAATCCACGTTTACCGATGGTCTTCTTCAAAAATATTTTTTTTTTAAAATCCACGTTTACCGATGGTCTTCTTCAAAAATATTTTTTTTAAAAAATCCACGTTTACCGATAGTCTTCTTCAAAAATATTTTTTTAAAAAATCCACGTTTACCGATGGTCCCTCAAAAAATATTTTTTTTAAAAAATCCACGTTTACCGATGGTCCCTCGAAAAATATTTTTTTTTAAAAAATCCACGTTTACCGATGGTCCCTCAAAAAATATTTTTTTAAAAAATCCACGTTTACCGATGGTCTTCTTCAAAAATATTTTTTTTAAAAAATCTACGTTTACCGATGGTCTCTCAAAAAATATTTTTTAAAAACCCCACGTTCACCGATGGTGCCTCTAAAAATATTTTTTTTAAAAATCCACGTTTACCGATGGTCCCTCAAAAATATATTTTTTTAAAAAAATCCACGCTTAACAATGGTCTTTCAAAAATATTTTTTTTTAAATCCACGCTTACCGATGTTTACCGATGGTCCCTCAAAAATATATATTTTTTTAAATCCACGTTTACCGATGGTCCCTCAAAAATATATATTTTTTTAAAAATCCACGTTTATCGGTGGTCTCTCAAAAAATATTTTTTTTAAAAAATCCACGTTTACCATTGGTCCTTTAAAAAGTATTTTTTTTAAAAATCCACGTTACCGATGGTTTTTTAAAAAAAATATTTTTTTAAAAAATCTACGTTTACCGATAGTCTTTTAAAAAATATTTTTTTAAAAAATCCACGTTTACCGATGGTCTCTCAAAAAATATTTTTTTAAAAAATCCACGTTTACCTATGGCCTTATTCAAAAAATATTTTTTTTTAAAAATCCACGTTTACCGATGGTCCCTCAAAAAATATTTTTTTAAAAATTTACGTTTACCTATGGCCTTATTCAAAAAATATTTTTTTTAAAAAATCCACGTTTACCAATGGTCCTTTAAAAAATATTTTTTTAAAAAATCCACGTTTACCGATGGTCCTTTAAAAAATATTTTTTTTTAAAAAATCGACGTTCACCGAGGGTCTCTCAAAAACTATAGACAAGCTGAACGGAGTCTCTATAGACGAGCTGAACGGAGTCTCTATAGACGAGCTGAACGCAGTCTCTATAGACGAGCCGTAGAGAATCTCTATGGACGAGCCGTAGATAATCTCTATGGTCGAGCCGTAGAAAATCTCTATGGACGAGCCGGAGAATGTCTCTATAGACGATCCGGAAAGAATCTCTATGGACGAGCCGGAGATATTCTCTATAGACGATCCGGAAAGAATCTCTATGGACGAGCCGGAGATATTCTCTATATACGAGCAGGAGAGAACCTCTATAGACGAGCCTGAAAGAGTCTCTATAGACTAGCCGAAGAGATTCTCTATAGACGAGATGGATTGAGTTTCTATCGACGAGTTGGAGAGTGTCTCTGAGCTGAGGTAGACCCTAAGAGGAGTCCCTATGGACGAGCTGAGGGAACGCTCTATAGAAGAGCCGAATTTAGTCTTTATAAATGAGTCGAAGGTGATCTTTGTAAACGATCCCGATAGAGTCCCTAGAGTTTAAGGGACAATTTCGATATGCTGTTGAATGCGAATCCTTGAATCTTGGGTGAGCGGAAATTTCAGTCCTTCGAGATTTACATTCGACTATGGTTCCCATGAATATGGGCCGACGCCATGACGTTACAATTATCCGCAAGAGTAACGATCTCTATGCCGGCTGGAGTTTTTGGAGATTTAGATTTGAAGAGTTTAAACGTTTCCGAATATTACAGCCCTCCATCCCGCTTTATTTTGAGTGGATTGGGATAATTTTCACAGAATACCCTTTTCAAAATATTTTTTTTTAATTGCTTCCCCACGACACATTCCAATTCAAAACAACTGAATTTCAAAATTATTTTTTTTTTAATTTTTAATATTTTTTTTTTTTGCAATTCCACTTTTAGTTTTTTTTTATTTTTTATAGTTTTTTTCATATAAATTTCACACTTACAATTAGTAGCGGCGAAAAATATTTGAAACCTCCCAAACAACTATTGTACAAATTATTTAAAAAATAACGCAAACAGCCAATGCCTGGGTGCAGGATACTTTGGGAACAGTGGTTGGTGCACAGCGGCGGATAAAATATTTTACTTGGGACGACCATTTTTATTTTTTTTCAGTTAATTTTTTTAATTTTTTTTATATTTATAATTTTTTTGTTTGTTTTTTAAAATTTGTTTATTTTTTAATTTTCGTTTTTTATTTTAATTTCCTCTTTTTTATTTATTTATATTTTTTATTTAATTTTCTTTTTTTTATTATTTATTCAACTCTTCTCTTTCGTCTGGAGACGAACAGATGACGAATATTTCAAATAGAAAACACTTGACTTATTTCCGCAGCTCAACATCAAGCCAAACACCGAAACGCGTGCGCCACAATTTGCCCGGCGCGCTATTATCGCGTTTATTTGTAAAATTGAACTAAACATAAGTTTGTCGCCATGCTTGGCTTAGAGGTGTTCGTCGATTTTTGGATTGTATGTCCGCACCAATGTAGAGGTTTGTTAGCTAGCTGGATGAATGGTTGGCCAGCCAGTCAGCTAGCCATTCTGTCTTTGTTGCGCTCCCTACACCTGAGAGCTGAGCGTTTTCGATTTTATGCATAGCTTTTGTGACGTTCGACAATAAATTGTGAACGCTGCTCATTTTATTATAATTAGCTTTGAAATGTATTAGCTAAAATATATATCGGAAAACCGGTGCTAAATATCTGTTCCGTAAAACCTTGAACTTGATCGAGAAACAATTGTAAATAAATAATAGATGGGAAATGTTATTCCTTAGTTAAAGTCGACTAGGTCAGATGCTACGACTCTGCAGGGACCTAGCCAATACTTTCGTTTTCCAGATATCAGCATGTTGTTTTTTTTTTTTTTAACAAAGCTGTGGCCCTATGTGTCTTATATTCGAAGTGATGCCAAACATATTAACAGAGGCGGCTAGATTAAGCAGTAAATGTGCTGTGCTTTCAGAAATAGCTATGTTACTTCGGAAAAAGTTAAAGAAACACAGACCTGCTTCGATTTAAATACAAAATTGAAAATTGTTACTTACATTACACTGTGGAACTAAATTAAATATTATACATCGATATTTATGGTCTTGGGAACTATTACGATAGATTAGGTTAATGCTCTATAAACTTACAGGGTGAAATAATAAAGAAAAACTGGAACAAAGTCAAACGCCATAACTTTTACATTTTTTTTAAAAAAATTTTATTCAATGAAAGCAACAAATGTCGAAAATAGCATCAAATTTTAGAATAAGTTTAGATTTGTTCGAAGTGTTCACCTTTGGCACGAATTATGGCCTACAAACGGTCAATGAAACCGCCACACGTTGCTCGAATGTTGCTCTGCGGTATTTTGGCCCATTTCCGGCGAAACGCTTGCTTGAGGTGAACGACCTTTTGGTATTTTTTAGTGCCAACCTTGATTTCCAAAATACTTCCGACACAATAGTCCAACGGATTGGTATCCGGAGATTTTGGTGGCCATGGTGTGCTGGAAATGAAGCGAGGAACCTCATTTTGTAACCATTCTTGGGTGGCGCGTGCTGAGTCCTGTTGGAATGTCCAAGGTCTGCGACCAAAATATTTGCGTGCCCAAGGTATTAATACACCCTCCAGAATATTTTCGCAATAATATTCGGCATTTATTCTGATGCCATCTTGTTTCCAAAATACTCCAGACACAATAGTCCAACGGATGGGCATCCGGAGATTTTGGTGGCCATGGTGTGCTGGAAATGAAGTGAGGAACCTAATTTTGTAACCATTCTTGGGTGGCGCGTGCTGAGTCCTGTTGGAGTATCCAAGGCCTGCGGCCAAAATGTTTGCGTGCCAAAGGCCTGAATACGCCCTCCAGAATATTTTCGCAATAATATTCGGTATTTATTCTGATAATACGAGCGGAGAGCGACAATCGGCCTACACCATCACCATGGCCGGTGCTTGAGTTCTGGTGGCGAACCGATGGTGCACATTTTCAGCTGACCTTTTTGGCATGTGAACCCGATCATTTTGTTTGTTTATAAACTGCTGGACAACAAATGTTTTCTCATCGAAGAAACCCAAATTCAGCAGTTCACCACTTTCGACCAAGCGAAGCAACTTATTAGCTCTTTTGAGTCTATTTTCTCTCCGTTGCCGTGTAAGTTCTTGAACTTTTTGGAATATCAGTGTCTTTACCCCAAGCTCATTTTTCAATATTTGCCGAATGCATTATTGCGATATGTTCCGCTCACCAGACATTTTTCGGCCACTGCGACGCGGGTTTTGATCAAGTCGCTTCTTTACTTTTCGAACCATTTCTGCTGTTGTCGCTGTTTTCTTCCGTCCACTTCCTTGACGTCGGGCTATGCTAACAGTATCACGGTAACGAGCGATGGTACGAGGCACAAAAGTTTTATTCACATGTAAATGCTGGAGTGCTCTAACGATAGCCACTTGTGGTTTTCCAGCCAAATGTAAAGAAATCACACTATCACGCTTGAATTTTATCACGAATAACTTTTCTTCTGGAAAAATGCTCAACAAAATGCTTTTGTACGCTGGTAAACAATATAATAGGCTGGAATAATTTTAACAGCTGTCGGACGAGTGGCTTAGTTATGACAGCAGTCTGAAGTTGGTTGCAGTTATTTTCATCTCACCCAATTTGAATATTTTCTAAACAATTTTTACAAATGTTAGTCAAGAAAATAAAATCATATAATAGTTCTGTCTTACCTTTATTTAATTGTAGCATGGTCCTACTTGTCTGTTTGAAACCTGTTTTTCTTTTGTCGTTCAAAAGCGGCTTTAACTATTTTATTCACTGTTCCACAAAAAGTTGATATAACATCTGGAAATAAAACAAATAATAAAAAATCATTTAAAATATATTTATTTATTACGGCGTATCACTAAACCCTCCTTCTCCAAACGTCTTCAAAGCAAAGTCAATTTTGAAATTGGAAAATCTGTAGGAACTTTCCAAAATCATCAGCAGACACCAAAACATATTCTCCACAATATTAGAATCACAACTTCCTCCACAAATGTTGTCTACCACATCGCTGTTTCTATTTTGGTATAAAACTTACTATTTGTTGATAAGTCTTATCATTTACTCATACTTTTATTTTATAATTTTAATTAATTTTGCAATTTGCCAATTCGTTTACTTTTCACAACCGTCAAAATTGTTGTCTGCCTCAAACCAATTAATAAAATAAAGAAAAAGAGATGAGACAGAATGTATCAGCTGTCATTGTTAACGGTTATTCTCATTGAGAGTATTTTTATACCCTCCACCATACTATGGAGGGTATATTAATTTTGTCATTCCGTTTGTAACTCCTCGAAATACTCACGTCAGACCCAACAAAGTATATATATTCTTGATCAGCGTAAAATTCTAAGACGATTTAGCCATGTCCGTCTGTCTGTCTGTGTGTCTGTCTGTCTGTCTGTCTGTCTGTCTGTCCGTCTGTCTGTCTGTTGTAATCACGCTATCTTTCGAACAAATTGAGATAGAAGGCTAAAATTTTGCACACATGTATATTTTGCCAGTAGGCAGGTTAAGTTCGTAAATGGGTCATGTAGGTCCAAGTTTTCATATAGCCCCCATATAACGGTACCTCTCGATATTCGGTATTTTGATGATTTTAGCGACATTATTCACCGGAATTGTTTCAAATTTGGCATTTGAAGTTCGTAATGGATACTACAGCCTAAGACAGAAAATTATCTGTGCAGGTCCACGTCTTCGTATAGCCCCCATATAATGGTACCCCCCGATATTCGGTATTTTGATGATTTTAGCGACATTATTTAACGGAACCGTTCCAAATTTGTGTATTTGAAGTTCGTAATAGATACTGCAGCAGAAAACAGAAAATGGGCCATGTAGGTCCACGTCTTCGTATAGCCCCCATATACCGTACCCCCCGATATTCGGTATTTTGATGATTTTAGCAACATTATTTAACGGAACCGTTCCAAATTTAGTATTTGAAGTTCGTAATAGACACTGCAGCAGTAAACAGAAAATGGACCATGTAGGTCCACGTCTTCGTATAGGCCCCATATACCGTACCCCCCGATATTCGGTATTTTGATGATTTTAGCGACATTATTTACCGGGATTGTTTTAAATTTCGCATTTGAAGTTCGTAATATATACTTCAGCCCATGCCAGAAAATTGTCTGTGCAGGTCCACGTCTTCGTATAGCCCCCATATAACGGTACCCCCTATATTCGGTATTTTGATGATTTTAGCTACATTATAAACAAATTTTTCTTCAAGTTTCGCATTTAAATGTTGTAATAACTTATGACAAAAGTTGCCTATGCAGGTATACGTCGTCGTATAGACATTCGGTATTTTTAAGATTTTAACAGAATTTTTAAAGGATTTTTTTATTTTATTTATTTATTTTTTTTTTTGGAAATTGCCAAATTTATACCAAATGGTGGAGGGTATTAAAAGTTCGGCCCGGCCGAACTTACAGCTTTTTCACTTGTTCTCTGTGAGTTTGTTGACAAAGTATTGACAATGTCTCATAACTGATTAACAAAAGTAGCGCCATTTCTACTTTCCTACAGAGTATCAACCAATAATTCTGCCATGAGTTAATTACAAAGGAATCTTTTTAGAATTGTGTTCCATTGATTTAATACCATTACTCTAACTTAGAATTTCCCATCTCTGTTTTGTGTAGTCCTCACAAAATTCGTTGCCAGCCAACACCGCTGTCTCCACAAAAGTAACCAAAAATGCTACAATGGCTATGTCTTCGAAATTTTAATTTCTTAATCATATGCAAAGAGTCGGACTGTCGCGTATTTATTTCCAAGTTAGTAGATGACGATGACGGAACAGCGTAAAAAAATTCACTCACGCTTAATACAATTCCACAAAGCCAACGCGACGGCAGTTTGGATAATGATTTAAATAAAGTGCTACTATTCTTTCAAGAATCCACTTTAAAATATTAATGAGAACCGTCGACAATAATATTTCAATTTTAAAACTCCCTAGAAAACCCAGTTTTCCAAAAAAAAAAAAAAAAAAAACAAAAAAAAAAACAATAAATAAAATAAAAAAACAGTAAATTCGGCCGGGCCGATCTTTGGATACCCTCCACCATTTGGAACGATTTTGGCAATTATCAAAAAAAAAAAAACAAAAAAAAAATTAAATCCGTTAAAAATTCTGTTAAAATCTTAAAAATAACGAATGTAGCCGTTATATAGGGTTATATATACGACGACGTGGACCTGCATAGGCAACTTTTGTCATAAGCCATTACAATATTCAAATGTAAAACTTGAAAAAATAAAATTCGGTGAATAATGTAGCTAAACTCATCAAAATACCGAATATCGGGAGGTACCGTTATATGAGGGCTTTACGAAGAGGTAAGACCTGCACAGACAAATTTCCTTCTTAGGCTGTAGCATCCATTACGAACTTCAAATTCCAAATTTGAAACAATTCCGGTGAATATTGTCGCTAAAATCATCAAAATACCGAATATAGGGAGGTACCTTTATGGGTGCTATACCAAAACGTGAAAGTGTAAAGAAAATTTTCTGTCATAGGCTGTAGTATCTATTACGAACTTCAAATACCAAATTTGAAACAATTCCGGTGAATAATGTCGCTAAAACGATCAAAGTACCGAATATCGGGAGGACTATACGAAGACGTGGACCTGTACAGACAATTTTCTGTCATAGGTTGAAGTACCCGTTACGGACTTCAAATGCCAAATTTGAAACAATTCCGATGATTAATGTCACTAAAATCATAAAAATACCGAATATCGGGAGGGACCGTTGTATGGGGGCTGTACGAAGACGTGGACCTGTACAGACAATTTTCTGCCATAAGCTGTAGGATCCATTACGAACTTCAAATACCAAATTTGAAACAATTTCGGTGACTAATATCGCTAAAATCATCAAAATACCGAATATCAGGAGGCATAATTATATGGGGGTTATACCAAAACGTGGACATAAAGGGCCCATTTTTAATATCAAAGGTCTTGCAGACATAATATACATTTGTGTAAATGTTTATCAACCTACTTCATTTCGTTCCGAAGCTAGAGTGATTTCCATAGACGGACGGATATCGCTAAATCGACATAGAATATATTTCGAGGTGTTACAAACGGAATAACAAAATTAATATACCCTCCATACTATGGTGGAGGATATAAAAATTCAATGAGAACCATTAAATCTCTTAAAAAACCCAAATTTCCAAAAACCAACTTTAAGTGAGAAGTTTTGCTCAAGAAGGAAATAGCCGAATTAATGGCTAGCGGAAAAATCTAATTCTCTTTTATTACAAACGAAAGTGAAAGCTTATCAATGCTGTGGTGTTACAATGGTCAAATACTATTTTCGTCTCAGCTTCAATGTCATGCATTACGAGAGTACCGCAAAAAGTATCTCTGCACACAAAAATACAATGCGCAACAGCTACAGAGACACACACACGTGTGTACCTTTTCAGATTTATGAGCAAACTATGACCAACAACTACAAATATACCAACCATTAAGTGACGAAATAACTGTAACTGAAAATAGAAATCCAAAACAACAACAACAATATGGCAAATATTACAAATACCATTGTTGAGCAGAAGCAGCAGCAGTACTTGGCCAGACAAAAATGACGACACATCACAACACCACAACAAAATACCTCTACTGACCCATAACCACAAGTCAGCGCGATCGACTATGACGAAGATGACACAAAACGGAATTACTAGCAACAATTTTGCCAATAACCAGCCGTCATTGACCGTGATTTTTTTGACCAGTCAATGGAGATTTTTGTTTTCGTTTTAGTATTTTTGCGAAGAAAAAAAAAAAAAAAAACAAAAAGTAATTTTGCCCACAGCTACGGATTAGAGATGTTAGGTCACTTTCAGGGTGGCTAGTTATGTTTTATGTTTAGCTAAGGTGATTTGGTTAACCTGATGTTAGAAATCTTCTAAGGTGGACGACAAAAATAAAACACACATGGACAATCCTACCATTGAATATTTAATAATGTTTTTGCAGAGACAATTCAAAAGAGTTTGAAAATTTCAAACATTTTCTTATTTTACAAAGCCAAAATCATGGTCTACATAAGGTCGGCCAAGAAGACTGCTTCTGACAATAATTCGACAACATACTAAGAAGTTTTTGCTCTATTGTGATTTGGCTTTCTTGGAATTTCAGATCACAATTATGTTTTTGACAGCAAACTTAGTTGCCCGATGGACTTACTGGGCGACCTTGTTTTCATCAAACCTGATATATTTTCTTTTATAAAATTTTGAAAGTTAACATTCTTATAAAATATTCTAATAACGACGGTATATAAACTAAACAAATTTAAGTAAGGTCCAGCGTGGGTTATCGATTACAGAACAGGTTGAACAAAACATGTTGTTTTTAGAAACAATTGTCTTCCATATTTTCCACAGCCCTACTCAAAATAAGTTTACTTTTACCAAACTTTACTTAAAACAAGTGAAAGAGTATCAGTCGGTTTTACCGACAGATGTATAGCCCCAGCCTTGAGTTATGATTATTCAAACTGTTGACCCTTTATGGGGGAGGTTCCGTTGGAGCAGACAAATTCGCATCTAACCTAAGACTGATAAAAATATTACAACTTGCCAGATTAGGTATATCGACAACTGTATAGGAGATATGTGCAAATTTTTGAAAATGTGCGTGAGTTACCAGATATAGTCGATCGAAGTATTCCATTTTCATACTTCATCTAATACAGATAAAAACCAATAAGGAAAGCTCGAAAGAAGGGGGGGGGGGGGGGGCGACTATATGATACCCTACATCACTATGCATATTTTGTAGAACTCTCGTAAAAGAAAGATTTAGATTGCAATTTCTGAGCTCTATGACATATCTGGTACAAAATATCATTATTGTAGAGTGCATATTCCGAAAGTTGGAGATTTAAAAGGCAAATCGGATGAAACATATATATGGGAGCAAATTTGAAATTCTTCCTTATATGCTAAACTCGGTTGAATTTCGAAAATTCACTCTATTTGAGCTAATAATAGCTATTAGGTGCACAATAAACCTGAAATCGAATAATGATATATATGAAGGCTATATCTAAATCTGAGCCGATCTTCATAAAATTTAAAACAGCTATTTCTTGGCTGCATCTGATATCTGGTACCAAATATTATTCTTGTATCGTGCACCAAATTTGAAGTACTTATTTCTATTCTAAATTCGGTCTGAAGTGCCAAAATTCACACCATTTGGACTGATATTAACCATTTGGTGCACAAAAAAAACCTAAAATCGGAAGAAGATATATTTGGGAGCCTTATCCAAATCGAAACCGGACTTGATAAAATTTGAATCATGAATTGCTAGGCTGTATCTAATATCTGGTGCAAAATATCAGTCTCGTGGAGTGCATATTACGAATGTGAGGGACTTAAACACCAAGTCGGATGAAACATATATATGAGAGCTATAGCTATATCTCAACCGATTCTCAGCAAATTTGAAGCACATGCATGTAGGCTAAATTCAGTCAGATGTAGCAAAATTCACACTATTTGGACTGATATTAGCCATTTGGTGCAGAAAAAATCTAATATCGGATGAAGGTATATATGGGAGCTATAGCTATATCCAACCGATTTTCACCAAATTTGAAGCACATGCTTGTAGGCTGAATTCGGTCGGATGTAGCAAAATTCACACCATTTGGACTGATTTTAGCCATTTTTTGCACAAGAAACCTAAAATCGGATGAAGATATATATGGGAGCTATATCTAAATTTTGACCGGTTATCTCCAATTTCAATAGGGTTCGTCCTTAAGCCATACAAATGATTTGTGCAAAATTTCATTTGGATAGGGCAATAAATGCGAACTGTACTTTGTTTACAAAAATACATGGACAGACATACGGACGGACGGACATGCATAAATCGACTCAGAATATGATACTATGCAGATCATATAAAGGAACTATGGGACTACCACCTTTATAACAGATCTTGTGTTGATGGAAATATTGAGATGTACGCATTCGCATTTTATGAGCTTCATGGATGCTCAAAATTTTGACCCTTTGTGGGGGAGGTACTTCATAGAGTTGACCGATATATACTAGACCTTGGGCTAATGTAAATATTGTGATGTGTGTAATTTGAAGAGAACCGGATGTTTATATGGGATTTTATGACCGTTTTGGTTATTCAAAACATTGACCCTTTGTGGAGAAGGTACCAGAAGGAATGGCCCGATCTCTACCATCTTTATAGCAGATCTTGTGTTGAAGGAAATCTGAATGGAATCGGATGTTAATTTCGTGTTTTATGAGCTTAATGAATATTCAAAATTTTGACACTTGGTGGGGGCGGTACCTTGGGTAAATACAAAATATTTTGATGTATGTAATTTGAAGAGAACCGGATGCTTATTTCGGATATTATGATCGTTTTGGTTATTTAAAACGTTGACCCTTTGTTGGAGAGGTACAAGAACAAATGGCCCGATCTCTACCATCTTCACACCAGACCTTGGGATAATAAAAATACTGCGATGTGTGTAATTTGAAGACAATCGGATCGGATTTTTTAAGAGTTATAATTATTCCAGTATTGACCATTTGTGGTGGAGATGCTTGATGGAGTGGACCGTTGCAAATATAAGGATTTGCAAAGTTAGAGGTAAATCGGATTATCCTTTCTCTTTCTCTGCAGTAAATTATTCGCTTTGAAATTGTTGACATTTTGTGGAAAAGGTACCAGAAGGAGTGGACCGATATTTCCCATCTCCGAACTCGCTCTAAATTTGACAATAATATTACGATGTAACAAGTATGGATCAAATCGGATACTTCTTTCGAGAGTTATCGTGCGCAATAGACAGACAGACAGATCGACTACAAATGTCCTGAAACGGATTTGGTCCAAAGAGACCTAGAGTCTAAAACCGTTATTTCGATGAGGCACGTTTTGACCGTATCAAATGATATATGTATACCCTCTCTAGCTATATGGCTGAGGGTATAAAAAATGGTCACCAATTTCATTGTTTATAGCCCAAGTGTTGTATTCAGCACCTAATAATTGTGTCATAAAGCAGGAACACCTCTACTTTTGCTTTGCTTGGGTACACTTATCTACAAAATTTCCTAACAGATCACAATTATAATATTACTCGTTAAAATCCCTCTCCTAAGCTAGGCTAAAAGTCAATTAACTTGTGTATCAAGTCTCCCACCTGCATTTCCTCTTCAGGATTGTTAGAATTTTTAGTTTTTTATACCCTCCACCTTGGAAAGGAGGATATATTAACTTTGTCATTCCGTTTGTAACATCCTTAAATATTCGTCTTAGACCCCATAAAGTATATATATTCATAATCAGCATAAAATTCTAAGTCGATTTAACGATGTCCGTCTGTCTGTCTGTCCGTCTGTCTGTTGAAATCACGATACAGCCCACATTATTTAACGTAGAGCGCCAAAATTTAGCAGTGCAATTTGTATTGTGCCTAGGATGGTTGGTATTGAAAATGAGATATATCGGTCCACGTTTTGGTATAGTTCCCATATCACGGTACCTCCCGATATTCGGTATTTTGATGGTTGATGCCACATTTTTTCACGAATTTGTCTGAAAATTGGTATTTGTAGGTCATAATGGATCCTAGTTCATGTGGAAAACATTACATGTTTAGATCCACGTTTTGGTTTAGTCCCCATATAACGGTACCTCCCGATATTCGGTATTTTGATGATTTTTGCCACATTTTTTCACGGATTTGTCTGAAAATTTGGTATTTGTAGGTCATAATGGTTTCCAGTTCGTGTTGCGAATCATTGTAATTATAGGTCCACGTTTTGGTTTAGTCCCCATATAACGGTACCTCCCGATATTCGGTATTTTGATGATTTTTGCCACATTTTTTCACGGATTTGTCTGAAAATTTGGTATTTGTAGGTCATAACGGGGCTCAGTTCGTGTGGCGAAACATTGCTCATAATGGGTTCTAGCTCCTTTGGCGAAACATTGCATCTATAGGTCTACGATTTGGTATAGCCCCATATAACGGTACCTCTCGATATTCGGCATTTTAATGGTTTTTGCCACATTTCTTCGTGGATTTGTCTAGAAATTCGTGTTTGCTGGTCTTAATGGGTTCTAGCTCTTTTGGCGAAACACTGTATGTATAGGTCCACGTTTTTGTATAGCACATTTTCCCATGAATATGTCTAAAAATTGGTGTAAGTGGGTCATAATGGGCTCTATTGTGTCTTTTACCCTAAGGTGGAGGGTATTAAAAGTTTGGCCCGACCCATGGTAGAAATATCAGGTAGCAACATAGGCGAAAATTACAACAAAGCAACTTTTTTGGAAACTTGATATGTCAAAATTGAAAGCAAAGCGAATTTAATTGACATATAAAATTTGAAGCAAATTGGTTTTCACCAATTAGAACAATTTTGAAATATTGAAAAATATTGTTTATTTCATGGTAGAATTACAAGGTAACCCTTTCAGGCCAGCTGTAGTCAACTTGATATGTCAAACAAGTTGTTGTAATTCGAATTCGCCGTAGAAATACATAACAGAAATTCAAACATCATAGAGGAAAAAATAAACACAAAAATATAAAAATCAAATTTTGTGATATAATTCAAATAAAAAAAAAGGAATATGAGGTGCTGTGCTGTTTGCAAAAGAAAGGATAGTGAACGACAAGCAACATTTTTCAATGTACCCAAGGAAGAGACGATGAGGTTGAAGTGGAGTGCGATTTGTGGGATCACTTTAAACCCAAACGCCAATACCTTTATATTGTACACAATTCCGATAGATCCACCGTAGTTACACACAGGTTTAAATTCACAAGTTCCACGCATATATGTACATTTATTATTTACTCACTTTTAATGGCAAAGCATCAACCCTAATTCTAATACAAAAGGATAACTTGGAATCTTTACACATTTCTTAAAAACGTATATCTAATGCTACAAGGAGAATTATTTATTTTATTAAGAGAATACAAAATAAGTGATAACATAACATATATTTTGTATTTTCGCACTGGATTCTGTGCTGTTAAAAATGTCGTGAGGGAGGAACCGGAAGGAGTGGGACGACATTGCCCATCTCCGCATTATGTTTGTTAATAATATTGCGATGCACTATGTTTGGATGATGATCCATTCTACAGCTATCGTACGCACCAGCAAGACAGACGGACGGGTCGCCTCCAAATGTCCTGAAACGAATTTCGTCGAAAGAGGCGTTATTTCGATCAGATACATTTTGGTCATATGAAATTATACAGACCTTCTCTAGGGATATGACTGATGGTATAATACGTATACACTTCCAGTTATTGTAGTATTTTCAGTTTGTATGTTAAAAAATATACTAATCTCAACTAATATATACATATGAATAAACCAAAACAAACTTATTCAATGTTTCAGAATGAAGAGTTCTGATTGGTGCAAACCAATTTGCCCCAAATTTTATACTTCAAATAAATTCGCCCTGATTAAAACTTTGACATATCAAGTTTCTAAAAAAGTTGCTTTGTTGTAATTTTCGCCTATGTTGCTACCTGGTATTTCTACCATGGTTTATTTTTAAATTTTTATTGAAATTTCAAGCAAGGAAATGTTGTGTTGTTGTGAATTGTACTGTTTTGTACGTTTCCCGGTTTAAGAGAACTCGATAAAAGCAAACAATAGCATATAAAAATGCGTTAAATGCCCGCGAAATGGAAATCTCAATGGAAACAAATTCAATAAGAATTCAGAGAACTCAATATATGAGGAAGGAACCATCAACCATCAACAATATCAACATTAAACGGTGAATTTCCGATCTCTACCATCTTTATTACAGATCTTGTGTAGATGAAAATATTCAGATGTACCAATTCTCAATAGAAACAGATGTTAATTTCTCGTTTTATGAGCTTCATGGATTTTCAAAATTTTGAGCCTTTGTGGGGGAGGCACCAAAAGGAATGGACCGATATACCCATCTTCACAGCTTATCTTGAGTTAGTAGAAATAATGGGATGTGTAAAATATAAAAAGAATATGATGCCTGTTTCGGATTATATAAACGTTTTGGTTATTCAAAAAATATTGGTATATATGAAATGTTGACCCTTTGTGGGGAAGGTACTTGATGGAGTGGAACGATGTTGCCCATTTCGCACCTAACCTAGCACTGATGCAAATATTTGGATTTACAAACCTGGAGAAAAATCAGATTATCGTTTCTCTTTCTTTGCAAAAAAATATATTTTTTTTTGAAAATGCTGACATTTTGTGGGGGAGGATATGTAAAGTTTGAACGAAATCGGATGCTCAATAAGGTACAAATTATTTTCTTTGAACGTGTTGCCGTTTTGTGAGGCAAGACCGATTCCCATCTTGATCTTATTTTGATAGATGTATTACGATGCGCCAAATTTGGACAAAATCGAATACTCCTTCCTTATCGTGCGTACAAACAGCCTGTAAGGCGGACATCGCTAAACGGACTCCAAATGTCTGAAACGGATTACGTCCAAAGAGACCTAGGATTCAAAACCATTATTTCGGTGCCATTTGGTTGAGTAGTATAAGGAATTCTAGGCTTATTGTTGTTTCCGATGAAGTTTAAATTTATGTTATGTATCTGTAAGGCGAATTCAAATTACAACAATTTTTTTGACGTATCAAATTAATACCAGCTGGCGTGAAAGGGTTACCTTGTAATTCTACCATGGCCCGACCGAACTTAATGTTTTTTTATTTGTTAGATTTTATTGTTGCATACTTGCCAGAATGCCTTGCTCCTTTCGCAGCCAGTTTTAAATGATTGGTTCAGCTAAAAGCCAGTGTTTAATATCGTAATTTAGAATGTATATTTTATCTGCGTTTATCGAGTATATTGGTATCGTATCTCGTACGTCTTTGTGAACATCTCATGTACCGTACAAACATTTATATCGTATATCTGTGTGTGCCCATATCGTGTACCGTACAAACATGCATATCGAATATCTGTGTGTATATCGTACAAACACGTATATCGTATGTTCCTGTGTATATCATACAAAACGTGTCTATCGTATATGTGTGTTTCAATCGTGAATCGTCTCTGTGTATCGTATATTTGTATTTGTTTGTGTATCGTTTTTGACCGCATGTCGTATGTATCTGTGTACATATCGTATACAGTTTTGATGTGTTAAGTGTTTATTTTATTAATTCTCTTTTTGGGATTTTATTTAGGCTTCCTCTCTTAATTTTCTTTTTTTTTAAACAACAATATTCATTCTCTTTTTGAAATATAATTACTATTGTTTTTTTTTTTACTTTTTTTTGAAATTCTTTTTAATCTTTATTTTGACTTGAGAACTGGTTCCAGTTATACTTTCAATTTAGCTCGAATTGGTTATGCATCATGGAATTAATAGCATGAAAAGATGATAGCAGTAGAAAACAAAAAAAAAATGTTTTTAAAAAAGGTCATTGTTTTGTACGAAAAGAAAACAACAATTAATTACACATATTTATAATTAATTAATTAATTATTTTTTTTTAATGAGACGAAACTGAAATACTTTCAAAACAGTATCGTAGAAAGTATTAACATTAAAAATTCATTAAAAATATAACAATAACTCGAAGTTTTTAAGGGCAATGGTCTGTTGTAAAACAAGTAAAAAAAACAGTAGGTACGGCTGGGCCGAACTTTGAATACGCTCCACCATTTGAAACGAATTTTCAAAAAAAAATTTCAAAAAAAACCGTAAAAAATTCTGTTAAAATCTTAAAAATACCGAATGCCAGGGTCAGATAAAAAACTGCAACAAAGTAAAACGCTATAATTTTTACATTTTTCTTTTTTTTTAAATTTTATTCAATGAAAGCAAAAAATGTCGGAAATAACATTAAATTTTAGAACAAGTTTAGATTTGTTCGAATTCGTCACCTTTGGCACGAATTATGGCCTTTAAACGGTCAATGAAACCGTCACACGCCGACCGAATGTTGCTCTGCAGTATTTTGGCCCATTCCCGGCGAAGCGCTTGCTTGAGGTGATCGATACTTTGGTTTTTTTCAGTGCCAACATTCCTTTCCAAAATATTCCAGACACAATAGTCCATCCGGAGATTTTGGTGGCCATTGTGCGCTGAAAATGAAGCGAGGAAACTCATTTTGTAACCATTCTTGGGCTGCGCGTGCTGAGTCCTGTTGGAATGTCCAAGGTCTGCGGCCAAAATGTTTGCGTGCCCAAAGCTAATACAACCTCCAGAATATTTTCGCCATAATATTCGGCATTTATTGTGATGCCACGTTCGATTAATACGAGCAGAGAGCGACCATCGGCTGTTTTGACGGCCCACACCATCACCATGGCCGGCGCTTGAGTTCTGGTGGCCAACCGAAGGTGCACATTTTCAGCTGACCTCTTTGGCAAGTAAACACGATCCTTTTTTTGTTTACAAACTGCTGGAGAACGAATGTTTTTCGAATTGGAGAAAACCAAATTCGGCAGTTCACCACTTTCGGCCAAGCGAAGCAACTCTTTAGCTCTTTTGAGTCTATTGAGTTCTTACACTTTTTGGCATTTCAAAGGATTTACCCCGACCTCATTTTTCAATATTTGCCGAATGGAATATTGCGATATGTTCCGCTCACCAGACATTTTTCGGCCACTGCGACGCGGATTTCGATCAAGTCGTTTCTTTTCTTTTCGAACCATTTCTGCTGATGTTGCTGTTTTCTTCCGTCCACTTCAGTATCATGGTAACGGGCGATGGTACGAGACACAAAAGGTTTATTCACATTTAAGTGCTGGAGTGCTCTAACGATAGCCACTCGAGGTTTTCCAGCCAAATATAAAGAAATCACACAATCACGCTTGAATTCCATCACGAATAACTTTTTTTTACCTATTAGGAACTTCAATTACGAAATTTCAAACAATTTCGGTGTATATTGTACCTAAAATCTTCAAAATAGCGAATATAGGGAGATACTGATATATGGGGCCTATACGAAGACCTGGTCAATTTTCTGTCATAGAATTTAGTTCCCATTACAAACTCTAAATACGAAATTAGAAACAACTCCGGTTAATAATGTCGCTAAAAATCATCAAAATACCGAATATCGGGAGGTACCGTTATATGAGGGCTATACGAAGACGTGAAACTGCACAGACAATTTTCTGTCTTAAGCTGAAGTATCCATTACGAACTTCAAATACCAAATTTGAAATAATTCCTGTAAATAATGTCGCTAAAAATCATCAAAATACCGAATATTGGGAGGTACCGTTATATGAGGGCTATACGAAGACGTGAACCTGCACAGACAATTTTCTGTCTTAAGCTGAAGTATCCATTACGAACTTCAAATACCAAATTTGAAATAATTCCGGTAAATAATGTCGCTAAAATCATCCAAATATCGGGAGGTACCGTTATATGAGGGCTATACGAAGACGTGAACCTGCACAGACAATTTTCTGTCTTAAGCTGAAGTATCCATTACGAACTTCAAATACTAAATTTGAAATAATTCCGGTTAATAATGCCGCTTAAATCATCAAAATATCGAATATCCGGAGGTACCATTATATGAGGGCTATACGAAGACGTGGACCTGCACATACAATTTTCTGTCATAGGCTGTAATATCCATTACGAACTTCAAATGCCAAATTTGAAACAACTCCGGTGAAAAACGCCTATAAAATCATAAAAATTCCGAATATCGGGAGGTACCATTATATGGGGGCTATACGAAGACGTGAACCTGCACAGACAATTTTCTGTCTTAGGTTGAAGTATCCATTAAAAATTTCAAATATCAAATTTGTGATAATTCCGGTGTCTTAGGCTGAAGTATCCTTTACGAACATCAAATACCAAATGTAGCTTTAATCACAAAAATACCGAAAATAGGGAGGTACCATTATATGGGGGCTATACCAAAACGTGGACCTAATTGGCCCATTTTCAATACCAAAAGTCCAGCAGACATAATATACATTTGAGTACAATTTTATGAACCTACTTTATTTCGTTCGGAAGCTAGAGTGATTTCCACAGACGGACACACATCGACATCGAATTTTATGCTGATCAAGAATATAAATACTTTGCGGGGTATAAAATGTGTATTTCGAGGTGTTACAAACGACATGACAAACTTAATATACCCTCCATACTATGGTATGCATGTATGGCAGAACGAAAGTTATTGCCGCTACTGAAGAAGCTATGCAAATTTTTGATAAATAGGGTCTAAATGGTTATGTACTCAATACCAATCAATAACCAATCACCGCAGGGCGCCAAAGATCGCCTGGACCGGAACACATTAACAGTTTATCGCTTATTTGTGTTATCGTTTTTGTTTTCTTCTTTTCCTAACAACAACTCTCCCGAAATTCATTGATAAACACATTATTTGCATTAATTAATAAATAAACGTTTAAAAACAAAAGCAAAAAAACGAGTTTATTTTTCAAAATCTTCTCTCCGATGTATGCGTAGCCTGATATTCGGCTCGAACCAATAAAATAGTCATCAATCGGTTGTCTAACAAAACACATGGAGAACAACAGTTAAAAGCCCAAAAAACAAAAAAAAAGTAACAAAAGAATAGAAAAAATGCACCTCAAAATCGGTCTCATTGCAATCGGAAATATTGTGATTCTTTCGTTGGGACAATATTATAATTTCGATCCATACCATCGATTTTTGTATGCCAGTGCCCAGGGGCCATCGGGAGGATTTCCATTTGTATCTCAAGAACTTGCAATACATAACGGATTTCAGCAGCAGCAGGGATTTTCGAGGCAAAATCAATTTTCTCAATTTCCTCAACAAAATGGCTTTGCCTCAGCCCAGGCATTTTCAACTCAAAATGGATTTTCACAACCTCAGCAGCAATTTTTGCAGCAAATCAGAGCTCCATCACAGAATGTCTCTCCTGTAAATAGAACACCACAGCGGCAACAACAGCAAAATAACATTTCGCCACAACAAGGAGGCTCCTCGCCAAATAGATTTCCACCGCAAACAGGAGTCCCATCTCCAAATAGACAACAGCAAAATAATTTCTCCCCACAACAAGGAGGCTCATCCTCTTCAAATAGATTTCCGCCGCAACCAGGAGTCTCATCTCCAAATAGACAACGCCAACAACAACAATCTGCCCAGCAAAAAAGTCTGCCACAAAAACAAGGAGGATCTTCGAAAAATAGAATTCCACCACAAAGACAACAAAATTCGGCACCCATAAGATTTCCTCCCACGGAATCTGCCAAGCCAACCCGAATTCCCCAAAATTCTGCAACAAAAAGGCCTAATAGGAAAGGAGGATCACAGAGTAGGCCGGTAAGGCGCCCGTCGGCATCCACTGAAAATGTTCAATTACAAAGGCCACCGCAACGATCTCCACCACAAGGAGGACCGCCACCTAATAGGGGACCTCCACCCAATAGGGGACCACCACCCAACAGAGGACCCCCACCACAAAGAGGTCCTTCCCGTGGACCACCACCAAGACTTTCAGATATCTCCCAATCAGCCAATGTACCGCCTGGCTTCCAATTTAGCCAAGGATGGTCATGGCACGAACGTCTGCCCTGGCCTTCACAGACCGGATTTCACAAGCCCCAATACAATACCCATTTATCTTTTGATTTTGCGCGGCCGCATATCCCCGAGGCTTTATATTATCAACATTTTTATAAAATCTATCGAGGATTGGATTCGAATTTTAGTGATGACAACGATGAACGCGACGATGATTATAATGATGATTTCGATGGGCGCTCGGTTGTGGCACCTGGACAATATCCCCATATGGTAAGTGAAGGAAATATTCAAAAGCTCAAATTTGAAACTTGATTTATGGATGCTATTATATCCGAATTCGAAAAAAATATGGAGTGGTTGAAATATTTTCACATCGAATATAAATATTCCATCCGTTCAATCCAATTTTGATATTTCGACTCTAATCTCACGAATAAATTTTCTAATGTTGTCTTCGAGTGCGTCAATTGAAATTGGCTGGTCTGCATTGACATCAGCTTAAACACAGTCCTACAAAAAATAGTCTAAAGGTGATAAAACGCTCGATCATGACGGCCAATTGGCCGGTCCCGAACGTGAAATAATTGGTCTGTTCCAGAACTGCAAGTATGTAAAAATGTTTACTACAGTAACCGATTCTCCCTTTATGATCTCGAAAAAGATTTCAAAAACAGTTGATTCTTGCTTAACATAATTATACCCTCAGCCATATGGCTACAGAGGGTATATATCATTTGATACGGCAAAAACGTGCCTAGTCGAAATAACGGTTTTAGACCCTAGGTCTCTTTGGACCAAATCCGTTTCAGAACATTTGAAGTCGATCTAGCGATGTCCGTCCGTCCGTCTGTCTGTCTGGCTGGTGCGCACGGTAACTCTCGAAGGCAGTATCCGATTTGGTCCAAATTGGCTACATCGTAATATTTTTGTCAAACTTAGATCGAGTTCGGAGATGGACAATATCGGTCCACTACTTCTGGTACCTCCCCCACAAAAGGTCGAAATTTTCAAAAAATATATTTTTTGCACAGGAAGAGAAAGGATAATCCGAATTTGCTCCAACTTTGCAAATCCCAATATTTGCGTCAGTGCTAGGTCAGGTGTGAAAATGGGCAATATCGGTCCACTCCATCAAGTACCTCCCCCACAAATGGTCAAAATTTTGAATAATTACAAGTCTCATAAAATGTTATGTAAGAGTCCGATTGTCTTCAAATTTCACACATCCCAATATTTATATTAACCCAAGGTCTGGTGTTAAGATGAACAATATCGGCCCACTCCTTCTGGTACCTCCCCACAAAAGTTCGAAATTTTCAAAAAAACCATATTTTTCGCACAGAAAGAGAAAGGCTAATTCGAATTTGCTCCAACTTTGCAAATCCTAATATTTGTATTAGCCCATAGCCTGGTGTGAAGGGGGAATACATCGGTCCATTCCTTCTGGTACCTCCCCCACAAAATATTGAAATTTTGAGTACCCATGAAGCTCATAAATCGCCAAATTAACATCCGATTCCATTTAGACTTGGCACATCTGTCGAAATATTTATATCATATTTTGGGTCCGATAGGAAATGGGCAATATTGGCCCATTCCTTCGGGATCTGCTCCATAGAGGGTCAAACGTTTGAATAACCTTAACACTAGTCAAAATATATTTAAATAATCGAACATAGGCTGAGGGTATATCTCTGGCGGCAATACCGACTGATACTTTTTAACTTGTTTTTTGATAAAAAGTGGATCTTCAGCCAACTTTCCAAGAGTCCATTTACCAAATATTCTGGGTTGTGGTAGGTCGTTCGATGTCTGTCTGTCTGTTTAAATCACGATACAGCCCACATTATTTGACCTAGGGCTTCAAAATTTTGCACAAAAATTTGTATTGCGTCTAGGATAGTTGGTATTGAAAATGAGATAAATCGGTCCACGTTCTGGCACAGTCCCCATAAAACGGAACCTCCCGATATTCGGTATTTTGATGATTTATGCCACATTTTTTCACGGATTTGTCTGAAAATTGGTATTTGCAGGTCATAACGGGTCCATGTGCGTGTGGCAAAACATTGCATGTATGGGTTCACGTTTTGGTATAGCCCCCATATAAAGGTACCTCCCGATATTCGGTATTTTAATTTTTTTTGCCACATTTTTTCACGGATATGTCTATAAATTGGAATTCGTTGGTCATAATGGGTTCCAGCTCCGGTGGCGAAACATTGCATGTATGGGTCCATGATTTGGTATAGCCCCCATATAACGGTACCTCCCGATATTCGGTATTTTGATATTTTTTGCCACATTTTTTCACTGATTTGTATAAAACTTGGTATTTGTAGATCATAATGGGTCCTAGTTCGTGTGGCGAGTCATCGTAATTATAGGTCCACGTTTTGGTATAGTCCCCATATAACGGTACCTTCCGATATTCGGTAATTTGATGATTTTTGCCACATTTTTCACGGATTTGTCTGAAAATTGGTATTTGTAGGTCATAATGGGTTCTAGCTCCTTTGGCGAAACATTGTATGTGTAGGTCCACGATTTGGTATAGCCCCAATATAACGGTACCTGCCGATATTCGGTATTTTAATGGTTTTTGCCACATTTCTTCTTTACCCTAAGATGGAGGGCATTAAAAGTTTGGCCCGGCCGAACTTAATGTTTTTGTTTTTATCTCACCCTGATAGGTTCCCTATTTTGGTATGGCCCCCATATAACGGCCTCACCCACCTTATGTTTTTTTTTTTTTTTTTGTTTGAAAAGTTTAAAGGCATTACCCAAACGGTCTTACTGGCATTTGTAGTTTAAAGTGGATCACGTTTAAATTGAGATACTTTTATATAAAAATGTTTTCTTTACCCACTGGTGGAGGGTATTAAAAGATAGGCCCGGCCAAACTTAATGTTTTTTTTTCTTGTTTTAAATAAAACCAGAATTGAATTTAATACGGAAAAGTTGGAGGTTGGATTCCCTTCTAATTTTTTTACATTTGATTCTTCGAGCCGAATAGAGAATTGATTCTACACCCGAACGAAGACGTAGTGTTACTCCTTCTCAATTATACATTTGGTCCTTCGAGCCGGATAGAAAATTGAAGCATGAAGTTGTGTTTCTTTCTAGCATTTCTACAGTTTGCCTTGCCGAACAAATTTCTGCTTCCAATCACATTCAACTCTTCCTCCTCCTCCCCCCGGTTGATTTATATATTTGGGAAAGCAATTTTACAACCTATTTATATTGGAAATGGCAAGTCTTAAAGTGCAGCTACGTAAAGAGGTTTTTTACTGGCTTAAGTTATCGGCTGATTTTTTTTTTTCATAAAATCAGCTGATTGCTCGAAATTCTCTTGCAATTCTCTTGCAAAAGGGAATAAAACTACTTTACTCTCTCAGAAAGAAGCTGCTGGACAATTCCTGCAGGAAAGGTAACCAGACAAACCAATTTTCCGAAAGTGATATTTGCCTATCACAGATTTGTTATTCATGTTTGGCTGGGCATGTGTCATATAATCGTCACAGTGTGGGGGTATTCCATATTAATCATTAATTTCTAATTCTTAGAACACCCTTTTGAGCTCAATCGATTTCTCGTCACAAAATTTCTGTCAATATTATTTTAGAAAATAATCAATTATTTTAATTTTGATTGCTGTTTTGATTTTGATTTGTACCAGTTCTAAGAAATGACGCCTTTCATTCGTTAAAACCGGTACAAAAATCAAAATATTGCGGTTATTAGAAGACAATAGCATTTATGTTTTTAAATATCTTGGAAGATTTGAAAATTTAGACATAGATGAGGTTAGAAACAAGTAATAACCAGTAAAGGAAGTCTTAAAGTCAGACGGGGCCGACTTTATGATACCCTACACCGCTTTGCTAATTTAGTAGAGCTCCACATAACAATTAAATGTTTTTATGGGAGAATTCAATCATGCACGCCATGATTGTAACTATAATTTAAAGTTCAAAGGACTAAATATGCCGAAGCATTTGTATCTTTTAAATTCGGACTTGTATTGCCCATTTGATATATATGGGAGCTATATCCAAATCGGAACCGATCTCGATAAAGTTCGGCATAGATATTTCTGAGCTGTATTTGATATATTTCCCTGAATATCGTTGTTTTGGAGTGCATATTACGGTTGTGGGTAACAAATATAAAAAATCAGATGAACAATATACGTGGGAGCTATAGCTATATCTGAATCGATCTTCACCAAATTTGACATACTACCTTCTAGACTCAATTCGGTCGTAAGTGCCAAATTTCATTCCATTTTACGCAAATATTAGACGTTTGGTGCACAATAAAAGGTAAATCGGACGAAGTTATATAAAAGAGCTATATCCAAATCTGAACCGATCTCGATAAAATTTAGCAAATGTATTTCTGAGCTGAATTTGCTATATTTCCTAAAATATTGTTGTTACAGAGTGAATATTACGGCTGCGGAGGATAAAAATAACAAATCGGATGAACAATATCTATGGGAGCTATAGCTATATCTGAACCGATTTCGATCAAATTGTGGCATACTTATTCTCAGGCCTAATTTGGTTGTATGTACCAAATTGCATACTATTCGGGCTGATATTACACGTTTGGTGCACAATAAAAGGTAAATCGGACGAAGTTATATATGGATGCTATATCTAATTTTTTTACCGATTATTTCCAATTTCAATAGGGTTCGTCCTTGGGCCATACAAATGATTTGTGCAAAATTTTATCTAAATCGGGCAATAAATGCGACCTGTAATTTGTTTACAAAAATACATGGACAGACAGAGGGACAGACGGACGGGCATGCATAAATCGACTCAGAATGTGATTCTATGCAGATCATCAAAAGGAACTATGGGTCTATCTCGTTTCCTTTTGCCTGTTACAGACAAATGCACAAAGACATAATACCCTGACCACCTTGTGGTGTAGGGTATAAAAAGTGTCAGTTTCTTAAGCCGACAGATGTATACCCTCAACGCATATTCGTTGACTATCGCTATGATTATTTAAAATGTTGGTCCTATATGGGGGAGAATCCGAAAGAATAGGCCAATATTGTTCATTTCGTATCTGACCTAAATCAATAAAAATATGACAATGTTTTTTGGTTGAAGTGCCAGAAAGACTGGACCTAAAAATTCCATATAAGCGGCAGAACTCTGGCTGAGAGAAATACTTACATATACCAAGTTTGAACAGAATCTCAAGTTACGGAAGACATGAGTATTGAAAATGTTCACCCTTTGTGGGAGAGGTATCAGAAGGGATCGGCCGATATCTATCATCTTCATATCAAACCTTGCATTAGTAGAAATATTGAAATGTGTGGGATTGGAAGATAGTTATTCGAAATTTTGGCCCGTTGTGCGGGAGGTACCAGAAGTAGCGATATTTCTCATCTTCATACCACATTTTGGGCTAATAAAAATAATGCAATGTGTGAAATTTGAAGAGAATCGGACACTTATGTCACATATTATTTGAGTAATAATTATTCAAAATTTTGACCATTTGTGGGGGAGGTACCAGGAGGAGTGGATCAATATATTCCGTCTTTATACCATATTTTGTACTGATAGAAATATTGGGATGCGCAGAGTTTCAGAGAAATCAAATGCTCATTTCTCGTTTTAGAAGCTTCATAGTTATTCGAAATTTTGGCCCGTTGTGGGGGAGGTACCAGAAGCAATGGACTGATATTTCCCATCTTCATATCAGAATTTGGACAAAAAAAAAATAAAGCGATTTTTGAAATTTGAAGTCAATCGGGCTCTTATGTCACATATTATTTGAGTTAGATTTATTCAAAATGTTGACTGTTTGTGAGGGAGGTACTTGATGGAGTGGACCGATATTTTCCATTTTCGCACCTGACCTAGCATTGATGCAAATATTGTGATAAGCATAGTTTGGAGCACAATTGGATTATCCTTTCTCTTGCTGTGCAGTAAATAATTTTCTTTGAAAATATTGACATTTTGTGGGGGGAGGTTCCAGAAGGAATGGACCGATATTGCCCATCTCCGAACTCGATCTAAGTTTAACAATAATATTACGATGTACCAAGTTTGGATCAAATCGGATACTCCCTTAGAGAGTTATCGTGCGCACCAGCCAGCCAGATGGACAGACGAACGGACATCGCTAGATCGTCTCCAAATGTCCTGAAAGAGATTTGGTCCAAAGAAACCTAGGGTCTAAAACCGTTTTTTCGATAAGACACGTTTTGGGCGAATCAAATGAATATAAATGATATACCCTCTGTAGCCATATGGCTGAGGGTACAATTACTGGACAATAAAAAGTAAATAATGACAGGTTAGGGGCAACTGGCAATGAAAAAGGCTGTACGGTCGTACAGAGAGTTGTAGGCACAAAAGCGAAGATCAAATACGACATCTCAAACAATTTCGGTGGGTATTGTACCTAAACTCGTCAAAATACCGAATATAGAGAGGTACTGATATATGGGGCCTATACGAAGACCTGGACCTGCGTAGACAATTTTCTGTCACAGACTGTAGTATCCATTACGAACTTCAAATACAAAATTTGAGTCGCTAAAATCATCAAAATACCGAATATCGGGGGGTATGGGGGCTATACGAAGACGTGGACCTGCACAGACAATTTTCTGTCATAGGCTGTAGTATTCATTACGAACTTCAAATACAAAATTTGAAATAGTTCCGGTAAATAATGTCTCTAAAATCATCAGAATACCCAATATCGGGAGATACCGTTATATGGGTGCTATACGAAGGCGTGAACCTACATGGTCCATTTTTTGTCTTAGGCTGTAGTATCCATTACGAACTTCAAATACCAAAATTGAAACAATTCCGGTAAATAAAGTCGCTAAAATCGTCAAAATACCGCATATCGGGAGGTACTGTTATATGGGGGCTATACGAAGACGTGGACTTGTACAGACAATTTTCTGCCATAGGTTGTACTATCCATTACGAACATTAAATGCCAAATTTCAAACAATTCCGGTGAATAATGTCCCAAAATCATCAAAATACGGAATTTTGGGAGGTTCCGTTATATGGGGGCTCTAAGAAGACGTGGACCTGCACAGACAATTTTTTGTCTTAGGCTGTAGTATCCATTACGAACTTCAAATACCAAATTTGAAACAATTCCGGTAAATAATGTCGCTAAAATCATCAAAATACCGCATATCGGGAGGTACCGTTATATGGGGAATATACGAAGACGTGGACCTACATGGTCCATTTTCTGTTTTATGCTATAGTATCTATTACGAAATTCAAATACCAAATTTTAAACAATTCTGGTAAATAATGTCGGCAAAATCATCAAAATACCGCATATCGGGAGATACCGTTATATGGGGGACTATACGAAGACGTGGACCTACATGGCCCATTTTCAATACCAAGTCCTGCAGACATAATACACATCTGAGTAAAATTTTATCAACCTACTTCATTTCGTTCGGAAGCTAGAGTGATTTCCACAGACGGGCAGACGGATAGACGGACGGACATTGACAAACCGACATAGAATTTTATGCTGATGAAGAATATATATACTTTGTGGGGTCTAAAATGTTTATTTTGAGGTGTTACAAACGGAATGACAAACTTAATATACCCTCCATACTATGGTGGAGGGTATAAAAAAACGAAAATATCCATCTTCACAATGCAATGCAGGCTCTTACCCCGCTATGTAAAGGTGGCGCCCAATTTAATGGAAAAATTAATGCTTTTGTTTCCCCACTTTCTTTTCTTTGTCCGGTTAGGAATTTGAAAATCGGCGCCGATTTAAGATAGATATACCCATGGTACAATGAAGAGAAGGTAGGTCAACTTTGAAAAAAATTGGTCTACCTGTTTGGCTTGTAATGTCAAAATTAGTATCAAAACAATAAAAAACCAAACAACTTGTTGCATTTATTTTGAATAAATAATTGAAAACCGCGATAACTGAAAGGTCAAAACTTCTTTTCAAAATCATATACCATATATCTCTAAAGGATTATTTCGCTACAAAAACTCTAGATTTTGTCGATGCATACGTTGAAAAAAACATTTTGAAAACACCCGAATTTGAATATGTTCTGAACAATTTTTTTTTTGTTATTGAAAAGAAAACAAATACATAAACAAATAATGATGACATATTAAGCCAAGAAAATAAAAAAAATGAAATCAGATGGTATCATAGCCCTACCTTGATATCATTGTACCATGGATATACCAATTATATCAGTGAAAACTAATGCCGTTTTTGCCGATGTAAACAACTTGGCGCCGTTCGTAATTTATTACCATAATATTATATATATCTCTGGTGTCATTTATCAACTGTCCACAAATTTCCAACAAACATCTCCAATACGCATATTCCATATGTTTCGACTCTCATATTTGTTTTTGTTGTAAATTTTTTATACATATATGCAAATTCGACGAAACATTCCCTTAAAATTTCCAGCAACATTTCACGTGAGCAACATAAATCTAGTTTCGTTTTTTCTTCTTCTTCATTTTTTGAACAAAACCAGTTTTTGGGAGATTTTTCGAAACGGAAGGTGATTCCCCAAGCAAATAATTTGCCATCCACATGAATAATTATTATAAGACCGCAAACTAATTAAAATTGTTTTTAAATGTCATGCTTAGGTGTTATTGATTTTTCAAAAATGTGTATTTAAAAAAAAATTCAATTCAATATTTAAATATGATCTTCTCTTTTTTTCTTACAGGCAGCAATTGGTTTCCCAACAACTGAAAAATTAGTCGAATTCAAATGTGGCGGAAGTCTAATTAGTCCAAATTTTGTCATCACAGCGGCCCACTGTTGTGAATTGAATGGGTAAGTTGGCTGTCTGTGTCTACCGAGGGTTTGAGTTGCCAATTACATTACATACAGGGTGAAATGAAAAAAACTACAACCAACTTCAGACTGCTGTCATTTCTAAGCCACTCGTCCGATGGCTCCTAAAATTTTTCCAGTGACAGCTCATTATATTGTTTACAAGCGTATAAATGCATTTTGGTGAGAATTTTCCAGAAAAAAAGTTATTCGTGATGGAATTCAAGCGTGATAGTGTGATTTCTTTATATTTGGCTGGAAAACCACAAGTGGCTATCGTCGGAGCACTCCAGCATTTAAATGTGAATAAATCTTTTGTGTCTCGTACCATCGCTCGTTACCGTGATACTGGTAGTGTAGCCAGACGTCAAAGAAGTGGACGGAAGAAAACAGCAACATCACTAGAAATGGTTCGAAAAGTAAAAAAGCGACTTGATCGAAACCCGCGTCGCAGTGGCCGAAAAATGTCTGGTGAGCGGAACATATCGCAATATTCCATTCGGCAAATATTGAAAAATAAGCTCGGGGTAAAGCCATTGAAATTCCAAAAAGTGCAATAACTTACACCGCAACAGAAAGAAAATAGACTCAAAAGAGCTAAAGAGTTGCTTCGCTTGGCCGAATGTGGTAAACTGCCGAATTTGGTTTTTTCCGATGAGAAAACATTTGTTGTCCAGCAGTTTGTAAACAAACAAAGTGATCGTGGTTCCTGGCCAAAGAGGTCAGCTGAAAATGTACACCTTCGATTGGCCACCAGAAATCAAGAGTCAGCCATGGTGATGGTGTGGGCCGCCAAATAGCTTGTATTAATCGACCGTGGCATCAGAATAATTGCCGAATATTAACGCGAAAATATTCTGGAGAGTGTATTTAATCCTTGGGCACACAAACATTTTGGCCGCAGACCTTGGACATTCCGGCAGGCCTTAGCCACATCGCACTCAGCGCCAACCATGAATGGTTACAAAATGAGGCTCCTCGCTTCATTTCCAGCGCACAACGGCCACCAAAATTTCCGGATACCAATCCGTTGGACTATTGTGTCTGGAGTTTTTTGGAAAGCAAGGTTGGCACTAAAAAATACCAAAGTGTCGATCACCTCAAGCAAGCGCTTGCCGGGAATGGGCCAAAATACCCAAAGCAACATTCGGGTAGCGTGTGACGGTTTCATTGGTCGTTTGAAGGCCATAAATCGTGCCAAAGGTGACCAATTCGAACAAATGTAAACTTATTCTACAATTTGATGCTATTTCCGATATTTTTATACCACCATAGTATGGAGGGTATTTTCAGTTTGTCATTCCATTTGTAACACCGCGAAATATACATTTTAGACCAGACAAAATATATATATTCTTGATCAGCATAAAATTCTATGCCAGGTTAGCAATGTCCGTCCATCTGTTGAAATCACTCTAGCTTCTGAACGAAATTAAGTAGATTGATAAAATTTCACTCAAATGTATATTATGTCTGCAGGACTTTTGGTATTGAAAATGGGCCATGTAGGTCCACGTTTTGGTATAACCCCCATGTAACGGTACCTCCTAATATTCGGTATTTTGGTGATTATAGCTACATTATTTACCGGAATTGTATCAAATTTGGTGTTTAAAAGTTCGTAATGGTTACAACAGTCTAAGATAGAAAATTGTCTGTGTAGGTCCATTATCTTTATCTTCATATAGCCCCTTTATAAGGGTATCTCCCGATATTCGGTATTTTAATGATTTAAGTGACATTATTCAACGGAATTATTTCAAATTTGGTATTTGAAGTTCGAAATGGATACTACAGCCTTAGAAAGAAAAATATCTGTGCAGGTCCCCGTCTTCGTACATCCCCCATATAACGGTACCTCCCTATATTCGGTATTTTGATGATTTTAGCGACATTATTCAACGGAATTGTTTCAAATTGTGCATTTGAAATTCGTAATGAATGCTACAGCCTAAGACAGAAAATTGTGTATGCAGCTCCACATTATCGTATAGCCCCCATATAACAGTACCTCCCGATATTTGGTATTTTGATGGGTTTAGCGATACTATTCACAGGAATTGTTTCAAATTTGGTGTTTAAAGTTCGTAACGGTTACTACGCCTACGACAGAAAATTGTGTGAGCAGGTCCACATCTTCGTATAGCCCCTATATAACGGTCCCTAACGATATTCGGCACTTTGATGATTTTAGCGACATTAATAACCGGAATTGTTTAACATTTGGTGTTGGAAGTTCGTAATGGAACCTACAGCCTATGACAGAAAATTGTCTGTACAGGTCCACGTCTAACTCCCACATAACTCTACCTCCCGATATTCGATATTTTGATGATTTTAACGACATTATTCACAGAAATTGTTTCAAATTGGTATTTGAAGTTCGTAGTGGATGCTACAGCCTATGACAGAAAATTGTCTGTGCAGGTCCACATCTTCGTATAGCCCCCATATAACGGAATTTTTATGATTTAACTACATTATTCACCGAACTTTTTTATTCAAGTTTCGCATTTGAATATTGTAATGGTTTATGACAAAAGTTGCCTATGCAGGTCCACTTCGTCGTATATACCATTTTTAACAGAATTTTTAACGGAATTTTAACAGAATTTTTAACGGATTTTATTTATTTCTTTTTTTTTTTGAAAATTGCCAAAATCGTTCCAAATGGTGGAGGGTATTCAAAGATCGGCCCGACCGAACTTAGAGCTTTTTTTCTTGTTTCCTTTTTAATTTTTTAGACCCACAGGGCTGGTGGTACAAGGGTTGAGAACAAACTATAACCAAAAGAATGTAGCACCGTTTTGGGCAGAACTATTTTTTTCCATGATAAAGGTTACAAAAAGTTCAATGTGTCGTCGTTAACTCTGGTTTTACTTGTTTCAAAATATACGCCTGGATAGAGACTTGTTATACCATTAATTTCGGTGGCTCATTCACAAACTTCCAAACCAGAATCTATTAAAAGCTCATAATTAATTATAATTTAAATTAACGCAAACATGTGCGAATTAAGACAACCAAATATCCACTAACGACTAAAACTCTGTTTAAATTTAGCAAAAAAATATTCCCGCTCCCTGAGCAAAAAAAAGAACGAAACAAGAATATATTTGCAAGCTATTTTAACTATTATCCGAATTTATAATATGTATTTGTTAGCTGCTAAAACAGTAGTCCGGATTTGCGGTTGTATCGAAACGTTTGGCGGCAAGGCGCTCTTTTTCTTTTGGCAAAATTTTAATTTCAAAAACAAAATGAAAACAATCGTAACAATATTTTCGGTTATTTTAATAATTCATTCTCCACTGGCCCAGCGGCGAAGAAATCGCATACAAAATTCCCGAAATTCAAATGTGCCATTTTTCGGCATACCCACACCGCCACCTCTGCCGCCATTACAAATTCCAACGCTGCCAGCATTACCATCATTGCCGCTCTGGCAACCCGATCAAATGGATATTTTCAATTCAATACAATTCGAATTGAATAAAGGCTGGGCCATGTTGGAAGAATTACAAAATCAAGTGTTGCAAAATTTACGTCTTCCCATCCATGATTCGCAACGATCGGTGGAATACGCGCGACCACGAAAACCAAAGCCGCAGCGCCAACAAAATTTCTATAACATCTATCGAAGTTTGGAGAAGAGTTATAGTGGGAATAGTGATGTCGATGAGCTTCAAGGTACCACCGACGATTTTGATGGTCGTTCTCTTGTGGCTCCGGGTCAATATCCACATATGGTGAGTTTTGGCGGATGACTTAAAAATTTTGTAAATCAATTAGAAAACGAATATCATCATGTGGCTCAATACAGGGTGAAATGAAAAAAACGGCAACCAACTTCAGACTGCTGTCATCTCTAAGCCACTCGTCCGACAGCTGTTAAAATTTTTTCAGTGACAGCTCATTATGTTGTTTACAAGCGTACAAAAGCATTTTGGTGAGAATTTTCCAGAAAAAAAGTTATTCGTGATGGAATTCAAACGTGATATTGTGATGTCTTTATATTTGGCTGGAAAACCACAAGTGGCTATCGTTAGAGCACTTCAGCATTCAGATGTGAATAAATCTTTTGTGTCTCATTCCATCGCTCGTTACCGTGATACTGATAGCATAGCCCGAAGTCAATGAAGTAAACGAAAGAAAACAGCAACATCGGCAGAAATGGTTCGAAAAGTAAAGAAGCGACTTGATCGAAACCCGCATCGCAGTGGCCGAAATATGACTCGTGAGCTAAACATATCGCAATACTCCATTCGGCAAATATTGAAAAATGAGATCGGGGTAAAACCATTGAAATTCCAGAAGGTGCAAGAACTTAAGGTGGGAATACATAAAGTGCATATTTGGCTGGCTTAAATCATTGGCTGGCTTCTTAGGAAATGAACAAAGGAGCCTAGGGCCATTTCCGAACTAAGTCAACCTAAAACTCCTTTGTTCCTCAATAATATCAAAATATCAAAATACCGAACATCGGGAGGTACCGTTATATGGGGGCTATACGAAGACGTGGACCTACACAGACAATTTTCTGTCTTAGGCTGTAGTATCCATTACGAACTTTAGATACCAAATTTGAAACAATTCCGGCGAATAAATTGGCTAAAATCATCAAAATATCGAATATCGGGAGGTACCGTTATATGGGCTATATAGGCTGTAGTATCCATTACGAACTTCAAATAACAAATTTAAAAGAATTCTGGTGAAAAAATGTCCATAAAATCATTAAAATACCGAATATCGGGAGGTACCGTTAAATGGGGGCTATACGAAGAGGTGGACCTGCACAGACAAGTTTCTGTCTTAGGCTGTAGTATCCATTGCGAACTTCAAATACCAAATTAGAAACTATTTCGGTGAATAATGTCGCTAAAATCATCAAAATACAGAGTATCGGGAGGTAACGTTGTATGGAGGCTACACCAAAACGTGGACCTACATGGCCCATTTTCAATACCAAAAGTCTTGCAGACATAACATACATTAGAGCAAAACTTTATTAACCTATTTCAATTCGTTCGGAAGCTAGAGTGAGTTGCTTCGCATGGGCGAAAGTGGTGCACATTCGTTGTCCTGCAGATTGTAAACAAACAAAATCATCGTGTTTACTTGCCAAAGAGGTCAGCTGAAAATGTGCACCTTCGGTTGGCCACCACAACTCAAGCACCGGCCATGGTGATAGTGTGGGCCTCCATAACGCCGGGAATGGGCAGAAATACCACAGAGCAACATTCGGGCAGCGTGTGACGATTTCATTAGCTGTTCGAAGGCCATAATTCGTGCCAAAAGTGACCAATTCGAATAAATCTAAACCTATTCTCAAATTTGATGCTATTTCCGACATTTTTTTTGCTTTCATTCAACAAATTTTAAAAAAAAAATTATGGCTTTTGACTTTGTTGCAGTTTTTTTATCTCACCCTGTACATATCTGAAATGTTTTTTGGCTGTCAATGCATATTCGACCATAAATTTGTGTTTTGTTCCACAACTACAATACCATATTTAAGTGTTTACTACGATAATCGATGTTTCCTCTATGATATCGAAAAATGCAGGTTCTGCTTAAAATATGAATTCCAATATCCGTTTCAAATTAGACGCAAAATATGCGAAAACGGTTAGAACTGTTTCACACCAATTAGTGCTCGAGAAAGTCTGCCATGTTAATAATAACATTCTCATCCCTATGGGTTACCAAGGGATTACTATTTTTTTTTCTTTCCTCCTCTTCTCCACTTAAAATTTGGTTCTATGTTTTATTTTCAGGCCGCCTTAGGATTCCTAACAACTGAAAATCGCATAGAATACAAATGTGGAGGAAGTCTGATAAGTCCATATTATGTTATCACTGCCGCACATTGTTGCCAAGTAAATGGGTAAGTCCATATTAGACTTTTTTCCAATTTCAAGAATTAAATTCAATTCTTTAGTAACATTTATGAAGACTTACCCAATTACTTAATTCCAAAAAAAATCGAAGCTTGATTCGTGACATCGGCGTCAAAATACAACACTGGATTTAGTAGTTCTAGTGAGTTATCCTTGCGTTTTTAGATACGCTCTTAGGAGGATATAGATGCCACTCTGCTACTTTTACTTCCCTCTACCATTTGGAAGGAACTTGAAAATTTTCAAAAATACCGTTTAAATCATGACTTTTATATGGGGGCTATACGAAGACGTGGACCTGCATGTCCGTCCGTCCGACTGTCTGTCTGTCCGTCCGTCCGTCCGTCCGTCCGTCTGCCCATGTATATTTGTAAACAAAGTACAGTTCGCATTTATTGCCCTATCCAGATGAAATTTTGCACAATACATTTGTTTGGCCCTATTAAAATTGGAGATAATCGGTAAAAATTTAGATATAGCTCCCATATATATCTTCGTCCGATTTGCCTTTTATTGTGCACCAAACGTGTCATATCAGTCCGAATAGTATGAAATTTTGCACGTACAAGCAAATTAGGCCTGAAAACAAGTATGCCAAATTTGATGGAAATCGGTTCAGAAATAGCTATAGCTCCCATATATATTGTTCATCCGATTTGTTATTTTAGTCCTCCACAGCCGTAATATGCACTCTGTAACAACAGTGTTTGGGAAAATCTATCAAAAACAGCTCAGAAATACATTTGCTAAATTTTATCGAGATCGGTTCAGATCTGGATGTAGCTCCCATTTATAACTTCGTCCGATTTACCTTTGATTGTGCAGCAAACGTCTAATATTTGCCCAAATTGAATGAAATTTGGCACTTACAACCGTATTGAGTCTAGAAGCTAGTATGTCAAATTTGGTGAAGATCGGTTCAGATATAGCTATAGCTCCCATATATACTGTTCATCCGATTTGTCATATTTGTTACCCACAGCCGTAATATGCACTCCGTAACAACGATATTCAGGGAAATATATCAAATACAGCTCAGAAATATTTTCGCCAAATTTTATCGAAATCGGTTCCGATTTGGATATAGCTGCCATATATAACTTCGTCCGATTTACCTTTTATTGTACACCAAACGTCTAGTATTTGCCCAAATGGGATGGAACTTGGCACATACGACCGAATTGAGTCTAGAAGCTAGTATGCCAGATTTGGTGAAGATCGGTTCAGATATAGCTATAGCTCCCATATATATTGTTCATCCGATTTGTTGTATTTGTTACCCACAGACGTAATAGGCACTCCGTAACAACTATATTCTGGGAAATATATCAAATACAGCTCAGAAATATTTTTGCCAAATTTTATCGAGATCGGTTCCGATTTTGGATATAGCTCCCATGTATATCTTTATCCGATTTCAAATTAATTGTGCACCAAATATGCAATACAAGTCCGAATTTAAAAGATACAAATGCTTCGGCATATTTAACCCTTTGAACTTTAAATTATAATTATAATCATAGCGCGTATGATTGAATTCTGTCATAAAAACTTCTAATTGTTATGTGGAGCTCTACTAAATTAGCAAAGTGGTGTAGGGTATCATAAAGTCGGCCCCGCCCGACTTTAATACTTTCTTTATGGGTTTCTATATTATAGTCCCATATTCGTTTAACTAATCTCTGAACACATTCTCCATCTATTTTCAGCGATACCCCCGTTTTGGTAAAGTTTGGCATAATCAACCTCAAAGATGAAAATGAAAATTCGGAAATACCTCAGACACGTATTATATCCGAAGTTATTTTACACCCACTCTACAATACGTCATTGCATTATCATGACATTGCCCTGCTGAGATTACAGGAACCCATTGTGTAAGTTAAGAAATAATAACTAATAGTATGTTTACATGATACTGTATTGAGAAAAACCATGGTAGAATTAAGAAGGTAACCTCATTTCAAATAAGCGGCTCTTCATTTTCTCTGACTTATTTTGTCAACATTAGCTGCAGAGACAACAGATTTCCATTTCCGATCTGTGTAGAAACAATGGACTAAGAATATACATTTTGACAATGAGATGACTGCACGAGGTTACCTTCTTAGTTCTACCCCAATAAATTTTTTTAAACCAGTAAATTTTAACTGTAATTTTATTAAAAATACTAAAAAAATACTTTTCTCCCTATAGCTTCACCCGATTTGTGCGACCCATACGTTTGTGGGCCTTGGATCGTATACCGTATCCACATGTCTTTACCATGGGTTATGGTTCGACAAGTTTTGCCAAGGCACCGACAAATATTCTAACAGAGCTAGACTTGACATTGGTTCGTTTGCAGGAATGTAATCAGGCTCTGCCGGCTGATGAAAGTGCGCCCGAGGGTATTGTCGAGACGCAAATTTGCGCCAAAGACTACGTACACAATCGTGATACGTGTCAGGTAGGTTTTGATAAAAATTTGTTACCATAAAAAATTAGGAAACTCTAATTGATCCTTTTTTTATTTATTTGTAGGGTGACTCTGGTGGTCCATTACAGTTGAATCTCCGACGTCGCAGCAATCGTCCCGGTTTTCGCTTCTATCTGGTTGGCATTATTTCCTATGGTGAGGTGTGTGGCAGTGGAAGTCCCGGTGTCTATACACGTGTCTCGTCCTACATCGATTGGATAGCATCGATAGTTTGGCCAGAAGATTTTCAGAATTTTTAAACAATAAAGAAAAAACATATATATTTATTAAAATTCATTTGGAGATAATTTTTATTTATTTTTTTTATTAGATAAAAAAATTAAAAATATTTTTCAAGGATTATCAGTTCTACAAATCAGGGCGACAAAATTCAATTTATTTAATAATTACACAGAAAATCAAGTAGATTATGAAAGTAGAGCTAAAAAAGAAGACATTTCTATTGGCGTTTGAATACTTTACATCGTAAATTTTTGAAGGATTAGTTTTTAAACATATTTTTTGATATGATCACCGCCATAAACGTGGATTTTTCAAAAATATTTTTTAAAGGTTTATTATTATTTTTTTTAAATATTTATTGAAGTATTATCACCGGAATAAACCTGGATTTTTTAAAAATATTTTTCCAAGATTTATTTATTTTTTTTTAATTTTTTGAAGGATTATCACCACCAAAAAACGTGGATTTTTTAAAATTATTTTTTTAGGATTATTTTTTGTAAATATTTTTGGAAAGAATTATTTTTTTAAATATTTTTTGAAAGATTATCACCGCCATAAACGGGGATCTTTTACAAATTTTTTTGAAGGATTATTACTTAAAAATTTTTTTAAGGATAATAAGTGCCGCAAACGTCGATTTTTAAAAAATATTTTTTCATCGTTTATCACCGCCATAAATTTTTTTAAAAATATTTTTTGACGGATTTTTTAAAAATATTTTTTCAAGGGTTCTCACCGTCATAAATTTTTTAAAAATAGTTTTTGACGGATTATTAACTCCATAAACGTGGATTTTTTAAAAATATTTTTCCAAGATTTATTTTTTAAATATTTTTTGAAGGATTATCACCACCAAAAACCGTAGATTTTCTAAAATTATTTTTTAAGGATTTTTTTCGGAAGGATTATCACCGCCATAAACGGGGATATTTAAAAAATATTTTTGAAGGATTATTTCTTAAAAATATTTTTTGAATAACGGTCACAAACGTGGATTTCTTAAAAATATTTTTTCAAAGATTATCACCGCCATATATTTTTTAAAAATATTTTTTGACGGATTATTGACGCCATAATGGATTTTTTAAAAAACATTTTTTTAAGCTTTATTCAAATATTTTTTGAATGATTATCGCCTCTATAAACGTGGATTTAAAACTATATTTCGAATATTTTTTTTCAAATATTTTGTGAAGAATTATCACTGCCATAAACGTGGGTTTTTTAAAAATATATTTTGAATAATTTTTTTAAATATTTTTTTAATGTTATCACCGCCATTAACCTGGATTTTTTTAAAATATTTTTTCAAAGATTATTTTTTAAAATGATGTTTTAAAAATATTTCTCCAAGATTTATTTTTTAAATATTTATTTGAAGGATTATTACCACCAAAAAACGTAGATTTTTTTAAATTATTTTTTAAATATTTTTGGAAGGATTATCACCGTCATAAACGAGGATTTTTTAAAAATATTTTTGAAGGATTATCTCTTAAAAATATTTTTTGAATAACTGCCACAAATGTGGATTTCTTAAAATTATTTTTTTCAAAGATTATCACTGCCATACTTTTTTAAAAAATAGTTTTTGACGGATTATTGACGCCATAAACTTGGATTTTTTAGAAATATTTTTTAATGTTTTTCTTTTAAATATTTGTTGAAGCATTATCGCCTCAATAAACGTGGATTTAAAAATATATTTTGAATAATTTTTTTTTTTAAATATTTTTGGAAGGATTATCACCGTCATAAACGAGGATTTTTTGAAAATATTTTTGAAGGATTATCTCTTAAAAATATTTTTTGAATAACTGCCACAAACGATGATTTCTTAAAAATAATTTTTCAAGGATTATAACTGCCATACATTTTTTAAAAATAGTTTTGACGGATTATTGTTATATTATATTATTTTTAAAAATATTTCTCCAAGATTTATTTTTAATATTTTTTGAAGGATAATCGCCTATAAACATGGATTTTGAATAATTTTTGAAGAATTATCACCGCCCTAAAAGTGGATTTTTTAAAAATATATTTTGAATAATTTTTTTAAATATTTTTTGAAGATTATCACCGCCATAAACGTGGATTTTTTTTAAATATTTTTCCAAGATTTATTTTTTTTAAAATATTTTTTGAAAGATAATCACCGCCATAAAAGTGGATGTTTTAAAAATATTTCTCCAAGATTTATTTTTTAAATATTTTTTTGAAGGATTATCACCACCAAAAAACGTAGATTTTTTTAAATTATTTTTTAAGGATTATTTTTTTAATATGTTTTAAAATAATTTTTGATAGATTATTTTTTACAAATTTTTTTAAATTTAAAATTTTTTATATGTTTTTTTTTAATATTTTTTGAATAATTTTTTTAAATATTTTTTGAAGGTTATCCCCGCCATAAAAGTGTTTTTTTTTTATAATAATTTGTGATAGATTATTTTTTACAATTTTTTTTGAAGGGTTATCACTGCCACAGACGTCGATTTTTTAAACATATATTTTCAAGGATTATTTTTATTTTAACCTAACGCTTACAGGGTGAGAAGAAAAAACTGCAACCAACTTCAGACTGCTGTCATTGTAAGTCCGACAGCTGTTAAAATTATTCCAGTGACAGCTCATTATATTCTTTACAAGGGTACAAAAGCATTTTGGGGAGAATTTTCCAGAAAAAAAAGTTATTCGTAATGGAATTCAAACGTGACAGTGTGATTTCTTTATATTTGGCTGGAAAACCACAAGTGGTCGTTAGAGCACTCCAGCATTTAAATGTGAATAAATCTTTTGTGTCTCGTACCATCGCTCGTTACCGTGATACTGGTAGTGTAGCCCGATGTCAAGGAAGTGGACGGAAGAAAACAGCAACATCAGCAGAAATGGTTGGAAAAGTAAAGAAGCGACTTGATCGAAACCCGCATCGCAGTGGCCGAAAAATGGCTCGTGAGCTGAACACATCGTAATATTCCATTCAGCAAATATTGAAAAGTGAGCTCGGGGTAAAGCCATTAAAATTCCAAAAAGTACAACAACTTACACCACAACAGAAAGAAAATAGACTCAAAAGAGTTAAAGAGTTGCTTCGCTTGGCCGAAAGTGGTGAACTGCCGAAACAAACAAAATTATCGTTTTTACTTGCCAAAGAGGTCAGCTGAAAATGTGCCCCTTCGGTTGGCCACTAGAACTCAAGTGCCGGCCATGGTGATGGTGTGGACCGCCATAATAGCCGGTGGTCGCTCTCCGCTCGTACTAATCGACCGTGGCATCAAATTAAATGTCGAATATTATCGCGAAAATATTATAGAGGGTGTATTAAAGCCTTGGGCACCCAAACATTTTGGCCGCAGACCTAGGACATTCCAACAGGACGCAATGAGGTTCCTCGCTTCATTTCCAGCGCACAATAGCCACCAAAATCTCCGGATACCATTGGACTATTGTGTTTGGAGTAATTTTGAAAGCAAGGTTGGCACTAAAAATACCAAAGTGTCGATCACCTCAAGCAAGCGCTTCGCCGGAAATGGGCTAAAATACCGCAGAGCAATATTCGGGCAGCGTGTGACGGTTTCATTGGCCGTTTGAAGGCCATAATTCGTGCCAAAGGTGACCGATTCGAACAAATCTAAAATTATTCTAAAATTTGATGCTACTTCCGATATTTTTTGCATTCATTCAATAATTTGGTGCATTTTTTATTTTACCCTCTATATCTCCTTGCCAAGTATCACGGTCACCAAGGAGATTTCGAATCGAAACATAATAAACAATCCATTAACAATTCCAATTAACTATCGTAACTACGATATGGCCACCAAAGGACGTAAAAAACGCGGAAGTAAAGATTCAACCTCCAGCAATGCTGGCAGTGGCGATGGCGAGAGTGGTGATAAGAAAAAGAAAGAGGGAGGCAAAAAGAAGAGTTCCAGCAGTAAATCTATCGGATGTGATATTTTCAATGATGCGGCAATGGATAATGCCTATTATGTGTGTCATAATGTACAGGTGAGAGCATGCCTGAGTAGTAGGTGGTTGTTTAGCGTTTATGCATGGCAACAACAAAAGTATTTGTTTATATTCAAAACAAACTAGAAGATGAGTAATACAACTATTTTTTTTTTTTTCTTTTTAATTTGTTGTTTTATAAACATAGGATGTCTTAAAGTCTCGTGGCTTTGCCTGGTCAGACGGTCAGAAGAAAAAGAAAAAGGGCAAACGCTAAACGGTTGTGTCTCTCATCAAATTGGTCGGATGGATGGATGGGATGAATGAATGAACTTGCCGGCCCCAGCAACAACAAAAACAGCCACCATCAACTAGACACGAATCTAGAAAATACCCCCAAAAAAGTCATCACCCTACACGTCATGACGCCCACTCGTATGGCTGCATTACGAATTTGACTTAATTTTGTTCTACTATTTTTATTTGTATCGCCAAAGAAATGTGGCTATTTTTAAAATCAAAATAAAAAAACTGTCTCATCTTGATATGATTTTCAGATATAATAAATATATGCCAATAGCAACAAACCTTGTCTTGTGTACAGAAAATCATTTTTGTGTGGCGAGAGAGAGAGTGAAAGATTGCGAGAGAAATGGCAAAATTCTAGAAATTTTATTTTGCAAAAATAAAAAGACATTAAAAATTGTAGTTAGTTTTAACAAAACAAGGCCCGAATAACCGGATTTTTAAAAACAATGTGCAACAAAAAAAAAATAAATAAATACGAAGGAAATCCAGTAGATTATGAAAGTAGAGCTATAAAAGAAAACATTTGAATCGGCGTTTTGAAAGTTTACATCGCAAAGTAACCTCAATCGAGGGGCGGGACGAGTTCCCCACTTTTTCACACTTTAGGAAATTATCGAATTAACATTCCTCGAAATCCGTGCATTTTAGGTATATAGTGTCTTCGGCAATATAGCAGAAAAGAATACGAGGAATACAAAAGGGGTCATTTTGGTCCTTTTGAGAAAATATGGTTAAAAACTCCGAAAATATTCCCTATTTATTTTAAAAATAATTTCCCCGGTCTTATTTTGAAAATTAAAATTCCTCGGAAACCGTATATCCTGGGTATATAGTGTCTTCGGCAATATTGCAAATAAAAATACGACGAATGTTTTGGTAGAACTTTTTAACCCTCAAGCGAGTCTATAAAGGGCCCGTTTTGGTTCTTCTTAGAAAATGTGGATAAAAATTCCCTTTAAACGGGATCGTAGCAATATTCAAAATATAGGTCGTAGAAGACGTTAAAAGTCTAAATCTTAGCTAAATGCCAGGAATTCATATACCATATACAATGAGAAATATTTCGCAATATTTAGGATAGAGCTTGGAAATTTGATAGAGATTTTTAAATTACATCCAGAGTCATTGGTATGGTTTTTCCATTTCCCATAACAATGACTCTGGATGTAATTTAAAAATCTCTATCAAATTTCCAAGCTCTATCCTAAATATTGCGATCGGCCAACTTTTTTTGAATAAATTTCTACTAGACGTGGATTTTTAAAATATTTTTTCAAGGATTATTAGAGCCATAGACTTGGATTTTTAAAATATATTTTTTCAAGGATTATTAGGGCCATAGATTTGTTTTTTTTTTTTTAAATATTTTTTCAGGGATTATTATGGATTTTTAAAATATTGTTTTTAAGGATTATTAGGGCCATAAACTTGGATTTTTAAAATATTTTTTTTTTTCAAGGATTATTACACGTATATTTAAAATATTTTTTTCAAGGATTATTAGACGTATATTTAAAATATTTTTTTCAAAGATTATTAGGGCCATAGACGTGGATTTTTAAAATATTTTCTTCAAGGATTATTAGGGCCATAGGCGTGGATTTTTAAAATATTTTCTTCAAGGATTATTAGGGCCATAGGCGTGGATTTTTAAAATATTTTCTTCAAGGATTATTAGCCCTTGACGTGGACTTTTTAAATATTTTTTTCAAGGATTATTATATTAAGGGCTATAATGTGGACTTTTTAATAATTTTTTCAAGTATTATTATAGCCCTTGACGTGGACTTTTTAATATTTTTTTCAAGGATTATTAGAGGTAGATTTAAAATTTATTTCAAGGATTATTAGACGTACATTTTAAATATTTTTTCAAGGATTATTATAGCCCTTAACGTGGACTTTTTAATTATTTTTTTTTCAAGAATTATAGACGTCATTTTTTTAAATATTTTTTTAAGGATATTAGGGCCATAAACTTTGACATTTTAAATATTTTTTCCAGGGCCATAGACGTCGATTTTTATTTTTCTTTAAGGATTATAAAAGTGGATTTCTTAAATATTTTTCTGTTAAGGATTATAGTCGTGGATTTTTAAAATACTTTTTTCAAGGACGTGGACATTTTACATATTTTTTTTAAGGACGTGGATTTTTTTAATATTTTTCTAAGGACGTGGATTTTTTTAATATTTTTTTAAGGACGTGGATTTTTACTTTTTTTTAAGGACGTGGATTTTTTAAATATTTTTTCAAGGACGTGGATTTTTTAAATACTTTTTCAAGGACGTGGATTTTTTAAATATTTTTTTTCAAGGACGTGGATTGTTTAAATATTTTTTTTCAAGGACGTGGATTGTTTAAATATTTTTTTTAGAACGTGGATTTTTAAATATTTTTTTTCAAGGACGTGGATTTTTTAAATATTTTTTTTCAAGGACGTGGATTTTTTAAATATTTTTTTTCAAGGACGTGGATTGTTTAAATATTTTTTTTCAAGGACGTGGATTGTTTAAATATTTTTTTAGAACGTGGATTTTTAAATATTTTTTTTCAAGGACGTGGATTTTTTAAATATTTTTTTAGGACGTGGATTTTTAAATATTATTTTTTTCAAGGACGTGGATTATTAAATATTTTTTCAAGGACGTGGATTTTTTAAATATTTTTTTAGGACGTGGATTTTTAAGTATTTTTTTTCAAGGACGTGGATTTTTTAAATATTTTTTTAGGACGTGGATTTTTTAAATATTTTTTTAGGACGTGGATTTTTTAAATATTTTTTTAGGACATGGATTTTTAAATATTTTTTTCAAGGACGTGGATTTTTAAATATTTTTTTAGGACGTGGATTTTTTAAATATTTTTTTAGGACGTGGATTTTTAAATATTTTTAAGGACGTGGATTTTTAAATATTTTTAAAGGACGCGGATTTTTAAATATTTTTTAAGGACGTGGATTTTGAAAATTTTTTTCCAAGGATTTTTTAAATATTTTTTAAGGACGTGGATTTTTAAAATTTTTTTCAAGGATTTTTTAAATATTTTTTTTAGGATTATAGACGATTTTCTAATTATTTTTCAAAGATATTCCATAGACGTGGATTTTTAAATATTTTTAAAGGACGTGGATTTTTAAATATTTTTAAGGACGTGGATTTTTAAATATTTTTAAAGGACGCGGATTTTTAAATATTTTTTAAGGACGTGGATTTTGAAAATTTTTTTCCAAGGATTTTTTAAATATTTTTTTAAGGACGTGGATTTTAAAATTTTTTTTCAAGGATTTTTTAAATATTTTTTTTAGGATTATAGACGATTTTCTAATATTTTTTCAAAGATATTCCATAGACGTGGATTTTTCAATTTTTGTTTTTTGAGAATCAAAAGGGATTAATTTCCTATCTTTGTTTCAAAGATCCACAATAAATTTTTTTGATTAAAGAGACTTACAAACACATAATATTCGATTATCCGGATTATCTTTAAATATCCACACCACTAATAAACAAGTAATTAATTTCAAACAACTGCCAAAAATCAAAACAGAAATATTTCGCCAAACAACAAAAAATATTCGAACAGATCTTCAGACAAACAAACATTGATTTTTCTTCTTCAAACCTATCAATTTAACAAAACAAAAGGAAATACAAAACAACAAAAATCGAAAAAAAAATCAAAATTTTCCAAAATCTCAAAAATTCCCATTGAAAAACGGCCGAACAAGAAACGAATTACACGCCGACACTTTTTTTGGTGGGGGGCATTATTCGTTGCAAGTTGGACGACGGAAAATCGCATAAAATCTTCTGAATCATTTGGTGGAACATTTAGTTGGATATTCGACGTCGGTTTGACAACACAGTTCGCAAAGGAGAAACGGTTGGAAATAATTTTTTGAAAAAAAAAAAAAAAACATCGGGCGTGTGTGCACTGTGCAATCCAAAATAGGAAGAATCCATATTTGGAATAAATAAAATCCAAAAACAGTATCTAAGTCAATTTAAACAAAAAAAAACAAGCGTAGAAACCATGGTTAAGGCTCCAGCAATTGGTATTGATTTGGGCACCACCTATTCCTGTGTTGGTGTCTGGCAGCACAACAAAGTCGAAATCATTGCCAATGACCAGGGCAATCGTACAACGCCCAGTTATGTGGCCTTCAATGATACGGAACGTCTGATTGGCGATGCGGCCAAGAATCAGGTAAGACAAGGATCTAGAAAAACTAGATTCTCTCTGATGGTGGAGAAAAGGATTTTTTCGCTTAACATAAATGTGTGTGTCTTCTCAAACTATGTAACTCAATTTGGATCAATTTCAATTAGCTTCCATTTTGGAAGCATAGAAAAATTAAAAATCATTTTCAATTGTTAAGCAGCGGGATATCGGCCGAATGCGAGACAATGGGTGGTATCGTTTCGGGTTTTTTTTTTCTCCCTCCCCATGTGTGAGATCATTAAATTTGTTGTAATATGGCAATTGTGTCATGTTGCATTATTGATTCGTTAGATTTTCAAAAAAAAATCCAAATAGATTTAGCGATAGTCAATTTGATTGAATTTGTGATTAACACCATTTCCCCAATGAATTGATTTCAACGGTGATATGGCCGGCAATGGTAAATATTTGACATTTAGTTCGAGATCAAACAATAGGAGGTACTATATTCATAAGGTCTAATATGGTTTTTAAGAATATATTCAACTACGTGGCTTTATGTGAAAGAGATTTCAAAGGGGATTAAATGTCTTTCCGTTGTCTTTATTTTTTTCAAAAATCATGGACTTTTTTTTTTAAAAATTGGTAAAAGGCCGCGTTTTTTAGGTCTTTAATTTTAAAAATTATTATTCAAGATTCCTAGATTTTATAAAAAATATTTTTAATAAAGTGCGATTTTTTTAAGAAACCTAGATTTTTATAAACCATTTTTTAAAATGCCTAAATATTTGTAGAGAGAATTACACTCTGCGACAATGCTAATTTTTATTAATAATTAATGGAGGAAAACCAAAAGATTATGAAAGTATAGGTGAAATTATAAGGCACGTGTATCGGCGTTTTGAAAGTTTATATCGTAAAGTATTTCAGCATTTTTAGAAATTTTCCGATTAGGATTCCTCGGAATCCGTGCATTTTTGGTGAATAGTGACATTGGCAACATTACAGATAACAATAGGAGGATTAATTTAGTCAGAAATTTTGAAATTCAAGCGCGAAATCAATGAACCTTCTTGGCCCTATTTTCAAAATAATGTTTAAAAAGTCCCTTAAAATTGGATACTAGCAAAACAAAATGTTCTACAAATATTTGTCGCAAAATCCAACAAATTATGAAAGTAGAGCTAAAAAAAAAAACTAAGACAAGTGTATCGGCGTTTTGAATGTTTATCGCAAATTAACCTAAGAACAGCGGCAAGTTTCCCCCTTCAGGAATTGTCGAATTGAAATTCCTTGGAATTTGTGAATTTTAGGTATAAGTGCTTTTGGTAACATCAAATGGGTCCTTTTGGTCATTTATTTCAAATACGGTTTAAAACTCCCTTAATAGCAAGTCGAAATATTCTACAAAATTACTTGCCATAAAATTCTACTATGGGTTCTAGAAAATTTCAAACGTCTAAATCATAGCTAAACGAAAAAACTGCAACCAAATTTAGACTGCTGTCAATTCTAAGCCACTCGTTCGACAGCTGTTAAAATTATTCCAGTGATAGCTCATTATATTGTTTACCAGCGTACAAAAGCATTTTGGTGAGAATTTTCCAGAAAAAAAGTTATTCGTGGTGGAATTCAAGCGAGATAGTGTGATTTCTTTATATATGGCTGGAAAACCACAAGTGGCTATCGTTAAAGCCCTCCAGCATTTGAATGTGAATAAATCTTTTGTGTCTCGTACCATCGCTCGTAACCGTGATACTGGTAGCGAAGCCCGACGTCAAGGAAGTGGACGGAAGAAAACAGCAACATCAGTAGAAATGGTTCGAAAAATAAGAAAGCGACTTGATCGAAACCCGCATCGCAGTGGCCGAAAAATGGTGGCCGAACATATCGCAATATGCCATTCGGCAAATATTGAAAAATGAGCTCGGTATAAAGCCATTAAAATTCCAAAAAGTGCAAGAACTTATACCGTAAAAGAAATAAAAGAGCTAAAGAGTTGTTTCGCTTGGCCGAAAGTGGTGAACTGCGGAATTTGGTTTTCTCCGATGAGAAAACTTTCGTTGTCCTGCCGTTTGTAAACACACAAAATGATCGTGTTTACTTGCCAAAGTGGTCAGCTGAAAATGTGCACCTTCGGTGTTGGCCACCAGAACTCAAGCGCCAGCCATTGTGATGGTGTGGGCCGCCATAACAGCCGATGGTCGCTCTCTCGTATTAATCGACTGTGGCATAAGAATAAATGCTGAATATATCGCGAAAATATTCTGGAGCCTTGGGCACGCAAACATTTTGGCCGCAGACCTTGGTCATTCCAACAGGACTCAGCAGCATCGCAATCAGCACGCGCCACCCAAGAATGATTACAAAATGAGGTTCCTCGCTTCATTTCCAGCGCACAATGGCCACCAAAATCTCCGGATACAAATCCGTTGGACTATTGTGTCTGGAGTATTTTGTGAAAACAAGGTTGGCACTAAAAAATACCAAAGTGTCGATCACCTTAAGCAAGCGCTTCGCCGAGAATGGGCCAAAATACCGCAGAGCAACATTCGGGCAGCGTGTGACGGTTTCATTAGCCGTTTGAAGGCCATAATTCGAGGCAAAGGTGACCAATTCGAACAAATCTAAACTTATTCTAAAATATGATGCTATTTCCGACATTTTTTATCTGTACTAGAAGATAGCTAATCCAGGACCTTCATTTTATGTTCTTTAAGCCACTTTTTCTTTCTGCTCAGAAGCGGAGGGTTTTTATACCCTCCACCATAGTATGGAGGGTATATTAAGTTTGTCATTCCGTTTGTACAACCTCGAAATACACATTTTAGACCCCACAAAGAATATATATTCTTAATCAGCATAAAATTCTAGGTCGATTTAGCGATGTCCGTCCGCCTATCCGTCTGTCGGTCTGTGGAAATCAGCTTCCAAACGAATTGAAGTAGATTGATAAAAATTTGCTCAAATGTATGTTATGTCTGCAGGACTTTTGGTATTGAAAATGGGCCATGTAGGTCCACGTCTTCGTATAGCCCCCATATAACGGTACCTCCCGATATTCGGTATTTTTGTGATTTTAGCGAATTTATTCACCGGAATTTTTTCAAATTCGGTATTTGAAGTTCGAAATGGATAATACAGCCTACGACAGAAAATTGTCTGTGCAGGTCCACGTCTTCGTACAACCCCCATATAATGGTTCCTCCCGATATTCGGTATTTCCGGAATTTTTTCAAATTTGATATTTGAAGTTCGTAATGGATACTGCAGCCTAAGACAGAAAATTGTCTGTGCAGGTCCACGTCTTCGTATAGCCCCATATAACGGTACCTCCCGATATTCGGTATTTTGATTTTATCGACATTATAACCGATTTTTTTAAGCTTCGGATTTGAATATTGTAATGGCTTATGACAAATGTTACCTACGCAGGTTCATGTCGCCGTATAGACCCTAATATAATAGCTACATTCGGTATTTTAAGATTAAGAATTAGAATTTTTAACGGATTTTATTGTTTTTGAGAATTGCCAAAATCGTTCCAAATGGTGGAGATTCAAATTTCGGCCCGGCTGAACTTACAGCTTTTTTTATTGTTATATTTTTTGGCATTTATGTTTTTTTCAGCATTCGACTCACAATTTTTTTGCCATTAAAATCAAGTGTTCACTGAGTTGGTGAGAAAATGAAGACGTCATTTTTCACAAATAATTTTGAAAAAAAATTATCTACTTTGAATGAAAATTTGGTTGCAACAATTTACCCATTCCATTCCGAGTGCATGAACATGAAATTTGTTCGATTGCCGAATTATAATTTCATATTGCCAATTTTGTATGGTAATTCCCATTCATTCATCTTTCTGTCACGATCGATCGAATACAGGTCATTTTTTGGCAATAAATTAGACCGCATTGTGCTGTGGTGGCTACAGCTAATTTTTCGACACAACATGGATGCCCGACAAACATTCGCATCATTTAAAATTATTGTTCACACCAAATATTTGATTTATTGATATTTTCTAGTTGTTCGAACATTTCAAATATTTCATAGCTAATTTTCTGTGTGATCTGATCTGTGAAGTTTGTAATGCAAGATTAACTTGACCTCTTGTTGTCGAACAACAACTTGGCGGCATCTAGCCGGCTAACATACTCCAGCCGACATGTATGGTCATATGTATGAACGACAAGCTTTTGTTAGTTGTTACTTCTATAAACGATCAAACAATTGCATGACAACAACAAAATTTGTCCGTCCCACCATTGGATTTAAGATTAAAAATGGTCAGATGATTTTCTCGCCGGACCAGTCATTGATAATGACAATCTAACAAAAGATATATAAATTACAAGAAACAATGTTCAAAAATATTATTTGGTAATGGGATTAGATAGCCATAATAAGGCCAGGTAGTGAGACAAACTTCACAAGAAGTGGAAAAGACGTTAGTTTCATATCAGACGAATTTTTTATACCTGGCGAAAAAATGGTCAAATCTACTATCCTCAAAACCTGAAAATTTGTACTTGGCTAAAACGTCACAGAAACTAAGGCTGATCATAAATATGTAAGTTAACTAAGCCTCCCATGGAAATGTTTAAAAAAACTCCGTTTATTTGAATTGATGTCCAACTATGTGGTGCTCCACGTTGGGCGCCAATTAATGTATCCTTTTGTCTCAAGTGGAGATGTTTTATTAAACTCCCTTTATTTGGATTGATGTCGGACTTTGTGTTGTGCCATATTTCGATGTTCAACTAAGTGGCGTCCCACGTTGGGCGCAGGTTAGCCTTTTGCCACCAATGGAGATTTTTAATTAAACTCCGTTTATTTGGATTGATGCTTAACATTGGGCGCCAGTTAATGTACCCTTTGTCTCAAATAGTCCCCAACGCAGATGTTTAATAAAACTCCGTTTATTTGGATTGAAGTCCAAATATGTGACGCTCCATGTTGGGCGCCAGTTAATGTAGCCTTTTGTCTCAAATGGATATGTTTTATGAAACTCCCTTTATTTGGATTGATTTCCAACTTTGTGGTGTCTCATGTTTTGATGTCCAACTATGTGGCGTCCGCGTTGGGCGCAGGTTAGCCTTTTGCCTCCAATGGAGATTTTTAATTAAACTCCGTTTATTTGGATTGATGCTTAACATTGGGCGCCAGTTAATGTAGCCTTTTGTCTCAAATGGAGATGTATTATGAAACTCCCTTTTATTTGGATTGATGTCAAACTTTGTGGTACCCCATGTTTTGATGTTCAACTATGTGGCGTCCGCGTTGGGCACAGGTTTAAATAAAACTCTGTTTATTTGGCTTGATGTTCAAACGTTGGGCGCCAGTTAACGTAGCCTTTTTTCTCAAATGTGTTATGAGACTCCTTTTGTTTGGATTGATGTCGAACTAAGTGGCGTCCGCGTTGAGCGCAGGTTAACGTAGCTTTTTGTCTCCAACACAGATATTTAATAAAACTCCGTTTATTTAGATTGATGCCCAAATATGTGCCGCAGCACTTTGGGCGCCAGTTAACGTAGCCTTCTGTCTCAAATGCAAATGTTTTATGAAACTCCTATTATTTGGATTGATGTCCAATTTTGTGGTGCCCCATGTTTTTAATAAAATTTCGTTTATTTGTTTCGATGTCCAACTATGTGGCGTCCGCATTGGGCGCAGGTTAGCCTTTTGTCTCCAACGGAGATTTTTAATAAAACTTCATTTATTTGGATTTATATTCAAACGTTGGGCGCCACTTAAGGTCGACCTTTTGTCCCCTATGGTGATGGTATTTGGATTGATGTCCAACCCCGTGTTGGGCGCCATTTAAGGTAGCCTTTTGTCTCTTATGGAGATATTTATTTGCTTAGATGTCCAACTACGTGTAATTACAATCTGTCTTGTTCTATTTCCTTAACGTATTTATACAAGGTGGCGCAGAAGTAAACTTCCGATGTAAGACCTCGAAATATATATTTTAGACCCCACTTTATATATATTCTTGATCAGCATGAAATCCTATGTCGATTTAGCGATGTGCGTCCGTCTATGCAAATCACTCTAGCTTCCGGACGAAATGAAGTAGGTTGATAAAATTTTACTCAAATATATATTATGTCTGCAGGACCTGAAAACGGGTCATGTATAGGCCCCATAAAATGGTACATCCCTATTTTCGGTATTTTGGTGATTTTAGCGAATTTGTTTACCGGAATTCTTTCAAATTTGATATTTGAAGTTCACAATGGATACTACAGCCTAAAACAGAAAATTGTCTGTGCAGGTTCACGTCTGCGTATAGCCCCCATATAAGAGTACCTTCCGATATTCGGTATTTCGATGATTTTAGCTACATTATTCGCCGGAATTGTTTCAAATTTGGTATTATTGGAGAATTCAATCATGCACGCTATGATTATAATTATAATTTACAGTTCAAAGGACTAAATATGCCGAAGCATTTGTATCGGAATTATATTGCCCATTTGGTGCACAAATTATTTTGAAATCGGATAAAGATATATATGGGAGATATATCCAAATCGGAACCGATCTCGATAAAATTTGGCTAATATATTTCTGAGCTGTATTTGTGATATTTACCTGAATATCGTTGTTACGGAGTGCATACTACGGCTGTGGGTAACAAATATAACAAATCGGATGAACAGTATATATGGGAGCTATAACTATATCTGAACCGATCTTCATCAAATTTAGCATACAAGCTTCTAGACTCAATTCGTTCATAAGTGAGAAATTTCATCACTTTTGGACAAATATTAGACGTTTGGTGCACAATAAAAAGTAAATCGGACGAAGTTGTAAATGGGAGCTATATCCAAATCTGAACCGATCTCGATAAAATTTAGCAAATGTATTTCTGAGCTGTATTTGATATATTTTCCCAAATATTGTTATTAGAGAGTGCATATTACGGCTGCGGAGGAAAAAAATAACAAATCGGATGAACAATATATATATGGAAGCTATAGCTATATCTGAACCGATTTCTATCAAATTTGCCATACTTATTTTCAGGCCTAATTTGGTTGTATGTACAAAATTCCATACTATTCAGGCTGATATTACACGTTTGGTGCACAATAAAAGGCAAATCGGACGAAGATATATATGGGAGCTATATCTAAATTTTTACCGATTATCTCCAATTTCAATAGGGTTCGTCCTTGGGCAAAACAAATGATTTGTGCAAAATTTCATCTGGATAGGGCAATAAATGCGAACTGTACTTTGTTTACAAAAATACATGGACAGACAGACGGACAGACGGACATGCATAAATCGACTCAGAATGTGATTCTATGCAGATCATCAAAAGGAACTATGGGTCTATCTCGTTTCATTTTGCCTGTTACAAACAAATGCACAAAGACATAATACCCTGACCACCTTGTTGTGTATGGTTTAAATATAATGTCGAAATTTAAAAAGTGAATTTTCTCAAAGTTAGTTTCACTAAATTCCTCCACAACGGTCCCAGATCTAATAAATGCTCCCAGTTAAGGAATACAATTTTGGCAAAGTCCAACTTTTTTCTAATCTTACTGAATCTTACAGCAAGTGCGATGTGATCTCTTCCTTCCTTACTCTGTTGTTTCCATTAAAATTAAGTCATAAACTTTTATAAATTTGGCAAAAACAAATATTTCCAATCATTTAATGTATTCCGTTCGGAGAGTGGGTGTTACAGTGCCATCATCTATTTTATGTGGGAACATTCCAAACAACCGTGAATGGGAAGTGTTGAAAAACACACACGCATACATACATATGGTATGGAGAAAATTGGAAAATTGGTTCAGTGCTAATTATGATGTCGGTGGAAATTTCTCGTTCTGCATATTTTCGATATTTTTCTCGTTCTTGTTTTTATTTTCTTTGAAAATAATGGAATTGTTTATAAATGTTTTTTTTTTTGGCAAGCATGTTTTGTTAAGCGTGCCACGCAAATAGTGCCAACTGCAAATTTTCATATGAAGGGGAAATTTATGGTAGTGGTGACCTTGAGGGATGTTCGGAAGAATCCATTATGGGAAAACTAGAAAATGAACATAAACAATATTGAACAATAAAATTATTGAATAGAAATGAAGGTTGTAATTGGAAATACTATTCTATTGTTATATATATATATATATATATATTATGAATCAATGTTTTTTTTTCAGATCTTTAAACCTCTTTTGGCTGTTATTAAAAACAATTTGTTTGAGCTCGAGCTCGAAGTCAATGATAAATATTTTTTATTATTCTTTAAAAATAAGACTTAGGCTTTCGAAAGAACAAAAATATTTGGGGCTCATTTTTGTTTGGTTTAGGCTATATAAAGAGGCCTCAGGAGAGACGTCGAGGTTAGGTACCCAAAAATCCGTTTTGGGGATTTGATGAAAATATTTTGACCATCATTATTATACCCTTCACCACAAGGTGGTCAGGGTATTATGTCTTTGTGCATTTGTTTGTAACAGGCAAAAGGAAACGAGATAGACCCATAGTTCCTTTTGATGATCTGCATAAAATCACATTCTGAGTCGATTTATGCATGTCCGTCCGTCCGCCTGTCCGTCCATCTGTACGTCCGTTTGTCCATCCGTCTGTCCATGTATTTTTGTAAACAAAGTACAGTTCGAATTTATTGTCCGATCCAGATGAAATGTTGTACAAATCATTTGTTTGGCCCAAGGACGAACCCTACTAAAATTGGAGATAATCGGTAAAAATTTAGATATAGCTCCCATATATAACTTCGTCCGATTTGCCTTTTATTGTGCACCCAACGTGTAATATCAGCCCGAATAGTATGGACATTTGCACATACAACCAAATTAGGCCTGTAAATATGTATGCCAAATTTGATCGAAATCGGTTCAGATATAGCTATAGCTCCCATATATATTGTTCAACCGATTTATTATTTTTGTCCTCCGCAGCCGTAATATGCAGTCTGTAACAACAATTTTTGGGGAAATTAATCAAATGCAGCTCAGAAATACCTTTGCTAAATTTTATGGAGATCGGTTCGGATTTGGATATAGCTCCCATATATAACTTCGTCCGATTTGCATTTTATTGTGCACCAAACGTATAATATTTGTCCAAATGGGATAAAATTTGTCACTTATGACCGAATTGAGTCTAGAAGCTAGTATGTGAAATTTAGTGAAGATCGGTTCAGATATAGCTATAGCTCCCATATATATTTTTCATCCGATTTGTAATTTTTGTCCTCCGCAGCCGTGATATGCATTCTGTAACAACAATATTTGGGGAAATATATCAAATACAGCTCAGAAATATCTTTGCCAAATTTTATCGAGATCGGTTCCGCTTTGGATATAGCTCCCATATATATCTTTATCCGATTTCAAATTAATTGTGCACCAAATGGGCAATACAAGTCCGAATTTAAGAGATACAAATGGTTTGGTGTATTTAGTCCTTTTAACTTTAAATCTATATCTATAAAAGAGGAAAATGTTTGTACGTTTGTTTGTTTGTTTGTTTGTTTGTTTGTTTGTTTGTAATTTATGGACTCGAAAACTGCTGAATAGATTTTTCTGAAAATTTCCATATATACTGCAACATCGCCTGAAAGTAACATAGGCTATATAAATTTTTGAATTTCCACTTGGAACTGGAGATATAGCATCAGAATCGGAGGTACCTCCCAAAAATTTAGATTTTATATGCACATATCTATTGATCGGTTAAAGATACAGTCTCCAAATTTGGAATGTGTAACGGAATTTGGAACAGAAATAAGTTTGCTAAATTATATTGTAATCGGTTCAGATTTGGATATAGCTCCCATATAAATTTTCGACCTATTTCGTTCATTTGATGCCTCAATCACAATATGAATGTTCGATTCCAATGAAATTTGGAATATGTGACGGGATTTGATCCGAAAATAAATTTGTCTAATTATATTGAAATCGGTTCAGATTTGGATATAGCTCCCATATATATTTTCGGCCGATTTCAAGCATTTGATGCACCAAACACGCTATGTATCCCCAATTTCAATGAAATTTGAAACGTGTGATAGATTTTATCTAAAAAAATTTATTTCCCAAATTATATTGAAATCGGTTCAGATTTGGATATAGCTCCCATATACATTTTCGGCCGATTTCATGTGATTGGTGGACCAAACAAGATATGTATGTCCAAATTTAATGAAATTTAAAATAAGTAACGGAATCGGGAACAAAAATGAATTTTTCAAATTATATTGAAATCGGTTCAGATTTGGATATAGCTCCCATATATATTTTCGACCGATTTCATGTATTTGATGCACCAAACACGCTATGTATCCCCAATTTCAATGAAATTTAAAATAAGTAACGGAATTGGGAGCCAGAATGAATTTGTCAAATTAAATTGAAATCGGTTCAGATTTGAATATAGCTCCCATATATATTTTCGACCGATTTCATGTATTTGATGCACCAAACACGCTATGTATCTCTAATTTCAATGAAATTTGGAATGTGTAGCGGAAATTAAAACAAATATACATTTGTCAAATTATATTAAAATCGGTTCAGATTTGGATATAGCTCTCATATATATTTTCGACCGATTTCAAGTATTTTATGCACCATACACGATATGTATGTTCGATTTCCAAGAATTTTGGAATATGTAACGGGATTTTGATTAGAAAATAAATTAGTCAAATTATATTAAAATCGGTTCAGATTTGGATATAGCTCCCATATATATTATCCGCCGATTTCACATATTTGATGCACATTTGACAAATTATATTCAAATACGCTCAGATGTGATTATAGCTCCATATATATACTCAGCCGATTTCACATATTTGATGCACCCAAAGCGAGAGAGACAAAATCTGGAACCAGCAAAAATTGCACAATTATATTGAAATAAGTTGAGGTTTGGATGTAGCTAACATATATATTTCGGCCGATTTCATACATATTATGCACCAAACACGATATATATGACCGATTCCAATGAAATTCAGAATGTGTGGCGGAATTTTGTTATAATATTAAATGTGATAAATTAATTGGAAATTAGTTAAGATTTGGATATAGCTCCCATATATATATTCTCGGCCGATTTCACATATTTGACGCACCAATTTCAATTAAATATGAAAGGTGTAGCGGAGTTTGGTATAAAAGTAATTTTTTTTAAATTATATTTAAATCGGATCAGATTGGGATATGATTTTAATAAGAACCATTGACCCACAACGCCTTAGGCTAACACTAAAAAACAACACAACAATTTATTTGAAATACGCTTATTACGGCGAAGTATGTTGCTATCTCGAATTCACTACTTGCAATAGAAATGCCACTCTACTTAAAAAAATTGCAGTTTCCTGCACGCTTGGTATTTGCAATGAAATAAATAAATCCAAAGGACAAACCCTTCGTGTATGCATGTCATGTTACTGCTTTTGTAATGATTTTGTTTATTAACGCATTAAATTAGTGCAATATTTTTTTTTAATTTTTAAATTTGTTTTTCTTTATCCAACATATATTCGTAAATAAAATTTTGAATGCATATAAAATCAAAAGGGGTAGCGAAGCGCACCGGGTTCAGCTAGTTATATTTATAATCATAGCTTCTATGATTGAATTCTCCCACAAAAACGTTTAATTGTTATGTGGAGCTCTACTAAATTAGCAAAGTGGTGGAGGGTATCATAAAGTCGGCCCCGCCCGACTTAAAGACTTTCTTTACTGGTTATTTTTTGAACGGTTTTAAAAATAAGATCAAGGCTTTCGAAAGAACCAAAACCATTTGGGCCTCGTTATTGTTTGGTTGAGACTATATAAAGAGGCCTCAACGAGAATTGGTATGAGAACCCAAAAATCCGTTTTGGGGATTTGATGAAAATATTGTGAATACCATTACTTTTTTTATTTTCCAACTTTCAAAGTTAGAATTTTGTTACCTCGCCTTTGTTTTGTACACGGCCTCGACCCCCTTTAGCATGGTTAATTTTGGGAATCTACGGGAGTTATCGGGTCCCAAATCCCCCAAAATTTGTCTGAAATCCGTCAACAGTCCGTTGGGTTATGTTTCTTTAAGTTTTCCCATTACAGTAGCCCACAAATTTTCTTTTCGATTAAGGTCTGTACTAGAAGATGGTCAATCCAGGATTTCAGTTTCTTTAAGCCACTTTTCCGTTTTCTTAGCAGTATGAGGAGAAGCAACATCCTCGCAGAATGATATCAGATTTTCCTTTAGGATTTTTATATATTTTTCCACTTTTACAAATGCATCCATGAATCGACCCCATACCATAACCCTAGATAGGTAGTTGAATGTGTTTTAAGCAGTCTTTGTTGTATGCCTAGTTGCTTGTGGAGTTGTGTAACTCCACCCTTTGTTTTTGTAGGCGGCCTCGACTCGCATGGTAATCACAGTCTTCGGGGGTCATCGAGTCTCAAATTTGCTAAATTTTTTGCATTCAACCTGTCAACAATTTGTTGGGTTCATTTCGAAGTTTTTTTTCATAAAAGCTCACAAATTTTAGATTGGACTAGAGGAGGCCAAACCAGGACCTTGATTTAATTTTCAGCGCACTTTTTTTCTATAAGTGTTTTCCCGAATTTGAGTCGGCAAACACTTTCCATTTGGGATATGCCATGTTACTGACGGTCTCGACCTCTTTACTTGGTCTGTTCCAGAACTGCAAGAATGTAAAAGTTTTTTTACTATGATAACCGATTTTTCGAGCCTTCCTCCATTAAGTCGTACTTTTATCACTTTTTATACCCTCCACCAGTATGTAGTATGAAGGGTATATTAAGTTTGTCATTCCGTTTGTAACACCTCGAAATATACATTTTAGACCCCACAAAGTCGACTTAGCGATGTCCGTCCGTCTATCCGTGGAAATCACTCTAGCTTCCGAACGACTTGAAGTAGATTGATAAAATTTTACTCAAATGTATGTTATGTCTGCAGAACTTTTGGTATTGAAAATGGGCCATGTAGGTCCACGTTTTGGTATAGCCCCCATATAACGGTACCTCCCGATATTCGGTATTTTGATGATTTTATCGACGCTTTTCACCGGAATTGTTTCAAATTTGGTATTTGATGTTCGTAATGGATGCTACAGCCTAAGACAGAAAATTGTCTGTGCAGGTCCACGCCTCCGTATAGCCCCCATATAACGGTACCTCCCGATATTCGGTATTTTGATTTTTTTCACCTGTGCAGATCCATGTCTTCATGTAGACCCCAATATAACAGCTACATTCGGAATTTTTAAGATCTTAACATAATTTTTTACGGATTTTATTGTTTTTGGCAATTGCCAGTTTCGTTAAAATGGTGGAGGGTATTCAAAGTTCGGCCCGGCCGAACTTACAACTTGTTTACATTAATTAATTTTTCTATTTCCAGATTTGTTTAATTCCATATTTTTTTCCACTCCTCTTTCCAGGTGGCCATGAATGCCAAGAACACCGTTTTTGATGCTAAACGTTTGATCGGCCGCAAGTTCGATGATCAAAAGATCCAAGAAGATATGAAACATTGGCCCTTCCAGGTGATCAACGACTGTGGCAAACCTAAAATTGAAGTTGAATTCAAGGGAGAACGCAAACGCTTTGCTCCCGAGGAAATCAGTTCCATGGTCTTGTCAAAAATGAAGGAAATTGCCGAAGTCTATTTGGGTGGTAAGGTGAGTGATGCTGTCATCACTGTGCCCGCCTATTTCAATGATTCGCAGCGTCAAGCCACCAAAGATGCTGGTTCGATTGCTGGCCTTAATGTTTTGCGTATCATCAACGAACCGACAGCTGCTGCCCTGGCCTATGGTTTGGATAAGAATTTGAAAGGAGAGAAAAATGTTTTGATTTTCGATTTGGGTGGTGGTACCTTTGATGTTTCCATTTTGACCATTGATGAAGGTTCTCTGTTCGAGGTGAAATCCACGGCGGGTGATACCCATTTGGGTGGTGAAGATTTTGATAATCGTTTGGTTAACTTCTTTGTGGAGGAATTTAAACGCAAACATAAACGTGATTTGTCCGGCAATGTAAGGGCCTTGAGACGTTTGCGCACTGCCTGTGAGAGGGCAAAACGTACCTTGTCTTCCAGCTCGGAGGCCTCCTTGGAAATTGATGCCTTGCATGAGGGCATTGATTTTTATTCGAAAATCACCAGGGCTCGTTTTGAAGAATTGAACATGGATTTGTTCCGTTCCACATTGGTGCCAGTGGAGAAGGCCTTGAATGATGCCAAAATGGATAAATCTTCAGTACATGATGTGGTTTTGGTTGGTGGTTCCACACGCATTCCCAAGATCCAGAAAATGTTGCAGGACTTTTTTGGAGGCAAACAGCTGAATTTATCCATTAATCCCGATGAGGCTGTGGCCTATGGTGCCGCTGTCCAAGCTGCCATTTTGACCGGTGTTGGCAGCTCCCAAATTCAGGATGTCTTGTTGGTCGATGTCACCCCCTTGTCGTTGGGCATTGAGACAGCCGGTGGTGTTATGACCAAACTGATTGAACGCAACGCACGCATTCCATGCAAACAGCAACAGACCTTCACCACATACAGTGACAATCAAAATGCCGTCACCATTCAGGTGTATGAAGGTGAAAGAGCCATGACCAAGGATAATAATCTGTTGGGCACCTTCAATCTAACCGGCATTCCACCAGCTCCCCGAGGTGTACCAAAAATTGAGGTAACCTTTGATTTGAATGCTGATGGCATCTTAAATGTGTCGGCCAAGGATAATAGCACTGGTAAATCGGAAAAGATAACCATTACCAATGATAAGGGACGTTTGTCCAAGGCCGACATTGATCGCATGTTAGCCGAGGCTGAGAAATACAAAGATGAAGATGAAAAACAGAGGCAAAGGGTCCAGGCACGCAACAATTTGGAATCGTACATTTTCAGCTGTAAACAGGTATGTAGCAGTTTCTAAGAGAAGTTTGAGTCGAATTTTTTCCATAAATACTTCTCCCTAATCTAATGGCACAGAAAAGCGCTTTACGCATTTATTATGATTTGCTTTTGACTATAACCCACTCCAATAAATCTCGCTCTAATACAGCTTTACTCACAATATATGCATTAGTGTGGTGAGAGACTCTCTTGCTCTGCCAAATCAATGGCAAATGAAATTTGAGAGAGAGAGAGAGTACGAGTGCTTTGTTTATACTTTCTTTAATTGCTCTTAATTTGTGATGTCATTTTTAATTTATTTTTGCTTTCCTTTCAGGCCGTTGAAGAAGCCCCTGCCGATAAGTTAACCGACTCCGATAAGGCCACAGTTCGTGACAAATGCTCGTCGGAAATGTCCTGGCTCGATAACAACACTTTGGCCGAGAAAGAAGAATTTGAGGATCACTTAAAGGATTGCCAACGTGTTTGCGGTCCAATTATGACAAAAATGCATGGTGGTGGTCCTTCAGCTGCCGGTGGTGCTGGCCAAGGTGGACAGGCTGGTCGTGGTGGTCCAACCGTTGAAGAAGTCGATTAAATTTAACTTCAAAATTGTTTAATATTTTTTTGTTTGTCTACAATATTATTTTTTTTTATAAATAAATTATATTAATAACAATCCTTTTTTTGTGATTTTTATAGCCTCAGCTACAGAGGGTTACAAAGGGTATGTATCATATCATCAAAGAGTATATATGATATCATATATAAGCTACAGAGGGTATATATCATTTGATACGGCCAAAACGTGCCTCATCGAAATAACGATTTTGGGCCCTAGGTCTCTTTGGACCAAATCCGTTTCAGGACATTTGAAGTCGATTTAGCGATGTCCTTCGGTTTGTCTGGCTGGTGCGCAAGACAACTCTCGAAGGGAGTATCCGATTTGATCCAAACTATGTACATCGTAATATTATTGTCAAACTTAGATCGAGTTGGGAGATGGGCAATATCGGTCCACTACTACACCCCCCCCCCTCCCCTCAAAAAATGTCAACATTTTCAAAAAAATTACTGCACATAAAGAGAAATGATAATCCGATTTGGCTTCAACTTTGCAAAATCTAATATTTGCATCAGTGCTAGGTCACGTGTGAAAATGGACAATATCGGTCTACTCCATCAAGTACCTGAAAGGGTCAACATTTTTTATAATTATAACTCTTTTAAAATGTGATGTAAAAGTCCGATTGTTTTAAAATTACACACATCACAATATTATTATTGAACCAAGGACTGATGTGAAGATTGAATATAGCGAACCACTCATTGTGGTACCTACCCCATAAGGGGTCACAATTTTGAATATTATGAAGCTCATAAAACACGAAATTAACACCCGATTCCATTCAGACTTGATACGTCTCAATATTTCCATCAACACAAGATCTGTTATAAAGATGGTAGAGATCGGACCATTCCTTCTGGTACCTTCTTTACAAAGGCTCAAAGTTTTGAATAACCAAAACGGTCATAAAATCGAAATAAACCTCTGGTTCTCTTCATATTGCTGACATCACAATATTTATTAACCCACGGTCTGGTACCTACCCCACAAGGGGTCACAATTTTGAATATTCATGAAGCTCATAAAACATGAAATTAACACCCGATTCCATTCAGACGTTGTACATCTCAATATTTCCATTTACACCAGATCTGTTATAAAGATGACAGAGGTTGGAGCATTTCTTCTGGTACCTCCCCCACATAGGGTTCAATGTTTTTGAAAACAAAACCCGCAAAATAAGCATCCGACTTCCTTAAAATTTCACATATCCAAATATTTTTGCTAACACAAGATCTGTTGTGAAGATGATATATCTGCCAACCCCTTGTGGTACCTCAACCACAAAGGGTCACAATTTCCAGTACTTTTATATGTCATAACTTGCGAAATAAGTCGGTGATTGCTATATCTAAATAGTTTACTTAATCAGATCGAAATTTATGATTTCGCATAAAAGTGGATATACAGGGTGAGATAAAAAACTGCTACAAAGTCAAACGCCATAATTTTTACATTTTTTTTTAAATTTTATTGAATGAAAGCAAAAAATGTCGGAAATAGCATCAAATTTAGAATAAGTTTAGATTTGTTTGAATTTGTCACCTTTGGCACGAATTATGGCCTTCAAACGGCCAATGAAACCGTCACACGCTGCCCGAATGTTGCGTTGTGGTATTTTTTGGCCCATTCCCGGCTAAGCGCTTGCTTGAGGTGATCGACACTTTGGTATTTTTTAGTGCCAACCTTGCTTCCCAAAATACACCAGACACATTAGTCCAACGGATCCGGAGATTTTGGTGGCCAATGTGTGCTAGAAATGATGCGAGGAACCTCATTTTGTAACCATTCTTAGGTGACGCGTGCTGAATGCGATGGTGCTGAGTTCTGTTGGAATATCCAAGGTCTGCGGCCAAAATGTTTGCGTGCCCAAGGCTTTAATACAACCTCCAGAATATTTTCGCGATAATATTCGGCATTTATTCTGATGCCACGGTCGATTAATACGAGCGGAGAGCGACCATCGGCTGTTATGGCGGCCCACACCATCAGCCTGGCCGGCGCTTGAGTTATGGTGGCCAACCGAAGGTGCATATTTTCAGCTGACCCCTTTGACAGGTAAACACAATCATTTTGTTTGTTTACAAACTGCTGGACAACGAATGTTTTCTCATCGTAGAAAACCAAATTCGGCAGTTCGCCACTTTTGGCCAAGCGATGGAACTCTTTACCTCGTTTGAATCTATTTTCTTTCTGTTGCGGTGTAAGTTCTTGCACTCTTTGGAATTTCAATGGCTTTACCGTGAGCTCATTTTTCAATATTTACCGAATGTTATATTGCGTTATGTTCAGCTCAGGAGCCATTTTTCGGCCACTGCGACGCGGGTTTCGATCAAGTCGCTTCTTTACTTTTCGAACCATTTCTGCTGATGGTGCTGTTTTCTTCCGTCCACTTCCTTGACCAATAACGAGCGATGGTACGAGACACAAAAGATTTATTCACATTTAAATGCTGAAGTGCTCTAACGATAGCCACTTGGGGGTTTAAAGCCAAATATAAAGAAATCACACTATCACGCTTGGATTCCATCACGAATAATTTTTTTTCAGGAAAATTCTCACCAAAATACTTTTGTACGCTTGTAAACAATATAATGAGCTGTCACTGGAATAATTTTAACAGCTGTCGGACGAGTGGTTTAGAAATGACAGCAGTATGAAGTTGATTGCAGTTTTTTTAGTCTCACCCTGTAATGTTAGTATACTTACACATTGAAATATACTTGTTTCGAAAAATGTTTTGACACGTTCTGATCCCAAATTATATAGACATCTACCAATAAAAGAGGGCCAGTAGACAGTAGTTGTATAGCCAAAGTGTAAAAGTAAAAAGTATGGCGTTTGTCTTTGTCGCAGTTTTTTTTTTTATCTCACCCTGTATATACCTTAATCACATTTATAAATTTCTGCATTTTTTTCCAGATCACCGAAACATTCTTCCTAAAGCGTCAGAACTTTATTTGCCGCCTAATTGCCGATTCAAAATATCTACAAACCTATATATTTATGATTTGCAGTGCCCTAATACTACAGGGCAAATATTTTTATGGCCTAAAAGGATTTTGGTTTTTACAACCAAATCCCAAAATTCCAGAAGTTGAGAATATGGAGCACACAACATGTCAACTACATCCCAAGATTAGCTGTCAACGTTATCTCGGCCATGGTATGAGAAAATATTGTTTTTTTCTTGGCCTAACATTGGATGTCATTAAGGCTATGCTGAGTTGCAGTTTGTTCATCTCAACCTGTACGCTCCCTCTCAATGCATTTAGTTTTTCTCTCTTCTGCTTCGTCTGTCATATCGGGGGTTTCACTTCTTGATTTTACGTCGTTTTCGTTTGCGCCCTCGTACCTTCTTCTTCTTGTTTTAATTGTTTAATTTTCCCAGCACCTCAATTTCGCCAAAAATATGTCGAAATACTTTGTACAACTAATTTTCCCTTGTCGTCTGGTGGGATTAAGTTTTCTCATTTGAGTATAGAGAAGGAAATCCTCTCTGGATTTCAAATGTTTGAAGCCATTCTTACAGTGTGGATTGGTTTTAGTTGCGGCGCTCTCCATCGACCGCTCTCAGACACTTTTTGGTGCTGGTGATGAGAACAAAGTTTTTGAGTTGCTTTTTTATGCGCGGGCCTCTTTATTTGTTCTACACAAAAACTGTCCTGCCTGAACCCCAAATGTTACTTTGAGTATTCAGGATTTCCCTCTGGATTTCAAATGGTTTGAAGCCATTCTCACAGTTTGGATTGTTCTTAGCTGCGGCGCTCTCCATAGACTGCTCTCAGAGTATTTTTGGTGCTTGTGATGAGAATAAAGTTTTGGAGTTGCTTTTTTATGCGAAGGCCTCTTTATTTGTTCTACACAAGAACTGTCCTGCCTGAACCCCAAATGTCACTAAAGAAATAATTTGCCCAGCCGGCGAGTATAATTCTCTGTGAATATCTAATCGCTAAATTGGTCAAACAATGCGTTCGCCTCAAAGTCAACAAATCGCTTTAAATGTGGCAGTGTGTTGAACCTAAAATAAATTTGTCGCGAATGGAATATTTTGGTTTTCAATTCTATCAATGCTCATTTCGAATTCGTTTCTATCCATTTGACAATGTAATTAATACAATTTAAGCTTCGCTTACTTTTTAATTCAGCTAATTTATTACAAAGCCTACAAAATACTTTGCCAGTTTGTGTGCTACCCTTGGTGGGTTCGGGAGTAATCGGGTGTCGTCTTCAAACGCCGCAATATGACAAGGTTCAGTAAAATATTTGTGGAGCTTATTGGTGCAAGAACCTGCCAAGAGTTGGCCATACATCCGGAGAGTTGTTTTGTTCATTGTCTCAAAGATATTCCGCTATATCTTTTGTCTAACTTCAAATATTTTGTTCCGATTTGTTTGGTAAGACTAACCAAAATGGGTTGGGGTATTGAGGAATGATAATCGAAATTTATTTTTTTTATTCTCTCCACCGGTTTTCCAGCTCCCACTGCTGATAAAATTACGTAGCCTTAATAAAAATAAACTACGTCACACGTTTAAATATTATGCCGAGTGTTCATTGGTTGGAGCAGCCTGCGGCTGTGGCATCAATGCGTTAATTTGTTTTTTAAGGTAATAATATATTTAATTATATTCGACCTTTAACATGATTGAAATTGAAAATGTTTTGTATAATTTTTGTATTTTCTTGTCTAATTTCAGATATATTTTTGGTCACTTTGGCTATACTACTATTGTCTACTGGCCCTCTGTTATTGGTGGATGTCTATATAATTTGGGTTCAGAACGTGTCAAAACATTTTTCGAAACAAGTGTATTTCAATGTGTAAGTATACTAACATTACAGGGTCAGATGAAAAAAACTGCAACCAATTTCAGACTTCTGTCACTTCTAAGCCACTCGTCCGACAGCTGTTAAAATTACTTCAGGAATAGCTCATTATATTGTTTACAAAAGCATTTTGGTGAGAATTTTCCAGAAAAAAGAGGTTATTCGCGATTGAATTCAAGCGTGACAGTGTCATTCCTTTATATTTGGCTGGAAAACCACAAGTGGCTATCGTTAGAGCACTCCAGCATTTAAATGTGAATAAATCTTCTGTGGTTCGTACCATCGCTCGTTACCGTGATACTGGTAACGTAGCACGACGTCAAGGAAGGGGACGAAAAAAACACAGCAACATCAGCAGAAATGGTTCGAAAAGTAAAAAAAAAAGCGACTTGATCGAAACCCGCGTCGCAGTGGCCGAAAAATGTTTAATGAGCTGAACATATCGCAATATTCCATTCGGCAAATATTGAAAAAATCAGCTCGGGGTAATTAAAATTCCAAAAAGTGCAAGAACTTACACCGCTACAGAAAGAAAATAGTCTCAAAAGAGCTAAAAAGTAGCTTCGCTTGACCGAAAGTGGTGAACTGCCAAATTTGGTTTTCTCCGATGAGAAAACATTCCTTGTTCGGCAGTTTGTAAACAATCAAAATGATCATGTTTACTTGCCAAAGAGGTCAGCTAAAAATGTGCACATTCGGTTGGCCACCAGGACTCAGGCGTCGGCCATGGTGATGGTGTGGGCCGCCATAACAGCCGATGGTGGCTCTCCGCTCGTATTAATCGACCGTGGCAACAGAATAAATGCCGAATATTATAACGAAAATAATCTGGAGGGTGTATTAAAGCCTTGGGCCAAAAGAGCTAGAGAATTGCTTCGCTTGGCGGAAAGTGGTGATCTGCCGAATTTGGGTTTCTCCGATGAGAAAACGTTCGTTGTCCGGCAGTTTGTAAACCAACAAAATTATCGTGTTTACTTGCCAAAGAGGTCCGCTGAAAATGTGCACCTTCGGTTGGCCACCAGAACTCAAGCATCGCCCATTGTGATAGTGTGGGCCGCCATAACCGCCGATGGTCGCTCTCCGCTCGTATTAATCGACCGTGGCATCAGAATAAATGCCGAATATTATTGGGAAAATATTCTGGAGGGTGTATTAAAGCCTTGGGCAGGCAAACATTTTGGCCGCAGACCTTGGACATTGCAACAGGACTCAACACCATCGCACTCAGCATGCGCCACCTAAGTTATGGTTACAAAATGAAGTTCCCCGCTTCATTTCCAGCGCACAATGGCCACCAAAATCTCCGGAAACCAATCCGTTGGACTATTGTGTCTGGAGTATTTTGGAAAGCAAGGTTGGCACTAAAAAATACCAACGTGTCGATCACCTCAAGCAAGCGCTTCGCCGGGAATGGGCCAAAATACCGCAGAGCAACATTCGGGTTTCATTGGCCTTTTGAAGGCCATAATTCGTGCCAAAGGTGACCATTTCGACAAAATCTAAACTTATTCTAAAATTTGATGCTATTTCCGACATTTTTTATATCCTACACCACAAGGTGATCAGGGTATTATGTCTTTGTGCATTTGTTTGTAACAGGCAAAGAGAAACGAGATAGACCCATAGTTCCTTTTGATGATCTGCATAGAATCACATTCTGAGTCGATTTATGCATGTCCGTCCGTTCGTCTGTCTGTCCTTGTATTTTTGTAAACAAAGTACAGTTCACATTTATTGCCCTATCCAGATGAAATTTTGCACAAATCATTTGTTTGACCCAAGGAAGAACCTTATTGAAATTGGAGATGATTGGTCAAATTTTAGATATAGCTCCCATATATATCTTCGACCGATTTGCCTTTTATTGTGCACCAAACGTGTAATATCAGCCGGAATAGTATGGAATTTTGCACATACACCCAAATTAGGTCTGAAAATATGTATGCTAAATTTGATCGAAATCGGTTCAGATATAGCTATAGCTCCCATATATATTGTTCATCCGATTTGTTATTTGTGTCTACCGCCGCCGTAATATGCACTCTGCAACAACAATATTTGGGGAAATATATCAAATGCAGTTCAGAAATACCTTTACTAAATTTTATCGAGATCGGTTCGGATTTGGATATATCTCCCATATATAACTTCGTCCGATTTACCTTTCATTGTGCACCAAACGTCTAATATTTGCCCAAATGGGATGGAATTTGGCACATACGACCGAATTGAATCCAGAAGCTAGTATGCCAAATTTGGTGAAGATCGGTTCAGATATAGCTATAGCTCCCATATATACTGTTCATCCGATTTGTTGTTTGTTTGTTACCCACAGCCGTAATATGCAGTCCGTAACAACGATATTCAGGGAAATATATCAAATACAGCTCAGAAATATATTTGCCAAATTTTATCAAGAACGGTTCAGATTTGGATATAACTCCCATATGTATCTTTATCGATTTCAAATTAATTTTGCACCAAATGGGCAATACAAGTCCGAATTTAAAAGATACAAATACTTCGGCATATTTTGTCCTTTGAACTTTAAATTATAATTATAATCATAGTGTGTATGATTGAATTCTCCCATAAAAACACTTAATTGTTATGTTGAGCTCTAATAAATTAGCAAAGTGGTGTAGGGTATCATAAAGTAGGCCCCGCCCGACTTTAGGACTTTCTTTACTGGTTGTTCATTCAATTAAATTTAAAAAAAATGTAAAAATTATGGCTTTTCACTTTGTTGCAGTTTTTTATCTTACCCTGTATGTACCTTAAACACATTTATAAATTCCTGAATTTTTTTTCCAGATCACCGAAACATTCTTCCTAAAGCGTCACAATTTTGTTAGCCACCTAATTGCCGATTCAAAATATCTACAAACCTATATATTTATGATTTGCAGTGCCCTAATACTGCAGGGCAAATATTTATATGGCCTTAAAGGATTTTGGTTTTTACAACCAAATCCCAAAATTCCAGAAGTTGAGAATACGGAGCACACAACATGTCAACTACATCCCAAGATTAGCTGTCAACGTTATCTCGGCCATGGTATGAGAAAATATTTTTTTCTTGGCCTAACATTAGATGTCATTAAGGCTATGTTGAGTAGAATTAGTAAAACCGATTCCGCCAAATTTAAAATTTTGTCAAAAATAAAAAACTTTCGTATACGTTCAACGGCCCTGCTAACAACCTATATTGGCATTTATAGGGTAAGTTTGAGGCTTCAAAGTCAATATAGATTTTCAGCTTACCTTCTCGTCTCTCTCTCTCTCTTTCGCTCTCTTCACAGTTTACCCATTGCTATTTAAATCGTCGTTTCCCGCATTTGAAGAACTTAAATCACATCATATCGGCCTTTCTAGCTGGCTTCTGTTACAATTTCTATCCTCAATTGAACATATTCAGCTATGCCTTGATTCAGGCCATCTTTACACTATGGAAAATTGTTAAAATCGAAAACTTCGATACCGACAATGAAATATTCAAATTTTTACAACGCATACCATTTGCTAGTCTGCTTTTTCCTTTTGCTTTAGGTAAACTGGTTCATTATGTTTGTTTGAAGCCGGAATACTGCAGTCCCTTGACATTTGCCATAACCAATGGTGTTACAAATAATTAGTAAGTTTTGTAATTTGGCGAATTATATCCGCGACATTAAAAATTTTCTTTCTTTCTATTCTCGTTTTAGTCCAAATGTCATAAAAAATGAACTGAAAGCGATCATACAAAAAGCCAAAGCCGAATGTAAATAAAGAATAGAAAATGTGTTAAAAACTTATTTTTGTTTTAAATGTTTTAAAAACTTGGTTTTGTTTCAGTACTTTTTTGAATAGTAAAAGATGCAAAAGAGAGACTTGTCAATTTTTTTTTGTCGAGTACTCACTTTCTACTACCGCAACAAACATGATAATGTCATACCTGACAAATAGATCACAATCGGTTTCTTTGGATAACAAGATATCCGGATCATTGTCGGTTAGTAGAGGCTCGATACTAGGACCACTACCCTTCTTAGTGCATGGCAATGATCTTCCACGTAACATAAAGGGTGAGGTAAAAACTAGTTAAAAAAACCGGGCCGAACTTTGAATACCCTCCACCATTTGGAACAAATTTGGAAATTTTCAAAAAATAAAATCCTTAAAAAATTCTGTTAAATTTTTTTAAAAATACCGAATATAAACATTATATTTTACGACGTGCACCTACATACGCATTGTTTGTCCTAAGCCGTTACCACATTCAAATTCGAAACTTGAAATAAACGGTGAATAACGTAGCTAAACTGATCAAAATATCGTATATAGGGAAGTACCGTTATATCGGAGCTGTGCGAAGACCTGGACCAGCATAGACAATTTTCTGTCACAGGCTGTAGCATCCATTACGAACTTCAAATACGACATCTCAAACAATTTCGGTGGGTTTTGTACCTAAACTCGTCAAAATACCGAAAATGGAGCCTAAACGAAGACCATAGATAATTTCACAGACTGTAGATCCCATTACGAATTCTAAAAACGTAATTTGAAACAATTCCGGTGAACAATGACGATAAAATCATCGAAATACCGAATGTTGGGAGGTACTGATATATGGGGCCTATACGAAGACCTGAACCTGCACAGATAATTTTCTGTCACAGACTGTAGTTCCAATTACGAACTTCAAATACCAAATTTGAAATAATTCCGTTGAATAATGTCGCTGAAATCATCATAATACCGAATATAGGGAGGTACCGTTATGTGGAGGCTATACGAAGACGGGGACCTGTACAGATAATTTTCTGTCTTAGGCTGTAGCACACATTACGAACTTCAAATACCAAATTTGAAACAATTCCGGTGAATAATGTCGCTAAAATCATCAAAATACTGAATATCGGGAGGTACCGGTATATGGGGCTATACGAAAACGGGGATTGTGTTTACTTTCCAAAGACGTCAGCTGAAAATGTGCACCTTCGGTTGGCCACCTGAACTCAAGCGTCTGTCATGGTGATGGTGTGGGCCGAATATTATCGCGAAAATATTCTGGAGGGTGTATTAAAGCTTTGGCCATGCAAACATTTTGGCCGCAGATCTTGGACATTTCAACAGGACTCAGCACCATCGTACTCAGAACGCGCCACCCAAGAATGGTTACAAAATAAGGTTCCTCGCTTCATTTCCAGCTGACAATGACTACAAAAATCTCCGGATACCAATCCGTTGGACTATTGTGTCTGGAGTATTTTGGAAACAAGGTTGGCTCAAAAAAATACCAAAGTGCCGATCACCTCAAGCAAGCGGACAAAAAACGACAGAGCAACATTCAAGCAGCGTGTGACGGTTTCATTGGCCACAAGTCGTGCCAAAAGTGACCAATTCGAACCAATATCAACATATTCTAAAATTTGATGCTATTTATTTTTTATCTCTCCCAGTATGTATAACGATACATACCGATATTCGGTATTTTGATAATCCTAGTTACATTTACCCACAAAGATGGTACTGAAGAAGTTTTGGTAGATGACAATCCTTGAAGTATAATATCGTCTATAGAGGTTCCCTTTTTGGTATGGCCTCCATATAACGGCCTCGCCAACTTTATGGTTTTTTGAAAAGTTCAACAGCATTATCCAAACGGCTTAACTGATGTTTGTAGTTTAAAGTAGAACACATTTGAATTCAGATACTTTTATATAAAATTTTTTTCTTTACCCAAAGGTGGAGGGTATTAAAAGAATTCTGAAACCTTATATCTCTTCAAACGATTAATAAGTAAAAAGCATGCACCGGCGTCTACAAGCGGTAATTGAAGGACCTACAATGAATTAATATAACTTATTTTAATACTTCCAATTTTTTACGTAGAATTATTCGATGAGAATTAATTAGTTTTTAATTATTTTTGTTGTTTATTCATAAAAGTAACGCTATATTTTTAAAAAATGTATGACCATGTGTTTCCAAAAATACTTTAAATATAATGTGTATGCTTAAATACAGTTTTATTTAAAAAAAACAACGAATTTTTTATTGGCACATTTTACAAGAAATAAATTATCGCTTACTTCCGAAAAATTAAGAAACTAAAGTCATTTCAAATAAGCATTCCCATCTCTGCATTTCTGTAATTTACCTTGTCTCATGGTACAATGAAGAGAAGGTAGGTCAACTTTAAAAAAAATGCAAGTATAGAGGTCTACCTGTTTGGCTTGTAATGTCAGAATTAGTATCAAAACAATAAAAAATCAAACAACTGGTTGCATTAATTTTGAACAAATAATTGAAAACCGCGAAAACTGAATGAAAGGTCAACATTTCTTTTCAAAATCATGTTCTATATATCTCTTATGGTTTATTTCGTGACATAAACTGTAGACTTTGTCGATGCATATGTTGCAATAAGCATTTTGAAAACACCCGAATTTGAATATTTTCTGAACAATTGTTTTATTATTGAAAAGAATATGCACACATAAACAAATGAAGTTGACATATTAAGCCAGAAAAATAAAAAATTTGAAATCATATGGTAGTTCTGCCCATGGTACAATGAATTCAAGGTAGGGCAGAACTACCATATGATTTAAATTTTTTCATTTTTCTGGCTTAATATGTCAACTTTATTTGCTTATGTGTGTGTCTTCTTTTCAATAATAAAAAAATTGTTCAGAAAATATTCAAATTCGGTTGTTTTCAAAATGCTTATTGGAACGTATGCATCGACAAAGTCTACAGTTTTTGTCGCGAAATAAACCATAAGAGATATATAGAATATGATTTTGAAAAGAAATTTTGAACTATCATTCAGTTTTCGCGGTTTTAAATTATTTATTCAAAATCAATGCAACAAGTTGTTTGATTTTTTATTGTTTTGATACTATTTCTGACATTACAAGCCAAACAGGTAGACCTCTATACTTGCAATTTTTTCAAAGTTGACCTACCTTCTCTTCATTGTACCATGGTTCTGCCCTACCTTGAATTTATTGTACCATGCCTTGTCTAATTTCACTGCATAGAAAGCAGGTTCCCATCTCTGATTTGTGTATGTACCATGGATGTATGCATGGTACAATGAAGAGAAGGTAGGTCAACTTTGTAAAAATTGCAAGTACAGAGGTCTACCTGTTTGGCTTGTAATGTCAGAATTACTATCAAAACAATCGAAAAACCAAACAACTTGTTGCATTTATTTTGAATAAATAATTGAAAACCGCGATAACTGAATGAAAGGTCAACACTTCTTTTCAAAATAATGTACTATATATCTCTAAAGGATTATTTCGCTACAAAAACTCTAGATTTTGTCGATGCATACGATGAAATAAACATTTTGAGAACATCCGAATTTGAATGTTTTCTGAACAATTTTTTTGTTATTGAAAAGAAAACACATACATAAACAAAACACTTGGGTCCCACTGTTCTTGGCACTGTCACATGTCAAAATAAAGAAACAACATTTTCGCATAACAGCTGATTTACAATCTTCCATGTCTCATTCGTAAACTCGGCACTACGTTTCACACCTGCATCTTCACTTGATTTCATTTTGTTCTTTATTTTCATCGAACATACGTTAGTGTCAGTTTCTTCGTATCGTTTGGAAATCATATGTTTTCGCGTAATCACCCGCCGCAAAACGAAACAGACGGTTCCTGAGGAATATAAATAATTTTAATAATTAATAATTGTTGAACCAATTAAAAATAAATAAATTTAAAGCAGATATGAAGCCACCAAAGCCAAATCCAAGTTTTGTATCCCGCAATTTGGTCACAATTGTAATGGTGCCAACGATCATTGCTGCGCATTTGGGCTGGAATGCCATGCAAAACAACCGGTCTCTGGTGCAGGAACATGAACAAATTGATTTGCCCGTGGTGACAGTAAGTAACGATTGAAATGGACATTTCATAAGGGAAAAATAGATGAATAGGATTATTATGGGTAGTTTACTACGGAAACAAAAAATTCATTAAAATGACGCAAGTAAAAAATGTTGGAATTCTGCAGTGTTATGGCAACCTGAAAAGAAGACTGATTGTTTAACTCTAGTTTAGCGAAAAATTTTCGATTTTTTTCAAATTTTTTCCAGATCCCTGATCCCGGGAAACTATTTTTTTTTTTCTTGGAGACGGATCCGGGACCCAGGTTTTTATTTTTTATTTGAAATTTATTGATCTAACTTGACAAGGGCCTACTGGTTAATTTGCCCTGACTGAATGTTCAACTCTAGTTTAGTAAATATTTTTCGATTTTTTTTCCAAATTTGTTTTCCAGACGTAGGCATTTTTATCCTGATTCCGGGAAACTATTTTTTTTTGGAGACGGATCCTAGACCCCAGTTTTTTGATCCAAAAGTCCGGGTTCAAGACCCGGATCCACTTACCCGATATAGACAATATAGGTATAATTGAAATCTTATGAAAATACATATCCAACAATTCAAATGGCCACTTTTTTAACCGCTTCGGAAGATATAGTCAAATTATCAATTTTTTGGCACGGATTTTTTATAAACCCCCCATAAAGTAGAAAAAGGCCCTATTATGGGGGTCAACCAAATTATTGCTAACACTGTTACCTTTCCTAATTAATTGGATGTCTTGTGATCCTAATCTACATGCGACCCAATTAGAATTGAGCCAGATGAATCCTCCAGATCTTTGCTAAGTCGAAAATATTCGAGTTTTCCTTGACCGATGTCGATATTTTACTCCGATGAAAAGTCTTGCAGTGATGAGTTAAAAATGTATTGATCTATCGCCTAAGCGTCTCCATCACCTTCTTGATTGGGCTGTTGATTTCACATTCCTATATAAATCATGAACGTTTCTCTTGAGATGCCCGTGTGCAGAAATCCTATACATAAGGCAATAGTGACAAGGGCCAACTGGTTAATTTGCCCTAAGAAATAACAATCAAAAGTAATAATGTCAAAAAAAAATCAAATTAGCAAGACGGAAACTGGTAATATTTTATACTCGACCAAATTTGTAAATTAGAATAAAATAGTAGATTATTACAGGAATAGGTATATGATCATCATATTAAAAGACAAAGCAAACGAAAACAAAATATGAGCCTGGCGAGGATTTGAATTCGATTCTCATATTTCTGATACTGCAGCAATGAATCAAAATTACCAACACCACTCTTAGTACTCAACTACTAAGTGAGAGAAGGCAATATGGTCTCAGATAACTTTTTAATCCATCAGTCACATCACTACCCATTACATTACTGTGGCCTGTGAGCCATCAAAGCTTAATTCTCAAGAGGAATAAATTGATATTCTGGGGAAAGACAGAAATTTATTTTTTTTTTTTTAAATAATTTTTCGGAATTGCATTTCCATCAAATTTGAGATGTTAAATATAGTTTCCATCCCATACTTATGTATTTTAGAAATATATCTAAAGCTACTGGTAAAGCTTAAAACATATTTAACGTCAATTTTTTTGTTTGCAGTTTGCCAAGTTCGTATGGAGGAAGATAAATGGCGCGGAGGAGACGGCCACCAAAAAGGAATAGTTGTGAACGTTGAAATGAATTTAGCTTTTAAGTTTGTTATGTATTTAATTTGGCAAATGTAAATAAATTATTTATGTCCTAATAGCATAATAAATTGTAATTTGTATTATAAATGCGTTTCACTGAATCCAAAATTTATATAATTAAATAGTTTTAATAAAAGTACGAGAATTGTTTCACCATATACGACGAATTTATGTGAATTTTTTAGCTGTTCTTTTCAATCAAATATGAATTCGTGATTGCTTCTGATATTTTTTTATGACTAGTAGAAAATTAAAAGAAACAATTTCGAACTAATATCTGTAATCCTATTAAGGTTGTCATGCAACAAAAAAAAATGACGCAAATCCAAAAAAGTCTTGGGTTGAATACTTGTTCTAAACAACTTGCGCTTAACTGTGATATTCAATATTTTGTTGTTTCTACGAAAAAAAAAAAAAACAAAACTTAAAAAACAAGTAAAAAAGCTGTAAGTTCGGCCAGACCGAACTTTGAATACACTCCACCATTTGCAATGAATTTGGCACTTTCCACAAAAATAAAAACCGTTAAAAATTCTGTTAAAATCTTAAAAATACTGACTGCGCCGACGTGGACCTGCATAAGCAATTTTGTCATAAGCCACAATATTCAAATGCGAAAATTGAAAAATAAAAAATAGGTGAATGATGCAGCTAAAATCATCAAAATACCGAATAAAGGAAGGTACCATTATATGGGGGCTATACCAAAACGTGGACCTGCACAGACAATTTTCTGTCATAGGCTGTAGTATTCATTACGAATTTCAAATGCCAAATTTGAAACAATTTTGGTGGATAATGTCGCTAAAATCTTCAAAATTCCGAATATCGGGAGGTACCGTTATATGGGGGATATACGAAGACGGGGACCTGCACAGACAATTTTCTATCATAGGCTGTAGTATCCATTACGAACTTCAAATGCCAAATTTTGAAACAATTTTGGTGGATAATGTCGCTAAAATCTTCAAAATTCCGAATATCGGGAGGTACCGTTATATGGGGGATATACGAAGACGGGGACCTGCACAGACAATTTTCTATCATAGGCTGTAGTATCCATTACGAACTTCAAATGCCAAATTTTGAAACAATTCCGGTAAATAATGTCGCTAAAATCTTAAAAATTCCGAACATCGGGAGGTGAAGTTATATGGGGGCTATACGAAGACGGGGACCTGCACAGACAATTTTCTGTCTAAGGTTGTAGTATCCATTACGAACTTCAAATACCAAATTTGAACCAATTCCGGTGAATAATGTCGCTAAAATCTTCCAAATATCGAATATCGGGAGGTACCGTTATGTGGGGGCTATACGAAGACGTGGACCTGCACAGACAATTTTCTATCATAGGCTGTAGTATCCATTACGAACTTCAAATGCCAAATTTGAAACAATTCCGGTGAATAAAGTCGCTAGAATCATCCAAATACCGAATATCGGGAGGTGCCGTTATATGGGGGCTATACGACGGGGACCTGCAAGGACAATTTTCTGTCTTAGGCTGCAGTATCCACTGCGAACTTCAAATACCAAATTTGAAACATTTCCGGTGAATAATGACGCTAAAATCATCAAAATACCGAATATCGGGAGGTACCGTTATATGGGGGCTATACGAAGACGTGGACCTACATGGCCCATTTTCAATACCAAAAGTCCTGTGGACATAATATACATTTGAGTAAAATTTCATCAACCTACTTCATTTCGTTCGGAAGCTCGAGTGATTTCCAATGACGACAGACGAACGGGCATGGCTAAATCGACAGAGAATTTCGAGCTGCTTAAGAATATATATACTTTGTGGGGTCTAAAATTTATATTTCAAGTTGTTACAAACGGAATAACAAACTAAGTATACCCTCCATACTATGGTGGAGGGTATAAAAATAAAAAATAAACATCTTTCCATAAATACTATTTTGATTTATTAAATATATGTATGTATGTGTGTATAATTTAAATGTACATTTACAAATTAACTTATCGTATGATAATTTTTAAAAATATTTGATATTTATATTTTAAAAAAAAATATCTGCATATATTTAATATTGAACCTACTGATTTATGACAAATTACAATATACAATGTAAGGTTATGTGTGCGTAGTACATACACACAAATAAGTATGTGTTGCTAAATATCGTTTAAGTATGTATGCATGTCAAAAATATTGAACGAAATTGAAATTGAAAAAGATATATATATATATAACAAATGGTTATGAATCGAAAAGTGTTGGATGTGGGGACAAATTTTTACATTCTCCATCGAAAAAAATCAATCGATATGAACTGTTGTATGGTAACTTTGAATTTATAAATGGTCTGTTCCAGAGCTGCAATTTTCAAAACTAGCAGGTTGGGAAAAAGAGCTAAAATGTGAAATTTGGTAGAAACAATTTGTTTTCATTCAATATTTAGTCGTTTCTACTGAAATTTTCAATTTAATGAAACTAAGATTGACATATTAAAATTCAATTGGATCGAATTTTTTTCGATATCATATGACAAGCTTTGACCCCTGTATCGCTTGGTTGAATGTCTGTAAAATTAGATTTTCTTACTATTGCATACAAATTAATTCTTGTATTTTTTTTTTTTTTAATATCGAAGACTTAACATGACGTTTAGAACACAACGAACTACTTAAAAATAAAACATTTTTATACGACAAATGTTTGTTTGTTTTTCTTTAATAATATCTATATACAAAATACTTATTATTATTTATTGATAGCTTACTTTAATCTAAATTGAAAGTTAAAATCTTAAAACGTTATTTGTTTGTGTGTGAAGACATATCTCATGTTAAAAGTTTTAATTTTTACCATCTATATAATAATTTGTAAAGAGACATCAATTACATATGCACGTATATAAAATTGTTATATACTATATATTATAGAAATACATATATGATATTTATGGTATAATTTATTACTAACATAGATTCGTTGGAGATTTGTTGCGAGACACAACGATGAGTACTACGAAGCCTGGTTCCTGTGTTTTGGGTGGTGTACAAAAATTTGCAAAAGAAGCAACTGCAATTAAAGGGAACGTACAATAAAAAGTTAATAATTTGCTATTATGAGAAAGCGTAAAAATGGCATAGCTAAATTCTGCCACAACATAATTGATGTCCTATTCAAAAGATTTAAAAACCTCTCAAAAAAATAAATAAATAAAACTAGGAAAAAAATTTAAAGGAAACTATGACAAAGTCACTATACAGAGTGAGACGAAAAAACTGCAACCAAATTCAGACTACTGACATTTCTAAGCCACTCGTCCAACAGCTGTTAAAAATATTCCAGTGACAGCTCATTGTACCGTTTACAAGCGTACAAAATCATTTTGGTGAGAATTTTCCAGAGAGAAGTTAATTGTGATGGAATTCGAGCGTGATAATGTGATTTCTTTATATTTGGCTAAAAACCCGCAAGTGGCTATCGTTAGAGCACTCCAGCATTTAAATGTGAATAAATCTTTTGTGTCTCGTATCATCGCTCTTTACCGTGATACTGGTAGCGTAACCCGACGTCAAGGAAGTGGACGGAAGAAAACAGCAACCTCAGCAGAAATTGATCGAAAAGTAAAGAAGCGACTTGAAGCGAAACCCGCGTCGCAGTTGCCAAAAAAATGGCTCGTGAGCTCAACATTTTGCAATTTTCCATTCGGCAAATATTGAAAAGTGAGCTTGTCAAAGAGTCAGCTGAAAATGTACACCTTTGGTTGGCCACCAGAACTCCAGCGCCGGCCATGGTGATGGTGTGGGCCGCCGATGATCGCTCTCTGATCGTATCAATCGACCGTGACATCAGAATATATGCCGAATGTTATCTCGAAAATATTCTGGAGTATGTATGAAACCCTTGGGCACGCAAACATTTTGGCTGCAGACCTTGGACATTCCAACAGAACTCAGCACCATCGCACTCAGCTCGCGCCACCCAAGAATGGTTACAAAATGAGGTTCCTCGTTTCATTTCCAGCACACAATGGCCACCAAAATCTCCGGATACCAATCCGTTGGACTATTGTGTCTGGAGTATTTCGGGAAGCAAGGTTGGCACTAAAAAATACCCAAGTGTCGATCACCTCAAGCAAGCGCTTCGCCGGGAATGGGCCAAAGTATTGCAGAGCAACATTCGGGCAGCGTGTGATGGTTTCATTGGCCGTTTTTTTTTTTCATAATTCGTGCCAAAGGTAACCAATTCGAACAAATCTAAAGTTATTCTAAAATTTGAAGCTATTTCCAAAATTAGTTGCTTTGATTATGGCTTTTGACTTTGCTGCAGTTTGTTTATCTCACCCTGTACATGTCATATGTAAAGTGGTTTTTTCCACAAGTTTTTAGGTCGTGGGTCTCTTTGGACGAAATCCGCTTCTGGACATTTGGAGTCGATCTAGCTATGATCGCCAACCCGTAATATTTTTACCAAACTTTGGGTTTTAGATGCGCGGCTACACGGGAGTTGACGGGTGTCTCTCTCAAAGACTTTTGGTCCTTTTTTGTTAATCCTAGGTAGAAATGTGTTAGAAGTGAGGTAGTGTGACTAGCCTATGATATGGGCAAACCTGTGGAAAAAAATTATAAACCTGCCGCTAGCCACCCACAGCGTTCCCGAAGCCGGGAAAGTGGGTCGGGTGGTCCCGCTAATAGAGCTTCATAATAGTCAAGGACTAAACCAAAACAAGCCGTCTCATAGAACACTTTTGGTAGCCCTTGACTTATCAAAGACATTTTACAATAATGTTCAATAATGTTATATGTGTGGCATTGAGGTCGTAACTTTTGCGGATGTTTACACGAACATTGCGTGGTGAACACTTAACTCGCTGTGCTTGCTGTCTTCTTCTACTCGAGAAATGTAAAAATATCCGCCACTAAGTCAACAACTACAGTCTTAATCACATGATCTGCGGAGATGAGAGAAATTTGAGGTTAAGGGGAAATAGAACAGTGTGGCTTGTTTGTTCGGGATACCGTAGTATTTTGTTGTTGCAAAATGGTCAGGCTTATCCCTTTATTGTTGTTTTTATAAAAACAACGTTTGTTTATTAGTGGAGAACGATGGTAATGTTTACCAGGGGGTTAGGCAGGGAATACCTAGGTTTCGGAAAGAGCCACCAATCCTCATCAGTTCCCTTGTTTTTTGTCTGGGATATTCTCCCCAGAAGTTATTTTAAAAAATAACTTCTATGACAAAAAAACATTTTTTACCCAAGTGACGAGATCGTAAGAAGAGGAACCAAAGAATTAAATAAAACTAAAATTCTTTTGGAAAGTCTTCTAAATCTTACAACCGCACTTATAAACATTTACATCTTTCTCCACTTGTTATGCTTTCGTTCAACCTGAACGAAGTAGCATAACCATGTTAAGGAGAAATTTAATTTCGACCACGAACTACCCCAGAACTTGGGTTTTGGACAAGGGGGTTGCAGGTTGCAACGAACTACCTCAGATTCTAGAGTTTATATTCGACAGCATGTTAAAGTCTGAAAAGTAGGAACAAGTTTCTCAAGAACTTGGGGTTTGGCCAGCTATGTGGCCATACTGTGGTCTGCGAATACAAGTGCTATGCATAAGAAGAATATTGCTGCCTTGAGACAACATGAGATGGCTCCTCATGACACCAGCGGACCATGTACATTAGGAAGCAAATATCGTTCCCGTACGTCACCTTAATCATATGCATTCGCGGCATCAATCCAAACCATAATAATTTAGTTAAAACTTCCTCTCGGTGCTTGTCAGAAAGGACCTAGACGGTCTACAGCGTTATAAGAAAGAGCCCCTAAATCAAAAAATTTATATTTTATCCCAGTCGCATTCATACTGCATTCACATTTGTCATCAGAAACTACAGTATGAATTCCGTCCTCAATCCAATAGGAACCTTCTCAAGCTAATTCATCAGTAATTTCATTCACTCACTATGTTACTATGTCCTGGCTCCCGACAAAGCTTAATGAATTCGCGTATTTCAATGAAACGAAATATGAAAACGTGGACCGACATAGAATGGAGGAGGGTATAAAAACAAAGGAGATATCCAATTTCGTCCAGCTATTGAAATTGTTTTTTTACATATCACTCTATCATGTGTTCCCTGGCCCTTATTAGTCTTTAAATTTAAAAATTATGAGCGCCTTAAAGTATGCTTTAAAATTGACAATTTAAAACCTCAAACAAATTTAAAAATCAACAAAAAATATTACCTTAAATTAGCGGGCGCATTACAATCCCTATTCGAATCTCTTTCATTCCAAATAAAATTTCCTACAATTCCTCGAAAATTCAAACGCCCGATGTTAGACAGTAGTGACTAAACCATTCCAAGAGTGACAAGGAAGTTGTTGTTGGTGTTGTGGCCGCAGCATCATCCTGCTGCTGTTGTTGTTGTGTAGTTGGCACCCCTTGTTGTTGTCGATTATTGCCGTTGTTCTTGTCTCGTTGTTGTTGCTGCTGCTTTTGCGGTTTTTGTTGATGTTTTGCTGTTCCTCCCAATGCCGCCGGCTTCATTTCCTACTGTGACAAATGCGAGTTAACACTCAAATTATCCAATTGGCCATTGAACAAGACATCGCTTATCAACTTCTCGGCTATGATACGCTGATGGGTATTCATGACACGCAACTTGCTGGCCACATTGATGCCAATCGCATCGAACTCATCCTCGCTGCGTCCATTGCCGCCAACACCACCACCGCCGCCGCCAGCCGTTGTCGTTGTTGTGTACGCCGTGGCTGAGCCGAACAATGGTTGCAGGTGTTCGCGCGCAATTTGTATGGTCGGCACTTGCTGATGGAGTTGCGTCAGTTGTGCTGTGGCGGCACCGTTCGCCTGCTGTTGTTGCTGCTGCTGGAGTTGTTGTTGGATTTGATGTTGCTGTTCCAACGAATTGACGGCCTGTTGGATTTCACGTTGGGAATTCGAGTCGAGCGATGTAATTTCGAGCACCTTAACGGCCGTTGTATGTTGTGGTTGGGTTTGAGCGTGCAACTGTTGGGCGGTAGCATGATGATGATGGTGGTGATGTTGCTGTTGCTGCTGATGGTGGTGCAGCGGCGGTGGTTCATGTTGCACATGCTGTTGTTGATGGTGGTGCATTTTGTGATCTTCACTCTTGACAATGGAGACGGGTACTACCTCACCGTTACTGGTGGAGACGGTTGTTATAGTGGTGGTCATGTTGGGATCCTGCTGTAAATCTGTCTGCGAGGCCGAATGGGCACTGCCAGCCTCCATATGCTGTTCATCTTCGAATTCCAGAGAATCATCATCTTCAAAGGCCAATGTCAGCGAACGTTTGGCCACCTTAACATCCGGGCCACTGGCCCCACCAATAGAGGTAATCGCGCGCTTCAGCCCCTGGTCGGCAATGAATGACAACTTGTCGTAATACCACAATCGCGTCTCATAGTTTTGTTTGGAGTGCATTTTCCGATATTCACGACGAAATGCGGAACGCAGCGAGTTTATCTTACGCACCACCATGTTACGGTCTGGGTTCGGTTCGACCTCCTTGAGTTTTTCCACCAATTTATCGTATGCCTTGTTGCGTACTGTGTTGTTGCTGTAGTCGGGATGTTTTGGCTGCCACAAACATTCCTCGGTCTGGTATTGTTCAATGAATTCGCCCAGCCAGTGGCGGGAATAACTTCGCAAATCATTCAATTGACTTACATTTGCCATTTCCCAGGAAATTTTGTTGGCTGGTTAGGAGATGAAGTGGTAATAAAATCGAGTAGTTTGGCTGGCCAATAATAGGCTGCCGACAATTTTTTCGCTCGTTCGGTCGCACACACACTTTTTCACTGGGGTTCGTTCGTTTGGCTGGCTGGCTGCTTGCCTTATTTTGTGTTGTTGCCTGGTTGGTTGGCTGTTGTTTGCAGCTTGTTCTTCTTCTTCTTGTCTATGCTTGCGCGTTCCACCACGACCGATTTTTTGTTCTCAATTTTCCTCTCGTCTCTTGTTGTTCTATACAACACAAAACAAGCCAATAACACAACACCAGCAACAACAACCAACACAGAATAAAGAAAAGAAACTGAAAGATGCTCTCTTTTACTTCCTTTTGTTCTATAACACAATCTCTAATTTTAGTCGACTTAAATATGTGCACTTCACTCAACAAATTTGGCCGTAAGATTTACACATTTTTATTTTTGATTTATTTCAATGTATTTTGTTATATTTTTGCATTTTTTAGTTGTTTCTTTATTTTTGTTCGTTCATCGACTCAAACGTGTCGTGTGTTCGCGTCGTTTTTTACATTAGGGGTATGTAGATCGACAAAGACATTGTATGACTTCGAGGTTAGAGAGACCTAAATAGTCAAAAGGAGAAGTTATCGTTTTTTGTTATCGACTTTTTTGAGGGGAAAGTTTTCAAGGCATTTTTTATGAAAAATATTGGTTTTCTTTTTATAATTAAAAATGAAAGTATGAAAAGACTTTGTATTTACGAGAATTTAATAAATATATATGATAAAAATAAATTATAATTCCCCCAAAAATCCTCGAATCTTTAACATAAAGTATTTTGTGGCAATGCAAGTGTTGTACGATAACATCACAGACATTCATCGATAGCGTTGTTGTTGTTACTAAATTGAAATGCAAATAAATGTTCAAATTTCGTAAAAAAATAAAAAAACTAATAGATTCTTGAATTAGAACAAATTGGTCTGTTCCAGAAATGCAAGAATGCTAAAGTTTTTACAACGATAATTGATTTTTCCTTCATAATATCGAAAACAAATTGTAAACTTCAAAAACTAGTAGATTCTTCCCAAAATGTTTGTGTAATGTCAAATATTTTCCAGAACTGCAAGTATGTTCAAATTTTTACTACGATAACCTTTAATACCGAGCAACAATTGCTCTGTACCAGAGCCTGCCAGATTCTACTAGTCTTACAATTTTTTCCGATAACATAAAGGGAAAATGGGTTATCGTTGTAAAAACTTTTACATTCTTGCAGTTCCGAAACAGACCATGAAAAAGCAGTCGAACTTTTTATACCCTCCACGTAGACCTTTATAGACAATCCTCTCGTAAGGGGTAAAGTACCCAAAGGGTACACCTTGTGTGGATTTGCAGACAATTCCATTGAAAAATATGTTTAAAATCTTCGAAATACCGAATATCATGGACCGATATATCCCATCTTCGAACTTGACCTGCCTGCACACAAAAGAAAAAGAATATCTTTATTCGTTACGACTCTAGCGCGATTACAACAGACGGACAGGGTTAAATCATTTTACGCTGATCAAGAATATATCTACTTTGTTCGATGACTTTCAAACCGATTCGATGGCTTTCAAACCGAATGACGAACTTAATATATGTTCTGTTCCAGAACCTGCAAGAATTTACTAGTTTTGAATTTTTTTTCGATATCATAAAGAGAAAATCGATTATCGTAGTAAAAACTTCTATATTTTTGCAGTTCTGGAACAGACCAATAGCCTCCATACAATTGGTTTGTTCCAGAACTACAAGAATGTAAAAGTTTTCACTACGATAACCGATTTTCCCTTTATGGTATCGAAAAAAATTGGTGGAAGGTATAAAAATTTGAAAAATTAGTAGATTCTTGCAGTTTCTAGAAAAGGGCAATTCTTGCAGTTCAGGAGTAGAGCAAAATTAAATTCGATAGATATATTTTAGATATTGAGGCCAGACGTTGGCCCCATGAGAGCATATATCTAATCGTTCCCATTTTTCTAATTTCGTACAAATTTATAAAAAAACAACTGCTTTCCTTATTTTCTTCAATAAATTACAATAATTTTATTTATTTCTGTTCCTTGGTCTCGTAATAAATGTAAATTAAAAACCAACTGAAAAGTAGTATATCAAATTGTAAAACAAAGAAAAAAAATTGATAATTATGTCCTAATATCCTCATCATCATAATTTTTTCTTCTTCAAAGTAAAACTGTGTGTATTTATATACAAATAGTGTTGAATACAACTAAACAAAGTACATGCCAATTAAAATGGGTTATTACTAGGAAATCAAGACCAAACACAGGTCTAGGTTTTTTGTTGTTGTTGTTGTGAATTGTTACTTATATCTAAGGGTTTGCAATAATTTATATTTTTGTGACATTATAACTTGGCAGAAAGCTTATTCGAACAGGCGAGCACAACTTGGATCGGAAGCCATACCATCCGGTTTTGCTTGTTGTTGTTTTTTTTTTAATCCGTGCCAAAATATTTCTGACCAAAGTGATTTGGTGCAACGGGATGCAGTTCAGATGTGAGTATTTTCAAACGTGGAAATGTGCTAACAACACAACTAGCAGCCAGCGGAGTGCAAAAGAGATTAGACAGAATGATACTACTTTCGGGTACACCATGTTCTTTGAGTACATTAACGGCCTAGAAAAATGTGAGTGGTGGTAATGAATAAAACAATTTCTTTCGAAAGGTTTCGACAATAACTCACCTGTAGTACTGTATTACCCGTAGACATAATGGGATACATCAACAGTATTTGTCGGCGTGCAATGTCATCGGGAAACCGTGCATACACCACACGTGCTGTATGTGTATCCGAATCAGATTCTACCAAAATTTTACCAATCCTAATCGAACGACAGCAATCGCGTAAACCCTGTTCCATAGCCTCTCCGGAGCGTATAATTGAAACGCCACAATTACCGGACTGATATTTCAGACCATCGTATATGGCACCAGTGGGTGTTTCAACGCTACAATTTGAATAGGGTAATTGATTCAAAGACTCTTCAATTACTAGACGTATTAGACGATCGGCATAGAATTTAAAATCACTTCTCGAGGTATTTCTGAAAAGGAACAGAGGGAAATAATAAGATAATACAATGGAGTTTAGAATAAAGCAAGATAGCAGTCATAATTTAGCTGATAATGATGACTCTTAAACTGTTAAATTCTGCTATGAAACTTCTGGAGTGGGTTGGGTGAGCTATCAAATGAAGTGACATTAAATCAAGATTCTTTCTTGATTGCAATAAAGCCCTCTTCCAAATATATCAATTTATTAGGCCTTGTTGGGACCCAGGATATAGCATTATATTGGAGAATGAAAATGCTGATGAATTAGCTCGAAGTGGTTCCCAATTTATTGATCTAACTATTGATGAAACTGTCAAACCACTTGTAAGCTATCAACATTGTTGCTAGAAGATGGCACTTTGATATCGGTTGGAATGGCTGTAAGGTAGCCTGTAGGTAGGTAAATTACCCGATTTGATCTAAGAATCGCGAAAGGCATACTTACTGCCCCCTACTGTATCAGATATCTGACCTCAAAATCGGATAACAGCGGTCCTAACTACAATAGACCAGATGATGAAGAGGTAGAGACACCAACCGTGCAAATATGCACTATTATGAAAAAGTGGTAGGTAAGAAATAGAAGTGCGGACATTCTTTTTAGCTCTAGATCATCTATAAGTTAGCTGAATGCAACTCCTGGCCAGACACGCCACCCTAAAGCCAACTTTTTTTTAACATTTTTACAAATCGGCCGCTCCCACAGCTTTGGATGATATTTGCAATCTGTTTTCCCCTTTTTAACTTATCAAAGACAGCTGTGTAGATGGTCTAAATATGCTGTGGGATATGATTCCTAGGACTGTGGGACTGGCTGATAATTATTTCGGCAGCCAGCTGTTTATACAATACAATTAGGGTTCAATTGATCCAGACCTCCTCTCAATATGGTATCTTTAAAATCTTGTTACAGCACAATTTTTTACTACGCAAATCAATTGAGGTTAATTTTTGAATTGTTAGCTAAATACATTCAATTTATTCAATATTGTATCTAAAATTGAACCGCAATCTAAATGATAGGTGACATCTTCCTTCATGTGAAATTCATTCGTGCATGCCTATCTTTGAGTGCCTGTGTGTGTGTGTGAACGTGTGTGTTTGTTTTGATTAAAATCAATCAATTAACCTAAATATTTTGCAGCACATTCTATCGATAGCAAAAAAAAACCCTCCCACACCTCCCCCACGGCGGCCCACACACGTCAACAATCGTACTTACTTATCTCGAATGATTGTTAACAACTCGTGAACTTGTGGATTGCACTGCAATATTTTGAAATTTGGCCCATATTCACGTAGTATTTGCTCTTGTGACGTTATTGCAGGTATGGGTAGATTATCATTGGCATTAACATTTTCCATTCCCGTGCCCATCTCCTCCGTTGATGACTGACCCGTTGTTGTTGTTTGTGGTTGTGTTGCAGTGTCATTCCCATTAGCATCACTTGCGGCATTTTCATTCTCTGTATTGGTAGCCAGATTCTCCAAAGATGCACACATTTTGTTTGTTTTGTTGTAGAAAAAAACAATGGACGATCTAAGTTGTGTTGGTTTTTTTAAACGCCTATTACGTTCTCTTAAGTACTTTATTTGACCGTCCCGTAGAGAAGATAGTGTGTTTTTGTTTTAATGCCAATTGAATTTATTTATTTACTCATGGAATTTATTAAGTACAGCAGCTGATTTAAATTGAACGTGACAAACGTGAGATGAAATGTAATGATATCGATAAACTACTGGGTCGATAACGCATGAACAAACGAAATGCGTGGGCAATCACACTGGAATGGGTACAAATTCATTGTTGGTGGATTGATAGCATCGAAGCTGAGTGATTTCTTTGCTGCGGCACAGAGAGATGTGTAATCACATTAATTTATTTTTTTAGTTTTTCCCAGAAAATGTTGACATTTTGAATAAATGTTAAGTTCAATTTTTAAGAATTGAGCATAATTCATTGCGTATCTTGAAGTGATTTTAACGGAAAAAAGTACAAAAATGTTATCCACTTTGAACATTTTATGTTTGAATTAAGCTGATATTTAGTGATTAAGGTTCGAAATATGTATTTTGTGACCTGGGTAAAAGTTCATGACATTTTCATTTGTCAATTCCATTGCGTCACAGGATTTTTCTAGGTTTTAGATTCGATGCGCATACGTCAAGCGCAAAGGAATCGACAGTTAAAATCCAGGGGATGTAATAAGTTTAAACGTCTTAATACAAGTGTCAAATTCGATATGACGTTTTGTGATTTAATTCCGTATTATAACCAACTCTTGCAAACTTTAGTATTTAAAAAAAAATTAAAAAGTGTTGACAAAAATAAGTAGATTTTTACATGTTTCCTAATACGGGAATAATTGGGGGTTTATATGATATGCATTTTTTCAACAACAAATTTTAATAATTTTTCATTCATTTTTCATTGAAAATTTTCAATTCCAAAATTGGTTTGACAGTTCATTGTCCCAGCAGCTGTGTCGATGCGACTACCTGTATTCTTCTACCATGGATATATGAAAAATAGAAATAGAATATGAATAGTAGAAGAGCTTAAAAAAACTAAAGAAATACAGCCCCGATGTGATGCCCGCTTCCTGTCAGACTCATTTAAAATTATGTTCAACAAGTTGTCTTCATTTTTCCTCATTTTCAAAATGAGTTAAATAGCGCGAAAAATGAATGAAATACCTGGATCTTCGCTCAAAAATATGATCCAAACTGTACAATCTAAACTAAACTGGTTAATAGCTTTAATGCGCGAGCCGAATTCTACGTGTCTTCCAATCATTAGTTTTGAAAATACTTTTTTTCATTTTTCAAAATGAAAACTTTGCAAAAAAATGTCATCAGCTGGTAGCTCTACCTTACCTTTTTATTGTACCATGGGTTATCGTAGTAAAAAGTTTTACATTTTTGCAGTTCTGGAATAGACTATATCATAAAGAGAAAATCCGTCATTGTAGTAAAAAAAAAAACAATGCTGCAACAGACCAAAAATTTATCTTCCAAAATAAAGGTGGGAATACATACAACGCTTATCTGACTGACTTAAGTCATCGGCTGGCTTCTTCGTAGATGAACAAAGGAGTTTTAGGTTGTCTTAGTTCGATTTTGGCCCTAGGCTCCTTTGTTCATTTCCGAAGAAGCCAGCCGATGACTTAAGCCAGTCAGATAAGCGTTGAATGTATTCCCACCTTAACTTTTAAAAAATTCACGCTCCCTTTGCTGGCATTTTGTCCGATAATATCGATGGAAAACTCTATCAATCGATTCTCTATTTTAAAAGAAAATATCAATAATATCGATATTGCCATCGACTGCGTGTCAGCTCTAAATATTATTATTTCATTTCGACGGTTGTGGAAGTGAGTTGTGTGCCGGAAAAAACGGAAAAAAATCGCAACAACGGAGACGTGTGTGAATGCTAATAAAAATTAATTTATTTTGTGTGTGGCAAATTATTGCAAAAAAAAAGAAACGAAGGCACGAGAAGAGTATATTTGCAATTTCTCCCCCTCTCATCTAGGCTAGAGGAAGCAGAATAGAGTGTAATAAGGCCAAAATAAATGAGAAATTAAAAAAAAAAAATAAAAACACAACACGAGTTATTGGTGTCAGTGTGAAAATTGTTTATATTACAGCAAATAGTTGAAATAGAGTAATTCGAATCGTTTGTGCAAACGTTTTGGCATAAGTTGAGTTTAGGGGCTGTGCTCGGATTGACTTGAAATTTATACTACAGGTAGGTATTTTTAAACTGATTACGGCAATATAAATTTTTTGTGGGGGAAATAACCGGTTACCCGGTTATTGGACCCGAAAGTTCAGATACAATGTTCGGTTTTTATCCGGTTCCACTGAACCGATACAAACAAAATGGGTATCATTGGAAAGCTTATGAAAATACCTATCCAACAAGTGGTCACATGAACCGGTTACAAGAACCGGTTCCAGAGTAATGCAAGAAAATTGATATTTTTTACCAGTACTTTTTGAAAAACCCATAAAAACTCAAAAATGGACCCATTATAAGGTATTAAAATCTACATACCGTATTATAGCCAACAATATTGCCTTTCCAAAATGGTATCATACATGTTGATATCTTTTGTAATTCCGAAGATATTGGCTTTTAAAGTTGTTACTTATGAAAGTAGTATGAGTGAAGCCAAGTTTTTAAGTTTGTTTCCTAATTTGTTCATATAGTTTGTAATTTAGCGTTATTTATTAAGAAAAAGTATAAAAAAATTGATTAAGAATAAAAGGTGTTTTAATTATAAAAGTTTAGAAAACTATGGATTGCGTAGCCGGTGTTGGACATACATCAGAGGAGAAAATCTCAAGCCCCGGCCGAAGGCCGGCTACCTACAAAGATTACAATGTTTAGAAAAATTAGCGATCGCGTAGCCGGTGTTGGACATACCCCAGAGGAGAAAATCTCAAGCCCCGGCCGAAGGCCGGCTACCTACGAAGATTACGATGTTTAGAAAAATTAGCGATCGCGTAGCCGGTGTTGGACATACCCCAGAGGAGAAAATCTCAAGCCCCGGCCGAAGGCCGGCTACCTACGAAGATTACGATGTTTAGAAAAACTAGCGATCGCGTAGCCGGTGTAGGACATACCCCAGAGGAGAAAATCTCAAGCCCCGGCCGAAGGCCGGCTACCTACAAAGATTACGATGTTAAGAAAAACTAGCGATCGCGTAGCCGGTGTTGGACATACCCCAGAGAAGAAAATCTCAAACCCCGGCCGAAGGCCGGCTGTTTAAAAATGCTATAGAGGTTAGATACATTTGACTGGAGAAAAAATTGCAAATTAATGACTTCTATCACTAATATCTTCGGAACTACAAAAGATATCAACATGTATGATACCATTTTGGAAAGGCAATATTGTTGGCTATAATACGGTATGTAGATTTTAATACCTTATAATGGGTCCATTTTTGAGTTTTTATGGGTTTTTCAAAAAGTACTGGTAAAAAATATCAATTTTCTTGCATTACTCTGGAACCGGTTCTTGTAACCGGTTCATGTGACCACTTGTTGGATAGGTATTTTCATAAGCTTTCCAATGATACCCATTTTGTTTGTATCGGTTCAGTGGAACCGGATAAAAACCGAACATTGTATCTGAACTTTCGGGTCCAATAACCGGGTAACCGGTTATTTCCCCCACAAAAAATTTATATTGCCGTAATCAGTTTAAAAATACCTACCTGTGGTAAAAATTTCAAAATGATCAGAGCACAGCCCCTAAACTCAACTTGCTCCAACGTTTTTTGCAGTCTCTTTGGGTTCTTTTTTGTACGGCGCACAAATTAGTTGCAGTTGAATCAACAAATCAAAATAGTGGCTCCAAAGTCCAATAAATCTATTAAAAATAATCATTGTCAAAATTAAAGGGTATGTAAATTTGGTGACTTTTGCATAATTTGAGTGTTTCTAACTTATATAATTGAATTATCTAAAAGAATAATAATAAAAAATCTCGGAAACAACAACAACAATCGGCCGTAGAACTTTTTTTCATTGGGGGTTTTTTTTTTTATCTGTGCTAATATGTGTGTGTGTAGGCCCCCCAAAAATCATAAGTATATGTGAACTTGTGTGTGGCTAGTAATGTTGTTTTTGTTTTGGTTTATTTTTCTGCCTGTCTGCCTATTATCGTCCCATCTCCCCCACCCCCCAAAAAACATATGTTTCGATAATGAAAGAATCAGCAAGAAGCCAAAAACCTTTTCTTATGTGGAAAATATTGTTGGTTTTTTTGTTTGTTCTTGTTGTTCGCTTTAAGCACATAATGTGACAGCAGACAACAAAAGACGAGAAATATTCTTATTAGATAATGACAGGCAGAAACGAAAAAAGTGGACTACGTGCAAATTTGAATTAGACCAACCAACATAGCCATAGTGCCGGGTTATGTAGCAGAACTTTGATATATTTTTTAATTATTTTTGTTAAATAACTTTCTAGTTCTCGATTCCAATAGGTGGCCTTTCTAGTTCATTAGGATGACTCTTATGGTAGCACCCAAGAAGGTACGGCAACGGAAGTATATGATTATGCTGATGTATGGGAAATATTTTCGCCTCCTCATGTAGATGGTCCACTGCACTGTCTAAGGTTGCAGAGATCTGTTTTCAACGTCGATTAACCTTTCAAGTAATTTTTGTTTTAATAATAGGCATGTAGTCTTCTGAAAGTAAATGACTTGGTTTCCCAGCTTTGGGAACGTAAGTGACTCTGACTTTCCACCTCATATCCTCAGCCATAAAGAGCCGACTACGCTGTTCGAACTGTCGATCGGTTCTCGCATCTGTTTGCAAAATGAGTGCTGGCTAACAGATTGAGAGTTTCTAGATGGGACAGTTCACGTACATTCCTCCCTCTTTATGCTTCCAATGGATTTAGAATGCTTTGAAAGGATTTTGCGGACATTTTCTATGGACTCAGAGAAGCAGACTCATGATTTTGGTTTAGTCTTCTTGATCTTACTGTTGTACTTGTTGGAGGCAGATTTATAGGCTACCTAGTACGTACATTGTTTGGTCTTGTTGGCCCTGTCGTATAATAGTCGGTTGCTTCTGCGAACAGTGTTTGAATAGAACTGGGTTCTCATATTACAAATTCAGCTTAAAAGTAGACCCCTCGGTCCTTTTAGTATCTTTGACGAAAGCAAAATTGTGTCATATCCCCCATAGAACAGAACCTAAGACTTTAGGAATGTTTCAACTGTCAAATGCAATTGGGAACCCAATAAGCCGTTGTTTTTGGCGAATCTGGATCCCAGAAAGTAGCACGCATAGAAATTTCTATATACATTCATAGGTACCTTGTCCTGAATTCTCCACTGAGCATACGGCTCAATAATAATTGTTTTAAAGGACCTAGCTGGATTTTTCTTTGCCGAAGTGCCTGCAATAGTACCCTTTAACGGATAATGGAGGGTATATAAAATATGTAATTCTGGAGAACAGTGTTATAAAAATTAACTCTCATTTAAATTGTTATGCCATTTTTTTGCAACATTTATCAGCCGATTTGTGTATTTTCTATGTTAAGAAAACACATTTGCCTTACTTCCCCAATAATATCAATATTTAATAAAAAAAAACACAAGCTTAATCTCCAGCTTGTGTTGATTCAAAACAAATTCCAAAACTTGTCGTTTATTCGTTCCCTTATCAAATAATAGGGCAACCACAGAGGCAGTTCTTTTGTATTTTGATAACGAAAAAGAGAGGAGAGGCAAAATTATTAAGCTGCTTCTACGTGACTTTTTTTTTTGTACAAAACCAACTTGTTTTTACCGGCAAACAATTTGTAAACAAACAACTTTTGATTGTCAGCAACGTCATGTTCATCACACATACAAAATAACCAGCTGTCTGTGTGGATTTGTTTGTAAACTCAAACCTCCAACTTGCTCGAACATAATGTAAGCGAAAAAATAAAAAAAAGTAATTTTCTCGTTATTGTAAATCAAGTGTCATGGCTTAAATATAACAACGCATTTAATTTGTTGTTATTCATATGGAGTGCTCAAACACAAACACACGTTTTGCATATGTATTAACAACAAAAATATCAATTGATAGAAATAGAATAGTTTTGAAGGTGAATTCCAGTCTAAAAATAAAACATCTCTGAAGCCGTATATGAATGGCAAAAATAAAACAACAATTGATTAGGTTTCATCTCGTTTTGACGATTCGAAAGAGAGAGAGAGAGAGAGTGGGGAGATTATACAGAGTGTTAATATTGAGTTGTTCTAGTTAGGGTGAAATGCTTTCACAATCGCATCAGATGTGTTTTTTTCTTTTGAAATATATGTACGATTAGAAGATGAAATTAGAATGTTATGGAACAAGTTGGAAAGTGTTAGTAGATGTGGCGATATATAGGGTGACATAAAAAAAACTGCAACAAAGTCAAAGGCCATCCATCCAACCCCATCCATCAAACATTTCACACCCAAAACAAAGTCAAACAAAAAAAAAAAAACGACGAAACTATTCAGTGTTTTGTATTGTATTAACAAATAGGCGATGTTTGTTCATAGGTGTGTACATAAATAGGTAGGTAGGTATTGGACATATGTTTATTCTTTACTTCTTTCTACTTTTTGCGAATTGATAATCGAGAGCCTGTCTAAGGGTGCAGAGGAAAATTTTTTTGAATAAACTTATACTACTTTTTTTTTTGGTATATAAATACAGGGTGAGATAAAAAACTGCAACAAATTTAAACGCCATAATTTTTAATTTTTTTTTTTGTAATTTTATTGGCTGAAAGCAAAAAATGTCGGAAATAGCATCAAATTTTAGAATAAGTTTAGATTTGTTCGAATTGGTCACTTTTGGCACGAATTATGACCTTCAAACGGCCAATGAAACCGTCACACGCTGCCCGAATGTTGCTCTGCGGTATTTTGGCCAATTTCTGGCGAAGCGCTTGCTTGAGGTGACCAAAATACTCCAGACAAAATAGTGAAACGGATTGGTATGTGGAAATTTTGGTGGCCATTGGGCGCTGGAAATGAATCGTGGAACCTCATTTTGTAACCAATCATGGGTGGCGCGTGCTAAGTCCTGTTGGAATGTCCAAGGTTTGCGGCCAAAATGTTTGTGTGCCAAAGGCTTTAATTCACCCTCCAGCTACATTATTCACCGGAAATGTTTCAAATTTGATATTTAGACTTCGTAATGGATACAACGGGCTATAACAGAAAATTGTCCGTGCACGTCCACGCCTTTGTATAGCCCCCATATAACGGTACCTCCCTATTTTCGGTATTTTGATGTTTTTGGCGACATTATTCACCGGAATTGTTTCAAACTTGATATTTAAAGTTCGTAAAAGATACTACAGCTTACGACAGAAAATGGGTCATGTGGGTCCACGTTTTCGTATAGCCCCCATATAACGGTACCCCCCGATATTCGGTATTTTGATGATTTTAGAGATATTATTTACCCAAACTTTTTTAAATTTGGTATTTGGTAGACGGGTCCACGTCTTCGTATAGCCCTAGTATAACGGTACCCCCCGATATTCGGTATTTTGATGATTTTAGTGACATTATTTACCGGAATTGTCTCAAATTTGGTACTTGAAGTTCTTAATGGATACTACATCGTAAGACAGAATATGAGCCATGTTGGTCCACGTCTTTGTATAGCCCCAATATAACTGTACCTCCCGATATTCGGTATTTTGATGATTTTAGAGACATTATTTACCGGAATTGTTTCAAATTTCGCATTTGAAGTTGGTAATGGATACTACAGCCTATGCCAGAAAATTGTCTGTGCGGGTCCACGTTTTATAACCCCCATGGTACCTCCCTATATTCGGAATTTTAATGATTTTAGCTACATTATAAACAGTTTTTTTTCAAGTTTCGCATTTGAATATTGTAATAGCTTGTGACAAAAGTTGCCTATGCAGGTCTACGTCGTCTTATAGACCCTAATATACATTACATTCGGTATTTTTAAGATTTTAACAGAATTTTTAACGGATATTATTTTTTTGAAAATTGCCAAATTTTTACCAATTGGTGGAGGGTATTCAAAGTTCGGCCTGGCCGAACTTACAGTTTTTTTACTTCATAATTTTCACATTACAATTTCTTGAAATAGTCGCATATTATGTATATAGTATCTTCGGCAAGATTACAGCTAACAATACAAAGACTATTGTGCCTTTTTGGCCTTTTTTCAAAATGTGGTTAAATATCGTCATCGTACCAAATCGATTGGAAATTAAAACAAAAATCAAGAGGTATCATTATAAAGTGAGATTTTTGAAGAGTTATATGAAAGTTTTTCAAAAGTAAACACATAAAATTGGAATGGAATTCCGCATCGTTTTCATGCATTTCAAGAAGTCATAAAATAAATTGTTTAAGGTCAAGCAGCTTGAGTTCTTGCGTTAACTGAACTTTTTTAGCTCTAAAACTAATGTCTTTGTTAAACATGGTGTAATGACGAAATTCTAAATAACAAACCTTGGCTTTCTTTTTGAATACAACAGCAATATTCTCAGTTATTCTTGAGTAGAATCCATGGGTTGGATTGTTTCTTCACATCGCTAATCTTTCCAAAGATCTTGAAATTTTCCACAAATTTCTGTTTTGATGTCCGACAAGGTGCTTCACGACAATTCAAAATTGTGTTTTGCGAACTGAGGCTTATCTTGCAGCCTCATTTTTGTGGAAGAAAATTGCAGACGGCTAATTACTGTAACTATATCTTTCGATTTAACATATTTTTTTAAGAACTTAAAGCTTTCTCAGTATTGAACATATAATCAATTCATTAAGATTGACCTACATTTTTGTTAATACATGTGTATTTAAAAACATTTTTTAAATGTTTTTAATGCATAAATTATAAAACTTTTCCCTTGATCTTCTTATACAGGTATGAATCTTACTGCTGTAGAATCTTTTGTAATTATTTACCCAACCACAAACACATCTTTTTTTGCTGTTCTTCTTTCTTTTCTTTGTTAATCGAATGGACTTTGTACTCTGGAGGCACATGTGAATATAATACCTACACACCTCTTTCATAGTTTTCTTGTTGGGACAGTCGGTCGTTATAACCAAATGGTAAAGCACTTCTCTATCATTTGTATCCATCATAGTCAGTATTGGTGTGTGTGTGTCCACATCCAGCCAGCCAGCCAGCCAGCCAGCCATCCACACGCTCGTTTTTGGCTTAGTGTTGGGAATAGACCCAACCCCAACCCCATAGACGATGATATCGATATGGACCTTATCGATCTCGATAATTAAAACTATCGATGAGGTTACATCGTCAAGGAGTTTTGGTTGGCACTCTTCTTCTTGAAGTTTAGAAAAGTGGATCGCCAGATCAAGATTGTGAATTTTTTATAAATAAAAAGTTGACCGACAGAGTCATTTTAACTTTGAAATAATAATTATTAAAGTGCTTTTTCTTTTGTGCAGACAACAAACGTAAGTATCGCCAGAATACTTTTGTGTTTGTTTGTAGTTCGCTAAACAATATTGTTGTTCGTCTTTGTGCAACAATAAATTCCGGCTCAAAATCTACTCAGTAGAATTTGAACCACAACAAGTCCATACGACGGTATTGGAACTTGTACATGGTCCTTGAATATGGGCCAAGGTGAAGTCTGTCAGGTTTGCTACGGTATTCATCACCTGAGGAACTGTCCCGCTTTTCAAGTGATGACGGTGGAGCAAAGAGAGAGTGTGGTATTGGCTCGCAGATACTGCAAGAACTGCCTCGGACGGAACCACGTAGCGAGATTTTGTTCCTGGCCAGGGACATGTCGTATGTGTGGTTCTCGGCACAATACGATGCTGCATCGTCCTGTAGTGGCAGGTCTAATTGACAGTGGCATAGGGTTTGCCAGGTATCACCCGTATGCCAATCAAAGAGCGCAGCAAACCCAACAGCAACAACAAATTCTTGCTCAACTGCAGACACGGCACGCGCACACTGTCACTGAAACTGCACCAAAGCAAAAAAAGCGGAAGCAGCATGAGAACAAACAACAGATTGGTGTGCAGAAAACACAAACAAACAACAAACATCGGCGAGATAAAACAATCAAAAAACAGAATAAAAAACAAAATCAACATGCCGCACAACAGCCACAGCAACAGCCCGGAGAAAGAAAAAGGGAAGAAAAACCTTTACTGCAGCAACCAGAGATGATGGACAGGTTCCTGAGCGTGCTCGAAAAAATAGCAACGGCTTTAACGGTTGCACCAGTGCAAGGGGCCCGGCATGTTGGGAATAGACCCAACCCCATAGACGATGATATCGATATGGACCTTATCGATCTCGATAATTAAAACTATCGATGAGGTTACATCGTCAAGGAGTTTTGGTTGGCACTCTTCTTCTTGAAGTTTAGAAAAGTGGATCGCCAGATCAAGATTGTGAATTTTTTATAAATAAAAAGTTGACCGACAGAGTCATTTTAACTTTGAAATAATAATTATTAAAGTGCTTTTTCTTTTGTGCAGACAACAAACGTAAGTATCGCCAGAATACTTTTGTGTTTGTTTGTAGTTCGCTAAACAATATTGTTGTTCGTCTTTGTGCAACAATAAATTCCGGCTCAAAATCTACTCAGTAGAATTTGAACCACAACAAGTCCATACGACGGTATTGGAACTTGTACACTTAGAGAATAGACGTGACCAGATGACAAGTTCTTATTTTTTTCCCATTTTGTTTTGACAAAGTAAATAAAAAAACACAAAAAAGGGGGAGGGGCTGCTGATATGGAGAATATGAAAGAAGAACAAGGCAAAAAAAAAATAAAAAATAAAAAAAGCACAAAATTGTGTATTGGAATCTTGAAAATGGTCTTGTTTACATTTCCTTATTTATTTCATAATTGTATTGGATATACAATTTTTTTAAGATACTTGTTGATTGTTACACTCAAGAAAATTTGGGTAGTTTTGGGTGGTAATTTTATTAATAGCGGATCGAAGAGTTCCATTTTCATTGTCGAATTGTCTCGCAATTTGTGATAGAGATAAATATTGGAAATTGTGACCCTTTGTGGGTGAGGTACCAGAAGGGGTCGGCAGTTGAATATTATCTTTATAACAGATCTTGCGTTAGTAAAAAATATTTGGATGTGTGAAATTTGAAGAGACTTGGATGCTTGTTTCTCTCTCTTTGAGCGTTTTGTTTTTCAAAATGCTAATCCTATGTGGGGGAGGTACCGGACGAAATAGTCCAATCTCTATCATCTTTATAACAGATCTTGTGTTGAACTAAATATTAATAGTTAATTTCCCGTTTTATTCATGGATACTCAAAATGTTGACAGTTTGTGGGGGGAGGTACCAGAAGGAGTAGACCGATATATCCCAGCAGACATTGGGTTAATAAAAATAATATGTCGTGCGTAATTTTAATAGAACCGGATGTTTTTTCGGATTTTATGGTCGTTTTTGTTATTCAAAATTTTGGCCCTTTGTGGAGGAGGTACATGAAGGATGGTCCGATCTCTACCATCTTTATAACAGAACTTGTGTTGAAGGAAATATTGAAATGTGCCAAGTCTGAATGGAATCAGATGTTAATTTCGTGTTTTATGAGCTTCATGGATATTCAAAAAATTGAATCTTTGTGGGGGAGGTACCAGAAGGAGTGGATCGCTATATTCCATGTTGACATTAGACCTTGGGTCAATAAAAATATTGTGATTTGTGTAATTTGAATAGAACCGGATGTTTTTTTTCGGATTTTATGATCGTTTTTGTTATTCAAAATTTTGACCCTTTGTGGGGGAGGTACCAGAAGAAATGGTCCGATCTCTACGATATTTATAACAGATCTAATGTTTATGGAAATATTGAGATGTGCCAATTCTGATGGAATCGGATGTTAATTTCGTACTTTATGAGCTTCATGGATATTTAAAAAATTTACCCTTTATGGGGGAGGTACCAAAAGAAGTGGACCGATACATTCCAGCTTCCCACCAGACCTTGCGTTACTAAAAATATTGCGATGTGTGTAATTTGAAGACAATCGGACACTTACATCACATTTTATAAGAGTTATAATTATTCAAAATTTTGATCCTTTGTGGTGGGGGTACTTGATGGAGGGGCCGATATTGTCAATTTTCACAGCTGACCTAGCACTAATGCAAATATTAGGATTTGCGAAGTTAGAGCAAAATCAGATTATCCTTTCTCTTTCTGTGCAGTAAATTATTTTCTTTGAAAATTTCGACATTTTGTTGGGGGGGGGGGGGGGGGGTGTACCAGAAGAAGTGGACCGATATTGCTTATCTCCGAAATTGATCTAAGGTTGACAATATTATTACGTTGTACCAAGTTTGCATCAAATCGGATACCCCCTTCAAGAGTTATCGTGCGCACTAGCCAGACGGACGGACGGGCATCGCTAGTCCGACTCCAAATGTCCTGAAATGGATTTGGTCCAAAGAGACCTAGGGTCTAAAACCGTTATTTTGATGAGGCACGTTTTGGCTGTATCAAATGATATATACCCTCTTTAGCCATATGGCTGAGGGTATAAAAAGCCAATCTTCTGTGAGAAATATATGTTAGGGTAATTGAATGAACTTTTTTCTTTGAGAACTTAGCACTTTCCATTGTTTACATTCGCAATGCAATAACCGGTTCTATTAAACAATAGCTACTACGCACACAGCTACAGATATACCACAATGTACTTTTTTTAAAAAAAAAATGGATATCTCTGTTTGTTATCAAACATTCTGTCGAGATTTCTTAGGTGGGGAGGTGGTTGCACTTAACGTTATCATTTAAGTGTCAAGATTTAGATGGAAATTAACATTCTTAAAACGTAAATAACTAGAGTGACCAAAGTCCATCGATAATGAAAGCTGCTGTTTAGAGAACTTAAAATAATTAATTGTTTATTATTTTTTAATATTTTTTAAAGACGAAAATTCGCAACGCATTAAGAATTAATACTTTCCCAAGAAGAACCTGCAAGAATCTACTAGCTTTGCAACTTTTTTGCAATATCATGAAGGAAAAGCCGGTTATCGTAGTAAAAATATTTACATTCTTGCTGTTTTGGAACAGGCCAATTATCTGACATTCATTTTTTTAGCTCATGCATAATTTTAAAAAGGTTACAAGAAAATTAGAACCTACCTAAACAGCCTGCATATGTCAAACGATGCTTGCTCGAAACTGCCTCACACGGGGTGGTCAAATACATCGAGTCGAATATGAAAGTCTCCAGCTATAATTAAACAGCTTCACTTGATAAAAATAGAGTTTTCACTAATGTGAAACTGACAGGCACTGAATGAAATGTCCATGTCTTTCGGACTTGATGCAGATTGAGATTTGACACTGACTGACGGAGAATAAACGTCCAGCGGGAAGGGCTGAAGCTAGAATCTTGAAATTTTGCACAAGGGTTAGTCTTGGGACAAATTTTTTGGAAATTCGTACCAGAATTGTAAGAAAAGTACTTCAATGCACAACAAATTAAATACTTTGTATTCGACAAACGGAATGAGCTAGCATGCCGAAATTTGGAATACCGAGTACCAAATGGTTTTTGGAAATTCGAACTTTATTTTTACGAAAAGTTCTAAAATGGTACCATTTGGTATTATGTGAACGGATAGCTCTAAAAATCTGATCTGATAGTAAATTGTATTAAATTTCGAACAGTTTGCTTACGGTGATCGGATGAAGTTGGAGTTGGTTTGGTTTGATTGGTTAGTAATAATTCTGGAAATGGGAACTAAAAGTGGACGACAAGTACTAAATTGTACTATATTTGGTGCAATTTGGTATTGACTCATCAGATAGAGTTTGAAATCTGATATTTAATATTAGGGCCAGTGTACCTGTGTAGCCTGGACATAATTGTACGATAAGTACTGAATGGTACTAAATTTGGTATTGGGTGAAGGCAAAGAGCTGAAATCCTGAAATTTTATATGGAGGTCTCTGGTGTTGTTGTTGTAACAGTGAAAATGTACTCTGTTGTTTATAGAACTGCTAATCAGGTTTTTCTTCGATGTCCAGGCTTAGGAATTCTGCCACCTTTATGGGCTGTAGCCAGAGATTCTCTGGACGAAATTGGGTAGGCTTGGCTGGACAATTGAATAGATGCAGCTTATTGTGTGGGACTGTATCGTACGCTGGGCAGGCGTTCCGCACATCTTCGTCTATTCGTGTCGAATATGAATTGAGATGGCTGCACCATCCTGAACGTAGTTGGACCAAAACTACCCTGGTTTGCCTAGGTAGTCGACGTTGTTCAGCTGCAATGGATGTGAGGGGGGGGAGAGGGGTGGACTCCGAGGATGGCATTCATACTGTAATTGTTAAGTACGTCTAAGACTGCATCAGTATGAATGCTATCCAGCCCTCCTTGATGGGTGGGAGAGTTCTGTCCACCATATGGTGGTTAGGATGATTCCCACGATAACACCCAAACAGGTACTGCAACGAAAGCATATGACCTGTGGGTATTTGTTGTTCAAATCTGGTGGTGGTCGTATAAATGCGTACACTATTTGTACGAAAAGTACTAAATAGTACAAAATTTCGTATTGAGCGAAGAAATAGTGCTGGAATACTCAATTTTCATACTGAGCTCTCTCTTGGTATTTGGAAATGAGATGTGGAGGTGGTTTTGGGGATGTGTACTATACAGGGTGAGATGAAAAAACTGCAACAAACTATAGATTGACTTAAAATAGACTCAAAAAAGCTAAAGAGTTACTTCGCTTGGCCGAAAGTGGTGAACTGCCGAATTTGGTTTTCTCCGATGAGAAAACATTCGTTGTCGAGCAGTTTGTGAACAAACAAAATGATCGTGTTTAGTTGCCAAAGAGGTCAGCTGAAAATGTGCACCTTCGGTTGGCCACCAGAACTCAAGCGCCGGCCATGGTGATGGTGTGGGCCGCCATAACAGCCGATGGTCGCTCTCCGCTCGTTATCGCGAAAATATTCTGGAGGGTGTATTAAAGTCTAGGGCACGCAAATATTTTGGTCACAGACCTTGAACATTCCAAGAGGACTCAGCTCGCGCCATCCAAGAATGGTTGCAAAATGAGGTTCCTCGCTTTATTTCCAGCGCACAATGTATTGGGATGGAGGGGGTATAGATTGTTTTGGATATGCGTACTGAATGTCACTAAAGTTGGTATTGGGTGAAGGTATAGACCTAAAATTCCGAAATTTGATATTGAGGCCATTGTCGGTTTCAAGGATTTACGTTGAAATAGTTTTGAACAGAAAAATAGGATGTGCGTCCATTGTGCGTGCAATGGTTTTACTTAATTCCTCCTTCAAAATGAAGGAAAAACTTGAACAGTATCTAAAACTTTTAAAGCCTGCAAAATTAGTCCGTTCTATGAAGATCTGATTAAAAATTTGGTTAAACTGAACAAATTGTGAATTTTGAGTAAGAAAATCTCTAAAATTTTAAAGTGGACTATTCGCTGACGAAGTAGCGAACACTTGCTAGTATTAAAATAAAGTCAATATCCCCGAAATCAAACAAAAATTTAAAAACCTCTTCCTTGTCACGAATGAGGCTTTTTTGACAATTGCAATTTTCAATATTTGCAAAATTTAAAGCAAAAAACAAAATCACTTAGCAATTCTATTAAGGCACAATACCTGAACACGCTCGAGGGGGTGCAAAGAGTTGTTTACCAATTAACACCTCCATTATTGACCGACGAAAAAATCTATTTAAAAATTTTCTTGTTGATAAAACGTGGCCATTCAATTAGTATTGCGCGCCTATAAAGAATGGAGTTATCTCAAGATAGCGTGTGTACGAAGAGTGAAAGAGTAAATGTATGAGCGTTCGAGCACACAATAAATAAATCAAAATATATGCCAGGCGAGTTAAGACTGTAGCGCCTGGACGCCTGTCGTAACAAAGAAGTCGTTGCAAAATCCAAAGGTTAGGTATTGCTGCTATTTGCAAATGGATTAATTAATTATTTTTTGTTTTGTTCATTGTTTTAGTCTGGGTGAATAATCAAGTCATTGTGGAAAGTTCAATATTATTGGATTGCAAAATGATAAGGTTGTTTATTTATTTCCAAAATAAAATATCAATAATAATAATGTTTAATCATTTAATGGCATATGTTTGTGTTTGTTTTAAAGCTATTGCAACATCTTTTATTATCGGAGAAAAAAAATATGGGAAGCAGATTCTATCTCCTGACCATTTTTGGCATATGCAAGACCCCCCTGATAACACACACATATTAAAATAAATAATTTATAAATTTAAAAATGGAAACTTGTTTACGCACGTGAAAGTGTTTATTTTTGGTGTCACGAATGTGACACCTTCCACCAAATGTATGTAGGCATCTATGAGCAAAATTCAAAAAAAAAAAAAAAAAAAAAATATTCCATATGAATATGACCACAATTTGGCGAATGGCCAAACCTTCATTAGAACACAGGAAAAAGAATTTTGAAAATTAAATTTTGGCGCATTTTGATTTACGTTGAAACGTATGCACCATGGCAACGCCAAAAAAAAAAATCTGTAGAGATATTTTTCAACTTTTTTTATAAATCACAATTAAGCCTTGACCCCTGTGACCGACCTCCAGGGACTGCATTGTTTGGTGGAAATTTCGAAAGTATTCTCCTTGAAATATAAAGAAGCAGATGTCAATAAAATCATTGCCTAATAGACCCACATCCAATTTCCATGTCCAAAGCTATTTTAGCATCTCCATATTTAATCCCTATGGTATGCACCATGGCAACGGCAAAAAAATCTGTAGAGATGTTTTCAAATTTTTTTTTTAAATATCATAATTAAGTTTTGACCTCTGTGACCGAATTCCAGGGGCTACATTGAGGGGTGGAAAATTTGAAAGTGTTCTCCTTGAAATATAAAGAAGCAGATATCAGTAGAATCATTGCCCAATAGACCCACACCGAATTTCCCTGTCCAAAGCTATTTTAACGTCTCCATATTTAATCCCTATAAACCAACAACGACCTCAATATCAACCCATCTCTTGACCCAATACCAAATTTAGTAACATTTAGTACGCACATTCAGAATAATTTACATCTCTCTTAATCCGAGTCACCAACAGAGATCTAGAATTATTACCACGAAATACTCTTCGTACATTTATGGGACGTATTTCCAAAACCACCTCCTTCTCTCAATATCGGACACCAACAGTAAAATCCCTATCAACTTCAGGATTTCAGCTCTATACCTTCTTCCAAGACCCAATTTAGTACCCAACAATTTTTTTTGAATATCCATGAAGCTCAAAAAACACGATTCCATTCCGACTTGGTGCATCTCAATATTTGCATCAACACAAGATCTGTTATAAAGATGGTAGAGATCGGACCATTCCTTCTGGTACTAACCCACAGAGGGTGAAAGTTTTGAATATAATCAAAACGATCATAAAATCCGAAATAAGCGTTCGGTTCTCCTCATATTTCACACATCCCATTATTTATACTAACACAAGATCTACTGTGAAGATGGGATATATCGTTCCACTCCGTTTGGTACCTCCCCCACAAAGAGTCAAATTGTTGAATATCCGATTTCATTCAGACTTGGTTCACCTCAATATTTCCATAAACACAAGATTTGTTATAAAGATGGAAGAAATCGGACCATTTCTTCTGGTACCTCCCTCATAGATAAAAAAAAAAACTGCAACAAAGTCAAACGCCATAATTTTTACATTTTTTTTTTAATTTTATTGAATAAAAGCAGAAAATGCCGGAAATAGCATCAAATTTTAGAATAAGTTTAGATTTTTTCGAATTGGTCACTTTTGGCACGAATTATGGCCTTCAAACGGCCAATGAAACCGTCACATGCTGTCCGAATATGGCTCTGCGGTATTTTGGACCATTCCCGTCGAAGCGCTTCGAAACTTTGGTATTTTTTAGTGCCAACCTTGCCTTCCAAAATTCTCCAGACACAATTGTCCAACGGATTGGTATCCGGAGATTTTGGTGGCCATTGTGTGCTGGAAATGAAGCGAGGAACCTCATTTTATAACCTGAGTGCGATGGTGTTGAGTCCTGCGGCCAAAATGTTGGCGTGCCCAAGGCTTTAATACACCCTCCAGAATATTTTCGCGATAATATTCGGCATTTATTCTGATACCACCAATACTACGAGCGGAGAGCGACCATCGGCTGTTATGGCAGCCCACACCATCACCATGGCCGGCGCTTAAGTTCTGGTGGCCAACCGAAGGTGCACATTTTCGGCTGACCTCTTTGGCAAGTAAACACGATCATTTTGTGTGTTTACAAACTGCTGGACAACGAATGTTTTCTCATCGGAGAAACCCAAATTCGGCAGAGTTCACCACTTTCGGCCAAGCGAAGTAACTCTTAAGCTCTTTTGAGTTTATTTTCTTTCTGATGCGGTGTAAGTTCTGGCACTTTTTCGAATTTCAATGGCTTTACCCCGAGCTCATTTTTCAATATTTGCCGAATGGAATATTGCGATATGTTCAGCTCACGAGGCATTTTTCGGCCACTGCGACGTGGGTTTCGATCAAGTCGTTTCTTTAATTTTCGGAACATTTCTGCTGATGTTGCTGTTTTCTTCCGTCCACTTCCTTGATGTCGGCCTACGCTACCTACCAGTATCACGGTAACGAGCGATGGTACGAGACAAAAAAAGATTTATTTACATTTAAATGCTGGAGTGCTCTAACGATAGCCACTTGAGGTTTTCCAGCCAAATATAAAGAAATCACACTATCACGCTTGAATTCCATTACGAATAATTTTTTTTTTTTTTGAAAAATTCTCACCAAAATGCTTTTGTACGCTTGTAAAAAATATAATGAGCTGTCACTTGAATAATTTTAACAGCTGTCGGACGAGTGGCTTAAAAATGACAGCAGTCTGAAGTTGGTTGCAGTTGTTTCATGTCACCCAGTATGTGGGATTTATCGAAATTTATGATTTCGCATAAATTGAATATAAATGTTAGATTTCCTTCAAATTTTGCACATACCAATATTTTTATCTGTATTAGATGCAGTATGAAAAAGAAGTACTTCGGTCCACTACATATGTTACCTCACGCATATTTTCACATTTTCCAAAGATTTGCACATATCTCAAATAAAGTATAGGAAGAAGACGATACATTCCAAATATGGGACTTTGTAATATTTATATCAGTTTTAGGTCAGATACGAATTGATGAATATTGGTCAACTGCTTCGGAACCTCTCCCATAAAGGGTCAAAAGTTTGAATAATCATAATTAAAGGCTGGGGGTTTTTAAATAAGTTAAATAGTAAACTTATTTAAAAAGGTTTTTAGTTCAATAGTTCTTGAGAAATATTTTAGGATAAAGTGACTGCTGTTCGTTGGCTTGCATATCCTTGAACCACAAAAAAATTGAAGCGTAAATGTAGCCTGATGATTCGAAAAATATAACTAAATAACTATAAAAATAATCACTGTCGGAGTATTTGGCTACAAGAGTTAAATGAATGTCAATAACCTTTCGACTAACCCTATTAAATATGGTTACTGTGGTCCCTCTATTGTATATCTAAAAATATTATTTAATTAAAAGATTATATGAATTTTAAATTTTCCTACATTTTCAATTACATTATTCACTTAAATATATACTCGATTTGTAAATTTTATTTTACCACAATGACCCTACACTTGAAAATGAAAAACCAAAACAATCACCGACTTATTTGTTTTGAATAATTGTGCAAAAACAAAATAGACAATGTCAGTGCCATTTGTTTTTGTTTTCTAAAATTTCCATTGCAAATCAAGATCTTGGCATTCACAATCCAACAAATAAGACATAAAATAAGTCATAACATCGACATACATACATGCATGTATATACAAACATAGTTATCAACTATATGAGGGTATTAGTTTATAAATAGATTTAGAAAACAAAATATAAAAATTAGTGAGAGATACCGGCTTCGAAATCTTAGTTAGTTTTTATAGGTCATCGGAAATAGCTAAAAATGAAAATGAAGTCTTCCAAAAATGGGAAAAGTTTTGGGAAGTTGTGAATGCATATGTATTTGTGACTATAGGATGAGACACAAAATTTCATTATGGGAATTAATTTGATTTCAAGTTGAAAGGAATAATTTCACGGCCTGTTTTTGTGTGTCGAAATAAAACACAAAAAAAAACCAATTCTATGAGTGTTTTTCAAATTTTTGAATTATATTTAAAAAAAAAATTAAAAAACACAAATAGAATTGGTGTTTTGTCGCATCTATTATACCCTACACCACAAGGTGGCAAAGACATAGAAGTGTAAAGATAGGACAAGACAGAGTAAAATATGGCAACCCTGTGAAAAATGCCTCTGTTGTTATGATATCGTAACAACATAGTTACCAATGTTATGCTAGAAACACAATTGGAGCGAACGACGAATTTTTTCGCGGCGTATGTTCGTCGTCAAAAATAAAAAACATATGTGTATATGGAAGTGCACACAATCACGGCGCCGGCGAAAATTTCGTCGGTCGCCGCGAACTCAATTAGCTTTATTTCTATTTCATACGCCGGCGAACGGCGACAAAACAGTACAAGGTGGCCATACTTGTACGAATTTTATGTGTTTTAGTAAATAAAGTTACTTTTTACTTTAGAATTTGTTATGGTTACTCTACTATCTGTTATTCGTATAAAAAACATAAATAATTTGTTTATTTATTTGTGCACTTGCGCCTGAGTGAAGATGGATATCAGTGAATTTATAATAGAGAAGATGGACATAACTGAAATAATAAAGAATTATGAGTTCTTGTATAATTTTCATTGTAGTCAACAAATGAGCAAAAAGTAAACAACTTGATCAGCTGTTTTATAATTTCGTCGGTATTGTGTTCCATACGACGAATTTTCGTGGCTCATTTAGTCGCCGCGTAGGGCGAAATTCGTCGTTCGCTCCAAATGTGTTCCTAGCATTAAGCAATTTAAACCGCTAAGACAGTATGCAATTATTTGGAAGGTATATGGAATAGAACTTTGAAACCAATATTTTGGATTATTCAAATTTGTTTGTCATTCTTTCCTATAATTGTGTTTTTATATTAACTTGCCTCTGTCATGAGCTGTTATTCAAGGTAGTATAGCCACAAACCTTTTGCTCAGAATGCATTTTGTCTAGTCTTTACCATTTTATGTCTTTGAAGGTGGTCAGAGTATTGTGTGTTTGTGCATTTGTTTGTAACAGGCAAAAGGAAACGAGATAGACCCATAGTTCCTTTTGATGATCTGCATAGAATCACATTCTGAGTCGATTTATGCATGGCCGTCCGTCTGTCCATGTATTTTTTTAAACAAAGTTCGCATTTATTGCCCTATCCAGATGAAACTTTGCACAGATAATTTGTTTGGCCCAAGGACGAACCCTATTGAAATTGGAGATAATCGGTAAAAATTTAGATATAGCTCCTATATATATCTTCGTCAGATTTGCCTTTTATTGTGCACCAAACGTGTAATATCAGCCCGATAAGTATGGAATTTTGCAGATACAACCATATATTAAGCCTGAAAATTAGTATGCCGATTTTTATCGAAATCGGTTCAGATATAGCTATAGCTCTCTTATATACAGTTCATCCGATTTGTTATTTTTGTCCTCCGCAGCCGTAATATGCACTCTGTAACAACAATATTTGGGGAAATATAGCAAATACAGCTCAGAAATACATTTGCTAAATTTTATCGAGATCGGTTCAGATTTGGATATAGCTCCCATATACATATTCGTCCGATTTACCTTTTATTGTGCACCAAACGTCTAATATTTGTCCAAACGGGATGGAATTTGGCACTTACAACCGAATTGAGTCTAGAAGCTAGTATGTCAAATTTGGTGAAGATCGGTTCAGATATAGCTTTAGCTGCCATATATATTGTTCATCCGATTTGTTATATTTGTTACCCACAGCCGTAATATGCACTCCATAACAACGATATTCAGGGAAATATATCAAATACAGCTCAGAAATATCTTTGCCATATTTTATCGAGATCGGTTCCGATTTGGATATAGCTCCCATATATATCTTCATCCGATTTCAAATTAATTTTGCACCAAATGGGCCATACAAGTCCGAATTTAAAAGATCCAAATGCTTCGGCATATTTAGTCCTTTGAACTTTAAATTATAATTATAATCATAGCGTGTATGATTGAATTCTCCCGTTAAAACGTTTAATTGTTATGTAGAGCTCTACTAAATTAGAAAAGTGGTGTAGGGTATCATAAAGTCGGCCCCGTCCGACTTTAAGACTTTCTTTACTGGTTTTCTTTTGAAATACATAAACAGGGCCTGGATTATTTTTCCAACAAAATATAAAATAAAAAATATTTTCTGTATTGCTTAAACAAATTGTCAGGAATCAAGCCCTAAGTCCTTAGAAAAAACCTTCCAAAATCTTTAAATTTAAAATTTTTCCACATTAAATTTTATGACATAATTGTGTCACAGACCAGTCAATGTCTAAATTTGGCTACCGTTTTAGCGGCATATTTTTTATTGCATTAATAATTTGTTTTTGTTTCTGCTTTATAATAATGATTTCGTATATTTTCCTAAACATTTGGTTATCTTATCGCTTATGTGTGTGTGGCTGCCTTGGTGATAAGTGTTGAGGATAGGTTTTATTATTTGGCCTATTAAAATGTTTTGTTATCTGTTGATGCCAGGCAAGATTTGTAGCATGTAAATGATAAGCCCACAGAATTTGTAAAGAATTTGTTGCTAATGTGATTTTTTTTATTAATTTCATATCCACAATCAGAGTGATTTCTTTAAGAGCCATGGGAAATACATGAAACTTTTATTTGATTTCAGAGTACGATCTATATATTTCTTGGAAATGTTGATCGCGACTGCTCCGCGTTCATCCGCTTAGTTCAATTTCGGCATACTCCTTTCAACATTTCGGCCAGAATCTCAAGAATGAATGCTTCAATATTGTCTTCCAAGGCATCAATTGAAACGGGCTCGTCTGTAAATAGTCTAGAGCAGCGCTGCTTAAGAAAAAATATCTCTATCCAGTCAAATTCCTCTTTGCTTATTTAAATCAAGAACTAAACAGTGTTAAGTCATTATTTACACAAATATTTTTTATCCATTTGCTTTAAAAATTATTTTGGCAAACAATTAAAAAAAAAAAACAATTAAATGGCATCGTAAAATATAAAGAAACACAAAATTTTAATTTTCTCTTAAATTATATCTTTTTTCGGCTGATGTTCTAGAACACGGTATTGAGCAGGGCTGGTCTAGAGGGACAAATGACCGGTCATGAACGCGAAATAAAATGTTCCCCAAACTCGTCTCTCAATACAGGGTGATATAAAAAGGAAAGGATAATCCAATTCTGCTCCAACTTTGCAAGTCCTAATATTTGCATCAGCTCTAAGCCAGGTGCGAAAATGGACTATACCGGTCCACTCCATCAAGTACCAGCCTCAAAAAGGGTTAAAATTTTGAATGATTATAACTCTCATAAAATGTGACCTAAGTGTCCGATGGTTTTCAAATTACACACATCACATTATTTTTATTAAACCAAGATCTGGAGTGAAAATGGAATATATCGGTCCACTCCTTCTGGTACCTCACCCACAAAGGGTCAACATTCATGAAACTTAAATATTCATGAAGCTCATAAATCAGCATCTGATTCCATTCAGACTTGGCACATCTCAATATTTACATCAACACAAGATCTGTTATAAAGATGGCAGAGTTCGGACCATTTCTTGTGGTACCTCCCTCACAAATGGTGAAATTTTTGAATAACCAAAATGATTTTAAAATCCGGTTCTCTTCATACTTCACACATCCTATTATTTCTACTAACACAAGATCTGCTGTGAAGATGGGATATATCTTCCACATTATATTCATGAAGCTCATAAAACAAGAAATTAGCATCTGATTCCATTTAGACTTGGCACATCTCAATATTTCCATCAACACAAGATCTGTTATAAAGATGGTATAGATCGGAAAATTCCTTCTGATACCTCCCCCACATAGGGTTTAAGAATTTTGAAAGACAATACGCTCAAAGAAAGCGAAATAAGCATCAAACTCTCCTCAAATTTCACACTTTCAAATATTATGGGAAAATATAAGAAATGGTCCGATCTCCAGCATGTTTATAACAGGTCTTGTGTTTATGAAAATATTGAGATGTGCCAAGCCTGAATGGAATCGGATCTTAATTTCGTGTTTTATGAGCTTCATGATTATTCAAAATTTTGACCCATTTGGGGAAAGGTACCACAAGGAGGGGTTCGTTATATTCCCTCTTGCCACCAGACCTTGGGTTAATAAAAATAATATGATGTGTGTAATTTGAAGAGAACGGGATGCTTTTCTCGGATTATATGATGGTTTTTGTTATTCAAAAGTTCAGCCATTTTTGGGGGAGGTTCATTTCATTTATTTCATACAATTCAATATAAATAAGCCAACATGGCCAAAATCTTATATTAACATACAATATTTCTTTAAATCAGAAATCTGATATGAATATGTATTTTATCGAAATTGGATATAAATTTTCGATTTCCTTCACATTTTGCACTTACAAATATTTTTATCTGTATTATATGAAGTATATCTGTCTATATCTGTAGTCTAATGCATATTTCCAAATTTTCCAAAAGTTTACACATATCTCATATAAAGTAAAGGAAGTAGTCGATATGGTCCAAATCTGTCACGTCGTAAAATTTATATCAGTTATAGGTCAGCTACGAATTGGTCAATATTGGACAACTGCTTCGGAACGTCCCCAATAAAGAGTCAACAAAGTTTGAATAATCATAACTCAAGGCTGGGGGGTATATATCTGTCGGCAAACCCGACTGATACTATTTTACTTGTTGTATTTGAAATTAGTATTCTGAAATATGGATTAGGTAACGATATCAAGACCTATTGTACGCTGACACAAAACATAAAATAACATTCTTTGTTTAATGCAACGATTAGGTAGATTTTTAAGAATAATATATTGTAATCAAGTTGTCTATTGAATTTCATTTAACCCTTTCAATTATCCATGTAAATATATTCGATTAGAACCTTGTTTTTTGTTAACACCAAACAAAGTATTACAAATTCTACTTCCAGCCCCGCCAATAACCTCTCAATAATAAATAATTAACACATTTTGCTTCTTACGTGATGTATACCCATCATACCTTTAATAAATGTTAATAAAAAAATTAAATATAATTTGCATAATTGTCTATTATTTCGAGACGCCATACATCTACCGGTTTTCAAATTGTTTACAATGGCAACAGCAACAACAGTCACAATTTGATGTCATCGCACGACAATGATTTGTTTACATTGTCGTGTTAAATTAAGCGCAATTGCCAACCAACAACACACATGTGAAAATGCATTCAAGAAATGTTATTTTGAAATGTTCATATTTCAAATCTAATGGATTGATTGCAATTTATTACAAATGAAAAAAAAAATACACAGACATTTTCTTATTGTTTCAAGAGGCAAGTGCTTATAAAATGACTAAATATGATGAAAGCCCTATAAGTTATGACGGGGATGGAAAGTTGGAATTGAAATAATTCAATTTTTTTTTTTTAAAAAAAGGTGATGAGTGTACAACACCAACTTAGGCCCTCCGAAAATACATTAAGATTATCATTTTAATCAGCAGATTAAAGAAAACTGCCTAAATAACGTTTTTATTTCAAACGCCTAAAATCATGCTACACATTTTTAATTTTATGTCTTGGGTGTCAAGTAACAAGTAAAAGAGTATCAGTTGGTTTTACTGACAGAAGATGTATACCCCCAGCCTTGAGTTATGATTATTCAAACTGTTGACCCTTTATGGGGGAGGTTCCGAAGTAGTAAGTCAACACTGATTATTTTTGTATCTGATCTAACACTGATATAAATATTACAACGTGCGAGATTTGGACTATATCGACTACTTCCTATACTTTATATGAAATATGTGCAAATTTTTGGAAAATGTGGATATATGCATGAGGTAACAGATATAGCGCACCGAAGTAATCCATTTTCATACTTCATATAATACAGATTTGAAGGAAATCGAACATTCATATCCAATTTAATGCGAAATCATAAATTCCGATAAATTACATAAGTATTGGAAATTGTGGGTGAGGTACCAGAAGGGGTTGGCAGATATATATTGTTTTCACAATAGATCTTGTGTTAGCAAAAATCTTTGCCTGTGTGAAATTTAAAGAGAATTTGATGCTTATTTCGCCTTCTTTAAGCGTTTTGATTTTCATAATCTTGAACCCGATCTGTAGCATTTTTAGAACAGATCTTGAGTTGATAGAAATATTGAGATGTGCCAAGTCTGAATCGAATCGGATGTTATTTTCCCGTTTTAAGAGCTTCATGATTATTCATAATTTTGACTCTTTGTGGGGGAGGTACCAGAAGGAGTGGACCGATATATCTCATCTTCACACCAGACCTTGGATCAATAAAAATATTGTGATTTGTGTAATTTGAAGAGAACCCGATGCTTATTTTGCATTTTATGATCATCCTCCCCCTTTGTGGGGGAGGTACACGAAGAAATGGTGCGATCTCTACCATCTTTATAACAGATCTTGTGTTGATGGAAATATTGAGATGTGCCAAGTCTGAATGGAATCAGATGTTAATTTCGTGTTTTATGAGCTTCATAATTATTCAAAATTTTGGCTCTTTGTGGGGGAGGTACCAGAAGGAGTACACTGATATATCCCAACTTCACAAATAAAAAAATGCTAATAAAAATAATGTGGTGTGTGCAATTTGAAGAGATGCTTTTTTTCGGATTTTATTATTGTTTTTGTTATTCAAAACTTTGACCCTTTGTGGAGGAGGTACAAGAAGGAATGATCCGATCTCTATTATCTTTATAACAGATCTTGTGTTGATGGAAATATTTTGATGTGCCACGTCTGAATCGAATCTGATGTTAATTTCCAGTTTTATGAGCTCAATGATTTTTCAAAATTTTGACCCTTTTGGTGGTAGGTACCATATTGTCCATTTTCCCACCTGACCTAGCACTGATGCAAATATTGGGATTTGCAAAGTTGGAGCAAAATCGGATTATCGTTTCTATTTCTGGGCAGATAATTGATTTTTTGAAAATTTTGATCTTTTGTGGGGTAGCTACCGGAAAGAGTGGACCGATATTGCCCATCTCCGAACTCGTCCTAAGTTTGACAAAAATATTACGATGTACCAAGTTTGGACCAAATCGGATACTCCCTTCGAGAGTTATTGTACGCTCCAGCCAGCCAAACAGACGGGCGGACATCGCTAGATCGACTGTACATGTCCTGAAATGGATTTGGTCTAAAGAGACCTAGGGTCTAAAACCATTATTTCGATGAGGCAAGTTTTGGCCCCCTCTAGTCATATGGCTGAGTGTATAAAAACGGAAACTTTGGAGTCGTTATTCTTTTTATCTCTTTTATGTAATTTAAGTTCTCAATATTTTACCTATACTAGTCTTCCTTTAATGTCCTTTGGAGTCGTTATTCTTTTTATCTCTTTTTTTAGTAATTTAAGTTCTCTATATTTTACCTAACTAGTCTTCCTTTAATGTCCCATCCATAATAATCTTGTATCCTTCTTCTTTTCCCTTGCAGTCTCCAATGAGCCATCTTTTGGAGAAGCCAAATATTGCGATGCCCATTAAGACTACTAGTGGTCAACTATCGACAACAGCAGCCGCCGCCGTAACAGTTACCACCAATGCCAATTTAAATGCCACCAATACAGCCGCCGCAACAGCCACAACAACAACAGCAACACCGAACACCACCTCCAAAATAAATGAAAATGCCGCCACTCAGACAAAAGATGTTAAGGGTAAGTCGAAGATGTTTTGGATAACAGCCAAATGTGAAATTAAATAGCTCTCTTTCTCTTCCTCTCGTCCAGCTAGTACAAATTTCGATGCCGTCATAATGAGTTTAACGGCTGGTGCAGCAGCTGGAGCCTTGGCCAAAACAGTTATTGCTCCGCTGGATAGGACGAAAATCAATTTTCAAATAAAGTAAGTAGCCAAAAAAAAACGTTTATCTATGGTTACGGCACTACAATTTATATCCTTCGAAGAAAATAACTAATCCGTTGTTGTTGTCTCTTTGATTCCAGTAAATCTGTACGCTATTCCTTAAACGGTGCCATTTTATTCCTCAAACAAACCTATGCCAAAGAAGGGGTGTTGGCATTATGGCGCGGCAACTCCGCTACCATGGCTCGCATTGTGCCTTATGCTGCCATACAGTTTACCGCTCACGAACAGTGGCGGAAAATACTTTCCGTCGACAAAGATGGCACAGAGTAGGTTGAGACAAAAAGCAATGGAAAAAACCTTCACTTGTTTCTGTGTGTTTTCATAACTTTTTACAAACTATTGCATCTATGCAGAATATTTTTTTAATTCGTTTTATTTTGTGTTTTCTTTTTTTTCTAGTACCAAAGCAAGACGATTTATTGCCGGCTCTCTGGCAGGTATTACATCACAGTCCTTGACCTATCCTTTGGATTTGGCCAGAGCCCGCATGGCTGTCACAGACAAATACACAGGCTACAAGTAACGTCCATTATTGAAATATGTTTGCATTATCCTCTTGATAATATGTCGTTTTTTGTTTCTCTTGCTGTTGCTATGTCTTTAGAACATTACGTCAAGTATTTGTTAAAATATGGATAGAGGAAGGACCCCGCACCCTGTACAGAGGCTATTGGGCAACTGTTCTGGGTGTTATTCCCTATGCGGGCACATCATTTTTCACCTACGAAACATTGAAACGTGAATACACGGGTAAGTTGAGGGGATGAACTAGGTCTATGGTTTTGAAGGGCAGCCCGATATGAAAAAGACTTTGGTTTTTTATCGTCATTAAAAATTCTGGAAGGAAAAGCTGTTTGATTTTAGACCCTAGTATACGTGTAGAAAGAGGGAGAATGAAACATGCATTTGTATACCCTACACCACAAGGTGGTCAGGTATTATGTCTTTGCGCATTTGTTTGTAACAGGCAAAAGGAAACGAGATAGACCCATAGTTCCTTTTGAAGATCTGCATAGATTCACATTCTGAGTCGATTTATGCATGTCCGTCCGTCCGTCTGTCCATGTATTTGTGTAAACGAAGTACAGTTCGCATTTATTGCCCGATCCAGATGAAATTTTGCACAAATCATTTGTTTGACGCAAGGGCGAACCCTATTGAAATTGGAGATAATCGGTAAAAATTTAGATATTGCTCCCATATATATCTTCGTCCGATTTGTCTTTCATTGTGCACCAAACGTGTAATATCAGCCCGAATAGTATGGAATTTTGCATATACAACCAAATTAGGTGTGAAAATAAGTATGCCAAATTTGATCGAAATCGGTTCAGATATAGCTATAGCTCCCATATATATTGTTCATCAGATTTGTTATTTTTGTCCTCCGCAGCCGTAATATGCACTCTGTAACAACAATATTCAGGGAAATAGATCAAATATATCGGCCTAGCCCGACTTTAGGACTTTCTTTACTGGTTCAAAATACCCTTTTAACGCTTTTGGGTAGTTAAATAATGGATACGACGCCGATTTTGAGTTACAGCCTTTAGTACTAAAGCGAATTTTGCTAATATTCACATAAAACAAGTTAAAAATTATCAGCCGTTTTTTCCAACAAATATATGCCCTCAGCCAATGTTCGATTATTGAAATATATTTAGACTTCTGTTATGATTATTCAAATTGTTGACCCTCTATGGAGTAGATTCCGAAGGAATGGATCAATATTGTCCCTTTCATATCGGACCTAAATAAATAGTGGTAAGAGCCAGGTTTGGAATATATAGACTACCTCCTTCACTTTATATAAGATATGTGATAATTTCTAGAAATCCCCGTTAAAATCTGCGTGAGGTACCAGATATATCGACCGAAGTATTCCATTTTCATATTTCGTCTAATACAGATAAAACTATTGGTATGGGCAAAATTACAAGAAAATCGAACATTTATATTCAATTTTATGCGAAATCATAAATTCCATATTTATCTCAGGTTTCAGGTTGAGAGAAATATATATAAATACAGCAAGATGTAAAGAATCGGCGGCTTGTTTCGCAAGTTATGACAGATAAAAGTATTAAAAATTGTGGTACCAGAAGGGGTTCGCAGATACATATATCACCTTCACAACAGATGTTGCTTATTTCGCTTTCTTTAAGCGTTTGGTATTTCTGGAACCCTATGTGGAGGAGGTACACGATCTTTATATAACAGATCTTGTGTTGATAGAAGTATTGAGATGTGCCAAGTCTGAATAGAATCGAATGTTAATTTCACGTTTTATGAGCTTCATGGATATTCAAAATGTCGAAGCTTGGTGGGGGAGGTAGCAGAAGAAGTGGACCGCTAGATCCCATCTTCACACCAGATCTTGTGTTGAAATGTGAAGATAACCGGAGGCTAATTTCGAAGTTTATAATCATTTTTGTTATTAAAAATGTTGACGCCTTGTGGGGAAGGTACCAGAAGGAATGGACCGATCTCTAGCATCTTTATAACAGATCTTGTGTGATGGAAATATTGAAATGTACCAAGTTTGAATGAAATCCAATGTTAATTTCACGTTTTATGAGCTTCATGGATATTCAAAAATTTGACCCTTTGTGGGGGAGGTAGCAGAACAAGTGGACCGATAAATATTCCATCTTCACACCATACCTTGGTTTAAAAAATATATTGTGATGTGTGTAATTTAAAAACCAAATTCGGCAGTTCACCACTTTCGGCCCAGCGAGGCAACTCTTTAGCTCTTTTGAGTCTATTTTCTTTCTGTTGCGGTGTAAGTTCATGCACTCTTTGGAATTTAAATGGCTTTACCTCGAACTCATTTTTCAATATTTGCCGAATGGAATATTGCAATTTGTTCAGCTCACGAGCCATTTTTCGGCCACTGCGACGCTGGTTTCGATCAAGTCGCTTTTTTTACTTTTCGAACCATTTCTGCTGATGTTGCTGTTTTCTTCCGTCCACTTCCTTGACGTCGGGTTACTCTACCAGTATCACGCCAACGAGCGATGGTACGAGACACAAAAGATTTATTCACATTTAAATGCTGGAGTGGTCTAACGATAGCCACTTGTGGCTTTCGAGCAAAATATAAAGAAATCACGAATTCCATCCGAATAACTTTTTTTCTGGAAAATTCTCACCAAAATGCTTTTCTACGCTTGTAGACAATATATTGAGCTGTCACTGGAATAATTTTAACAGCTATCGGATGAGTGGCTTAGAAATTACAGCAGTCTAAAGTTGGTTTTTTCATCTCACTCTGTAATTACTCAAAATTTTGATCTTTTGTGGGGGAGGACCGATATTGTCTATTTTCGCACCTAACCTAGCACTGATGTAAATATTAGGATATGCAAAATTGGAGTAAAAACGGGTTATCCTTTCTCTTGCTGAGCAGTAAAATATTTTCCTTGAAAATGATGACATTTTATGAGGGAGGAGGTACCAGAAGGAGTATTGTCTAAGTTTGACAATAATATTACGATGAGCCAAAGTTTGTCCGAACAGACGGACATAGCTAGATCGACTCCAAATGTCCTGATATGGATTTGGTCCAAAGATACCTAGGGTTTTAAACCGGGCACTTTTTGGTCGTATCAAATGATATATACCTATATCTCTCTAGCCATATGGCTGAGGCTATAAAAATAAACAACAAAAAATGTAATACGTTTTATTTTCACTTACAGAAATGACTGGTAATAGTAAACTAAATACTCTGACATCACTGGCATTTGGTGCAGCAGCTGGTGCTGTTGGCCAAACCTCAAGCTATCCATTGGATATTGTGCGAAGACGTATGCAAACAATGGGCGTAACCAAAGATGGGCACAACAAATATCCCAGTATATTTGTGACGCTAAAGACAATTTATAGGTAAGTTCCGGAAGGATAACTTCTCATTCATTTAATAATAATATATATTTTTTTTTGGTTTTCAGGGAGGAAGGTATTAAAAATGGCTTCTATAAAGGCTTAAGTATGAACTGGATAAAAGGACCCATTGCGGTGGGCATTAGTTTTTCGACATATGATTTTATTAAAGAATTGCTGCGCGATTTATTTCATCTGAAGAGGGGACGGGAGGGTGGCAATTCACATCATAATTAATTTTGCAAAACCACACCGCCGCCACTATGTACGTCCGCCATAAAGTTTTTATTTGCCTAGCAGAGCTATCAAGAAAGCCCAAATCTATTATTATTATTATTATTGTAATTTTTCATTGTTGATTTATTAGTTTTTAAGCCACAAAAATTACAAACAATTACCTAAGTTAAACAATTAATTACAAATCGAAGAGACTTTGAAAGTTTCCTTTTTTGTATACTAGTTCTGTTTTGTTTTAGTCAATTAAATCTGTGAACCTTTTCTTCCTCTTTACATTATTTGGTCATCTAATTGAAATGTTTACAAAATATTTTAGTTAGATAAATAATATTTTATAGGCTTTTGTTTCACATCTTTTGTCTCCTTAAATTTTCTCTAAGAAAAAATTCTTTCTTTTTTTAATCTTTTTGTAAATATTGTTTTCATTTTTGTTCCAAAAATATCCAGGTTTTTTGTTTATACCCCTCCAAAAAATTGTCATTTTATAGTTTAATTTTAAAGTCAAAGATGGGAGGTTTTAAGAAAGAAAGATAAACAATTAAAAAGTTTTTTTTTCTGTTTTCCAAATAACTTTCCACGACTGACCCATTGAATGTTTTTTCAAATACTCCTTTTCCAGTTCATCACCCACCCACCCGCTTTTACACACATTGAATACCATTTTTCACGGCCACACGCGCACAATGTGAGACAATAATATTTCAAATTGAATATCCTTTTTTTGTATTTCTGTAAAAAGCAAATTTACACCAAAAAAGAAAACAAAAATAAAAAACGAGAAAAAAATGAACTTATCCAAAAGAAAAAAACCATGTGAAAGATATTGTTTTAGATTTTTTGTCATGAATTTACACATGCATATATATATAACAAAAAAAATTATATTAAAAATATACATAGATCTACATGATATTTCGAAATTCTGAGAATTTATGCTAATTTATCAAATAAACAAAATATATGGCAAACCAAAATTAATGATTAGATTACAAAATTAATTGTTTTTCGACTTTCACAAGAGCCACAACAACTACTACAACCACAAACAAAAACAACTACTACTACTTCTACATAACCTATATTTCGAAAAAAAAGAAGTGAATAATATTGTCTATTATATAATTGTGATTGATAAAAAAATATGATTTTTTTTAAATATTACTATGTAACTGTGTATGATATAATTATATATCTATAAAAAAACAAAAACAAGAAAGAAGAACAAAACGAAAAAAAGTGTGTTTAAATTGTAAATAATGATAATAATAAACAAATTGTTATTAAAATTTATTTAATGGGGTTTTATTTAATTTGTGTAAATTGGGAAATGAATTTGCTATTGGGAAATAATTTTTATACCCTGATAAGGGTATTATGTCTTTGTACATTTGTTTTTTACATGGAGAAGGAAGCGAGATAGACCCATAGTTACTTTTGAAGATCTCCATAGAATCAATTTCTGAGTGGATTTAGTCAGTCCGTCCATGTATTCTTGTGAATAAAATGCAGTTCGCATTTATTATCCGATTGAGATGAAATTTTACACAAGCCATTTGTTTGGCCCAAGGAGGAACCCTATTGAAATTGGAGATAATCGGTAAAAATTTAAATATAGCTCCCATATATATCTTCGTCCGATTTGCCTTTTATTATGCACCAAACGTGTAATATCAGCCCGAATAGTATGGAATTTTGCACATACAACCAAATTAGGCCTGAAAATAAGTATGCAAAATTTTATCGAAATCGGTTAAGATATAGCTATAGTTACCATATATATTGTTCATCCGATTTGTTATTTTTGTGCTCCGCAGCCGTAATATGCACTTTGTAATAACAATATTTGGGGAAATATATCAAATGCAGCTCATAAATACCTTTGCTAAATTTTATCGAGATCGGTTTAGATTTGGATATAGCTCCAATATATAACTTCGTCCGATTTACCTTTTATTGTGCACCAAACGTCTAATATTTGGCCAAATGGGATTTGGCACATACGATCGAATTGAGTCTAGAAGGTAGTATGCCAAATTTGGTGAAGATCGGTTCAGATATAGTTATAGCTCCTATATATGTTGTTCATCCGATTTGTTATATTTGTAACCCACAGCCGTAATATGCACTCCGTAACAACGATATTCAGGGAAACATATCAAATACAATTCAGAAATATCTTTGCCAAATTTTATCGAGATCGGTTCAGATTTGGATATAGCTCCCATATATATCTTTATCCGATTTCAAATTAATTGTGCACGAAATGGGCAATACATGTACGAACCGACTTTAGGACTTTTTACTGGTTTTTACTATAGTTTTTATTTTTCCGAAAGAGACGAAATTAGACTTCAAAATACAAACAAATTTTTATATAATTTTGTCAATAACAAGGGAGTGTTGCCAACGCTTTTTTTATTTGTTGCCAACTTTTATTTTAAACTGTCGATGTCGCTCCAAGCCTTACCGTAATACATTTTTGAATCGAAGCGACTGCGAGGGCGACTTGCGACGACGACTATAAAAACGACAACTGTAATTGGGCGTGATGCGTGATTTCTTTATATTTGGCTGGAAAACCACAAGTGGCTACGTTAGGGCACTCCAGAATTTAAATGTGAATAAATCTTTTGTGTCTCGTACCATCGCTCATTACCGTGGTACTGGTATCGTAGCCCGACGTCAAGGAAGTGGACGGAAGAAAACAACAACATCAGCAGAAATGGTTCGAAAAGTAAAGAAGCAACATGATCGAAACCCCGTCGCAGTGGCTTGTGAGCTGAACATATCACAATATTCTATTCGGCAAATATTGAAAAATGAGCTCGGGGTAAAGCCATTGAAATTTCAAAAAGTGCAAGAACTTACACCGCAACAGAAAGAAAATAGACTGAAAAGAGCTAAAGAGTTGCTTCGCTTGGCAGAAAGTGGTGAACTGCTGAATTTGGTTTTCTCCGATGAGAAAACATTCGTTGTCCAGCAGTTTGTAAACAAACATAATGATCGTGTTTACTTGCCAAAGAGCCAAAGAGCACAGCTTAAAATGTGCACCTTCGGTTGGCCACCAGAACTCAATCGCCGGCCATGTTGATGGTGTGGGTCGGCATAACAACCGATGCTCGCTCTTCGCTCGTATTAATCGACCGTGGCATCAGAATAAATACCGAATATTATCGCGAAAATATTCTGGAGGGTGTATTAAAGCCTTGGGCACGCAAACATTTTGGCCGCAGACCTTGGACATTCCAACAGGACTCAGCACTCGCCTCCCAAGAATGGTCACAAAATGAGGTTCCTCGCTTCATTTCCAGCGCACAATGACCACCAAAATTTCCGGATACCAATTCGTTGGACTATTGTGTCTGGAGTATTTTAGAAACCAAGGTTGGCACTAGAATGTACCAAAGTGTCGGATCACCTCAAGCAAGCGCTTCGCCGGGAATGGGTCAAAATACCGCAGAACAACAACATGACGTCTTCATTTGGCCGTTTGAAGGCCATAATTCGTGCCAAAGGTGACCAATTCGAACAAATCTAAACTTATTCTAAAATTTTATGCTATTTCCGAATTTTTTTGAAAAATTATGGCTCTTTAACACCTCCCGACAGTTCTTGTGTTAGCAAAAATGCTTGAATGTGGAAAATTTGAGGAGTTGGATCGATGGATTTGGATGCTTATTCCGCATTTTTTTAGCGTTTTGTTTTTCAAAAATCTTGAACCCTATGTGGGGGAGGTACCAGAAGAAATGGTCCGATCTGTACCATCTTTATAACAGATCTTGTGCTGATGGAAATATTGAGATGTGCCAAGTCTGAATGGAATCGAATTTTTATTTCGCGTATTATGAGCTTCATGGATACTCAAAATTTTGACCCTTTGTGGCGGAGGTACTAGATAGAGTGGACCGATTTTGTTGACTATCACACCTGACTTAGCACTAATGCAAATGGGTTAATATTTCAAGGGAGTCTACAGTAAGGAACACTGTAAAATGTATACGAATTGGCTTTTTTGATAGATAAGTTAACTGACACCATTCAATCCGACTAGTTTCGGTTCCTACATAAATACTCTTAGGTAATTGTGACAAGAAGACCTGGGAAGTCTTCCCTCTTCCCAGAGAGTTACAACCACATCCTAAAGGCCTAATATTCGGGGGACTTAAGAGAACCATTAGATCTTCAATGGTGTTCCTATGGAGGATCCAAGAGTCACGAATACTCAAAGGGGACTCCTAAGTAGTTTAATCCCAAGAGACCAAAGAATAACACCTCAAAGGCTCGATAATGCATGGGAAACGAGATAATTTCTAATGGCACCCAGCAGTTACGCCGACGTTTTATGGACTACTCACCCGGCAATGAATCACTGGCAACTCCACGCCTCATTTATTTTACAAATAATTCTTCTTCTAAGTAATTGTAGACTTGGCAAGTTCTCCTCTCTTCTTTCCAACTGCATACCTTGCCTAATTTTCAAGGCATGGAGGACGAATGAATAAAGGAACGAGCTACTTTTCGATGGCGCCCAAGAGACACGCACATCCAAAGAATCACAATAGACAATAGAAGACCTCAAGGTCTTCTCTAACCAATAGAAGACCTCAAAGTCTTCTTTAACCTTTAGAAGACCTCAGGATATCTCCCGCTGATTCGGTTCTTCTTCAGAACAAGAATACATACCCAAGGGCCAAAAAACCATTCCAAACCAAACTGACTAACTTCAGAAGATTTGTGGACTCATCTTCTGTAAACCTAGATCACAAAATATAAAAATTTCCAAATGTTTTGTTGACGCAAAAAAAATCTTAATTCCAGAATTCTTGCATAGAAATACATTCCATGTCTTAGGATCGCCTTTTTTTATTGATTGACATGTTTTGTAAATAAAGATGCATGGCTGATAATATTTGCAATATTCATAACATGATAGAAGAACACATCAACATTTGGAAATATTGATCTGTCAAAAAATATTAAATGTTATTTCGAATATAAATAGATTTTTATATGTTTTCTTATACGACGTCATTCGCAGATTATTATAATACGCGTTTATCAATAATTTCTTCAAATTTAAATAATTTTTCATTCAACATTTTAAATTCCAAAATTAATTTTGACAGTTCATTGTCCCAGCAGCTGTGTCGATGCGTCTACCTATATTCTTCTACCATGATTCATAAGAAGAAAACCTTTTCCATAAAATATTAACTTTATATACATTTTAAAAGAATACCTTAGTTTAATAATATAATATAATTTAGCATTTTTAACATAAACTTTAATTTCCCTACATTTTCTTATCGCACAATATATTTCAAACGCTGAACTCATGCACGCAACCCCCCTTATACTCTGAACACTTTTTATTTGGGTAGGCTCTCTGCATATGTTTTTTTTTGCACATTTTCATAGACGGCAGCTTTCGTATACAACGAACACAGTCAGTGCAGTTACAAATTGTTGCTTCTCCCTATCAGTGAAATAAGAAAATTCTGGCCATATAAAGGCGAAACGAACATATACAAACAAATTCTAATTAAAAAAAAAAACTATTAGACCAATAAGAAAAACCAAGAAACAAGTGCAAATATAACAAATTTGAAATTAAATTAAAATAAAAACGAGAATTGATTGTGCCTGGCAAGACAATAGGAGGAATGGACTTTAAAGATCTATAGCGTATCTCAATAGAGCGAATAACGTGCAATATAAAGAAAAGGCAAAAAAAGAAGCGGAAGAATATTCTCCAAATAAAGTTGACATTGAAAACATTTTTTTTTATAGTAACGAAACGAAAGTGAATTTTAATTAAATAAACAAAGAGAAGAAATAAAAACAAGACATTCGTCAATTTGTGCGGTTTTGTGTGTAAAGGAATTTCTTCGCATATATTTTGTGTGTGCGAACAATCTAAAAGAAAAGAACAAGAAAAAAAAAACGTAAAATAAACTACGAATCACAGTGCAAAAAAGGCAGGCGAACTGATAAAATTGCACACAAGATAAGTTGGAGAAAAAAAGAAAGAGAAATACAAAAGCGTAGGTGAGTTAATCACAGGAGAAAAAAGAAAAGAAAAACACAAGTACTTGTAGCTGTCAAAGTTGCACAGTTGCCTTAAAAGGTAGTAGTAAAGTCTGGGAATGGGGAGGCAATGGCATATTGATGGAAAACTTGTTGAGTGCAATATTAATGTTTTGTTTGTCCTTTGTGCAATTAAATATGAAAATTTTTGTTTTTCGCTCAAAAGTAAAGATAACTTTTGTAGAAATACGCATTTTATCATAATATTTTGTTTTACGGAATAATTGTTTATTTTGTGTTGCTCTCATTTTATCTCAATTTTTGTGGGAGCCCGTTTGCTCTTCTTTTCTCCCAGCAGTGTTGCCATGCAATAAATTATAGGGTTAGTCAAGTGATTTTGATAGCAGATGTGAAACTAACTGTTGCACTATTTAGTTAAAATTTGTAAAATTTCATTAATAATTCGAAAATCTCTTGGCAATTCATTGAATTCTGATTTAAATACGAATAATTGCATTTGCAATACAAATTTATAAGAAAATTTTCATTTTAAATTTCAATTATTGCGTTTGTAAATCAAATAATAATCAAAATTAACAATTAAAAAAAATAAAATAAATAAATAAAAAATAATAACAAATAAATAAAAAATAATAACAAATAAATAAAATATTGAAAAACTTTGGTTATAACAATCGGTCCGTCCCTAAGAACAAATACTTTGCCGAAATCAGGATACCACTACCAACTTCATGAAAAATTTCAAAAAAAGTTTTACTAGACTAGGGCTAACAAGAATTGAAGTAGCACCAAACATAACTTTTCTTCAAAGTTTAGTTTTAAATTTTTTTAAAAAAAAAAATAGCTAGGAAAAAAATTTTGACTTCTAAGTAGAAACGAAAATTATAATTTTTATTAAAATAGTTTTTAGTTTTTGGAAAAATTGGGACGTAAAAAGTATGGTATGAAGAAAAATCCCCAAATTTATAAAAACCTGCTGTGTCAGACTGTATGGACAAAATAAATTTTATTGCACAGAGAAAAAAAGGATTATACGATGTTGCTCCAACTCTTTAAATCCTAATATTTGTATCAGTGCTAGGTCAGGTGCGAAAATGGACAATATAGGTTCACTCCATCATGTACATCCCCCACAAAGGGTGAAAATTTTGAATAATTATAACTCTTATAAAATGTGATGCAAGAGTACCATTGTCTTCACATCATTACACACATCACTATATTTTTATTAATCCAAGATCTGATGTGAAGATGGATTATATCGGTCCACTCCTTCTGGTACCTCCCCCACAAAGGATCAAAGACGTTAAACTAACATCCGATTTCATTCAGACTCGGCATATCTCAATATTTCCATCAACGCAAGATCTGGTATAAAGATGGTAGAGATCGGACCAATCCTTCTGGTGTCTCCCCCACAAAGGGATAACATTTTGAATAACCAAAACGATCATGAAATCCGAAATAAGCATCCGGTTCTCTTCATATTTCACACATTCCTTTATTTTTACTAACACAAGATCTGCTCTGAAAATGGGATATATTGGCGAACTCTTTTTTGTACCTCCCCCACAAAGGGTTCAACATTTTTAATATTTATGAAGCTCATAAAACGTGAAATAAACATCCGATTCCATTCAGACTTGGTACATCTCAATATTTCCATCATCACAAGATCTGTTATAAAGATGGTAGATATCGACCATTTCTTCTGATACCTACCCCACAAAGAGTCAAAATTTTCAATAACCAAAACGTTCATAAAATCCGGTATAAACATCCTGTTCCCTTCAAATTTCATACATGTCATTATTTTTACGGACGCACGACTTGCGGTGAAGATGGGTTATATCGGGCCACTCCTTCTGGTACCTCCCCCATAAAGGGTTCATAATTTTAATAAACAAAACGCGAAATAAGCATCCAACTCTCTTCAAGTTTCACACATCCAAACATTTTTGTTAACGCAAGATCTGTTGTTAAGATGATATATATCTGCCAACCCCTTCTGGTACCTCAACCAAAAAGGTTCACAGTTTCCAATACATATATCTTAATTTTCCCTAAGCCAGAAATCTGATGTGAATATGTAATTAATCGGAATTTATGATTTCGTATAAAATTGGATAAAAATGTTCGATTTCCTTTAAATTTTGCACATACCGTGGTAATATTTATATCCGTCTTAGGTCAATATTGCCCAACTGCTGCGGAACCTCCCCCATAAAATGTCAACAGTGGGAATAATTGTAACTTAAGGATGGGGGTATACATCTGTCGGCAAAACCGAATGATACTATTTTCCATGGTACAATAAAAAGGTAAGGTAGAGCTCCCAGCTGATTACAATTTTTTCTAAGTGTGTCCGACTTCTGCCAATTTTGTGTAAGTATTTGTTGTTTTGAAAAATTAAAACAAAATATTTTCAAAATCAATGATTAGAAGAAACGTAAATTTTGGGGCGCGCATTAATAATATAAACGAGATTTACCATGGAATTGAAGGATTGAACACTTAGGATCTTATTTTTGAGAGAATATCCAGGCGTTTCATTCATCTTTCTCGTTATTTGACTCATTTTAGAAATGAACAAAAAATATCAAATAAATTAAAACAACTTTTTGCCTATAATTTCGAATAATTCTGACAGGAAGCGGGCATAGCCTCAGAGCAGTATTTCTGCAGTTTTACCTCCTTATTGTACCATGCTATTTTCCTTGTTTATATACTTGTTTATACACTATCTGTATTTTATTATCCGATTCCATCACATTTTTTGCTTTATTCTTAATTTTATTAAATTTTATTGACAAATTATTAATTATTAATTTATTTGTAATAAAATTGACGCATCTATGAACAATTATAATTAACTTTATTCTGTTAAATTACCCAATTCTCCCCCAAAACCCGCTCATTTCATGTTTTCTTTAAAATACTTACTTGGCAACTCTACTCTTGCAAGCCTCTCCAATTGACGTCTTTATTTTGTTGTTGCTATTCTTATTCATATTTTTTTGTTTGTGTGGAGTGGACGACGACGAAGAAGAAGACGGCGACGACAACGACTGCGACGACGATGATGATTTTTGCTGTTGTGTGTTTTTCACAACATCGTCGTCGTTGCGCGTCGTCAATCTACTCTTTGTGGTCGTTACTGACGGTTGTGTTTTTCTCGAGTGCGCGAGATTTATCGGTGCTACCTCGTTCAAATCGTTTCGCTATTGTGTGAGCCCCCTACCCCTCAATCTTCACACACTCCCGCTACACTTTATACCGAGCGACCGTACCGTGTAATTTTAATATTTCTTTTTTTTTTTGTTCAATCTTTTTTTATATACTATTTGTTTTTGTTGTTGGTGTATTTCTTGTGTTTGTGTGTACGATTGTGTTCGTTCGTTCATTCCTTTGCTGGTGTTTCGCATATATTTATTACGGGGCTGGCTGTGTGTTTGACTCAGCAAAGCAAAGCTTGTCGTCGACAGAAAGAATTATAAAAACAAAATTTGTTTTATAAGAAAAATTATTAATCAATATAATATTTAATATTCAAAAAAAAGAAATCAATGATATTTAAGTGAATGTCTTGCATATTAAATTTGAAGGAAAAAACGAATATTTCTTATTTGATTCAAAATCTAATTGGAAATTGTCCGAATCAAAAGAAAATCGAGAAAAAATTAAAATTTTGTGTTTTGATTTTTTTTTTTTGCATTTTCCACTAATCATTCCATTTACACAACACTCATTTCCCCACCTTCTACTCTCTCCCTCTCTCTGCCGCCACAGGCATTTTTGTGTGCCTGTGTGAGTTCTCTTGAACCTATTGGGGAGAGTGATTTTCAAAAAAAGTTTGATTTTTTTCTTTAGGTAAAAATAAACAAAAACCATAAAATTGCAATAAAAACTTAGATTGGTGTTGCGAAAAAAAAATTCATTAATTGTTTTGTTTTTTGTGGACAAATTGGAAATTGTTGATCTTCATCACCACGACCACCACCACCCTCTTTAGGCAGCAAGACAGCCAGCCGGCCAGTCATCATTTATTGACAACGTAATTTCATCGTGTGTTGGAGGTAGGTAAGTAGAAGAAAGAAAGAAAAAAATATTCAAATCAGCATTGTTTGGTTATTACGTTTTATTATTGTATTATTGAATTGGTACAATTTGAATCCAATTCGGGTGCCTATGTTAGGCCTAGAGGTTTTTAGATATTGGAGATTATTGCTGGCATTTTGAATCATTGCAAATGTTGGAGGAACAATTTAGTAAACATTTAATAAATTTTGGTATCGACCCCAAGAAAAAAAATACAACTCTCGTAGAAATGGAAAGGATCTTTCAATATTCGGCTTAACTCTAGTTTAGTAAAATCTCTCGGATTTTTTGAAATTTTTTTCAGAGGAAGGTATTTGCACCCAGATCCTGGGAAAGTATTTTTTCTTGGGGCACGAACCCGGATATTTGACCCAAAAGTCCGGGGCAAAGACCCGATTTATACCCGTACTTACTAAACTGATATGGACCATATAGGTATCAAAAGCTAATGAAAATCCAACAAGTGATGACATGGGGAGGTTTGCACCTGGATTTTTTAAAAATTCCCCAAAACTCGACAAAGACCTCATTTTGGGAGGCCACAAAATTTATGCCAAATTATAGTTGAGGCTATAAACTTTCCGAAATGCTACAATATGTGTTATTATCAATCTTGGATCCAGAGATTTGGGTATTTGAACCCGAACGAGCCGATTATGTTCAACCCGTTTCTTGGGCCTGGAATTTTTGGTAAAATATCTGGATGCGCGGGTCTGTTCCCCAAGGACAAAATACGTTTCCGAGATCATGGTGCAAATACCTTATGTTGCTCTGCGGTATTTTGGCCCATTCCCGGAGAATCACTTGTTTGAGGTGATCGACACTTTGGTGTTTTTTAGTGCCAACCTTGCTTTCCAAAATACTCCAGGCACAATAGCCCAACGGATTGGTATCCGGAGATTTTGGCGGCCATTGTGAGCTGGAAATTAAGCGGGGAACCTCAGTTTGTCACCATTCTTGGATGGCGCGTGCTGAGTGCGATGGTGCTGAGTCCTATTGGAATTGGCCAAGGTCGGCGGCCAAAACGCCCAATTGCGTGCCCATGGCTTTAATACACCCTCCAGAATATTTTCGCGATAATATTCGGCAATTGTTTTTTTTTTTGCAATTGTAGTACATATTTTCAAAACCACCTTACCACAGACTCCTATCACCAACAGAGACCCCAATATAAAATCTGAAAATTCCAGCTTTTTCCGTTCTCCGTAAAACCTACGCAACAAGACGGATGCGTTGAAATTCAAATCTATTAACTGCAGATGAAGATAAATATGGTCGGAAGCTTGTGGAGTTTGAGTAGGATTTAGAATATTGAAAATGTTGTCCCTTTGTGGGGGAGGTCCCAAAAGGAGTGGGCCGTATCCACCATACTGTGGAGGGTATATTAACTTTGTCATTTCGTTTGGAACTCTTCGATTTTAAGTCGATTTAGCGATGTCCGATGTTTGACACGAATTGAGATAGAAGGCTAAAATTTTGCACACATCTACATTTGCCAGTAGGCAGGTTAAGTTCGTAAATGGGCCATGGTCGGTGAAGGTTTTATATAGCCCCCATATAACGCTACCTGGGTCGTTATTTTGATGATTTTAGCTATTTTCTGTGTCAGAATTATTTCAAATTTCGTATTTGAAGTTCCTAATAGATATTACAGCCTGTGACGCGTATGCAGGTCCACATCTTCGTTTAGCCCCCATTTTACGATACTTTCCGATTTTGGGTATTTGGATATTTTTTTCACCGGAATTGTTTCAAATGTCGTATTTAAAGTTAGAAAACGGTACTATAGCCAATGGCATGCAGGACCATTGTCCATATTGGTCCACGGTTTCCATGTAACGATACCTATTTGGTATTTTAATGATCCTAGCCACATTTTTCCACGGAACTGATTCACCTGGAACCTGGGTATTTAAGACTCACAATAGAAAATATTCTACATAGGTTACACATCTTTTTTGTTTTCATAGCTAACAAAACTAGAAGTAAAAATACAATAATTAGGCCTGGTAATACTTCAAAACGTGAATTATCCAGAATCTGCCCAGTGGAGTGAAAATTCTCTATGAAAAAATTAGTCAGATTTCTTAGTTTAAAGAACAATGAAATGTTTTATCAAGTTTTATCCTCAAATACTTTTGTACCCCATTCATTGCCTGCCTACCCTGGCTACAAACCAATCAAAGTTTGCGTCTTTATGATTTATTAAAACACCATTTAATCTGTCTGGCTTGTCGGCTCAGTTTATGTTTCCAAATGACACATATCCCAATGTCAATAAATAATCGAAAATATAAAATAGTACAAAAACAAAAAAACATAACTCGATACAAAAAAGCGACTGGTTAAGTGGTTTTCCAGATATACAAAATTTCCATGGAAAACTTACATCCTCCCCTCGCTTCCCCCTCCATCAAAAATTACATAAAATGAACAAATGGCAAATTTATGTTTTGTTTTGTTGTCATCTTTGAAATTTCTTGTGTTGAGAATAATAATAATAATAAGTAAACCAAATTTATTATTCTCAAAAAATGTTATTTACAAACTTTTCAACTTTTAGTTGTCGAAGACAAGAAGACAAAAAGTGCAATTTAGTGACAAGAAGAACAAGAACAGAAGGAAAAAAGGGATAACTAAGGATAAACTTTTGTACAAGTAACAAAAGAAGAGGGAGGAAATGACTAAAAAAGGCAACTCGAAATAAACGTAAAGTTTATTTTGTGTTGTTTAAAAGTTAATGGTTGTTAGGATCAATTAGCAATCAGCCAAATGTAAAAGTCCATCCTTGCGTTTGGTTTTTGTGAAAGAAAGTCGAGATATTATGTTGTAGGAAAATGTCATAAATTTTTTTCTGAGATTAAAGTAATAGGATATAACCAAATAAATAGTTGACAAAATAGTAGATGAGGAGCTTTTTCTTTTGTCGTTAAACACAATTTTGTGAAAAGGCGTGGTTACTTTGAACATTACCAAGAATCAACGAATAATGACTTATTCGCGGAACAATTATTATATTAAGCAGGAGAATAAACAACAAAACTAAATCTGATAAATAAAAACACCCTAAAAACTAATTTAAAAAATGCGAGTTTCGCGAATATTAAAATTTTAACTTTTTATGGGGGAGGTAACAGAATAAAACCAGTAAAGAAAGTCTTAAAGTCGGGCGGGCCGACATTATGATACCCAACACCACTTTGCTAATTTAGTAGAGCTCCACATAACAATTAAAAGTTTTTATGGGAGAATTCAGCCATCCATGCTATGATTATAATTATAATTTAAAGTTCAAAAGACTAAATATTCCGAAGCATTTGTATCTTTTAAATTCGGACTTGTATTGCCCATTTGATATATATGGGAGCTATATCCAAATCTGATAAAATTTGGCAAATATATTTCTGAGCTGTATTTCATATATTTCCCTGAATATCGTTGTTACGGAGTGCATATTACGGCCGTGGGTAACAAATATAACAAATCGGATGAACAATATATATGGGAGCTATAGCTATATCTGAACCGATATTCACCAAATTCGACACACTAGCTTCTAAGCTTCAATTCGGACGTAAGTGCCAAATTTCATCCCATTTGGGCAAATATTAGACGTTTGGTGCACAATAAAAGGTAAATCGGACGAAGTTATATATTTGGGGATATATCCGAATCCGAACCGATCTCGATAAAATTTAGCAAAGGTAATTCTGAACTGTATTTGTTATATATTTCCCCAAATATTGTTGTTACAGAGTGCATATTACGGCTGCGGAGGACTAAAATCGGACAAATCGGATGAACAATATATATTGGAGCTATAGCTATATCTAAACCGATTTAGATCAAATTTGGCATACTTATTTTCAGGCCTAATTTGTTACCCAATTTATCTCCAATTTCAATAGGGTTCGTCCTTGGACCAAACAAATGTTGTTTGGAAAATTTCATCTCTAGCGGATAATAAATGCTACCTGCATTTTGTTCACAAGAATACATGGACAGACGGACTGACATGCATAAATCGACTCAGAATGTGATTCTATGCAGATCATCAAAAGGAACTATGGGTCTATCTCGTTTCCTTTTGCCTGTTACAAACAAATGCACAATGACATAATACCCTGACCACCTTGTGGTGTAGGGTATAAAAACATAGGAATGTCTGTGAAGTTCATACAGGATGAGATGAAAAAACGGCAACTTCGACTGTTGTCATTTCTAAGCCACTCGTACGACAGCTCATTATATTGTTTACAAGCGTACAGAAGCATTTCGGTGAGAAAAAAAAAGCTATTCGTGATGGAATTCAAGCCTGATAGCGTGATTTCTTTATATTTGGCTGGAAAACCACATGTGGCTAACGTTAAGGCACTTCAGCATTTAAATGTGAATAAATCTTTTGTGTCTCGTATGATCGCTCGTTGCCGTGATACTGGTAGCGTAGCCCGATGTCAAGGAAATGGACGAAAACAAAACAGCAACATCAGCAGAAATGGTTCCAAAAGTAAATAAAGCGACTTGATCGAAACCGGCACCGCAGTGGCCGAAAAATGTCTCGTGAGCTGAACATATCCCAATATTCCATTCGGCAAATATCGAAAACTGAGCTCGGGGTAAAGCCATTGAAATTCCAAAAAGTGCAAGAACTTACACCGCAACAGAAAGAAAATAGACTCAAAAGAGCTAAAGAGTTGCTTCGCTTGGCCGAAAGGTGTGAACTGGCGAATTTGGTTTTTTCCGATGAGAAAACATTCGTTGTCCAGCAGTTTGTAAACAAACAAAATGATCGTGTTTACTTGCCAAAGAGATTAGCTGAAAATGTGCACCTTCGGTTGGCCACCAGAATTCAAGCGCCGGTCATGGTGATTGTGTCGGCCGCCATAACAGCCATATAAATCAGAATAATTGCCGAATATTATGGCGAAAATATTCTGGAGGGAGTAAAAAGGCCTTGGGCACGCAAACATTTTAGCCGCAGACCTTGGACATTCCAACAGGACTCGGCATCATCGCACTCAGCACGCGCCACCCAAGAATTATTGCAAAATGAGGTTCCTTGCTTCATTTCCAGCGCACATTTGCCACCAAAATCTCCGGATAGCAATCCGTTTGACTATTATGTCTGGAGTATTTTGGAAGGTAAGGTTGGCACTGAAAAATGCGAAAGTGTCGATCACCTCAAGCAAGCGTTTCGCCGGGACCAAATACCGCAGAGCAACATTCGGGCAGCGTGTGAAGGTTTCATTTGAATGCCATAATTCGTGCCAAAGGTGACCAATTCGAACAAATCTAAACTTTTTTTAAAATTTGATGCTATATCCGACATTTTTTGCTTTCATTCAATAAAATTAAAAAAAAAAAATAATAAAAATTATAGCGTTTGACTTTGTTGCAGTTTTTTTATCTTACCCTGTATGCAGGACCATGTCTTCTTAAGCCCATATAAAAGGTTTTCCCTTTAGCGGTATTTTCGACGGATTTTTTTTTGGAAAATTTTCAAGGAGTATTCGGGTATTCGACTGGGTTCGGCAGTTTTTTTCCTTCTTATAGGTAGTTCTGTTGTGTGTTGTATTTGCAGCATTTTATCAATAAATTAGTTGTTGTTGAGATTTTGCATTTATTTGCGATAGGTTGGTTCATATGTTTTCTTTTCAATTTTGTTTGTTTTTTTTTTGCATGCCGCGCCTCCTCCTCCTCCTCTTCTTCCCACTATAATATTTTTGTATTTTGCCATGCACATCGAGCAATGCAATTTTTCCTTGACACTGACTCTGCTAATAAACTGTTCAATGGCTGTCCGCATGGCGAGGGGCAGAGAGGGTGCGTTGAAGTCTGAGGCTCATTGTTTCGAGAAGTGCATAACAAAACAACGAGGAGGGAATCCAGAGGCTAAACTGTGTAAATTTGTTTGTTTGCGAATTGTTTCTGATGACTTCCTCTCGGCTACTTCTGTGTGTTGTGAGAGGCAATGGTTTTTTTTTTGTTTCGCTATTTGGTTTTTTGCTGTGCCGGTCGTCGTCAGGTCCCCGGCAATGGTTCGGTTCAAGCCGTTACCACCAATGTTCGACCATTTTGATGATTTGTTTACTTTTGGTGTCGACATATTTCACAACAACAACAATGACAACAAATACAACTCAAGTTTCTTTGTGAGTACAAAAATATTATCTTGCCGAGAGAGAGAGAGAGAGAGAGAGTACGACCAAAGTATAGAGTAAGAATTCTAACAACTCTGAATCACAAAATTTAATTTAAAAAATTGTATCACAATGCGATGTTTTTCGTTTTCTTTTTTAATAACAACAACAATAATAACAATAATAATAATTTATTGCAGAATTACGCATTTTTCCCCATTAGCCAAAGGAGGTGAAAATTGTTTGTTTATGTCGTTTTGAGTGAAACAACAACAATTTTAATGTCGCCCTCTCCTCCTCTTCTTCTTTTCGTTAATGAAAGTGTGTGGGAGTCAAGTCGTTTTTTCGCAACCCCATCCATCAAACATTTCACACTCGAAACAAAGTCAAACAAAAACAAAAAAAAAAAACGACGAAACTAGATTCTAATTCCTCCTTCGGCACGTGGGTTTGAGAAAATGGTTTATCAACAAATGTTTATTCAATGTTTTGTATTTCGATAATATTAACAAATAGGCGATGTTTGTTCATAGGTACATATGTACACAAATAGGTAGGTAGGTATTGGACATATGTTTATTCTTTACTTCTTTCTACTTTTTGCGAATTGATAATCAAGAGCCTGTCTGGGGGTGCAGTGGAAAATTTCTTTGAATAAATTTATACTACTTTCTTTTGGCATAGAAATACAGGGTGAGATAACAAAAAAAAAATAAAAAAAAAAACTGCAACAAAGTCAAACGCCATAATTTTTATTTTTTTTTATTTTTATTGAATGAAAGTAAGAAATTTCTGAAATATCATCAAATTTTAGAATAAGTTTAGATTTGTTCGTATTATGGTCTTTTGGCACGAATTATGGCCTTTAAACCGCCAATGAAACCACGGTCACACGCTGCCCAAATGTTGCTCTGCCGTATTTTGGCCCTTTCCCGGCGAAGCGGCGCTTGCTTGAGGTGATTGGCACTTTGGTATTTTTTAGTGTCAACCTTGCTTTCCAAAATACTCCAGACACAATAGTCCAATGGATTGGTATCCAGAGATTTTGTTAGCCATTGTGCGCTGGAAATGAAGCGAGGAACCTCATTTTATAATTATTCTTGGGTGGCGCGTGCTGAGTCCTGTTGGAATTGGCCAAGGTCTGCGGCCAAAATGTTATCGTACCCAAGGCTTCAATACACCCTCCAGAATATTTTCGCCATAATATTAGGCATTTATTCTGATGTCACGGCGGTCTATTAATACAAACGGAGAGCGATCATCGGCTGTTATGGCAGCCCACACCATCACCATGGCCGGCGCTTGAGTTCTGGTACCCAACCGAGGGTCCATATTTTCAGCTGACCTCTTTGGAAAGTTAACACGATAATTTTGTTTGTTTACAAACTGCTGGACAAGGAATGTTTTCTCTTCGGAGAAAACCAAATTGGTAGTTCACCACTTTCGGCCAAGCGAAGCAGCAACTCTTCAGCTCTTTTAAGTCTATTTTCTTTCTGTTGCGGTGTAAGTTCTTGCACTTTTTGGAATGGCTTTATCCCGAGCTCATTTTTATACCCTACATCACACGGTGGTCAGGGTATTATGTCTTTGTGCATTTGTTTGTAACAGGCAAAAGGAAACGAGATAGACCCATAGTTCCTTTTGATGATCTGCATAGAATCACATTCTGAGTTGATTTATGCATGTCCGATCGTCTGTCTGTCCGTCTGTCCATGTATTTTTGTAAACCATGTACAGTTCGCATTTATTACCCGATCCAGATGAAATTGTGCACAAATCATTTATTTGGCCCAAGGGCGAAACCTATTGAAATTGGAGATAATCGGTAAAAATTTAGATATAGCTCCCATATATATCTTCGTCCGATTTGCTTTTTATTCTGCACCAAACGTGTAATATCAGCCCGAATAGCGTGGAATTTTGCACATACAATCAAATTAGCCCTGAAAATAAGTATGCCAAATTTGGTGAAGATCGGAAGATAGCTATAGCTCCCATATATATAGTTCTTCCGATTTGTTATTTTAGTCCTCCGCAGCCGTAATATGCACTCTGTAACAACAATATTTGGGGAAATATATCAAATACAGCTCAGAAATACCTTTGCTAAATTTTATCGAGATCGGTTCAGATTTGGATATAGCTCCCATATATAACTTCGTCCGATTTAGCTTTTATTGTGCACCAAACGTCTAATATTTGCGCAAATGGGATGAAATGTGGTGCTTACGACCGAATTGAGTGTAGAAGCTAGTATGTCAAATTTGGTGAAGATCGGTTCAGATATAGCTATAGCTCCCATATATATTATTCATCCGATTTTTTATATTTGTTAGTCACAGCCGTAATATGCCCTCCGTAACAAAAATATTTGGGGAAATATATCAAATACAGCTCAGAAATTTTTTTGCCAAATTTTATCGTGATCGGTTCAGATTTGGATATAGCTCCCATATATAACTTCGTCCGATTTACCTTTTATTGTGCACCAAACGTCTAATATTTGCCCAAATGGGATGAAATTTGGCACTAACGACCGAATTGAGTCTAGAAGCTAGTATGTCAAATTTGGTGAAGATTGGTTCAGATATAGCTATAGCTGCCATATATATTGTTCATCCGATTTGTTATATTTGTTAGCCACATCCGTAATATGCACGCCGCACGATATTCAGGGAAATATATCAAATACAGCTCAGAAATACCTTTGCTAAATTTTATCGAGATCGGTTCAGATTTGGATATATCTCCCATATATAACTTCGTCCGATTTACCTTTTATTGTGCACTAAGCGTCTAATATTTGCCCAAAAGGGATGAAAATTGGCACTTACGTCCGAATTGATTGTAGAAGATAGTATGTCAAATTTGGTGAAGATCGGTTTAGATATAGCTATAGCTCTCATATATACTGTTCATCCGATTTGTTGTATTTGTTACCCACAGCCGTAATATGCACTCCGTAACAACGATATTCAGGGAAATATATGCAATACAGCTCAGAAATATCTTTGCCAAATTTTATCGAGATCGGTTCCGATTTGGATATAGCTCCCCTATATAACTTCGTCCGATTTATCTTTTATTGTGCACTAAACGTCTAATATTTGCCCAAAAGGGATGAAAATTGGCACTTACGACCGAATTGAGTCTAGAAGCTGGTATGTCAAATTTGGTGAAGATCGGTTCAGATATAGCTATAGCTCCCATATATATTGTTCATCCGATCTGTTATATTTTTATTACCCACAGCCGTAATATGCACTCCGTTACAACGATATTCAGGGAAATATATCAAATACATCTCAGAAAAATCTTTGCCAAATTTTATCGAGATCGGTTCAGATTTGGATATAGCTCCCATATATAACTTCGTCCGATTTACCTTTGATTGTGCACCAAACGTCTAATATTTGCCCAAATGGGATGGAATTTGGCACATACGACCGAATTGAGTCTAGAAGGTGGTATGTCAAATTTGGTGAAGATCGGTTTAGATATAGCTCCCATATATATTGTTCATCCGATCTGTTATATTTGTTAGCCACAGCCGTAATATGCACTCCGTAACAACGATATTCAGGGAAATATATCAAATACAGCTCAGAAATATATTTGCCAAATTTTATCGAGGTCGGTTCAGATTTGGATATAGCTCCCATATACATCTTTATCCGATTTTAAATTAATTTATCAGCAAATGGGGAATACAAGTCCGAATTTAAAAGATACAAATGCTTCGGCATATTAGGTCTTTTGAACTTTAAATTATAATTATAATCATAGCGCATATGATTGAATTCTCCCATAAAAACGTTTAATTGTTATGTGGAGAGCTCTACTAAATTAGCAAAGTGGTGTAGGGTATCATAAAGTCGGCCCCGCCCGACTTTAAGACTTTCTTTACTGGTTATAATTGCGGGCTTTTTTAAATTGGCATTATTTTTTGATATTTTCTTCAAAATAATCTCTCATTGTTAATTTCCTCAAATATAACTTATAATCACATTAATAATTTTATTATCACGTTAATTGCATCCGTCTTAGATTAGCATTCCGAGTATCTTCAAAAACCATCGATGACGAATAACTAAACAAATATTTTTTGGCAAAAAAAACATGCATATGATCATAATTATATATTTTTGCTAACTGAAACCGGTATTTTTTACCACTATTTTCAAAACTAGTTGTATTTTCACATTGAAAAACAAAGAATGCTATGCAAAAATTTAAAAATTAAATGCGTTTTGGCGTTTTTGGCCAGCACTCAGTTGCATTTTACTTGTCGGATATTCAAGAACAATGTTTGTGAAGGTAGTAGATTTTTAAAAATAAGCAGTGAAAATACAAAAAAAAAAAATAACTGTCGAAAAACAATATTTCAGGCATTCTTCCTTGCCGTGGTGGTGATTATAGCCTTGTCTCCAGCAACAGAATCAGCCGTCTTGAGGCAATACAAGTAAAGTTGTTTCAAATCCATCCAAATTGGGATATTTTGAATTTATATTTATTTTTTTCTAGTGTCTTTGTTAATCGTGGCCTGCGTGAGGAAACCATTTCCCTGGAAGATGACAAGGATTTGGTGATTAAGGGTAATCTGATTCAAGTCCTACCCTTGCCAAATAACAAAGATTATGCCATAAAATTGGAGATCGATTACGATGGCACGAAAAATGGCTATCGGGCTCATTATATTCTGACACGCGAAGAAGCTGTCGAGGTATTGCGTCTGAGTCCATCATCGTTGAAGTCAATTAGTGGTTAGAACGGTTGATCATTTTTTTATTTTTAATTCCAAAATAAACACAAATTTTTTGAAAGAGTACGGAAGTGATGGGATTTCTATAAATAAATGGAAGATATAAGACGTTTCTAAGCCTCTATGAAAGGGTTCTACGAATAAAAAGTGTCTAAAAAGAGATATATTTCAGGCAAGAAATTATATTTCAAGAAATATTTGGGTGTGTAAACGTTGAATAGAATCAAATGCGTATTCTGCATTTTTATGAGCGTTCCGGTTATTCAAAATGTTGACCCCATTGTGTGGGGGGGAGGAGGTATTAGAAGGAACTAGAACTAGAGTTAAATATTAGGGTGTGCCGAGTTTGAAATTAATCGGATGCTAATTTGGCATTTTATGAGAGTTTTGTTTATTCAAAATTGTAACCCCTTTGCCGGGCAGGTGCCAGAAGGTGTAGACCGATGTATCCTATCTTTACAGACCAGATATTTTGATAATAAAACTATTAAGATGTTCTAAATATAAAAACCAGTAAAGAATGTTTTAAAGTCGGGCGGGGCCGCCTTTATGATACCCTACACCACTTTGCTAATTTAGTAGAGCTCTGCATAACAATTAAACAATTTTATGGGAGAATTCAATCATACACCCTATGATTATAATTATAATTTAAAGTTCAAAAGACTAAATATGCCGAAGCATTTGTATCTTTTAAATTCGGACTTGTATTGGCCAATTGGTGCACAATTAATTTGAAATAGGATAAAGATCTCCAAATCGGAACCGATCTCGATAAAATTTGGCAAAGATATTTCGGAGCTATATTTCATATATTTCCCTGAATATCGTTGTTGCGGAGTGCATATTACGGCTGTGAGTAACAAATATAACAAATCGGATGAACAATATATATGGGAGCTATAGCTATAACTGAACCGATCTTCACCAAATTTGACATACTAGCTTCTAGACTCAATTCGGTCGTAAGTGCCAAATTCCATCCCATTTGCACAAATATTAGACGTTTGGTGCACAATAAAAGGTAAATCGGACGAAGTTATATATGGGAGCAATATCGAAATCAGAACCGATCTCGATACAATTTAGCAATGGTATTTCTGAGCTGTATTTGATATATTTCCCCAAATATTGTTGTTACAGAGTGCATATTACTGCTGCGGAGGACAAAACTAACAAATCGGATGAACAATATATATGGGAGCTATAGCTATACCTGAACCGATTTAGATCAAATTTGGCATACTTATTTTTTGAGGCCTAATTTGGTTTTATGTGCAAAATCCCATACTATTCGGGCTGATATTACACGTTTGGTGCACAATAAAAGGGAAATCGGACGAAGATATATATGGAAGCTATTTATGAATTTTGACCGATTATCTCCAATTTCAATAGAGTTCGTCCTTGGGCCAAACAAATGATCTGTGCAAAATTTCATCTGGATAGGGCAATAAATGCGAACTGTACCTTGTTTACAAAAATACATGGACAGACGGACGGACGGACATGCACAAATCGACTCAGAATGTGATTCTATGCAGATCATCAAAAGGAACTATGGGTCTATCTCGTTTCCTTTTGCCTGTTACAAACAAATACACAAAGACATAATACCCTTACCATTATGTGGTGTAGGGTATAAAAATCCCTAATTCCGGGATCGAAATTACCCTTAAAGCCAGCCGCCTGTAAAAAATAACTTCACAGTTAACTACCTTCAAATCTGGCCAATATTCAATTTTAGTTTTTTTTTTCCAAAAAAAAAAAAAAATCTAAACGAATCCAAAGGACATTGGACGACGACCGACATGCATTGGATGATGATGGTTGGTCGATTGTGACGTTTCGTTTGTCATTCTATTCATGTTTGTCTTTTAGTCTTTGAATTTGTTTTTCAGTTGCTGCTGTTGTTGTTTTTGTTGTTGTTCATAAACGATTTGACTTGATTTAACTCGTCGTTGTTGTGGCCAAAGTATCTGCATTCTGACATTTCATGCGAGCAGCCAGCCAGCCATCCACCTCCAAAGTTATTGAGTAGTGGGTAGTAGCCACTACCTAGCAAATGCCGTGGTGTTGTTGTTTTTCCACCATTGTTTGTATAGCAGCAACAGCCCAGCTAGCTATTCGAAATAAGTTACGTCGGGTTGCTTACCTTTTCCAATTTCCAGGAACAACGAACGAACGACATCGTCGTTGTCGTCGACTACGTCAAAACAAGAAAAAGTGAAAAAAATATTGAACATTGTCGCGCTGGTTTGGTTGGATTTTCTGTTCATATGTTCGAGGACTGGATGGATGACTGACGGACGGACGGACAGACTGCCTAACTAGCTGGCTGGCTGGCTGTCTGTCAGTATTGGGTTGGTTAGCTGGCTGGCTGGCAGTTTGCCTGTTTTGTTGGCTGTTTGGTTTCTTGGGATGTGAATGTATGTTTGTATGTATGTAGGTGTATATGCTCATTGTGACGATAAACATACGAATGGATTTTGTTGTGTTCTACACTCGGAAAATGGGATGTGTGACTTGCTCTGCTCACAGCTCCATGGGGGAAACTCTGGGGAAATTAAAAGAAAATTAGAAAATGTTGTTAGTGGAAAAGTTTTAAGTATAAATATAATGTATATATTATGTTTGAGTGATAGAGGAGAGGTAGAGTGGGAAAGTGGGTGAGAGGGAGAGAGAGATAGAGATAGAAAATAAGTGAAAGAATATTTCATGAAAATATCTGCTAGATATCTAGAAGTTTTTTTATACCCTCCACCATACTATGGAGGGACGGTATATTAACTTTGTCATTCCGTTTGTAACACCTCGAAATACTCATGTCAGACCCAACAAAGTACACATATTCTTGATCAGCATAAAATTCTAGGACGATTTAGAAATGTCCCTTTGTCCGACTGTCTCTTGTAATCACGCTATTTTTCGAAGGTATTGAGATAGAAGGCTAACATTTTGCACATATGTATATTTTGCCAGTAGGCAATTTAATTTCGTAAATGGGTCATGTAGGTCCACGTTTTCATATAGCTCCCATATAACGGTACCTCCCGATATTCGGTATTTTGATGATTTTAGCGACATTATTTACCGGAATTGAGTCCGTAATTTTAACTACAGTCTGTGACGGAAAATTGTCTATGCAGGTCCAGGTCTTCGTATAGGCCCCATATATCAGTACCTCCCTATATTCGATATTTTGACGATTTTAGCTACATTATTGACCGTTTATTTCAAGTTTCGAATTTGAATATGGTAATGGCTTATGACAAACAATGCCTTTGTAGGTCCACGTCGTATACACCCCAATATAATTACTATCTTCGTCATTACTATATCCGTCCGTCTGTCCGTCCGTCCGTCTGTAAACAAAATGCAGGTCGCATTTATTATCCGATTGAGATGAAATTTTTCAAACAACATTTGTTTGGCCCAAGGACGAACCCTATTGAAATTGGAGATAATCGGTCAAAATTTAGATATAGCTCCCATATATATCTTCTTCCGATTTACATTTTATTGTGCACCAAACGTGTAATATCAGCTCGAATAGTATGGAATCTCGCACATACAACCAAATTAGGCCTTAAAATAGGTACGCCGAATTTGATCGAAATCGGTTCAGATATAGCTATAGCTCCCATATATATTGTTCATCCGATTTGTCCTCCGCAGCCGTTATATGCACTCTGTAACAACAATATTTGGGGAAATATATTAAATACAGCTCAGAAATACTTTTGCTAAATTTTATCGAGATCGGATTTGAATATAGCTCCCATACATAACTTCGTCCGATTTACCTTTTATTGTGCACCAAACGTCTATTAATTGTCCAAATTTAGATATAGCTCCCATATATATCTTCTTCCGATTTACATTTTATTGTGCACCAAACGTGTAATATCAGCTCGAATAGTATGGAATCTCGCACATACAACCAAATTAGGCCTTAAAATAGGTACGCCGAATTTGATCGAAATCGGTTCAGATATAGCTATAGCTCCCATATATATTGTTCATCCGATTTGTCCTCCGCAGCCGTTATATGCACTCTGTAACAACAATATTTGGGGAAATATATTAAATACAGCTCAGAAATACTTTTGCTAAATTTTATCGAGATCGGATTTGAATATAGCTCCCATACATAACTTCGTCCGATTTACCTTTTATTGTGCACCAAACGTCTATTAATTGTCCAAATGGGATGGAATTTGGCACATACGACCGAATTGAGTCTAGAAGCTAGTATGACAAATTTGGTGAAAATCGGTTCAGATATAGCTATAGCTCCCATATATATTGTTATTCCGATTTGTTATTTTTGTCCTCCGCAGCTATAATATGCACTCTGTAACAACAATATTTGGGGAAATATATCAAATACAGCTCAGAAATACGTTTGCTAAATTTTATCGAGATCGGTTCAGATTTGGGTATAGCTCCCATATATAAGTTCGTCCGATTTACCTTTTAATTGTGCACCAAACGTCTAATATTTGTCCAAATGAGATGGAATTTGGCACTTACGACCGAATTGAGTCTAGAAGCTAGTATCTCAAATTTGGTGAAGATCGGTTCAGATATAGCTATAGCTCCCATATATTTTGTTCATCCGATTTGTTATTTTTGTACTCCGCAGTCGTAATATGCACTCTGTAACAACAGTATTTGGGGAAATATATCAAATACAGCTCAGAAATACTTTTGCTAAATTTAATCGAGATCGGTTCAGATTTGAATATAGCTCCCATATATAACTTCGTCCGATTTACCTTTTATTGTACACCAAACGTCTAATATTTGACCAAATGGGATGGAATTTAGCACTTACGACCGAATTGAATCGAATCTAGAAGATAGTATGTCAAATTTGGTGAAGATCGGTTTAGATATAGCTGTAGCTCCCATATATATTGTTCATCCGATTTGTTGTATTTCTTACCCACAGCCGTAATATGCACTCCGTAACAACGATATTTGGGGAAATCTATCAAATACAGCTCAGAAATATATTTGCCAAATTTTATCGAGATCGGTTCAGATTTGGATATAGCTCCCATATATATAACTTCGTCCGATTTACCCGTTATTGTGCACCAAACGTCTAATAATTGCCCAAATGTTATGGAATTTGGCACATACGGCCGAATTGAGTCTAGAAGCTAGTATGTCAAATTTGGTGAAGATCGGTTCAGATATAGCTATAGCACCCATATATATTGTTCATGCGATTTGTTGTATTTGTTATCCACAGCTTTTAATTGTTATCCACAACTTTTAATTGTTATGTGGAGCTCTACTAAATTAGCAAAGTGGTGTAGGGTATCATAAAGTCGGCCCCGCCCGTCTTTAAGACTTTCTTTACTGTTTTTTTTTTTGGATTTGTAATAAGTATTGATGCCTAAAAGTACTCCATACTGCACTCATTAGTTGCTAATGAACATTTCCCTTGCAGCCTTTTTTGGATTCCCAGACAGCCCCAAGTCCTCTTAACAAAAGGGTTGATCGTCTATTATATAACCCGGAAAACTATTCTGATAGGATATACCTTTTCCAGTCTAGTCTAGAAGTTCCAAAGATTGTTACATTTCGACATCCATTTGAATATATTTAGGCGTATATTTTATTTTTCTCTGAGTGCAAAATTTAACATATGACAAGTTGTCGTGATTTGTCGTTCTCTCCTCTCCATCTCTCTCTCTCTCGGTTTTGCAAGTAGTCGTCGCCGTTATATTGTTTGTTTTGTGGTCGATATAGTTTGAGTAGCGCAGATATGTCTGTGAGTTTGTTAGCCGTAGGTAGTAAGAATATTGATTATGGAGAAGAGTGGAAAGAATGAAAGAACTACCCGAGAGAGAGAGTGTGGAAAACACACACACACATAGAAAAATAACAAACTTCCCAACATACCAAATTGACTTGAGAATAATATTTTAATAAGCTTACAAACATAAGCCTAAAGCTTGAGAAAATCTTGAGAATGTATTGAGAAATGTTTGTTTAACAATTATAGAATAATCGAAAAGGAACCCTTATTCATAAGCTTATTCTTGTAATTGCAGAATAAGCTTACGAAAGTAATATTTTATAAAGCTTATTTTTTTCAATGGTAAAAAATATTTATTTATTCATTTTTTAATTATTTTACACATTTCATTCATTGATTGCCATCCCAGCTGTCACTGCATCCTGTTGCCTTGATACCTAGATGCTTTCTTTCCCCTTATTTGAGCTTCTGTATCTCCTCCACTTATTCTTCACTTCTGTTGAATTCCTGCAACTTTTTGACGCCTCCATTCTGAAATGAGATTGAAATAATTTATACTACAGATTCCCAGATTTATTATTCATCTTTACCTTAGAGTTTCGTCCGGAAATGGGTCCTAAATTCGCGTGATTTTTAACCAAAGAAAATAATTTTTTGTTGACAATTTTCACAAAAAAAAATCAAAACAAATTTGTCAACAAAGGACAGATTTGAGAAAAGTTTGTGCAAAAAAGTGTTTCTCAAGCATTGTTGAAAAATTCTTATGATAAACTATTTTCATAATATTATTCTCAAGCTGTATTGTATTTTTGGTATGTTGGGTTTGAATAAACAACAAAATTTGTTTTTGTTATTTGTCTTGTTTTTTTCTTTGCATTTTAAATTGCTGACGGACGGATAAAGTAGCGACCGCCACTTTTTTTCCCTGTGGTTGGTTGGACTGACCGGCCCAATGATGGTGAATGTAAAGTTTTCGTTGTTGTTGTCGTATGAATGTTTTTTTTTTTTTGCTGGAAAAGCAAAACAAACTCCATGCTAAATAAAAATGTAAAAAATATGCAGTTTTTAAATATACATTGTTCTTGTTGTTGTTCTTTTTATAGGTATTTGTTTTTTTATTGTTATTATTGATGTGATATTTTGCGGGCGACGGACAAGGGTGTGAGTGTTGGTGGGCAACTTTTACATAGCGATTACAAAGTTTGCTTAGGGATGTCATGATGGGATTTCTATACTTTAAGAGGGAGGATTTATTTCATAATTTTAGATCCTTCTTCGTAGGGTGGTGTTTATTTTGTTTACAATATATTCTGGATCAGAAAAAAAAAACAGTAAAAAAGTCTTAAAGTCGGGCGGGCCGACTTTATGATACCCTACACCACTTTGCTAATTTAGTAGAGCTCCGCATAACAATTAAAAGTTTTTATGGGAGAATTCAATCATACACGCTATGATTATAATTATAATTTAAAGTTCAAAAGACTAAATATGCCGAAGCATTTGTATATTTTAAATTCGGACTTGTATTGCCCATTTGGTGCACAATTCATTTGAAATCGGATAATGATATATATGGGAGCTATATCCAAATCTGAACCGATCTTGATAAAATTTAGCAAATGTATTTCTGACCTGTATTTGCAATATTTCCCCAAATATTGTTGTTACAGAGTGCATATTACAGCTGCGAAGGACAAAAATAACCAATCGGATGAACAGTATATATGGGTGCTACAGCTATATTTGAACCGATCTTTACCAAATTTGACATACTAGCTGCTAGACTCAATTAAGCCGTAAGTGCCAAATTTCATCCCATTTGGACAAATATTAGACGTTTGGTGCACAATAAAAAGTAAATCGGACGAAGTTATGTAGGGGAGCTATATTCAAATCGGAACTGATCTCGATAAAATTTGGCAAATATATTTCTGAGCTGTATTTGATATATTTCCCTGAATATCGTTGTTATGGAGTGCATATTACGGCAGTGGGTAACAAATATAACAAATCGGACGAACAGTATACATGGGAGCTATGGCTATATCTGAACCGATCTTCACCAAATTTGACATACTAGCTTCTATACTCACTTCGGTCGTAAGTGCCAAATTCCATCACATTTGAACAAATATTAGACGTTTGGTGCATAATAAAAAGTAAATCGGACGAAGTTATGAATGGAAGCTATATCCAAATCCGAACCGATGTCGATAAAATTTATCAAAGGTAGTTCTGAGCTGTATTTGATATATTTCCCCAAATATTGTTGTTACAGAGTGCCTATTACGGCTGCGGAGGACAAAAATAACAAATCGGATGAACAATATATATGGGAGCAACATCTAAATTTTGACCGCGATCATTTTGTTAGTTTACAAACTTCTCATCGGAGAAAACCAAATTCGGCAGTTCCATACTTTCGATCAAGCGAAGCAACTCTTTAGCTCTTTTGAGTCTATTTTCTTTCTGTTGCGCTGTGTAAGTTCTTGTACTTTTTGGAATTAAAATGGTATTACCCCGAGCTCATTTTTCACATTTAAATGCTGGAGTGCTCTAACGATAGCCACTTGTGGTTTTCCAGCCAAATATCAGAATAACATTTTTTTCTGGAAAATTCTCACCAAAATGCTTTTTTACGCTTGTAAACAATATAATGAGCAGTCACTGGAATAATTTTAACATCTGTCGGACGAGTGGCTTAGAAATGACAGCAGTCTGAAGTTGGTTGCAGTTTTTTTTTCATCTCACCCTGTATATGGGAGCTGTAGCTATATCTGAAGCGATTTTCTGCAAATTTGATGTACTTGCTAGACTGAATTCGGTCGGATGTATCAATATTCCGGTCATTTGGGCTGATATTGGCCATTTGGTGAAGAATTAATCCGAAATCGGTAAAATATATATATGGGAGCTATATCTAAATTTGAACCGATTCTCACCAAATTAAATTAAATTTAATAGGGTTAGTCCGAGTGCCAAAAAAACATTGTTTGGCAAATTTCATCTCAATCGGATAATAAAAGCGACGTGCTTCTCAAAAAAAAAAAGTGGACAGACGTACTGACATGCATAAATCGACTTAGAAAGTGATTCTATAATTCAGATCCTTAAATGTAACTACGGGTAAATCTCGCTTCCTTCTCCCTGTATAAGTATTAAAAAATACGCGCTTGAAAAAAAAAATCTGAAAATTTCACCAAAACAATTAAAGTATTACAGGTATTGTCACAATAACCTGATAACTACATTCCCCAATTTTAGAGATTTCATCACCGACGAACTTATTGCCACTTTTACTTGATTTGTTTTGAAAAATTATCAAAAAATTTAATTTTTTTCTTCTTATACCCCTAATAAATAACTTGATATATATGTATATAAATACAAAGTCAAAACAATTAAATCTCTGAAAACATTCAAAATTTGTTTATTTGTTTATTTTCTTCATAAAATGGTCTTAACCTTAGTTGTGGCCTTAAGCCTCAGCAAATAGACCAAAAGAAACCCTCTCGGATGATAACATTTTCGTGGTGATAAAAAACAAGTCGGTAAACATTACTAAGTTAAATACACAATTTCCGTAATAATTTACCCCCGCCTCACTTTTGGTGAATTAACTATTATCTCTGCAAGAGATTCGTGCATTTTGGTGGTCAAATATTGAGTTTTGTACGAATTTTAAAATTTCCCTTAACGACAAAGCGATAAAAAGTAGTAATCAACCTTCCAGTGATGACATACGCTACCTACCTTTTGCATTACCAGTTAGTGCAAAAATAATGAGTTTTTCCTTGAATAATGAGTATCTGTCTGTCTGTCTGGCTGGAGCGTACGACAACTCTCGAAGGAAGCATCCGATTTGGTCCAAACTTGGTGCGTCGTAATATTTTTGTCAAACTTAGATCGAGTTCGGAGATGGGCAATATCGGTTCACTCCTTCTGGTACCTCCTCCGATTTGGTCCAAACTTGGTACGTGGTAATATTTTTGTCAAACTTAGATCGAGTTCGGAGATGGGCAATATCATCCACTCCTTCTGGTACCACCCCCACAAAATATCGAAATTTTCAAGAAATTTACTTTTTGCACAGAAAAAGAAATTATAATCCGATTTTGCTCCAACTTTGCAAATCCTAATATTTGCGTCAGTGCTAGGTCAGGTGTGAAAATGGACAATATCGGTCCACTCCATCAAGTACCTCCCCCACAAGCGGTCAAAATTTCGAATAATTACAGCCCTTATAAAATGTGATGAAAGAGTTCGATTTTCTTTAAATTTCACACATCCCAATATTTTTATGAACCCAAGGTCTGGTGTTAAAATGGAATATATCGGTTCACTCCTTCTGGTAAACCCTCCACCCTCCCAAAAAAGTCGAAATTGGCATCCGATTCCATTCAAGACTTGGTACATCCCAATGTTTCCATCAACACAACACAGTCCAAACTAGCACGTCGCAATATTTATATCATATTTATTTGGGTCCGATACGAAATGGCCGACATTGGCCCATAGTTCATTTCGATGATCTGCATAGAATCACATACTGAGTCGATTTATGCATGTCCGTCCGTCCGTCTGTCCATGTATTTTTGTAAACAAAGTACAGTTTGCATTTATTGTCCTATCCAGATGAAATTTTGCACAAATCATTTGTTTGGCCCAAGGACGAACCCTATTGAAATTGGAGATAATCGGCCAAAATTTAGATATAGCTCCCATATATATCTTCGTCCGATTTGCCTTTTATTGTGCACCAAACGTGTAATATCAGGCCGAATGGTATGGAATTTTGCACATATAACCAGATTAGGCCTGAAAATAAGTATGCCAAATTTTATCGAAATCGGTTCAGATATAGCTATAGCTCCCATATATATTGTTCATACGATTTTTTGGTTTTTTGTCCTCCGCAGCCGTAATATGCACTCTGTAAAAATATTTGGGGAAATATATCAAATACAGCTTAGAAATACCTTGGCTAAATTTCGGGATCGGTTCAGATTTGGATATAGCTCCCATATATAACTTCGTCCGATTTACTTTTTATTGTGCACCAAACGTCTAATATTTGTCCAAATGGGATGGAATTTTGCTCTTACCACCGAATTGAGTCTAGAAGCTAGTATGTTAAATTTGGTGAAGATCGGTTCAGATATAGCTATAGCTCCCATATATATTGTTCATCCGATTTGTTATTTTTGTCCTCCGCAGCCGTAATATGCACTCTGTAACAACAATATTTGGGAAAATATATGAAATACAACTCAGAAATACATTTGCTAAATTTCATCGAGATCGGTTCAGATTTGGATATAGCTCCCAAATATAACTTCGTCCGATTTACCCTTTAATGGTGCACCAAACGTCTAATATTTGTCCAAATGGGATGAAATTTGGCACTTACGACCGAATTGAGTCTAGAAGCTAGTATGTCAAATTTGGTGAAGATCGGTTCAGATATAGCTATAGCTCCCATGTATACTGTTCATCCGATTTGTTATATTTGTTACCCACAGCCATAATATGCACTCTGTAACAACAATATTTGGGAAATATATGAAATACAGCTCAGAAATATCTTTGCCAAATTTTATCGAGATCGGTTCCGATTTGGATATTGCTCCCATATATATCTTTATCCGATTTCAAATTAATTTCGCACCAAATGGGCAATACTAGTCCGAATTTAAAAGATACCAATTCTTCGGCATATTCAGTCCTTTGAACTTTAAATTATAATTATAATCATAGCGTGTATGATTGAATTCTGCCATAAAAACTTTTAATTGTTATGCGGAGCTCTACTAAATTAGCAAAGTGGTGTAGGGTATCATAAAGTCAGCCCGCCCGACTTTAAGACTTTCTTTACTGGTGATGATTTTAGCAAAATTATTCATCGGCATTATTTCAAATTTGGCATTTGAAGTTCGTAATGGATACTACAGCTTATGACAGAAAATTGTCTGTGCAGGTCCACGTCTTCGTATAGGACCCCTATGTCGGTACCTCCCAATATTCGGTATTTTGATGACTTTAGCGTCATTATTCACCGCAGTAGTTTCAAACTATGTATTCGTGATGGGAACTACAGTCTGTGACAGAAAATTGTCTATGCGGGTCCAGGTCTTCGTATAGGCCCCATATATCAGTATCTCCTTATATTCGTTATTTTGACGATTTTAGGTACAATAATCACCGAAATTGTTTGAGATGTCGTACTTGAACTTCGTAATGGATGCTACAGCCTGTGACAGAAAATTGGCTATGCTGGTCCAGGTCTTCGTATAGCTCCGATGTAACCGTACCTCCCTATATACGATATTTTGATGGTTTTATATACATTAATCCCGTTTATTTCAAGTTTCGAATTTGAATATGGTAATGGCTTATGACAAACAATGCCTATGTAGGTCCACGACGTATAGACCCAAAAATAACGGCTATATTCGTTATTTTAACAGCAATTTTAACGGATTCGAATTGAATTTCCAAATTCGTTCCAAATGGTGGAGGGCATTTCAAAGTTTGGTCCGGCCGTACTTACTGCTTTTTAACTTGTTTTTGTATATATTTTATATTTTTATATTATTTTTTATTTATTTTTGTGCCAAATTCCCACCATGGCATCCCTGTAGCTTAATTCATGCTGCTGGACCATTTCTTTTTCTACCAAGTAAAACAAATTGTTTATGCAAACATTTTACAAAAGAGAGGGAATATAACAGTTCATCTGTGACATCTTTCAAAACAATAAAATTGCAAAGTTATGTTAATATTGATTCCTTGTTGAATATTGTTTTCATATTTTCTTTTTTCTCGCACAAATGTTTCCGGCCCAGAAGAATGGCGTGGTGTGGTGGACGATGTTAGCTGTCGTTGTAGATGATATTGACTTAATTGGTTTTACATGTTTTTTGGGCTTTTTTTCTTAAATGGATGCAGTTCTTTTTTTTCGTCTTGTCAAAAATGTCTGTTATGAGTCAGTCCTCCTTTTTTTTAAAAAAAATGGCCTCAGAAGAAAATCCATTTTAAAAATCGACCTTAAGAAACCATTTCGTATTTCATAAAATTCATGGAGATGGGGGGAGGAGATGTTGCACTAAAATATTTTTGAATTTTTATTTGTTTGAATTGAAAAAAACAACACTCAAGCATTATTTAATTAAGTGTGGGCGTTTTGTGTTTATTGCTACTTGAAGTGCAAGTGTTCGGTTTGTTTAATTGTTTATGGTTTAAACGTTTTGTTTTTTTTTTGGCTTTTTCAATCATCAAACAATAAAAAATGCTGACTGGCGCCAAAATATGACTATTCAGATGAGTAATTTGAATGGATAGAGAAAAAAGATTAGAGTAAAAGGATTTTGCAGGAGATGAGTAGGGGGTCAGTAGACCACTTTGTAAGTAGCTGAACCCATTTTTTGGCAATGGAGATTTTTTACGGCAACGCATGGTTTTTATACCCTCCACTATAGTATGGAGGGTATATTAAGATTGTTAAGTTCACATTTTTTTTCTCAAATTTCGCATTCGAATATTGTAATAGCTTATGACAAAAATTGCCTATGCAGGTCCACGTCGTCTATACCCTAATACGACGGCTACATTCGGTATTTTTAGGATTTTAATAGAATTTTTAACGGATTTTTTTTTTGAAAATTGCCAAAATATCGATTTATCAATGTCCGTCCGACTATCCGTCTGTGGAATTCGCTCTAGCTTCTGGACGAAATGAAATAGGGTGACAAATTTTGACTCAAATGTGTATTATGTCTGCAGGACTTTTGGTAATGAAAATGGGTCATGTAGGTTCACGTTTTAGTATAGCCCCCATATAATGGTACCTCCCTTTTTTCGGCATTTTGTTGATTTTAGCGACTTTATTTACCGGAATTGTTTCAAATTTGTTATTTAAAGTTAGTAATGGATACTACAGCCTATAACAGAAAATTGTCTATGCAGGTCTATGTCTTCGTAAAGCCCCCATATAACGGTACCTTCCGATATTCGGTATTTTGATGGTTTTAGCGACATTATTTACCGGAATTGTTTCGAATTTGGTGCTTGAAGTTCGTGATGGATACTACAGCTTACGACAGAAAATTATCTGTGCAGGTCTACGCCTTCGTATAGCCCCTATATAACGGTACCTCCCTATATTCGGTATTTTGATGATTTTAGCTACATTATTTACCGGAATTGTTTCAAATTTGGTACTTGAAGTTTCAAATGGATCCTATAGCCTATGACAGAAAATTTTCTGTGCAGGTCCACGTCTTCATATAGCCCCCATATAACGGTACCCCGCGATATTCGGTATTTTGATGATTTTAGCGACATTATTCACCGGAATTGTTTCAAATTTGGTATTTGAGGTTCGTAACAGATATTACGAAGTAATAAAAAAACTTGGACCCCTGTCTTTATGACAGATCTTGTGTTAATGGAAATATTGAGATGTACCAAATCTGAGTGGAATCGGTTGTTAATTTCACGTTTTTATGAGCTTCATGGATATCCAAAATGTTGACCCTTTATTGTGCAGGTACCAGAAGGAGTGAACCTGTATATTCCATCTTCTCACCAGGCCTTGGTTGAATAAAAATATTGTAATGTGTGAAATTTGAAGATAATCGGACTCTTACATATATATTATAGGAGAAATTATTATTCAAAATTTTGACCCTTTGTGGGGGAGTAGACCGATATTGTCAATTTTCGCACCTGACCTAGCACTGATGCAAATATTAGGATTTGCAAAGTTGGAGCAAAATCGGATTATCTTTTCTCTTCCTGTGCAGTAAATTATTTTTTTTTTTTTGAAAATTTGACCTTTTGTGGGGGAAGTACCAGAAAGAGTGGACCTGTATAGCCCATATCCGAACTGGGTCTAAGTTTAATGGTACGATTTTAACGTACGAGGTTTGGATCAACTCGGATACTCTCTTCGAGAGTTATCGTGCTCACCAGCCTGTCGGACAGATAGACGGACGGACATCGCTAGATCGACTCCAAATATTTTGAATCGTATTTGGTCCAAAGAGACCTAGGATCTAAAACCGTTATTTCGATTTACCACGATTTGGCTGAATAAACTGATATGCACCCTCTGTAGCCTGAAGGTATAAAAACCTTATAAACCCATTATTTGGTAATCAGATCTCCTGTAGGCTTTCCTCACTGACTTTTTTTTCATACAATTACTTTAATTATGTTAATTTTTGTTCCTGCAAACAATTTTTCTACAAAATTTAAGAGAAAGCACAACTTTATGAATACCCTGCAACACACTTAGTTTAGGGTAGAGGAAAAAACTGAAAAAAAACTTCATAATGGAGGTAATGAATTTTGTATAAAACTATGGCAGTAGTAGTAACAACATCAATAAAGACCAGGAGCAGCAGCAGCAGGAGGAGGATGGGGGGAAGGAGAGGGCTGGTTATCAGAGCAATGTTACAAAATTGTTGCCAATGTTGTTGTTGCTGGTGTTGTTTGTTGCTGCTGCATCAAATGGGACTTTATAAAATATTCAAAACTCAAAGAGAAAAAAAACTTTTTTTTCCCAACTACAGAGCAACAAAGCCAAAAGTAGGAGGGAGGGAGGGAGATGCTCCATTATGCTTGAAAGAATGATGGTCCGAAACAAAGTTTTTTTTTCTATTTGATTATGTACAGATTTCTCAACCGTAAATTGCAAAATAAATGGCTTACTAATTTATTCTGCAAAAGCAACAAAGAAGAAGCAGAAGGGAGGGAGGAAGGAGGGGAGAGAGAGAGAGTTGAACAAAACATTTTGCATCAAGGACTTTCTAGAGTGTCCTTTCAGATTTCATGGTAAATGAGTGAATTTTGCCTGGCCCAGTTTTTTTTTTTTTTTTTTTTGGTTTTTGTGGGTTTGCTAAAAATAAGCAGAAACCACCACTTCATAATGTTTTACTATCCATCCATTCGGATAAATGATTGATGCCACTGCTGAATATTGAATGACAATTATATATATATATATATATATATATATATATATATATATATATATATATATATATATATATATGTACATCAATGACATTTGTGTGAATGCGAACAGAAATCAAGATTTAACCAGAATTTAATAGGATCAGAGAAGGTTCTCCGTCGTTCGTTCGCTCGTAACCATTTTTCCTGGGAAAATATTTAATAATAAACGCCAGCAACACCACAACCACCACTAACCAACATGTGTCTGAAAATGCGGTGAGAAAAATTATTTCTGTATGATTGGTTTATTTATTTATTTAAATGCTTCATTTATTTCCAAATAAAAATTCAATTGCTTGGGGTTTTCTTCTTTTCATTTTCAAATCACATTTTTTTTGCTGTTGTGTGGCTTTGATAAGAATTTTTCATTTGAAAAAATCGAAGAAATTCTAAAGAAATTCATGGGAAATTGAGTAGAGATATCTGATTCAACATGACTACCGAAATATTTTAAACGATTGTAAAATATTTGATAACAGAGGAAGAAGTTGAAAAAGAGAAAATAACAGAAAATAGTCCAGGCTCAAAAACAAAATTAAAAAAAAACCTTTTCTGGTCCTTGGGGGTTTCGAAATCCATAATAAGTGTATATTAAGGCTTTAAAAATTATTAACGAAATTAACGATTTTTGACACTCAAGTAGGCTTCTTAACATTTTTTAAAAATGTTCACCGATTTCTGATATTGACAAAGGCTTAAAAATCTGCAATTTCAAGATTTTTGGCTCAAAAAAAAAAAAATCAACTATTTCTGGTCCTTGGGGAGGCTTTCCAATCCATGAATTCGGGTCTTTAGGAAGGCTTCAAAAATAATCATAAATAATCATCAAAAATAATCATATTGGAGACGAATTGTTGGAGACTTTAAAAAGTTAGTGCTCTCTGGGAGGCTTAAAAGATCCGCGATTTTTGGCCTTTAAGATTAAATGTCTCGATATTTGGAAGAACTATGGAAGGATATTTAGCAAGCCTTTAAAAATTGTTAAAAAAAAAATCATCGAATTACGATCTTGACTAAGGCTTAAAAAATCCACAATTTGTGGTCCTGAAAAATATTAAAAAAATATAAATAAAATAATATTATAAAAAAATCTATTTCTGGTCCTTGGGAAGGCTTCAAAAAATCCGTGAATTCGGGTCTTTATGAATGTTCCAAAATTAATTAAAAAAATCAACGATAATTGGTCCTCAAGGAGATTTTGAACACCTTAAAAAATCAGCGGTTTGAGGTCGTCTGGGAGGCTTCAAAAATTCCTGAATTTTGGTCTTTAGGAAGATCTCAAAAATTCTTAAAAATTCTCCCTTAAAGGCCTTAAGGAAGACTAGCATTCAAAAAAGCTTAAAGAATCTTTGAGAAATCCTCGGCTAGAAATACACTATTTCTGGTCTTTTGAAAGACTTATAATCGTTGGAAAATCCTCGACATCTGGCTTTATAGAAAGCCTAAAAATTCGAAAGAAAGCCCATGAATTCGGGTCTTTAGGAAGGCTTCAAAAATAATCATAAAATTCAATGATTATTGGAGTCGACTTGTTGGAGACTTTAAAAAGCATTTAAAAATGCATGATTTCTGGACTTTAGAAAGGCTTATGGAATTAGTGGTTTCTAGTCCTCCGGGAGGCTTAAAAGATCCGCGATTTTTGGCCTTTGAGATTGAATGTCTCGAAGAATTATGGAAGGATATTTAGCAAGCCTTTAAAAATTGTTAAAAAAAAATCATCCAATTTCGATCTTGACTTAGGCTTAAAAAATCCACAGTTTGTGGTCCTGAGTAAGGGAGGCTTCAAAAGTTCCTGAATTTTGGTCTTTAGGAAGATCTCAAAAATTCTTAAAAGTTCTCCCGTTAAGGTCTTTAGAAAGACTAGCATTCGAATAGGCTTAAAGAATCTTTGAGAAATCCTCGGCTAGAAATACACTATTTCTGGACTTTAGAAAGACTTAAAAATCGTTGGAAAATCCTCGACATCTGGCTTTATAGAAGACCTAAAAAACCCACGTTGTACTAGACCTCAAGGAGGCTGACTGGTGTATTTAAAAAAGCTAGATTTTCGGTGTTTAGAAAGTCTTAAAAAAATCAGTGGTTTCCGGTCCTCTGGGAGGCTTAAAAAAATCTGTGAATTCGGTCTTTAGGAAGGCTTCAAAAATAATAAAAAAAAAATCAACGATTACTAGTCCTCAAGGAGGCTTTAAAAATATTTTTAAAATCCGCGGCTTGAGGTTCTCTGGGAGGACCTCAAAAATTCGTGAATTTTTGGTCTTTAGGAAGATCTCAAAAAAATCTTAAAATTTCTCCCTTTAAGGGCCTTTGAGAGCCCAGTCTTCAAAACGGGTTAAAGAATCGTTAAAAATTCTCGGAAAAATTCTGGTCTCCAGGAAAACTTAAAAAAATCACAATTCCTGGTCTTCAATAAGACTTAAAAATCGTTGGAAAATCCTCGATATCTGGCTTTATAGAAGGCCTAAAAAACCCACGTTTTACAGGTCTTCAAAGAGGTCTAATGGTGTATGTAAAAAAGCTACATTTTTGTTCTTTAAAAAAAACTGTGGGAGGCTTCAAAAAATCCGTGAATTAGGGTCTTTGGGAAGGCTTCAAAAAAAAAAAAAAAAAAAATAAATAAATAAATAAATAAATAAATAAATAAATAAACTCAACGATTACTAGACCTCAAGGTGGCTTTAAAAACATTTTAAAAATCCGCGACTTGAGATCCTGCAAGAGGAAGATCTCCAAAATGTTTAAAAAATTCTCCCTTTAAGGGTCTTAGTAAGGCTGGTATTCAAAAAGGTTGAAAGAATCTTTGAAAAATCCTACAAACATAGGATACGGTTTCAAACCACATCCATATCTCAATTCCAGATACCAACTGAGACTTTAATATCCGATTTGAAGATCCCAATACCAAATTAAGTACCATTTAGTATTTTTCGTACAAATATAAAGCACATTTCCAAATCACAAAAATCAAATTTCGGAATTATATCTATTCCTTAACCAAGTTCACATTTTCGAAACTCACTTAATATGCACATTTCCAAAACAACCTCGGGAAGTATTGAAAAAAGTGTCGTTAAAAAATTTGCCGACTTCTGGTCTTGACTAAGGCTTAAACATATTTTTGACGAAAATCTCCAATTTTTGGTCTTCACTAAGACCTCTAAAAATTGTTAGAAAAAGTAATCGATTTCTGGTCTTTAAGGAGACTTAAACAAATCATGATTTCAAGGTGGCTTATGAACTCCACGATTTATAGTTGTAAGGAAAGCTTGAAAAATCTTCATCTTCACAGATTTTTGCCTTGATTTGGTCTTTAGAAAGCCTGCAAAAACCCTTAAAAAATCATCGACTTCTGGTGTTGAGTAAAACTTACTAAGGTTTTTTAAATCTTTAAAAATCAAAACAATTATTGTCTTGACTAAGACTTTACAAATCGTTAAAAAAAATCCACGAGTTGTAGTCTTCAGGAAACTTTAAAATTTTTTTTAAAAAAAATCACCGATTTCTGTCCTGGAAAAAATAAACGATTTGTGGGTGTTAATGGCTATTTAAGATTTTTTTTGGTATTCTGGTAGGCTTTAAAAAATAATTAAAGCCGCCATTTCTGACGTCCAGGATAATTTAAATAATTCGGAAAAAATCTACAATTTCTAGTTTCAAGAAGAGCTAATTTAAAAAAATCGGGGATTTTAATGCCTCACTAAAACTTGAAAAAATATAAAAGTCCAATATTTCTTGTTTTTAGGGTGACCTCAAAAATCTTAAAAAAAAAATCGATTTTCCAGGTGGTCATTAAAGTGACAATTTTTTAGGAAGGCTATTTCTTGACTTGGGAATGGTTTTAAAAATCTGGGTAAAAAATCCACGATTTCCGGTTTTTGGGTGACTTAAAAAATCTTAAAGCCTTCAAAAAAATTTAAACTCGAAAATATTATTTAAAAAATTTTCGATTTCTCGCCTTCCTTAAGGGGACAAAGAATGGCTGAAAAATTGACGCTTGCTGGTCTTTAGGAAGACCATAAAGACTTCCCGCTTTTTTGACTTGGGAATGGTTTGAAAAATCTTGACAAAAATCCAAAAAAATCCTAGTTTGTTTTTCAAAAGATCTCTAAGGATTCTGGCCTCAAATATTCTTCTTCAAAAAAAATTAACTCCGATCTGTTTTCAGACACTGGCATTTTATTTAAAAATCTTGACATATATATTTTCGGATTAAACACCGCTTTTTTGACTTGGGAATGGTTTGAAAAATCTTGACAAAAATCCAAAAAAAATCCTAGTTTGTTTTTCAAAAGATCTCTAAGGATTCTGGCCTCAAATATTCTTCTTCCAAAAAAGCCCTCTGATCTGTTTTCAGACATTGACATTTTATTTAAAAATCTTGGCATATATATTTTTAGATTAAATACCTTTCATAATGTGTGTTTGTATGCGAACGACACATTCAACGACTCCATTTAATTAATTGCACAAAAAAAAAAAACAACAACAACAATAATAAATTGGTTGAAGAAGCACCTGAAATGTTTTATTTAAATTTAATTTGTTCTTTCGCTAATTAAAAATTAATTTAGCACCGATACAAATTATTTTTAATATTATGTCTCGCTCAGAAAGCGACAAGGGTTATGTAAGGACAAATCTTTAACCCATGGTGCACCACACTGAAATAAAAAATTTATTTTTTTGCTATTTGCTATTTGCTGTAATCGATATTTTAAAGTTTATGCTAAAGTTTTGTAATCCAGCAAAAAAAAACTGGTTAGTTTAGCTTGACTTCAAAATTGGGTTCTATATATTTTTAACAATCGATAAAAGTTACAGAATAGTTATATATTTAAATAAGTGAGCTTAGCTTGCTTAGCTTACTTATATATAGATGAACTCTACAGTCTGGCTTTCTTTCTATAAAGAGGCTTAGCTTTTTGGTTTGTATGTGCGCTATGGAGCCCAGCTTTCATACCTTTAGAACTCGGTTTTTTTCCAAGGCCCCCATTCCCTTCTCTTTTTTATAGTTAGTACCTGAGTCTCAGCTTCTTCCTATAAATGAGGTCTAGAACCCAGTTTCCTTTCATGTAGCCAAACTCAGCTTTTTTATACGTGCGTTCTAGAGCCCAGCTTTCTCAGTCTTGGAAATCCGTTCTTAAAGGTAAACTCAAAAACCTGGCTATGGGCTAGGGAGTTTAATCTACATTAACCCCACTTTTTTGATAGATAAAGCCTGGAGACACCTCGGAACTTTGGTAAAGTTGAGATCTAGAGCTCCGCTTTTTCTATACAAGGCCCATGGAACTCAGCTTTTTCTCGTGGATGAAATCTATAATTCAGATTGTATTCACTGGTGGGATAAAGAGCTCGACTCTCTTCCATGGCTGAACTGTAGAGTCCACCTTTTTGTATAATAGTTAAGCATTTCAACTAAGACTTTTATAGGTGAGATCTGGATAATTTTTTTAATAGTTGAGCCTGGAACCCAGCTTGATGTTATGGGTTATATCTAAATCCCAGCTTCTTTATATATAGAGGTGAGCTCCAAGTCCCAGTATTTTATCATAGGTAAAATATACAGCACAGCTTCCTTTCATAGTTGAGCCATAAAACTCATGAGTGAACTGACGAGTCTGTCAAACTTTCCTGGCGAGCTCGAAGGCCCAGTTCATAGGTGAGCCTTGGAAATTGACTTGAGATCTGAAACGTAGTTTTCTTTAATTTCTTTCATGAGCCATTGAAATCTGTTTAATTTCATAGGTGTGTTAAAGAACCTGCCACCCTTTCATGGTAGAACTTTAATCCCCGGCTTCTTTACAGCTTTGAAACCTTGTTTTTTCTAGGTGAGGTCCAAAGCCTAGCTCTCTTATATATGGGTCAGCTCTGGATATCAGATTCCTATCATAAATAAGCCTTGGAACTATGTTGGTTAAACCTAAAGCAAAGCGTCCTTTCATATCTGTCCAACAAAGTCCGTCTCTATTTCCTATGTTAGGTCCAGAGCTCGGCTTACTTTCATAGAAAAGGTCAAGAGTCCGTTGTTAAATTCTAGAATATAGTTCCTATCATATTTAAGCCTTAAAATACAGCTTCCCAGAGACCAGCTTACTTTCGTATCTTCCTTAAATACTTGAGATCTAAGGCCCGAGTTTCTCTCATAGTTGAACCATGGAAACTTCCTTTCAAAGCCTCCTTTCATGGCGAGCTGAACAGCCTGGCATCCTTTCACGGTGGAAACCTTGAACTGGGCTAAGTTTTATTGATGAGCCTTGTAAATTTATTTTTGTGGGTGAGATCTAGATACCTTTTTTCCAAAGGCTGGCTTTAGAGCCCAGCCTCCTGAAGATCTGAAACTCAGATTCACTTCATAGACGAGCTCTAGAGCCCGACATACTTTCATGTTTGAACTGTGGAGCTCAACTTCATTTCTTAGTTGAACGTTGGAAGTCAGTTATTTTTATAGGTGAAGTCTAAAACACGGCTCTCTTTCCCAGTTGATCCTTTGAATTCAGTTCTTGTAGATGTTTCTTTTATGTGTGAGCTCTAGAGTTCAAATTTCTATCAAAGATCACCTCGAGAACCTATTTCTTTTTCAAGCTGAGTTTAAAAGCCCGCCTTTCGTTTGTTTTAAGCTCAAAGGTCGACTTCTTTTTACAGTTGAGATCTAGAAATTCTTCCTCCCTTCATAGGTAAGCTTTAGAGACCAGCTTCCTTTCATATCTGACCTCAAAACTTTTTTTTTTTTAAAAAAGGGTCAAAATTCCGTATTTATTCTAGAGACGGTTTTCTTTTATAGATTTTAAAAATATACCTTCCCACCATAGTCTAGCCTCAAAATGCAACTTGATTTCGAAGCGTCCATGCTTATGTGAGCTAGAAAGTCCGGCTTTCTTTCGAGGCTGCGCCAAGCTTCCCACTCATATTTGACCTTGGAATTAATTTTCTTTTGATAAATGAGACCTGAGTCCCAAATTCCTTCCATAGATTAGCGCAAAATCCCGGCTTGTTTTTCTAACTGAACTCTACAGCCCAGCTTCTTTTCACAGCTGATTTCAGGGTATTTTCATAAAGCAGCTTCCTTTCACAGCTAATTTCAGAGTCTTTTCATATAGCTGATATCTACCCCTGAAAATAAATTTCATATTTAAGATCCAGAGCCTAGCTTTCTTTTAAAGTTTAACTTTGACACTTAACTTTTGAATGAAAGATATGTAAAGCCCAGCTACTTTTTCTAGTTTAAAAGCCCGTTGAACTCAACAGCTCACATTTATTTCATAGCTGAGCTCTTAAAAATCAGGCCAGTTAATTTCCTGTTCAAAAATAGCAAATATTTTCTCGTGCAGCCGAACTCAGTAGGGTACAAGTTCAACAAGTTGGAAATTTGTTTTACAATTTTTTTTTATTAATTTCTTTGCGATTGCGAAAATAATAAAAAAGGGGGTGTGGTTGAAATCCGAACAATGTGTATCACAGAAATTAAAACGAATTCTGCCATACCACACCATACCAAAAAACAAAACGAAAAAACATCTAACAATTGCCATATAAAACTATTTGTAATTATATTTATTTTTTTATTATTGTTGCTATTGATGTTGTTGTTGCTTTTGCTGTTGTTGTTCAATAAAACATTGTTCGTATCATAAAAACCCGTAACATTTTAATTATTACTTAAAGTAATTTAGCAAACGATGCGGCGGCTGGTCACAAAAAAAAACTGCGATTTCATAGAGAACAGAGGAGATAAAGCAGCAGGCACTTCATCGGAGAGCAAAGAAAGAAAAAATGCAACAAAACGTTCACAAATAAAACAAAGAATTGAAATTGGAAGAAGCAAAAAAAACAAGCTTGGTAAAAATAATTACACAAATTTCAAATCCAAAAAAAGAGGGGAGGCGATGGAGTGGGAGAGCGGGGGGAATATTGAATAGATTTTTTATACCCTACACCACAAGGTGGTCAGGGTCTTATGTCTTTGTGCATTTGTTTGTAACCGGCAAAAGGATGATCTGCATAGAATCCATTCTGAGTCGATTTAGGCATGTCCGTCCGTCCGTCTGTCTGTCCATGTAGTTTTGTAAACAAAGTACAAATCGCATTTATTACCCGATCCAGAAGAAATTTTGCGCAAATCATTTGTTTGGCCCAAGGACGAACCCTATTGAAATTGGAGATAATCGGTCAAAATTTAGATATAGCTTCCATATATATCTTCGTCCGATTTGCCTTTTTATTTGATAATAAATATTAGACCTGAAAATAAGTATGCCAAATTTGATCGAAATCGGTTCAGATATAGCTATAGCTACCATATATATTGTTCCTCCGATTTGTTGTTTTTTTGTCCTCCGCAGTCGTAATATGCACTCTGTAACAACAATATTTGGGGAAATATATCAAATGCAGCTCAGAAATGCCTTTGCTAAATTTTATCGAGATCGGTTCAGATTTGGATAAAGCTCCCATATATAACTTCGTCCGATTTACCTTTTATTGTGCACCAAACGTCTAATATTTGTCCAAATGGGTTGTAATTTGGTACTTACGACCGAATTGAGTCTAGAAGCTACCATGTCAAATTTGGTGAAGATCGGTTCAGATATAGCTATAGCTCCCATATATATTGTTCTTCCGATTTGTTATATTTGTTACCTACAGCCGTAATATGCACTCCGTAATAATGATATTCAGGGAAATATATCAAATACAGCTCAGAAATATCTTTGCCAAATTTTTTCAAGATCGGTTCCGATTTGGATATAGCTCCCATATATAACTTCGTCCGATTTACCTTTTATTGTGCACCAAACTAGTCTAATATTTGTCCAAATGGGATGGAATTTGGCACTTACAACCGAATTGAGTCTAGAAGCTAGTATGTCAAATTTGATGAAGATCGGTTCAGATATAGCTATAGCTTCCCTATATATACTGTTCATCCGATTTGTTAAATTTGTTACCCACAACCGTAATATACACTCCGTAACAACGGTATTCAGGGAAATATATCAAATACAGCTCGAAAATATCTCTGCCAAATTTTATCGAAATCGGTTTAGATTTCGATATAGCTCCCATATATAACTTCGTCCGATTTACCTTTTCTTGTGCACCAAACGTCTAATATTTGTCCAAATGGGATGGAATTTGGCACTTACGACCGAATTGAATCTAGAAGCTAGTATGTAAAATTTGGTGAAGATCGGTTCAGATATAGCTATAGCTCCCCTATATATACTTTTCATCCGATTTGTTAAATTTGTTACCCACAGCCGTAATATGCACTCCGTAACAATGATATTCAGGGAAATATATCAAATACAGCTCAGAAATATCTTTGTCAAATTTTATCGAGATCGGTTCCGATTTGGATATAGCTCCCATATATATCTTTATCCGGTCCGAATTTAAAAGATGCAAATGCTTCGGCATATTTAGTCCTTTGAACTTTAAATTATAATTATAATCATAGCGTGTATGATTGAATTCTCCCATAAAAACTTTTAATTGTTACGCGAAGCTCTACAAAATTAGCAAAGTGGTGTAGGGTATCATAAAGTCGGTCCCGCCCGACATTAAGACTTTCTTTACTGTTTTTTTTTTTCTCTTTTTTTTTTTTTTTTTTATGTTGAACTTTTATTATGGTTTAATTATAAATGTGGTTGGTTGGTTGTGGTCAGTAATGAAAATAACATGTTTGAGAAAATAAAAATGATTTTGGATATGTTTTGGATTCTTGTAAAAAAAAAATATTGTAAAATGAAAATCCGCTTGAAATGTCTCTGCAAAGTTTCTATATTTTTTTCTCTCTTAGATGATTTGTTTAATATGTTTAATTTTGTCAAAAAATTTCAAAAATTAGAATTGATAAAATTTGATAGAGTTTTAACAAAATTTTCTAAAATTAAATAGTTCTTTGAGCGTTGCTTCTTTTGGCGAAGACTCAAAAAATTAAATTTGGAAATTTTGCTAATTTCTGTCAAATGACTTAATTTATAACATTTTTTGTTTCGGATTTCTTTCACATGTCTCATGTCTTGTATCTCATACTTTTAGAAAATTTTTGACAGCTCCTCCTCTGAGGGTGTGGATAAATCATAATTACGATAGCAAACAAAACTTCTAACAAAACCAACAACCAACCAGTCATCGTCTATTTTATCCTCATCATGTATTCATTAATTTTTTTGTTCATATTTTTAATCTTCCTAACATTTGATGTGATGATGATGATTGATACTTGCATGTTCTGTAGCCGATTTCTTTACTTGATTTCTGGGTAATTAAAGTTGATTGTTGTTGATTTTTTTCAAGTTTCAGTTCAATTTATTCTTTAAATCAGTGGCAGTAGTACATATGAATTGAAAATAGTTGGAGATTTTTTTTTAATTCTTTTTAAAAATTTTTGGTAGTAACCCCTGAAAATCCGCTTCATTTTACTGATGACCTCCACAGCTCTACATCTTTTCATTATTGAGCTCCGGGGTCCAACTATTTTTTTTATAGATCTAAAACCTGTATTTTTCCATAGATGGCCTCAAAAGCCTTGTTTGCTATAGAGTCCAACTTTCATTTATAGGTGAGCTCAAGAGCCAGTATCCCTTTCATGTTTAGGCCACCGAATTTCCTGTTTTTTAAATGTGAGATCTAAAACCTGGCTTTCTTGGATTTTAGATCTCTTTCAGTTCAAGATCACAGCTTCCTCCAAAAGATCTGGAGCACGAAATAATTTCGTGGTAGAATTATGGGTATCAACTAGCTTTGAAAGTCATTTTTTTAGTAGATGAAATCTAAACCCCTGCTCAGTTACATTCTAGAACCTAAGCTCGGTATCCTTTGATTGATGAACTCTTTAGCCTAGCTTCCTTGGAACTCATTTATTTTTAGAGATTTAAATCCTGGATTTATAATCCAAAGCTGGCCTCAAAAGCCTTGTTTGCTGTAAAGCCCAGCATTCATTTATAGGTGAGCCAGTATCCCTTTCATGTTTGAGCCTCGATCTTTTCGTTTATTTTTAAGGTGAGATCTAAAACCCAGCTTTCTTGGGTTTTAGATCTCTTTCAGTTCAGGAATACAGCTTCCTCTCAAAGCTCTGGAGCACGAACTTATTTCATGGTAAAATTTCGGAGATCAACTAGCTTTGAATGTTAGTTTTTTAAGTAGATGAGATGTAAAACCCGGCTTACAGTTGAATTCTTGAGCCTAAGCTCGCTATTCTTTGAGTGATGAACTTTGGAGCCCAGCATTCTTGGAACTCATTTATTTTCAGATATTTAAAATCTGTATTTTTTTTTCCAATAGCTGGCCTCAAAAGCCTAGTTTGCTGTAGAGCCCAGCTTTCATTTATAGGTGAGCTCAAGAGCCTGTCTTCCTTTCTCCAGAGCCAAGCTTATTTTTATAGGGGAGCTCCAGAGCCAAACTTCCGTTTATTGTTGGGTCCCTTTGCCCAGTTTCCTTACTTACGTGAGCTCAAGAGCTCATTTAACTTTCATAGCTGATTTGTAGAGCCCAACTTCTTTAATAGATGAACTCTAGATACCAGCTTTATTTTATAGGCGAGCTCTTGAACCCAGCTGCCTTTCATATGTAAACTCAAGAGATCAGCTCCTTTTCATAGGTGGTTTCTGGTACCCAGCTTCTTTTAATAGATTAATTCTAGATTCCAGCTTTCTTTCTTAGTGTGGAATCCAGATTCCTTTCATATGTGGGCTCTAGATCGAAGCTCCCTTTCACAGGCGAGCTCCAAACCCCAGCTCCCTTGAGTGGAAAGGCTTATGAGCTAAGCTTTTTGTGTAGGGCGGCCCTGAGCTCAGCTTGCTTTTATTGTTGGGCCGTCTAGCCCAAATTGCGTTCCTAGGTGAGCAAAAGAGCACTGCTACCTTTCTTTGGTAGGCTCTTGAGTCCAGTTTTTTACTTTAATAGGTGAGCTCAGTTTCCTTCTCAGTTGAGGTTAAGAGCCCAGATTTGTGTCATAGGAGAGCTCTAGAGCGCCCATGTTCCTTTCATAGGTGGGCTCTAGAACTTAGATTTCTTTCCTTGGTGAGCCCGAGAGTTCAGCTTTCTTTCAAAACTGATCTTTGAAGCCCAACTCCCTTTTATAAACAGCCTCTAGAGCCCAGCTTCCTTTCATAGGTGTGACTTGATTCTAGCTTCCTTTTAAAGGTGACTTTGAGAGCCCAGATTTCTTTTAAAGGCGATCTCTAGAGCCAAGCTCCTTTTCATAGGTCAGCTCTAAAGCACAGCTGCATTTTATAGGTGGCCTCTAACTTTCCTGGTTATGTTCGGAGTCCGAATTCCTTTCATAGCAGAACTTTAGAGCCTATATTCCTTTCATGGGTGAGCTCTACTACAATTCAGCTTCATTTCATATGGGAGCCCAGGTTTCTTTTAGAGGTGAGCACAGCTCTCTTCATATGTGGGCCCAAGGCCAAGCTTGTTTTTATAGTTGAGGCCTAGAGCTCAGCTTCTTTTATAGATGAGTTCGATATTCCAACTTCCTTTCAAAGGAATACTTACTTCGTTTCATGGATTGGCCCTCAGAGGTCAGCTTCCTTTCATAGGCAAACTCCACAGCTCAGCTCATGTGATAGACATCTTTTTAATTGGGAGCTCCTGAGCTCAACATCCTTTTATACTTTCTTTGGTAGGTTCTTAGGGCTAGATAAGGTCTATAGCCCCGCTTCCTTCCCAGGTGATGTAAAGAGACCAGATGAGTGAACTGAAGAACACAGTTCCCTATTGCAGATGGGCTTTAGAGTTTAACTCCCTTTTATTGAGTCAGCTCGAGAGTCCAGCTTCCTTTCAAAGGTGAGCCCACCTTACTTCCTTTCATGGATTGGCCCTCAGAGTTAAGTTTAATTTCGTAGGTGAGCTCTAGAGCCAAGTTTCCGTTTATAGGTGAGCCTGAGAGTGCAGACTCTCCTATAGGTGGACTCGTGACTTCAGTTTCCGCTTGGGAGAGCTGGAGAGCTCCGCTTCCTTGCTGTAAAACCCATCCTAATTTCGTAGGAAAATTTATTTTCTAGAGCTGTGCTTCCAAAACCCCAACTTCCTTTTATAAGTGAACTCGAGAGTCCTTCTTCTTCTCCTGGATGAGGTTTAGAGCCTAGCTTTAATACAACCCAGCCTAAGACCCTTTTTTTGAAGGCAAATTCCAAAGGCCAAGATTTTTGTCATGCAGAATCATTAGGTCAGCTCTACGAATAGTTTTCCCATCACGCCGATCTTAATTATCGAATTATGTAATATGGGTGAAGAATATGGTGTTGTCCCCGCCCCCTTATGTAAGTTTCCCCTAAATATACTCAATGAAAAATTCCCAACTATTAATATTTTAAAAATTCTAGCCAAATATTTCCTGGGCCAAAAGACAAACTTTTGAACTTCACCGATTTGAAAAATTTCGAAGGGATTTGCAGTAAACATTTCAAAACTAAGGAATACCAAAACTTAGGTCAACCCATATCAAAATGGATTGAAAAATTTTAATTTTAAAAGTTTACTTTTTTATGGGAGTGAGAGGTCTTTTTACCAAACAATTTAGTCCTTTCTACCAACTTTTTTTATTAAAAATACCCCATAAAAAGAAAGTATTATAGAAATTATATTTTTGTGGTAAATACCAAGAAGTCTGCTTTATTTGCGAGATGTGTTATTGTTTGTAAAAAAACCCATAGAATGGGTTTCTATAGGATTCGATTTCGTTTATGATAATCCTTTGGTATCATTTCTATAAGATCAACTATTTTCTCATAGAATTTCCTTAAAATATAAGAATTTTTTTATAAGAAATTGTGATTTCCTTACTAACGTCTGTTTATATATAAGGAAATATCTTGAAAATTATCAAAATTTCAAAAACAAAGAGGTGTGCCTTGTGACTTAGCAAATGACATGGGAAAAAATCCCCCCTACTTTCAATTGCCATTTGTCGGAATAGATAAGAACTGCAGCAATAAAATCAAATGCAATATAAAATATATAGCTAGCACTCTGTTCCGCAGATAAAAGTCTAGACAATTTGTTGCCAAGAGGAGTAACCTGCCTCTTCTTTCCCTATCCACCCAAAATAAATTGATGGATAGGGAAAGAAGCGCCGTTATGAGTATGGAAAATTGTTTGGAATTTTTTCTTCTAAAATCAATCGATTACGCTCTGCGCGTGTCTCTCATTAAGTTATTGCCAAATTTGATAGTTTTTCGTTGAAATATTCAATTTTAAAATAGACCAAAGAAAAGGCAGCTCACACATTTTGGATTAATGAGCCACAAATTCCAAACACTCTGTTTATAAATTGTAAAATGCCGGGATTCCCCCTATTTTGTTGTTTTTTTTTGATGTCATAGTTGGAAGAAGTAATTAGTTTGAACCAAAAAAAAAAAAAAAGTAAACAAAAAACACAAAAATAATTAAAAAACAAAAAAAAATCCAAAAGTATTGAACATCCCAGGCGGTCTCTAATCTTCTTTTTACAAAATTTCGTTACATTTTCCTTTAATTGTTTATTATTTGTTTCTTTCTTTCGCATTAGTATTTATTTTTTATCTTATCTCTTTTGCCATGATTTCCTTGGTGTTTTTTTGTTGTTTTATTTTTGTTTTTTTTTTTTTTTATTGCTAACACACGGCACTCCCTCTGAACACACCCCCTTCTTCACTCATCTTTAAATCGTTTCAAAATTAAATTTTTGTTTGGATTTGTTCTTCTCCTATAGAAGAAGACCTCTACTCCTATACGAGAAGAAGACTTCTTCTTCTATACAAGAAGAATACCTCTTCTCCTATACGAGAAGAAGACCTCTTCTCCTACACGAGAAGAAGACCTCTTCTCCTATACGAGAAGAAGACCTCTTCTCCTATACGAGAAGAATACCTCTTCTCCTATATAGAAGAAGAAGACCTCTTCTCCTATACGAGAAGAAGAAGACCTCTTCTCCTATACGAGAAGAAAAAGACCTCTTCTCCTATACGAGAAGAAGAAGACCTCTTCTCCTATACGAGAAGAAGAAGACCTCTTCTCCTATACGAGAAGAAGAAGACCTCTTCTCCTATACGAGAAGAAGAAGACCTCTTCTCCTATACGAGAAGAAGAAGACCTCTTCTCCTATACGAGAAGAAGAAGACCTCTTATCCTATACGAGAAGAAGAAGACCTCTTCTCCTATACGAGAAGAAGAAGACCTCCTCTCCTATAGAAGAAGAAGAAGACCTCTTCTCCTATAGAAGAAGAAGAAGACCTCTTCTCCTATAGAAGAAGAAGAAGACCTCTTCTCCTATAGAAGAAGAAGAAAACCTCTTCTCCTATAGAAGAAGAAGAAGGCCTCTTCTCCTATAGAAGAAGAGAACCTCTTCTCCTATAGAAGAAGAAGACCTCTTCTCCTATAGAAGAAGAAGACCTCTTCTCCTATAGAAGAAGACCTCTTCTCCTATACGAGAAGACGACCTCTTCTCCTATACGAGAAGACGACCTCTTCTCCTATACGAGAAGACGAACTCTTCTCCTATACGAGAAGACGAACTCTTCTCCCATACGAGAAGACGAACTCTTCTCCTATACGAGAAGAAGACATCTTCTCCTATACGAGAAGAAGACCTCTTCTCCTATACGAGAAGAAGACCTCTTCTCCTATACAAGAAGAAGACCTCTTCTCCTATATGAGAAGAAGACCTCTTCTCTTATACGAGAAGAAGACCTCTTCTCCTATACGAGAAGAAGACCTCTTCTCCTATATGAGAAGAAGACCTCTTCTCTTATACGAGAAGAAGACCTCTTCTCTTATACGAGAAGAAGACCTCTTCTCCTATACGTGAAGAATACGACTTCTTCTCCTATATAGAAGAAGACGACTTCTCCTATAGAAGAAGTCTTCTTCTGATATAGAAGAAGAATTCTTCTGCTATAGAAGAAGGCTTCTTCTCCTATAGTAGAAGGATTCTTCTGCTATAGAAGAAGGCTTCTTCTCCTATAGTAGAAGGTTTCTTCGCCTATAGAAGAAGGCTTCTTCGTCTATAGAAGAAGGCTTCCTCTCCTACTGAAGAAGGCCTCTTCTCCTATAAAAGAAGGCTTCCTTTCCTATAGAAGACGACTTCTTCTCCTATACGAGAAGAAGACCTCTTCTCCTATACGAGAAGAAGACCTCTCCTCCTATAGAAGAAGACGACTTCTTCTCCTATATGGAAGAAGACGACTTCTTCTCCAATATGGAAGAAGACGACTTCTCCTATAGAAGAAGGCTTCTTCGCCTATAGAAGAAGGCTTCTTCGTCTATAGAAGAAGGCTTCTTCGTCTATAGAAGAAGGCTTCTTCTCCTATAGAAGAAGGCTTCCTTTCCTATAGAAGAAGGCTTCCTTTCCTATGGAAGAAGGCTTCCTTTCCTATAGAAGAAGGCTTCCTTTCCTATAGAAGAAGGCCTCTTCTCCTATAGAGAAGGCTTCCTTTCCTATAGAAGACGACTTCTTCTCCTATAGAAGAAGATGACTTCTTCTTCTATAGAAGATGACTTCTTCTTCTATGGAAGATGACTTCTTCTTCTATAGAAGAAGACGACTTCTTCTCCTATAGAAGAAGATTACTTCTTCTCCTATAGAAGAAGACGACTTCTTCTCCTAAAGAAGAATACGACCTCTTCTCCCAGAGAAGATGATTGCTTCTTCTCCCAGAGAAGAAGATTATTTCTTCTCCCAGAGAAGAAGATTACTTTTTCTCCCAGAGAAGAAGATTACTTTTTCTCCCAGAGAAGAAGATTACTTCTTCTCCCATAGAAGAAGATGACTTCTTCTCCTATAGAAGATGACTTCTTCCCCTGTAAAAGAAAATATCTTTTCCCATTTATTTTCTTCGAAAGCTCTCACCTGGGACCTCATCAGCAGTTGTCTTGTTTAGATTTTAATTAAATTTATTTAATGTATGATGCATACTTTTAGGCTGTTGCCTGTTCATGATGATATTTCAATCTCTATTGAATAGAAATGTATTCATTTCATTATTTTCATCGTGTTTCCCTTTTAGATATGACAATTTTGATTGATGTTAGTTTTGAATAATGAACATATTTCAAATATCATTGTGTATTTCGCATCACTGAGAAACTTCTGTCAGTCAGCTGTGTTGCAAAATCATATTATCTTTCTGATACAATACTCCAAATTGATATTTATCTGTCATCATTCATCAACTTTGTAATTTCAATAAAAGAATATTTTTTCCATTCTTTTTTTTTTGTAAAAGAAAAAAAAAATCACCTCTGTCTGGCCATCAATCAATCTGATGCTGATGTCCAGCTGTCTGTCTGTCTGTCTGTCAGGCGTCCTTGATGAAATGTAATGTCATTCTGTTAACATTTGCAAAATCATAACCGATGGATGTTGGTTTTTTGTAGATAAAAATGTAATATTCAATTAAGTTTGAGTCAATATATATTTTTTCGCAATGAACGCCGGATGCTTGGTGTCTCAAGAACTTAATTTATTTAAAAAAAAATTTACATTTTGAAGTTATTTAGTCTCGAAATGATGCCATATTTTATTTAAAGTGCACCAATATTTTCCCATTCTATTTTTTTCTCAATTCCGGAAGATTTGTAATTTTTAAATTGACTTATTTGTTTATTCCCCAATCCCCCACTCATACACACCCCCAAAATTGCTGCTGACGTTAAATAATTTACCTTTTTCCTCTGCCATTTTTCCAACCTTGACAACGAGTGATGGTGGTTGGTTTATAAATAGCGAAAAAAACCTTCCTCTGACTTCCTTAGAATTTTATTTTCTACCATTGATGTCATCATTCTTCTTTATTACTTTTTATCCCGAGGATATATTTTTCCTTTCCTTTTTTCGGTAGAACGCTTCGTTCTAACGACAAATGAAATTATGTAAACATTTTATCTAATATTTTAATATGATTTTTTCCTCCACATATATATAAGTAATAAAAAAAACACAATGAAATATTATACTTAATTTCCGACTTTTGTTTTCTCTTTTTCTCTTTACAGGTAATTTGGGTATTTTCCTTCCATCTGTTGCTTTCCTTAAAATTGTGAGTAAAAAAATCGCATAAAATTATTTAGAATTTTGATAGAATTCTTGGATTTGTTCGTGGCAAACGATTGGCCATCGAGACAATGAACGAGAGAAATATTATGGCAATATATTTTCCAGAAATAATGGAAAAGTCTAAATATTTGAAAGATATGGCCAGAAATAGAAGGAAATTAATTTATGTTGCTTAACACAATTGATTGGATTCAGTTATTAGTCGAAGAAGAACGTATTCTACAAATACATTTTAATAAAGTCTTTCAAAAATAATGATAAAGAAACCATGCATAAAGTCTTGTCTAGAAAAGAGGAAGAGGATATATTCATCTTCTTCTAGAGAAGAAGATCTCTTCTTCTTCTGGAGGAGAAGAAGAAGATCTATTCTTCTTCTAGAGGAGAAGAAGTTCTCTTCTAGATCTAGAGGAGAGGAAGAAGATACCTTCTTATTCTAGAGGAGAGGAAGAAGTTACCTTTTTGTTCTAGAGTAGAAGACAAAGAAGAAACCTTCTTCCTCTTCTTCTCTAGAGGAGAAGAAAAAGACACCTTCTTCCTCTTCTTCTCTAGAGGAGAAGAAGACACCTTCTTCCTCTTCTTCTCTAGAGGAGAAGAAGACACCTTCTTCCTCTTCTTCTCTAGAGGAGAAGAAGAAGAAGACACCTTCTTCCTCTTCTTCTCTAGAGGAGAAGAAGACGAAGACACCTTCTTCCTCTTCTTCTCTAGAGGAGAAGAAGAAGACACTTTCTTCCTCTTCTTCTCTAGGGGAGAAGAAGAAGACACTTTCTTCCTCTTCTTCTCTAGAGGAGAAAAAGAAGACACCTTCTTCCTCTTCTTCTATAGAGGAGAAGAAGAAGACCCCTTCTTTTCTACAAGAACGTACGCCATCTGTATTTCAATATCTATTTTTTATACCCTACACCACAAGGTGGTCAGGGTATTATGTCTTTGTGCATTTGTTTGTAACAGGCAAAAGGAAACGAGATAGACCTATAGTTCCTTTTGATGATCTGCATAGAATCTGAGTCGATTTATGCATGTCCGTCCGTCTGTCCATGTATTTTTGTGAACAAAGTGCAGTTCGCATTTATTACCCGATCCAGATGAAGTTTTGCACAAATCATTTGTTTGGCCCAAGGACGAATCCTATTGAAATTGGACATAATCGGTAAAAAATCAGATATATCTCCCATTTATATCTTCGTCCGATTTGCCTTTTATTGTGCACCAAACGTGTAATATCAGCCCGAATAGTATTCAGATATAGCTATAGCTCCCATATATATTGTTCATCCAAGTTGTTATTTTTGTCCTCCGCAGCCGTAATATGCACTTTGTAACAACAATATTTGGGAAAATATATAAAATACAGCTCAGAAATACCTTTGGTAAATTTTATCGAGATCGGTTCAGATTTGGATATAGCTCCCATATATATCTTCGTCCGATTTGCCTTTTATTGTGCACCAAACGTGTAATATCAGCTCGAATAAGATGGAATTTTGCATATACAACCAAATTAGGCCTGAAAATAAGTATGCCAAATTTGATTTAAATCGGTTCAGATATAGCTATAGCTCCCATATATATTGTTCATCCGATTTATTATTTTTTTCCTCCGCAGCCGTAATATGCACTCCGTAACAACGATATTCAGGGAAATATATGAAATACAGCTCAGAAATATATTTGCCAAATTTTATCAAGATCGGTTCAGATTTTGATATAGCTCCCATATATAACTTCGTCCGATTTACATTTTATTGTGCACCAAATGCGTAATATCGCTCCGAACAGTATGGAATTTGGCACATACAACCAAATTAGGCCTAAAAATAAGTATGCCATATTTTACCGAAATCGGTTCAGATATAGCTATAGCTCCCTTATATATTTTTCATCCGATTTGTTATTTTTGTCCTCCGCAGCTGTAATATGCACTCTGTAACTACAAACTTTGGGGAAATATATCAAATACAGCTCAGAAATACATTTGCTAAATTTGATCGAGATCGGTTCAGATTTGGATATAGCACCCATATATAACTTCGTCCGACTTACCTTTTATTGTGCACCAAACGTTTAATATTTGTCTAAATGGGATGGAATTTGGCACTTATGAACGAATTTAGTCTAGAAGCTAGTATGTCAAATTTGGTGAAAATTGGTTCAGATATAGCTATAGCTCCCATATATGCTTCATCCGATTTGTTATTTTAGTCCTCCGCAGCCGCAATATGCTCTCCTTAACAACAATATTTGGGGAACTATATCAAATACAGCTCAGAAATACATTTTGCTAAATTTTATCGAGATCGGTTCAGATTTGGATATAGCACCCATATATAACTTCGTCCGATTTACCTTTTATTGTGCCCCAAACGTTTAATATTTGTCCAAATGGGATGGAATTTGGCATTTACGACCGAATTGAGTCTAGAAGCTTGTATTTCAAATTTGGGGAAGATCAGTTCAGATATAGCTATACCTCCTATATATATTGTTCATCCGATTTGTTATTTTTGTCCTCCGCAGCCGTAATATGCACTCCGTAACCACGATATTCAGGAAAATATGAAATACAGCTCAGAAATACCTTCGCTAAATTTTATCAAGAGCGGTTCAGATTTGGATATAGCTCCCGTATGCATCAAATGGGCAATACAAGTCCGAATATAAAAGATACAAATGCTTCGGCCTATTTAGTCTTTTGAACTTTAAATTATATTTATAATCATAGCGTGTATGATTGGATTCTCTCATAAAAAAGCGGAGCTCTAAATTACCTCTAAATTAGCAAAGTGGTGTAGGTTATCATAAAGTCGGCCCAGCCCGACTTTAAGACTTTCTTTACTGGTTTAAAGATTAATAATTTAATAATTAAGCTGGAATAAATATTACTTGAATGTACTGTTTTATTTTCCATCCCCCAATGTTTAACCGTTAATATCTACTTATCCCCGAGTGGCTGAGTTTCGGCTTACTTTTATGGAATAATGTCCAACCATTTATGAAAAAGAATAACTGCACTCGTTCTCCATTGAAAAGCTTTCAACTTTATTTTAAATCCTTTTCGCCCTGCATAAATCACAAAGTTTTCACCATAAAAGAGGAGAAGGACATTTTTAATAACTTGTTTTTTTTTTCAGCTTCAGCTTCAGCTTCATTTTCATGAATTCCTAGATTTGCAATTTCAATAATATTTTCCTCGTTTTTTTTTTTTTTTCTTCTCCATTATTTTGTTGCTTTGTTTTTAACAGAATCTGTATAATTTTTGTCCCAGTGACTTTTTACCTTTAATACCATCTGTTATAATGGATGGATGCTCGTTGGAATGCGATGGAGCGGAATGGGGATGACCATCAATGAATGGCATAAGTTAAAATTGTCCTGTTTTTGTTATTTCGGACAGACGATGCTGCATTCGACTCCCTTGAATTGCGGACATCCAGGTTGTAATTTTGTCGTTATTTTTTCTCCGAATTTTTTTTTTACAATGCACTGCAGTTGGTCTGTGTGTTTCGAATATCCCCTTTTCAATGTAAAGGAAAACAATAACATATTTTTCAATTTGGTTACTGGTAGGCCATGGAATTTAATTCTCTATTGGAAAATTAAATTTAAATGCTGTCAACATTTATTAAGGGAAAACCAGTAAAGAAAGTCCTAAAATCGGGCAGGGCCGACTTTATGATACCCTACACCACTTTGGTAATTTAGTAGAGCTCCGCATAACAATTAAAAGTTTTTTGTGGGAGAATTCAATCATACACGCCATGATTATAATTATAATTTAAAGTTCAAAGGACTAAATATGCCGAAGCATTTGTATCTTTTAAATTCGGACTTGTATTGCCCATTTGGTGCAAAATTTATTTGAAATCTGATGAAGATATATATGGGAGCTATATCCAAATCTGTACCGATCTCGATAAAATTTAGCAAATGTATTTCTGAGCTGTATTTGATATATTTCCTCAAATATTGTTGTTACAGAGTGCCTATTACAGCTGCGGAGGACAAAAATAACAAATCGGAAGAACAGTATATGTGGGAGCTATAGCAATATCTGAACCGATTTCGATTAAATTTGGCATACTTATATTCAGGCCTAATTTGGTTGTATGTGCAAAATTCCATACTATTCGGGCTGATATTACACGTTTGGTGCAAAATAAAAGGTAAATCGGACGAAGTTATATATGGGAGCTATATCTAAATTTTTACCCAATATCTCCAATTTCAATAGGGTTTGTCCTTGGACCAAAGAAATGATCTGTGCAAAATTTCATCTGGATAGGGCAATAAATGCGAACTGTACTTTGTTTACAAAAATACATGGACAGATGGACGGACATGCATAAATCGTCTCAGAATGTGATTCTATGCAGATCATCAAAAGGAACTATGGGTCTATTTCGTTTCCTTTGGCCTGTTACAAACAAATGTACAAAGACATAATACCCTGGCCACCCTGTGGTGTAGGGTATAAAAATCCACAGCCACCTAGGCTCATCCAGCTCGCTCACCTTGACGGATATAGTTTACCCCATACTTTTAATCGTCGAACTCTAATAATGAAACTTTTCTGGAAATTCCGACAACTTTAAATATTATTTTGTGTTTGCCTTTTTCTCATCTTTCAATATTTGCCATCTTTACAACACTGCATTAAATAAATGATAGAAGTACCGCCCCGCATTTGCGTAGGAATTGCAGATAAAATGCAGATGTGCTTTCTTTCGTACTTCCTATTATGAAATTATTTTATTTCTAAAATATCACTGTGTCGTAAAACTTTTGCAAATATTTACACTGTGGAAATATGAATAATGAAATATTAATATCACATGTTACAGGTTGACTGCAGATAACGTAGGGTAGGTGGGGTTGTAGAATAACAAATGTTTGCTAATTTATATTTATATTCTCAGTCATATGGCTACAGAGGGTATATAGCATTTGATACGGCTAAAACCTGCCTCATCGAAATAAAGGTTTTAGACCCTAGGTCTCTTTGGGGCCAAATTCATTTCAGGACATTTGGAGTTGATCTACCGATGTTCGTTCGTTCGGATACTTCCATCGAAAGGAGTATCCGATTTGGTCCAAACTTGGTACATGTGTAAAATATGAAGAAAGAGTTGACCGATATATCCCATCTTCACAACAGATCTTTTGTTAGTGGAAATGGAATGTGTGAAATTTGAAGAGATCAGGATGTTTATTTCGGATTTTATGATCGTTTTGGTTATTCAAAATTTTGACCCTTTGTGGGGGAGGTACAACAAGGCGTGACCAAATACATCCCATCTTCACAGCAGAACTTGTGTTAGTAGAGAAAATGGGATGTGTGAAACATAAAGAGACCCGAATGTTTTTTTCGGGTTTTATGATCGATGTTTTTGTTATTCAAAATTTTGACACTTTATGGGAGGGGGTACCTTAAGGAATGTTCCGATCTCTACCGTCTTTATAACCGATCTTGTGTTGATAGAAATATTGAGATGTGCCAAGTCTGTAACCGATTTGTTCAAAACTTGGACATCATAATATTATTATATAACATATATCGAGTTCGGAGATGAGCAATATCGGTCAACTCCTTCTTGTACATCCGCAACAAGAGGTCGGCATTAAAAAAAAAAAACAAGTAAAATAGTATCAGTCGGTTTTGCAGACAGATGTTTACCTCCGGCCTTGAGTTATGATTATTCAAACTATTGAAGGGGAAGGTTCCGAAGCAGTTAGCCAATATTGAGCAATTCATATCTGACCTAAGACTGATATAAATATTATAACGTGCCGGATTTTAGCTATAACGAATACTTCCCACACTTTATATGAGATATGGGCAATTTTTTGGTAAATGTGGAAATATGCATGAGGTACCAGATATAGCGGCCGAAATATTCCACTTCATCTGATGCAGATAAAAAAATATATATTATACAAAAAAACCGAACACTTATATCCAATTCTATACATAGTCATAAATTCCGATTCCGACTTATATCAGATTTCTGCCTAAGGGAAATATTTGGATATAGCAAATTCTATAAAATCGCCGATTTGTTTTGCAAGTTATGACAGATATAAGTATTGGAAGTTTCGACCCTTTGTGATTGAAGTACAAGGACGGGTTGGCAGATATCTATCATCTTCACAACAGATCTTTATAAAAATATTGGGATGTGTGTAATTTGAAGAAAATCGGACTCTTACATCACATTTTATAAAAATTAAAATTATTCAAAATATTGACCTTTTGTGGAAGAGGTACTTGATGGAGTGGACCGATATTATCCATTTTCGCACCTTATCTAGCAATGATGCAAATATTAGGATTTGTAAAGTTTGGAGAAAAATCGGATTATCTTTTCACTCACTTTTTGAACATTTTTGTGGGGGTGGTTCCAAAAGGAGTGGACCGATATTGCCCATCTCCGAGCTCGATCTCAGCTTGATGGGGTTTTTGAATATTCAAAGCAATATTGCCGTTCATTTTTTTAAGGCCAACTACAAAATGCTTTAATAAACAATCCTTCAAAGTTTGATGTACAGATGGCGTTCGTTATAAGTAGTGCAGTAGTGAGATTTATGTAACATTTCAAGATCCCAGATTTATTTCCTACAGGGGGGGGACCTCAATTCTTAATGAAAACTTTTTAAAAGGAAAGAAATTTAAAAAAACAAAATATTTCGAATTTTCATAGAGCAAAAAATCCGTCCCCTGGAAATTGATGGTGAGTCAATTAGTCAGTCACTCAATTAGACGATCAGTAACTGACTGACTAGTTAATTAGTCTGCCAGTATTTTAGAAAGTCATTTACTCGTAACCTTCCCCTAAAATATAATTCTGGATATTAATCACATTTCTATTGTTTCGAAATTTCAAATTATATGGAACGTGGATAACATTTTTATACCCTCCACCATACTATGGAGGGTATATTAACTTTGTCATTCCTCGAAATTTGTAACACCTCGAAATATACATTTTTGACCCCACAAAGTATATATATTCTTGATCAGCATAAAATTCTATGTCGATTTAGCAATGTCCGCCCGTCTGTCCATCTATTCGTCTGTGGAAATCACTCTAGCTTCCGAACGAAATAAAGTAGGTTTATAAAACTTAACTCAAATGTGTATTATGTCTGCAGGAGTTTTGGTATTGAAAATGGGCCATATAGGTCCACGTCTTTGTATAGCCTCCATATAACGGTACCCCCCCGAATATTCGGTATTTTGATGATTTTAGCGACATTATTCACTGGAATTGCTTCGAATTTTGTATTTGAAGTTCGTAATGAATACTACAGCCTATGACAGAAAATTGCATGGCCAGGTACACGTCTTCGTATAGCCCCCATATAACGGTACCTCCCGATATTCGGTATTTTGAACATTTTAGCGACATCATTCAGCGGAATTTTTTCAATTTTGGTATTTGAAGTTCGTTATGGATGCTACAGCTTATGACAGAGAATTATCTGTGCAGGTCTAGGTCTTCATATAGGCCCCATATATCAGTACTCCCTATATTCGGTATTTTGAAGATTTTAGCGACATTATTCACCGGAATTGTTTCAAATTTGGTATTTGAAGTTCGTAATGGATGCTACAGCCTGTGACAGAAACTTGTCTGTGCAAGTCCACGTCTTCTTATAGGCCCCATATATCAGTACCTCCCTATATTCGGTATTTTGAAAATTTTAGGTACAATACTCAACGAAATTGTTTTGAGATGTCGTATTTGAAGTTCGTAATGGATGCTACAGCCCAAGACAGAAAATTGTCTGTGTGGGTCCACGTCTTCGTATAGCCCCCATATAACGGTACCTCCCGATATTCGGTATTTTAATGATTTTAGCGACATTACTCACCGGAATTGTTTCAATTTTGGTATTTGAAGTTCGTAATGGATACTACAGCCTAGGGCAGAAAATTGTTTATGCAGGTCCAGGTCTTCATATAGGCCTCATATGTCAGTACCTCCCTATATTCGGTATTTTAATGATTTTAGCGACATTACTCACCGGAATTATTTCAAATTTTGTATTTGAAGTTCGTAATGGGTACTACAGCCTATGGCAGAAAATTGTCTGTGCGGGTCCACGTCTTCGTATAGCCCCCCTAATAACGGTACCTCCCGATATTCGGTATTTTGATGATTTTAGCGACATTACTCACCGGAATTTTTTCAAATTTGGTATTTGAAGTTCGACATGGATACTACAGCCTAAGATATAAAATTGTCTGTGCAGGTCCACGTCTTCATATAGCTCCCATATAACGGTACCTCCCGATATTCGGTATTTTGAAGATTTTAGCGACATTATTTACCGGAATTGTTTCAATTTTGGCATTTGAAGTTCGAAATAGATTCTACAGCCTAAGACAGAAAAATGTCTGTGCAGGTCCAAGTCTTCATATAGCCCCCATATAATGGTACCTCCCTGTATTCGGCATTTTAATGATTTTAGCGACATTATTCAGCGGAATTGTTTCAATTTTGGTATTTAGAGTTCGTAATGATACCACAGCCTATGCCAGAAAATTGTCTGTGCAGGTCCAGGTCTTCGCATAGCTCCGATATAGCGGTACCTCCATATATACGGTATTTTAATGAGTTTAGCTACATCATTCACCGTTTATTTCAAGTTTCGAATTTGAATATGGTAATTGCTTATGACAAACAATGCCTATGTAGGTCCACGTCGTATAGACCCCAATATGATGGCTAAATTCGGTATTTTTAAGATTTTTACAGGATTTTTGAACGGTTTTTTTTTTTTTGAAAATTTCCAAATTCGTTCGAATGGTGAAGGGTATTCAAAGTTCGAGCCGGCCGAACTTTCAGCTTTTCTACTGTTAATATATAACTAGAAAGTATGTTGAGCATTTCTTTAAAGTCCATATTATTTAAATTCTCCACACATCTGAGTTTTCAACAGCCTTGGTGAGAGTGCAAACGAAAAAAAAAAACACAAAATTAAAAAAAAATATAAAACATTTTATTTTTCAATTTTCTAAATGGCCTTGATAAACAACGACCACCTCCTGATGTTTGCATAGGGCACGGAGGACAGGGGCGGTATTACTTGTGTACACATATCCTTTGGGATACTTTTTGTTGGATATGTTTATTTCATTCATTCAATTTCTCTTTGGCTGAAAGTAAATAAATTTTCCTACAGCAAACTTTTTTGTTGTTGTTGTTATTATATACATATACACTCACATGCACACACACGCACGCATACATTGTGCTACATTAATATTTTATGTATCCCATGAGATATAATAAATAAACATGCTACTATATAATAGTAGAAGAAGAAGAAAAAAAAATGGACATGAGCGTGCGACCGAGCGACCGGACATCATGCATGTATAGAAGAAAATTCCCACTTGAGGCATTATTTGCCATTTTTGTTGTTTGTTCTTGTTGCTGCTGCTGTTGTTGTTTCTTAACTTTACGGTCGGTCTTGGTTACCTTGAATCCATTTTGGATACACAAACGCCAACGTAACGCTGTTTCTTCCAGGGTTTTACTCCCCTCATCCGACACACACCCCCGCCCCCTTTTGCTGCTGTTGTTATGGAATACAAGGATCTGTTTGTTTGATGAAATTTGTATTTTACTTTCCATTCTATGGCAACCTACCATTGGATTATCAAACAAAAGACTAACAACAAATAATAAAAAAAATGATAATAACAAAAGAGGGGACAGGGACAAGAAAGTAAACACCAAGGATCATATAATGAAGTTTCTTCTTTTTTTACGGTTCGGGGTAGTTAATGTTTGGCAAAATTTTGGGGAATTAGTTTTTTTTTAAATTCAAAAAAAAAATATTCCCTCCCTTATCTAGGAATCTTTTTAAATAGTCGCCCATTAAGACTCTACTCAAAAGCATTTTTGTAGGTCTTCATTTCGACGTTTACCTCTTCATTTCGCGAAAAATTCTTCTGTGATCAGAAACGTTTGGGCAGGGTCAAATTCGAGAAGGAGCTTTATGAGGAGGAAAAATTTAGCTCCCATTTGGATAGCTATTAGGAAACCATATCTCTTTCAAAAACATAGATTATTACGCTTGAAATGACTAAATTACACTGTGCGACAGAATTAATTTTTTCAATAATTTCAGGATAAATCCAGTAGGTTTTGAAGGTTGAGCTACTCTTTTTTTTTGTTATACCCTCCATCATAGTATGAAGGGTATATTAAGTATTGTCATTCCGTTTGTAAAACCTCGAAATATACATTTTAGACCCCACAAAGTCCGTCCGTCTGTGGAAATCGCTTTAGCTTCCGAACGAAATGAAGTTGGTTTATAAAATTTTACTAAAATGTGTATTATGTATGCAGGACCTTTGGTATTGAAAATGTGCGATGTAGGTCCACGTTTTGGTATAGCCTCCACATAATGGTCCCAATATTTGCTATTTTGATGATTTTAGTAACAGTATTCACCGGAATTTTTTCAAATTTAGTATTTGAAGTTCGAAATGGATGCTACAGACTAAGATAGAAAATTGACTGTGTAGGTTCACCGGAATTGTTTCAAATTTGGTATTTGAAGTTCGTAATGTATACTGCAGCCTAAGGCAGAAAATTGTGTGTACCTCCCTATATTGATGATTTTAGCTACATTTTTCACCGATTTTTTTTTTAAGTTTCGCATTTAAATTTTGTAATAGCATATTACAAAAGTTGCCTCTGCAGGTCCACGTCTTTTAGACCCTAATATGACGTCTACATTTGGTATTTTTAAGATTTTAACAGAAATTTTATCTTTTTTTTGAAAATTGTCAAATTCGTTCCAATTGGTAGAGGGTATTTAAAGTTCGACCTTACCTGTTTAAATTGCAAATTACCCCAAAAAGGGAAATTCCTGCAGATTATGAATGTAGAGGTATTTTTGGCACATTTCAATGTTTTTGTAATTACAGAAAACAACACGAGGTTTATTTTGGTGGAATGTGTTAACCCTCAATCGAGCCGACAAAGTGGTCTTTTTGACCCCTTTTTTTCAAAATATGATTAAAAACTTCCTTACAAAAGGGGTCGTAACAACTTAAAATGTTCAAAAAAAAATGATATGTCATAAAATTCCTAGAAGACATCAAAAGTCTAAATCTTATCTAAACGTCAGGACTTGATAAATATTAAAAACTCATTTTAGGGTTAAATCGGTAATTTTTTTGATTTTATGCCCGAATCTCCCACAAATCATCATTTTAGAACAATGGCGTCAATGCAATGTTACAGAAAACGACACGAGGTTTATTTTGGTGGAAAATGTTAACCCTCAAGCGAAAGGGGTCTTTTTGGCCCATTTTTCAAAATATAATTAAAATCTTTCTTTAAATGGGGTCGTAATAAAATTATTTGTCATAGAAGACATCAAAAGTCTAAATCTTACCTAAATCTTACCTAAACGTCAGGATTTGATAAATATTTAAAACTCATTTTAAGGTTAAAGCCGGGTTGTTTATGAGTTTATGCCCGAATCTCCCACAAAACATAATTTTTGAAGGATGACATCAAAGACAAAAATATTCTTTATCAAATTTCACTATAAGTCACCACAGAAGGAAAATCTCTAATTCCACTGCATATTCCATCAACATTCCCAAAAAAAATCAAACCGAAAAATTTTCCTTATTTTTTTTTTTGATAATTTTTTTCCTTGGTCTTATTTCGAAAATTACGATACCTCGAAATCCGTACTACAACATTTAAGCCTCAAGCCAGGCAAAAAAAGGTCTTTTTGGTCCCTTTTTCAAAATATGATTAAAAACTCCCTTTAAATGGACTTAAAATATTTTACAACATTATTTCTCATAAAATTCTACTATAGGTCCCGAAAGACATCCAAAGTCTAAATCTTACCAGTAATAAATATTATAAACTCATTTTAGGGTTAAAACTGGACTTTTTATGAGTTTATGCCAAATTCTCCCAAAAAGCATCATCTTAGAAGGATGACGTCAAAGACAAAAATATTCTGCATCAAATTTCTCTAAATGTTTTTAGAGGAAAGAAATCCCTATGTCCTTCATATATCACGAAAATTTATGCATCGATGTTGTTAAAAAAAATATATGATATAAAAAACTGCAACAAAGTCAAACGCCATAATTTTTACATTTTTTTTTTAAATTTTATTGAAAGAAAGCAGAAAATGTCGGAAATAGCATCAAATTTTAGAATAAGTTTAGATTTGTTCGAATTGGTCGTCTTTGGCACAAATTATGGCCTTCAAACGGCCAATGAAACCGTCACACATTGCCCGAATGTTGCTCTTCGGTATTTTGGCCCATTCCCAGCGAAGCACTTGCTTGAGGCAATAGACACTTTGGTATTTTTTAGTGAAAACCGTGCTTTCCAAAGTACTCCAAACACAATAGTACAACGGATTGGTATCCGGAGATTTTGCTGGCCATTGTGCGCTGGAAATGAAGCGAGGAACCTCATTTTGTAACCATTCTCTGGGTGGCGCGTGCTGGATGCGGTGGTGCTGAGTCCTGTTGGAATGTCCAAGGTCTGCGGCCAAAATGTTTGCGTGCGTGGCTTTAATACACCCTCCAGAATATTGTCGCTATAACATTCGGCATTTATTCTGATGCCATGGTCGATTAATACGAGCGGAGAGCGACCATCGGCTGTTATGGCGGCCCACACCATCACCATGGCCGGCCCTTGAGTTCTGATGGCCAACCGAAGGTGCACATTTTCAACTGACCTCAATAAACGGCTATATTCGGTACTTTGAGGACTTTAACAGAATTTTTGGGAATTTTATTTTTTGAAAATTTTCTAAATTTGTTCCAAATGGTGGAAGGTATACAAAGTTTGGCCCGACAGAACATACTGCTTTCTACCTTGCTTTAAATTTTGGTCATTTTTTTCCATTTAATTTTGGCAAATTTTGAAATATTTAAATTTGATCTGATTCTAGTTAGATAAATTAAATATTTTATGTAATTTTTTTTAAGAGGTGTTGGCTTGTGTTTGCTTTTAGGATATTGCTAATATGATTGCATTGTAGTGAAATTTAGAATTTTTGCAAAAATATATTAGAACATAAAACTCTTACCATTTTTTCAATGGCCTTTTCCTGACGACGAAGTACTGAGATATCATTACTCATGCAATTACAATTTGCTGAATTTTTGATTACCTACAGACAATCTTGCACACGCTTTTATAGATTATCGATTATTTTATGTTTTCCCATTAAAAGGATGTGAGAAGGACTTCCGTCCTTCTTTTTCCTCACAAACCTCTCATATGACATCCAAATATTTGTTTTTCAATTTTATGTGTATTTTCCATTGAATCTCATATTTGGGGGTCTCCAGCGATGGTGATGATGGAATCCATCATGTTACTTTGTATTCCTTACAGGTAGTAGTACTACAACCCACCAACAACAACAGCAATAGCAACAGGAGAAAACAGAATTATGAAATGTATTTGTTATGTATGTACGAATATGTTTTAAGGCATGATTGAAATGTTGTTGTTGTTATTATTTTTTCTTTGTTGTTGTTTTTCGTTAAGTATTAAGGCACAGCATATCCTTTTTTGCCTGGGCTCAATAAAGCAAACAAGAGTGGCTTTACTTTAATACACCCACTCGCATCTCTTTACCATTACAAGAGGAAGCGGGAGCAGGAGAGGAAAAACAACAATTTTTTTTTTGCCATTTTGAACAAACACAAACACCAGCCACCCACTCAACACAAAATCCGCTGGAGATGGAGAATTACAATCAACAATGGCAACGTCAGCAGCAGTGGCAGTGGCAGCACAAAGAAACAAAGAAGAATGAAAGGAAACCATGACTGTCACAGGGAAAGACAATGGAAATGAGAGAAGACTTCAATTCAAATAAACCTGATGGGTCCAAGTGCTGGCAGGGATGGGAGATTGTATAACTTGGCAATAAAGGATATACCAAGGATATTACTGTTATATAATACCAAATATTACTCTTAAGTATAAGACAATATAAAACCAGTAAAGAAAGTCTTAAAGTTGGGCGGGGTCTACTTTATGATACCCCCCCCCCCTTTCTAATTTAGTAGAGCTCCACATAACAATTAGAAGTTTTTATGGGAGAATTCAATCATACAAGCTATGATTATAATTTAGAGTTCAAAGGATTAAATATGCCGAAGCATTTGTATCTTTTAAATTCGGAATTGTATTTGTATATATATATATATATATATATATATATATATATATATATATATATATATATATATATATATATATATATATATACATATATATATATATATATATATTTATATATATATATATATATATTTATATATATATATATATATTTATATATATATATATATATATATATATATATATATATATATATATATATATATATATATATATATATATATATATATATATATATATATATATATATATATATATATATATATATATATATATATTCAAATCTGAACCGATCTTGATAACATTTAGCAAATGTATTTCTGAGCTGTATTTGATATATTTCCCCAAATATTGTTGTTACATGGTGCATATTACGGCTGCGGGCAATAAAAATATAACAAATCGGATGAACAATATATATGGGAGCTATATCTATATCTAAACCGATCTTCACCAAATTTGACATACTAGTTTCTACACTCAATTCGGTCGTAAGTGCCAAATTCCATCCCATTTGGACAAATATCTGACGTTTAGTGCACAATAAAAGGCAAATCGGACGAAGTTATATATAGGAGATATATCCAAATCTTAACCGATCTCGATAAAATTTAGCAAAGGTATTTCTGAGCTGTATTTGATATATTTCCTCAAATATTGTTGTTACAGAGTGCATATTATGGCTGCGGAGGACTAAAATAACATATCGGATAAACAATATATATATGGGAGCTATAGCTATATCTGAACCGATCTTCACCAAATTTGACATATTAGCTTTTAAACTTAATTTGGTCTTAATTGCTAAATTTCATCCCATTTGGGCAAATATTAGACGTTTGGTGTACAATAAAAGGTAAATCGGACGAAGTTATATATGGGAGCTACATCCAAATCTGAACCGATCACGATAAAATTTAGCAAAGGTTTTCTGAGCTATATTTGATATATTTCCCCAAATATTGTTGTTACAGAGTGCATATTACAGCTGCGGAGGACTAAAATAATAAATCGGATGAACAATATATATGGGAGCTATAGCTATATCTGAACCAATCTTCACCAAATTTGACATACTAGCTTCCAGACTCAATTCGGTCGTAAGTGCCAAATTTCATCCCATTTGGGCAAATATTAGACGTTTGGTGCACAATAAAAGGTAAATCGGACGAAGTTATATATGGGAGATATATCCAAAACCGAGCCGATCACGATAAAATTTAGCAAAGGTATTTCTGAGCTGTATTTGATATATTCCCCCAAATATTGTTGTTACAGGGTGCATATTACGGCTGCGGAGGACTAAAATAACAAATCGGATGAACAATATACATGGGAGCTATAGCTATATCTGAACCGATTTCGATCAAATTTGGCATACTTATTTTCAGGCCTAATTTGGTTGTATGTGTAAAATTCCATACTATTCGGACTGATATTACACGTTTGGTGCACAACAAAAGGCAAATCGGACGAAGATATATATGGGAGCTATATCTAAATTTTTACCGATTATCTCCAATTTCAATAGGGTTCGTCCTTGGCCAAACAAATGATTTGTGCAAAATTTCATTTAGATCGGGTAATAAATGCGAACTGTACTTTGTTCACAAAAATACATGGACAGACGTACATGCATAAATCGACTCAGAATGTGATTCTATGCAGATCATCAAAAGGAACTATGGGTCTATCTCGTTTCCCGTTTGCCTGTTACAAACAAATGCACAAAGACATAATACCCTGACCACCTTGTGGTGTAGGGTATAAAAATGCAGAGTTGTGAAGGATTTTTTTTGGGTATACAGCATTGAGAACAATTCGCGGTTGAATGTCCTCCATTGCAGTAGTATCCTCCATTATTACAATTCAATTTTCTTGTTTATATCCTCATCCCTGGCGATGATGACTCCTGCCTGCCTTGTAGTACTTCGTTAAGAGCAACACATTGAATTCGTTATTAACTTGGTAATGCCATGGCAACATCATCCTCATCCATTACATTTGGCGTTACAAAAGAGGAGCTATGACATGACGCCAGGGATGCCATGTCAACCGAGAGAAATTGTTCTTCCGAATGGAATGTGGTGTGCACTGCAACCCTTTAGACAGCCGTGCTCTCTTATTTAATTAAATTTATGTGTGTCTGAACAAAATCCGTCCGTAACAAAAGAAAATTTTGAAAAATTGTTTAATTGTTTATTTTGTGAATTAGCTGAAGATTTGAGGGAATCAAACAGTTCAAGTTTTTTTGGGGTTAGGGCAAAGACTTTTTAAGCGATTTTCTTCGAGTAGGTTTTAAGCATCTCAATGAGATTAATGTTATATGTAAAGATCAAATCATTTCTAATTTTGGAATATACCAAAACTTCGGACTGTTTGAAGCCAAGTTCTTGAAAGCCGTTTTACTTCTCCTCTTTCCCAGCGAAATTCTGTAATCCCATTGCAAGGGGCATAACAATTGATGTTATTGTAAGAACATATTCGTTTAACAGTTTATTTTTTTCAATAAGGGTATAAAAACACTATTTTTTGCCTTTTAAACGAGTATAACAGTTTCATAACTGTTATACTAAGTGTTATATTGGCGTTTTCCCCCCGTTTTTTCACGAAAAATTCAATTTCATTATTGTTAGACGATTATAACAGTTTTGAAACTGTTATACTGTTAGTTATACTGTTATACTATACTGGTGATATTTTCTTAATCCCATTGCAAGGGACATAAAAATGATGTTTTCTCAAGAACATTTCCGTATAACAGTTTATTTTTTTCAATTAGAGTATAAAAACACAATTTTTTGGCTTTTAAACGAGTATAACAGTTTCATTGTTCAATCTCTTTTAGAAACAAGTAAAAAAGTTATAAGTATAATACCCTCCATCACTTGGTACAAATTTAGCATTTTTTAAACAAATAAAATCCATTAAAAATTCTGTTTAAATATTAAAAATACCGAATGTAGCCTGTAGGTCTATACGACGACGTGGACCTGCATACGCAACTTTTGTCATAAGAGTGCACAGAAAAATTTCTGCCATAGGCTGTAGTATCCATTACGAACTCCAAATACCAAATTTGAAACAATTTCGGTAAATAATGTCGCTAAAATCATCAAAATACCGTGTATCGGGGGTACCATTATATGGGGCTATACGAAGACCAGCACGGACAATTTTCCGTCACAGGCTGTAATATCCATTACGAACTTCAAATGCGAAATTTGAATCAATTCCGTTAAATAAATTCGCTAAAATCATCAAAATACCGAATATCTGGAGGTACCGTTATATGGGGGCTATACGAAGACGTGGACCTGCACAGACAATTTTCTGTCATAGCCTGTAATATCCATTACGAACTTCAAATGCGAAATTTGAAATAGTTCCGGTAAATAATTTCTCTAAAATTATCAAAATACCGAATATCGGTAGGTACCGTTATATGGGGCCAATATGAAGACGTGGACATACATGGCTCATTTTCTGTCACATGCTGTAGTATCCACTACAAACTTCGAATACCAATTTTGAAACAATTACGGTAAATAATATCGCTAAAATCTTCAAAATGCCGCATATCGGGAGGTACCGTTGTATGGGGGCTATACGAAGATGTGTACCTACATGACCCATTTTCGATACCAAAAGCCCTGCAGATATAAATATACTCAAATATGTATTATGTATTTAGTACATTTTTATCAACTTACTTCATTTCGTTGGGAAGCTAGAGTGATTTCCACAGACGGGCAGACGGGTACTTGCTTTTGAGTTGCTTTTTTCGGCAAATAACCACTGAAAATTAAAAACTAAGCCACGGGAAACAATTTTTAGACTGTATAACAGTTTCATAACTGTTATACAAACTGTTATACTAATGTGTAAGTCGCTTTCCCGGCAAATAACCACTGAAAATTAAAAACTAAGCCACAGGAAACAATTTTTAGACTGTATAACAGTTTCGTAACTGTTATACAAACTGTTATATTAGAGAAAAAAGTGTGTATAACTGTTTTAAACGTAAACCCAAGAAACTGAAATTTATTTTAATTGGCTCCAACAGTTAAAAAGTGTTATACAAACTGTTATACTGAAGTAAAAGTTGAAAATGTGTTATACAAACTATTATATCAATGTGTGAGTTGCTTTCTCGGCGAATAACCACTGAAAATTAAAAACGAAGCCACATGAAACTATTTTTTGACCGTATAACAGTTTCAAAAGCGTTTAACAAACTGTTATACTAATGTGTGAGTTGCTTTCCCGGCCAATAACCACTGAAAATTAAAAACTAAGCTAACAGGAAACAATTTTTAGACTGTATAACAGTTTCATAACTCTTATACAAACTGTTATATTAGAAAAAAGTGTGTATAACTGTTTTAAACGTAAATCCAAGAAACTGACATTTATTTTAATTGGTTCCAACAGTTGGAAAACTGTTATACTGAAGTAAAAGTTGATTTTTTTCGGCAAATTAATTATTAAAAAGGTATGACACTTATGATTTCGATGTTCCATTATAAAAATTTTTAATTTCATAGCCTTCATATTTGAAAGAAAGAAAAAATTAAAAGAGATACTAAATGGTTACACCAAACGTTTTTTTTTTTTTTTTTGGGAAAGTTATTTGTTTAGACTAACGAATGGGCCGGGGAATATGCTAATAGACCGAAACATCTTGGTGAAATGTGGTATAAAAAGACTTTGAAACTAATCTCCCACAATCGTCTCTCTCCCACATAACATTTTTAGGATTTGCCTAAAATTATTTTGACCTTATAAAAAGAAAAAAAAATAATAAACTGAAATTAACGCTGTTAATTTTTAATTTAAATAACCGGAATTCTTTGGAGTGTTATAATATTATTCACAAACATGTAATTTATTATTTCACATCAACGCCAAACAAACAATGTATTTTTTGCTGCTGCTGCTGCTGTTGTTGCTGTTATTCCTCTACTCGTTTGCAGCAATTTCCACAGAATTTTATGACGGCCGAATGGCAAGTGGCTATTTGTCCGCTTTAAACAAATAGCCAACGTTTTTCGTTTCATTGTTGGTTGGTTGGTTGGTTGGTTCGCTGGTCAAGTTAATATTTAACGTCACTTCACGTTTTTTTGTTGCCGTTGCTGTTATGGGAAAATTATGCAAATTTATTGGCATTTGATATATTTGTTATTATTAAGCGTTTTCTGTTTAGTTATAATCTGAATATTATTATTTTGCTTGGATTTTGGAGGTGGTGGTGGTGGCGGTAGAGGAGCATGGAGGTGGAGTTTGTGGTTTTATATCAATGCCCTCAAATATATATGTTTTGTTATAATTTTTCATATTTTTTTGGCCAACTAATTAAAATAGAAAGTTGTTAGTTTGGCCCAGAAAAAAAATCTGCACACAAACAACAACAACAACTTAAATTATATATTTTGTCGCAGATTCCTTTTTTTGTGTAAATTTTTCTATGTATTGTACGCTCATAATTGATGGTTTCTAGTTCAACTTAATTTCTAAACAATTTCGGCGAATAAATTGAGCGTAAATGCAAAAATGTAGTTTCAAGGATTTTTTTTTTGTACCCTCCACCATAGTATGGAAGGGAGCGTATATTAGTTTTGCCATTCCGTTTTGTAACACCTCGAAATATACATTTTAGACCCCACAAAGTATACATATTCTTGATCAGCATAAAATTCTATGTCGACTTAACATTGTCCCTCCCTCTGTCCGCCTGTCCGTTTGTGGAAATCACTCTAGCTTCCGAACGAAATGAAGTAAGTTGATAAAAATTTACTCAAATGTGTATTATGTCTGCAGGACTTTTGGTATTGAAAATGGGCCATGTAGGTCCACGTCTTCGTATAGATAGCGCCCATATAACGGCACCTCCCAATATGCGGTATTTTAATGATTTTAGCGACATTATTGACCGGAATTGTGTCAAAATTGGTATTTGAAGTTCGTAATGGACACTACAGCCTAAGACAGAAAATTAGCCATGTAGGTCCACGTCTTCGTAACGGTTCCCCCCGATATTCGGAATTTTGATGATTTTAACTACATTATTAACCGGAATTGTTTAAAATTTTGTATTTGAAGTTCGTAATGAATACTACAGCCTATGACGGAAAATCGTCTGTGCAGGTCCACGTCTTCGTATAGCCCCCATATAACGGTACGGTACCCAATATTCGGTATTTTGATGATTTTAGCGACATTATTTGCCGAAATTGTTTCAAATTTGGTACTTGAAGTTTGTAATGAATACTACAGCCTATAACAGAAAATTAGCCATGTAGGTCCACGTCTTCGTATAGGCCCCATGTAACAGTACCTCCCGATATTGCGTATTTTGATGATTTTAGCGACATTATTTACCGGAATTGTTTCAAACTTCGCATTCGAAGAACGTAATGAATACTACAGCCTATGACAGAAAATTGTCTGTGCAGGTCCACGTCTTCGTATAGCCCCCATATGACGGTTGCCACCCGATATTCGGTATTTTGATGATTTTAACTACATTATTAACCGGAACTATTTTAAATTTAGTATTTGAGGTTCGTAATGGGTACTACAGCCTGTCTGTTCAGGGTTAGGAATTGTTGCGCATGCAGGTCCATGCAGGTCGTATAGACCCTAATTTACGGCTGCATTCGTAATTTTTACGAATTTTTAATTGATTTTAATTTTTTTTGAAAATTTCCAAATTTGTACCAAATGGTGGAGGGTATTCAAAGTTGGGCCCGGCCCAACTTACAGCTTTTTTACTTGTTTTTGGCTATTCTGGGAATCTTTTCAAACGAAAAGAGAAAACCAAGTTTCAATAAGTTCCTTAAAATGGAAAAGAAACGGATGGGTTTACAAATCGTTTTAATTATTTTCTTAAATTAGTTAAAGGCCTCTATCACTTTGAACCAAATACTAGGTGAAAAGAAAAAACTGCAACAAAATCAAACGCCATAATTTTTAAATTTTTTTTGAATGAAGGCAAAAATGTCGGAAATAGCATCAAATTTTAGAAAAAGTTTAGATTTGTTCGAATTGGACACCTTTGGCACGAATTATGGCCTTCAAACGGCCAATGAAACCGTCACACTCCGCCCAAATGTTGCTCTACGGTATTTTAACCCATTCCCGGCGAAGCGCTTGCTTGAGGTAATCGACACTTTGGTATTTTTTAGTGCCAATCTTGCTTTCCAAAATACTCCAGACACAATAGTCCAACGGATTGGTATCCGGAGATTTTGGTGACCATTTTGCGCTGGATATGAAGCGAGGAACCTTATTCTGGGGTGGTTCGTGCTGAGTAATGTTGGAATGTCCAGGTCTTCGGCCAAAATGTTTGCGTTCCCAAGGCTTTAATACACCCTCAGAATATTTTCGCTATAACATTCGGCATTCATTCTGATGCTACGGTAGGTTACTACGAGCGGAGAGGACCATCGGCTGTTAAGGCGGTCCACACCATCACCATAGCCGCCGCTTGAGTTCTGGTGGCCAACCGAAGGTGCACATTCTCAGCTGACCTCTTTCGGCCAAAATCTTTGCGTGCCCAAGGCTTTTAATACACCCTCTAGAAAATTTTCCCGATAATATTTGTCATTTATTCTGATGCCACGGTCGAATAATACGAGCGGAGAGCGACCATCGGCTGTTATGGCGTCCCCCACACCATCACCATGACCGGCGCTTGAGTTCTGGTGTCCAACCGAAGGTGCGTATTTTCAGCTGACCTCTTTGGTAAGTAAACACGATCATTTTGTTTGTTTACAAACTGCTGTACAACGAATGTTTTCTCATCGGAGAAAACCAAATTCGTCCACTTTGGGCCAAGCGAAGCAACTCTTTAGATCTTTGAGTCTATTTTCTTTCTGTTGCGATGTAAGTTCTTGCACTTTTTGGAATTTCAATGGCTTCGTCCCGAGCTCATATTTCAATATTTGCCGAATGGAATATTGCGATATGTTCAGCTCACGAGCCATTTTTCAGCCACTGCTACGCGGGTTTCAATCAAGTCACTTCTTTACTTTTCGAACCATTTCTGCTGATGTTACTGTTTTCTTCCGTCCACTTCCTTGACGTCGGGTTACGCTACCAGTATCATGGTAACGAGCGATGGTACGAGACACAAAACATTTATTCACATTTAAATGCTGGAGTGCTCTAACGATCGGCACTTGTGGTTTTCCAGCCAAATATCAGAAGAAATCACACTATCACGCTTGAATTTCATCGCGAATAACTTTTTTTTTTTTTCGGGAAAATTCTCACCAAAATCCTTTTGTAAGCTTGAAAACAATGTTATGAGCTGTCACTGGAATAATTTTAACAGCTGTTGGGCGAGTGGCTTGGAAATTATAGCAGTCTGAATTTGGTTGCAGTTTTTTCATCTCACCTTGTATATACTTTCACAAACATTTGTAGCAGAACTAATCCATTACACCTTGTTTGGGAAAGTATATGCTTAAAAAAATTAGGAAAAAAAATAAAAAAAGACAAAACAAAGCAAATCTCATTCCTACCTACCTCCATTTGCTCTAAGCACATTAACTACTTTCCCACTTCGGCAGTCCTTAAAGAGAAAAACAACAACAAGTTTGGCTTTAATTCTCTTCAGTGAGTGTCCTTAATGGGAAAAGTGTGTGTGTGTGTGAGTGTCCTTGTTGAAGATTAAAAACAAAATCAGGTCAAGAGGTTGTGTGCTTGGCCATGCCATGAGGTTGAATCAAAACACCCTCAGCAGAAGGGGAACCCAACTGCAAAAGAGAAAAACTAACTTTAAAATTGATTTATGTAGTTGTCGTACATAACTACATACATATGGATGCTGGACATTATTATCACGCCAAACCTGTTATAATTAACTAATACAGACCATTCATTGGAAATGCACGGTCTTTTATTTATTTTTATTGAACAACGTAAACAGCTAACCACCATTGAGGCTCGCTCGGGGTATTGATTAAATTATCAAAGGCATGACGTTAATAACAAAACAACACGGTTATACTATACGTCATTGAATATGTTTAAACCATTATAAAGATATTTTTAAGGGAATAATAAAAGTAAATAGACGTCATCAAGCTTAACTTGCCGACAACTTTCAATAAATATTTACAATAAAAAGCATCAATATTTCACAGCACCAAAAAAAAAAACAGGTGGTCACTATTTTTAGAACAGTTTGCCATGGGCAAGCCATAACAAACCGCTTTCCATTGACAATAAACTCATAAAATAATATAAATTGTAAAATATGAAATATAATTAAAATTATGTCTTCATTTAGGCACATTAAAGGCTGTATAACAGTTTTGTCTGTGCAAAATTTGTGAAGAAAAAATGTTTAAATTTAATTTTTATGAAAAAAATCGATAATTGGCATAAATTTCAAGCAGTATAACAGTTTTGAAACTGTTATACAAACTGTTATACTGAATTAAAAACTTTTTATTTAAAATGTAAACCACAAATTCGCAAAAAAATATGAATCGACTATAGGATCATAGCAATCCAGGAAAACTATTTAAAAGCAGTATAACAGTTAAAAATTACAACCTTTGCAAAAAAACTTTATTAGAGGGGTTTTTTAAGAGGGGTTAACCTACCCACTGAAAACTCGAAATATCAAATAAAATCCGATTAGGTTGGAATTGCAAGGAAAAATGACCTATACACCCAAAAATCTGGAGGTATCGTTATATGAGTCCGGAATAAATCTAAAAGTGAAATGATATATTTTCTATGTCAATCATTGTAAGGATATAAAAATATGAAATAAATATATATAAATTTTGTTCTTCAAAACTCACCCACCCATTTGATGTCAAATCTGCTGTAGTAGCTTTTTACTGCTGAAAAATCGTACTTTCGATTAAAAAAATTAAGTATAACAGTTTTATAACAGTTTCAAAACTCTTATACTCGCACAAAATCTTAAAAAAAGCTCTATATTGCCCGCAAATAGAATTTTAGTATAAAATTTCAATAGTATAACAGTTTTATAACAGTTTCAAAACTATGTATAACAGTTAAAATTTTCAGAAAAAGTTTTATATTACATGCAGATAAAATTTCATTGAAATGTTAGTGCAAAATTTCAATAGTATAACAGTTTTATAACAGTTTCAAAACTATGTATAACAGTTAAAATTTTGAGAAAAAGTTTTATATTACATACAGATAAAATTTCAAGGAAATTTAACAGTAATAAAACAAATTGAAAACTGTTATACAGATCTTAAACCATTTGAAATTAAAAAAAAATCAATGATAAAATTTGAATAAAATGTAATAAAAATATAACATTGTGAATGCAATTCCAATGTATATAAAACCTTCAAAAAGGGGTCTTACATCAACAGTAAACCTAAAGAAAATTCTAGATTCACAAAACCAATGAGGCTTTTTGGTGGATGACATCTTTTAACAACCTATTTTAAAGTGTTATAATTTCAATACGAATTTTTAAGTTCATTTTTTTTTTCTCTCAATTTCTTTTAATCCGGTATGTTATTTTCTCGGATTTTAATGCGGAGCTTTCCGACAATCCCTGTTATTAAAATACAAGCACATTCAACAATACAATATATGTACGCATATCCAAAGTTGTTCGAAAGCCTTTTGATGCATTCCCCATCCAGCTGTTCTTTACAAAATCTCTTTTGAATTGGCTGGTGATTTCGCCTCACATTTCATTGCTGTAGTTGTTGTTGTTGTAGTTACTGAAAACTCCATCCCACTGGCTTACAACAAGCTTGGCAGCTGGGCTTTGTTTGTTATTATTTTTGTTGTTATTCTTATTATTATTATTTCATGTTCGTTATTTTGCTTGCATTGCTTATATTAGGAATTCTTGCCATGCTTATTGTATATTCCATTTGTAAAGCGAAATAATTCCAAGCGTGATAGATATGCTCGGCTATGTGGCGTGCCATGCCATCCAGTCATCCATCTATCATATCTGTGCCATCCATTGTAGATATTTCTTAAGCAATTTGAGCAGAAGAAGAAGAAGGTGTATCCTAGTAATGTAACCTGGCAACGAAGAATAACAACGGCAACAGCAAATGGAAACATAAAAGGATGCTAAAAGTTGAGAATATTGTTATGTGGCAAAGACGCCGACATCAGCAGCAACAGCAGCAGCTGTGGTGGTGGTGGGTGTGCTGCTATAAATATTTATTCCTCCACTCCTTGGTAATAGTTTTTACTATGGAAACTCCAATTCAGAATATAATTGACATACGTTCATCGTTGAGATACAGGAATTTATCACCACCAGTAATTTATGTATGAATACACAACAGTATTTATACAGAAATGAAACGAAAAAAAGAAATTGGTTGGAAATTTAAAGGAATTTAAAAAAAGGTTGATTTCATGCTTATTTTCGCCGAAGCACAAAGAGGCCCATGTAGATTTAAAGGTAAGTGTGGGTGTATATATGGGATTTGAACAACATGGGCATTCAAATGTTTTTTTTTCGGCCCGGCCGAACTGTTAAAAAAAATTACGAAAAATTAAAAAAATATATATTTAAATCTTTTACAAAATTTTTGAAATTACAATTTTGAAACTGTTTACTGTTCGCACACATTTAAAATTTTATCGGTATGCAATATAGAACGTATTAACAAGATTTTATGTGAGTATAACTGTTTTGAAATTGTTATAAAACTGTTATAATAAAGGAAAAACTATTGAAAATATGTTCAACTATTAATAAAAAATTATTATAACCGTGATTGAGATTGACAAAATTCGTAAAAATTAAAAAAAAGATCATTAAAAATTCTTTGATATACAATATAAATTTTGTGCAAGTATAACAGTTTTGAGACTAGCATATTTTATTTTTAGTCTTGATGGATTTTAGATTTAAAACTTTATGAAAATCCACATTCATGACCATAAAAAATCCCCAGCCTGTGAGTTTTATGAAGGTCTAAAACAATATTTATTAAAAATCCACGTCTATGGCCTCGAGGAGGTTACATGAAGTTTATGAAAAAATTTACGAAAGTTAAAAAAATTATAAAAAATTACAAGAAATTAAAAAATTATTTAAAAAAATCCCCGAATAAAACCTTAATGAGGGTTTAATAATATGATCTTGATAGAGTTTCTTAAAAAGTCGAATCATAACCATAAATGAGTAAAAATTTTAGTGAAATTCCCCATGTATGGCCTTGATGGAAATTAATAGCATATCTCATAATATTGGTCCCCAAAATAATAAAAAAATTCATTTTTATAAAGTCTGTGATTATAGCTTTGCTGGAGTTTCAAAAAGAGCATTTTTTTAAAGTTGACATTTCTGCATTTTTCTTTCCTTAAAGAATTATTTTTAATAAGTCCACAATTGTGGAACTTTCGTACCTTAAGTCCACGATTATAACCTCAATAGAGATTTGAAATATTTTTTAAGGAGAACATTTCTAAAAATTCTTTTAAAAACTAGTTACATATTTCTTACAAAATGGCAAAGTAAACATTTCAGAAAATATCTCTTCCCTTGTGCCAATTGTGCGTTGTCGTTCAAGGACCATACCCTTTTAAGGAGGAGGAAACATAGCCACCGATAAAGAATTGTCACATATCTCGTTTATTTCTCAAAGCAACCAAAATTGCCCACATATGAAATGATTTTGTTGCAAAAATTCCACAATAAACAAAATTTATAATTGCTTGTGTGTGTGTGTGTGTGGGAGGAACCAAATAACCATATATTCCGACAGAGAGACAGAGAACAGTAGCATGCCTTGCCTGCCACCACTCCATGCATTCATTCATCCATCCATCATTTTGTTTCTTTTTCCAAAGCAATTAAATTCTGAAAAAGGAGTAGCATTCCCTTTCATAACAACATTCCATTGAATTCATAATTAAAACATATTTTGTTGTCTTTAGAGGAGGAGAGCATATATAGAGAGATGATAAAATTGGTTACGACCATCATCAGTTGTATGCATCAGGAGCAGTGTTGTGAGAAGGGGTAATAGGAGCTGCATTACAATCTACACTGTATAAGGCATATAATTAATGCAACAGATTCCCAAAAAAACGACAACAAAAAACAATCAAAACAACATACAATTTAAAAATTTACAATAACTTCTACTATCACTCATAGCGTCGGAGAAATAGTAGAGGGGGAGTATGAAATCAATCAGGTCACACAGAGTGATGAGAGGAGGTTTGTTTAAGTTACGACAGCTTCTTATAATTTACGCCTTGAACGTTGGCATAATAACCCTTAAAATGTTGTATTTTTCGTCAGAGTTACAAGTTTGAATATGGATCCAATTTTTCCAAATCTGATACTAACATTTTTTCCGAATAATTTTCAAGAATGCTTGTCTTTAAAAATCATTTTCGACGTCATTACTCACACCCATATTCTTTTCAATTATTTTTTAGATTCTTTTCAATTTTTTTTGCGAGTATAACAGTTTTATAACAGTTCTAATACTGTTATACGTGTCCATAATCATGGTCGAAAGACTTATATTGCATTCAAATAAAATTAAAATTGAATTTTCTAATAGTATAACAGTTGTATAACAGTTTCAAAACTGTTATACTTACAAAAAAAAAACCTTAAAAAATACTTTGTATTGCATATTAAAAATTTTCAATGGAATTTTATTATAATATAACAGTTTGACAACTGTTATACTCAAGTGAACTATGTAAAATTAGAATGACATTAGAAAAATAACGTCAAGTTTGGCCGTACCGAGCTATCTATACCCATCACAATGTGAAAACTTGATCGAAACTCTTAAAATGTTGAAGTTCGCTTGCATTGCACAAATTACAGATGATTTGGTTGGACATTGGGGAAGGAATCTCCAATCAGGAGGAACCTTTAATTTTTTTATAGGACCCCAACTGTCTACAGCGAGCCCGAAATGACAATCTTATTTGGTGGGAAATTTAGGCTAAAACCAAAAAGTTCGTCCCACCAAAAATTTGGACCCACATTCAATATTTTTGAGAGGAGTTCAGCTTCTCATAGAAAACCAGCAATGGTTGGCATTTGAGACAGAAATCGTACAAATAACGAAATTTGGGAGATATCGTTATATGCGGGAAATACCTAAAACTGGACCGCCAAAATGACAAATTACCGCCGATTTGATTAGAAACTGGGTTAGACACCTCCAAAATACCCAAAGATTAGGAGATATTGTTATATGAGGGCGGGTAATTGCTGAACGTGGGCCGATATATTCTGTTCCAGAGGAGATTTTTATACTCTCAGGCACATGGCTAGAGAGGTTGTATGTCATTTGATAAGACCAAAACGTGCCTTATCGAAATGAATGAATGGTTTTTGACCCTAGGTCTCTTTGGACCAAATCCGTTTCAGGACAATTTGGAGTAGATCTAACGATGTCCGTCCCGTCCGTCTGTGTGGCTGGTGCGCATGATAACTCTCGAAGGGAGTAACAGATTTGATCCAAACTTAGTACATTGTTATAATTTTGTCAAACTTAGATCGTGTTCGGATATGGACAATATCGGTCCAATCCTTCTGGTACCTCCCCCACAAAATGTCAACATATTCAAAGAAAATAATTTACTGCACATAAAGAGAAAGGATAATAGGATTTTACTCAAACTTTGCGAATCCTAATATTTGCATCAGTGCTATGTCAGGTGCGAAAATGGATAATATCCATCCACTCCCCCAAGTACCTCTGCCACAAAGGGTCAAAATTTTGAAAAATTATAATTCTTATAAAATGTGATGTAAGAGTCCGATTGTCTTCAAATTTCACACGACCCAATTATTTTATTAACCCACGGTCTGGTGGAATGGAATGTATCGGACCACTCCTTCTGGTACCCTTCACACAAACGGGCCACATTTTTTCATTTTTTTTTTTTTTGCACAGAAAGAGAAACGATAATCCAATTTTGCTCCAGCTTTGCAAATCCTAATATTTGCATCAGTGCTAGGTCTGGTGCGAAAATGGACAATATCGGTCCACTCCATCAAGTGCCTCTCCCACAAAGGGTCAAAATTTTAAATAATTATAACTCTTAAAAAATGTGGTGTAAGAGACCGATTCTCTTCAAAATTTCACACGTCCCAATCATTTTATTAACCCAAGGTCTGGTGTGAAAATGGAATGTATCGGTCCACTCCTTCTGGCACCTCCCCCACAAAGGGTCAAAATTTTGAATATTCATGAAGCTCATAAAACCCGAAGTTAGCATCTGATTCAATTCAGACTTAGTACACCAACACAAGATAAATATTTTACAGATCGGACCACTCCTTCTGGTACCTCCCCCACAAAGGGTCAAAATTTTGTATAACCAAAACGATCATAAAATCCGAAATAAGCATCCGGTTCTCTTCAGAGTACATACATACCATTATTTCTACTAACACAAGATCTGCAGTGAAGATGCAATATATCGGCCCACTCCTTCTGTATCCATGAAGTTCATAAAACGCGAAAATAACGTCCGACTCCATTCAGACTTGATACATCTTTAAATAATCGAACATATGCTGAGGGTATACATCTGTCGGTAAAACCGATTGATACTTTTTCACTTGTTTTTAGTATCTTTTAGTACTTCTTCCTACCGTTTTAGTACGAATCCGAGTCCTATCTGACAACTTCGGGCCCTCATCCAAAAATTCAAGGTTCTACCTTTAGACGTTTCGTCTGGGCGTTGATGAATGAGTAAGTCAGTTAGTCCGTCATTACTTTATTCCTTTATTAAAATATATAAATTTCCATTCTTTTATAAATTACCCTTTTGAAATGCATCTCTGTATATATGGAGTCCCTTAGATTCTCGCTCTCTCTGCAAATAGGTACCTTAGTTCATTTAATAATCAAACTAATTGTGTGAGATGAGAGTTAAAATGAAAGGGCAGTGTGATGTGATATTCCCGCATCCCAGTAATAAATCAAATGATTACAAAAACACACACACACGCATACAAATACAATTTATTGTTGTTATTGTTGTGAGTTCAAGTCGCCCGTTATGTTGGCCTTTAATCAAATAAATCATGAACTAAATTGGTATTTAATGATGAGGGGAGAGGAGTTGTAGTATAATGCCTTTAAACCCTACTTGCTTGCCTGCCTGACAATAACAGACGTGACGGTTGTGTGTGTGTGTCTATGGCCCTAAAGAACATTTTCCCAGATTTCCATTTTTTTGTGTTGTTGTTTTTTTTCTAATAGAGAACACTTGTTTTGCTTTTTATCTTTGTTTGTTATCATCACCATCCCCATCTGAATCAAAAAAAAAAAGTAAAGAGAAAAAATCCCATAACTACTTTTGCTCCTTGAAGGAGGATGAGTAGAAGATTGAATGCATCTGCAACAATTTCTCCCTCTCTCTTTCTCTCTCCACCTGCCTACCATTAATATTATGTAAAATTATCACGTAATATTTTGAGAGAGAGTGGGGGAGAGCATTTATGCTGAGATGGCTATGGCTGTGTTACCTGTTGTCAATTGGTTTGCCATGACATGGTCAGTTTTGTTTTTGTTCTCGTCGTTGTACAAAGTGTTTGAGGGTGAAATCTATGAAATAAAGAAAATAAATAAAAAATTTTAAAATATTATTATTGTTTTGAAGTAAAAACAAATTGTGTAATAATTTGAAAATAATTGCAATAAGATGAGCTTGCTTTACAATAAAATATGATTTAAAAATGCAAATAAGGAACACACAGCTCTGGTAAAATTAATGGCATAACTATAAATTATTAATAATGATGTGCACAATAATATTGTTTACAAAGTAAATTTACTATTTCTTCAGAAAATAAGATTAAATTAATTAAGGCTTCAGAAATAAAGTCGGAGGATACCCTATACGACTCGACATATTTTAAAGAGCTTCCTGTAATAAATGTACATTGGTATTGGTAATTTGTGTCAGTAATGACTAACTATTTGAAAGCGAATTTATATTTGGCCATCCATCTGGACCGATTTCCTCTAAATTTGAAATATCATAGCTATGCAGTCCCTAGTATGACTGAGGGAAATTCCGCATCAGAGATAGTCAGTTTGAGAAGTTTTTTATTAGGGTTTCGACTGTCGAACAGTTTAAAACCTCATATATGTGTATAAAAAGTAACAAATAAAATAGTATCAGCCGAACTTTCCGACACATATATGCCCCCAGCCTTGAGTTATGATTATTAAAACTGTTGACCCTTTATATGGGGGAGGTTCCGAAGCAGTTGGACAATATTGACCAATTCGTATCTGTCCTAAGACTGATAAAAATATTGCAACGCGGCAGATTTGGACTATATCGACTACTTCCTATACTTTATATGAGATATGTGATAATTTTTAGAAATTGTTAAAATGTGCGTATATAGTCGACCGAAGTATTCCACTTTTTATACTTCATCTAATACAGATAAAAAAAATCGAACATTTATATCCAATTTTATGAGAAATCATAAATTCCGTATTCATCCAAGGTTTCTGGCTGAAGGAATTATTTAGCTATAGCAAGTTGTAAAGAATCGCTGACTTGTGATGCTTTGCGGGTAAAGTACCAGAAGGGGTTCGTAGAAATATATCATCTTCACAGCAGATCCTGTGTTAGCAAAAATATTTGGATGTGTGGAATTTCAAGAGAGTCGGATGTTTGTTACACTTTTTACGAGAGATATAATTAATTACAATTTTGAATCGTTGTGGGGGAGGTACAAGAAGGTGTTGTGCGATATATTTCATCTTCACACCAGATCTTTTGTTAGTAGAAATATTGAGATGTGTGAAGTTTGAAGAGAATCGGATGTTTATTTCGCATTTTAACTATTCAAAATGTTGACTCGTTGAGGGGAATGTTCAGGAAGGTGTGTTCCAATCTCTACCATCTTTATGACAGATCTTGTGTTGATGGAAATATTTAGATGTACCAAGTCTGAATGGAATCGGATGTTAATTGTGCGTTTTAAGAGCTTCATGGATATTCAAAATTTTGACCCTTTGTGGGGGAGGTATCAGAAGGAGTGGACCGATATATTACATCTTCACACCAGACCTTGGGTTAATAAAAATATTGTAATTAGTGTAATTTGAAGAGATCCAAATGCTTATTTCGGATTTATTAATCGTGTTTGTTACTCGAAACTTTGACCCTTTGTGGAGGAGGTACCAGAAGAAATGGTCCGATCTCTACCATCTTTATAACAGATCTTGTGTTGATGGAAATATTGATATGTACCAAGTCTGAATGGAATCGGACGTTAAGTTCGTGATTTATGAGCTTCATGGATATTCAAAATTTTGACCCTATGTGGGGGAGTGGACCGACAAATCCCATCTTCACAACAGATCTTTTGTTAGTGGAAATAATGGGATGTGTGAAATATAAAGAGAATCTGATGCTTAATTGGGATTTTATAAACGTTTTGGTTATTCGAAACTTTGACCCTTTGTGGAGGAGGTACCAGAAGAAATGATCCGATCTCTACCATCTTTATAAAGATCTTGGGTTGATGGAAATATTGAGATGTACCAAGTTTGAATGGACGGACGTTAAGTTCGTGATTTATGAGCTTCATGAATATTCAAAATTTTGACTCTTTGAGGGGGAGGTACCAGAAGGAATTGATCGATATATTCCATCTTCACACTAGACCTTGGGTTAATAAAAATATTGTGATGAGTGTCATTTGAAGAGATCCAAATGCTTATTTTGGATTTATTAATCGTTTTTGTTACTCGAAACTTTAACCCTTTGTGGGGAAGGTATCAGAAGAAATGGTCCGATCTCTACCATTTTTATAACAAATATTCAAAATTTCGATCCTTTGTGGGGGAGATACTTGATGGAGTTGACCAATATTGTCCATTTTCGCACTTGACCTAGCATTGATGCAAATATTAAGATATGCAAAGTTGGAGCAAAATCGGATTACGCTTTCTCTTTCTGTGCAGTAAATAATTTTCCTTGAAAATGTTGACATTTTGTGGGGGAGGCACCAGAACGAGTGGACCGATATTTCCCATCTCCGAATTCAATCTAAGTTTGACAAAAATAGTATGATGTACCAAGTTTGTTATCGTGCGCCCCAGCCAGGCAGACTGACGGACAGACATCGCTAAATCGACTCCAAATGTCCTGAGACGGATTTGGTCCAAAGAGACCTAGGGTCTAAAATTGTTATTTCGATGAGGCACGTTTTGGCCGTACCAAATGATATATACCCTCTGTAGCCATATGACTGAGGATATAAAAACCATTCTTAAGCTCGTTTGAATTTGATCGGGAACACTCTGATGTTGTCACTTTTCAAGTGGGTGTTAAATGCGCTCGAAATCGAGCAGTTTCAAGTATTGTCGAGTGTTCTTTTAAGTTCCAACAACAACGAAACATATCACTTTGTCCTTTATCCTCTGGCCATTGCTTTAGCTGTATTTCTCTTGTATGTTTTGTAAACGGGATCCCTCCAAATGTCTACTTAACTAACTCTAATTAATAAAAATTGTCGAACAGGAGAAAATCGTAAGCGAGAGAGAGAGTAAACTTCGTAAAAAATTTGCACCCATCGATCACTCCCCCTAGCGAGCTCGTTTCACTCCCAAGTAAAAATGAGCAAGTCTGAGTTATATTTGGATTTATCAGCAATTCAATGTTTTAGTGTTGTATTCTCTTTCATAAGGTCCCTACCGTTATGGAACTGATTGTGTGAAATACTATGACTTGCAAAATTCACATTTTGAGCGCAGTAAACGTTGGGCCCCAGATTTTTATGACATTCTTTAAGGTTTTACATTTATTTAATACGAATACATCTTTTGACTATTAGGTATAACAATCAATATAAAAGAAGACAATTCTTTTCGTAGAAACATTAAAAAATTTGAAACTTTTGAATAAAAATTAAAATATTCAATTGCCTTCATATTAAACATTCTTCATATGTATAGAAAATTGATTTGATTTATTTTTGTTTTATAATTTTATGGATGTAAAAATGTCACACGAAGCTAATTAAACCAATTTTTCGTCTTCATCAAGTTTTTACAACGCCTCTAAAAGGTCTCTTTTATGATTGTTTTTTGGTTTTCGAAGCATCGAAAAACAAGTTAAAAAGCAGTAAGTTCGGCCAGGCCGAACTTTGAATACACTCCATCACTTGGAACGAATTTGGAAATAAAATCCTTAGAAAATTCGGTTAAAATTTTGAAAATACCATTATATTGGTGTCTATACGACGTGGACTCACACAGGCATTGTTTGTCATAAGTCATTACCAAATTCAAATTCGAAACTTGAAATAAACGGTGAATAATGTAGCTAAAATCATCAAAATATCGTATATAGGGAGGTACCGTTATATGGGGGCTATACGAAGGCGTGGACCTGCACAGACAATTTTCTGTCACAGGCTGTAGGATTTATTACGAACTTCAAATACGACATTTCAAACAATTTCGGTGAGTATTATACCTAAATTCGTCAAAATACCGAATATAGGGAGATACTGGTATATGGGGCCTATACGAAGACCTGGACCTGCATGGACAATTCTCTCTCACAGACTGTAGTTCCCATTACGAACTCTAAATGCGTAATTTGAATAACCGGTAAATAATGACGCTAAAATCACCGAAATACCGAATATAGGGAGGTAACGTTATATGGGGGCTTTACAAAGACGTGGACCTGCACAGACAATTTACTGTCTTAGGCTGTGGTATCCATTTGGAACTTCAAATGCCAAATTTGAAACAATTCCGGTGAATAATGTCGCTAAAATCATCAAAATACCGAATATCGGGAGGTACCGTAATATGGGGGCTATACCAAGACGTGGACCGGCACAGATAGTTTTCTGTCTCAGGCTGTAGTATCCATTTCGAACTTCAAATACCAAATTTGAAACAATTCCGGTGAATTATGTCGCTAAAATCATCAAAATATCGAATATCGGGAGGTATCGTTATATGGGGGCTATACGAAGACGTGGACCTGCATAGACAATTGTCTGCCTTAGGCTGTAGTATCCATTTGGAACTTGAAATGCCAAATTTTAAACAATTCCGGTTAATAATGTCGCTAAAATCATCAAAATATCGAATATAGGGAGGTACCGTTATATGGGGGCTATACGAAGACGTGGACCTGCACAGACAATTTTCTGCCTTAACTTCATTCGAACTTCAAATACCAAATTTGAAACAATTCCGGTGAATAATATCGCTAAAATCATCAAAATACCGAATATCTGGAGGTACCGTTATATTGGGGCTATACGAAGACGTGGACCTGCACAGAAAATTTTCTGTCATAGGCTGTAGTATCCATTACGAACTTCAAATACCAAATTTTAAACAATTCCGGCGAATAATGTCGCTAAAATCATAAAAATATCGAATATCGGGAGGTACCGTTATATGGGGGCTATACGAAGACGTGAACCTGCATGGCCCATTTACGGACTTAACCTGCCTACTGGAAAAATAAACATGTGTGCAAAATTTTAGCCTTCTATCTCAATTCATTTGAAAGATATCGTGATTACAACAGACACACAGACGGACATGGCTAAATCGTCTTAGAATTTTACGCTGATCAAGAATATATATACTTTGTTGGGTCTGACATGAGTATTTCGAGGAGTTACAAACGGAATGCCAAAATTAATATACCCTCTATAGTATGGTGGAGGGTATAAAAAATATATAAAATTAGGGGGCGAGAACAGTCTGGTTATCGTTCGGTGGCCGTTGACTAGCTTCGCCAATTATCTTCTTATTTTTTTGGATAAAAGCGATTACGTTTTGACTTCTTTTTCGGGGTTTAACGTCGACGTAGATGTCGACGTCTTCGCCGGCGGCGCACGTGTTTGTGGTTTACCTTCATCGTTCGTTATTTGTTTGTCGTTGTAATTGTAGTTTCTCTCTTTGCTTCCCTACATTCTAGTTTCGTTACTGTTGTTGTTGTTGCTGCTGCTATTATTAATTTTTACAAAGAAGTATGGCTAATCGATATTTGAGATGTTTTTTTTTTTCTTTGTTTGTTTGTTTATTTTTTTCAGTTCTTTTTTTGTTGCTCACATTTGTTGGTAGAATAGGAGGTTGTGTGAAATAGATGTTGTTTTATATCGTCCGATTTATGGGTAAATCAACGGCGCTGTTTTGTTTACATTTTCTATTTAAATTCGTAATGGTGGCCTAAAGAGCCAAAGAAAGTTATAACGAATAACCAAATTAGTTGAGAGTGTCTTTATATATTTATATACGAATTTATATATGTATATTTCGGAATATGTTAATATTTGATATATTTTTTCTTTTTTCTATTGATTTAAATTATATTTTTATCGACCAGTTTATATATTTCAATTTACTTAAATATTTTTTTCTTTTTTTTACAGATTTTTTTGACAAAAATTGATTGCCGGAATTATTTTCGCTAAAAATAAGGGTAAGTAATTTTGGAAATAAATTGGCTAAAATATACACAAAACTACGTATCTATCGTACCTATAATTCAGTTGAATGTTTGATAGGTACACGCGTTGATTTTTTTAAACAAATAAAATAGTATCAGTCGCCTGACAGATTTATACCCCCAGCCTTGAGTTGTGATTATTCAAACTGTTGACGTTTTATGGGGGACTTTCCGAAGCAGCAGGCCAATATTGACTTATTAGTATCTGACCTAAGACTGATAAAAATATTGCAACGCGGCAGATTTGGACTATATCGAAGTAGTCGAGGTGCAAATTTTTGAAAAATTTGGAAATATGCGTGAGGACCGAAGTATTCCATTTTCATACTTTATCTAATCCAGATAAAAGTATTGGTATGGGCAAAATTACAAGAAAATCGATATTTATATCTAATTTTATGCGAAATCATAAATTCTGCTAAATTCATATCAGATTTTTGGTTAAGAGAAATATTTTCTATGGATATAGGGTCTTCTATAAATAGAAGAATAGGGTCTTCTACACATTGAAGACTTGTTGAGCGTCTTCAATACTTCAAAGACTTCTTGCGGGTCTTCTATTCATAGAAGACTTCTTGAGGGTCTTCTATACATTGAAGACTTGTTGAGGGTTCAATCAATACATCGAGGACTTCATGAGGGTCCTATATCCAAGTTGTAAAGAATCGCCGACTTGTTTTGCAAGTCTTTGTGGGTGGGGAACCAAAAGGGGTCCGCTGATATATATCATCTTCACAATAGATCCTGCGTTAGCAAAAATATTTGGATGTGTGAAATTTGAAGAGAGAGTTGGATGCTTATTTCGCCCCCTTTGAACATTTTTTTTTTCAAAATCTTGAACTCTTTGTGGAGGAGATACCAGAAGAAATTGTCCGACATCTACCATCCTTATAACAGATCTTGTGTTGATTGAAATACTGATATGTAACCAAGTCGGAATGAAATCGGATGTTAATTTTGCGTTTTATGAGCTTCATGGATACTCAAAATTTTGACCCTTTGTGGGAGAGGTACCAGAAGGAGTGGACCGATATATTCCATCTTCACACCAGATCTTGAGTTAGTCGAAATAATGGGACTTGTGTAATATGAAGAGAACCGGATGTTTATTTCGGACTCTTTGCTCGTTTTGATTATTCAAAACATAGGTGCTTTGTGTGGGAGGTACCAGAAGGAATGGTCCGAGCTCTACCATCTTTATAACAGATCTTGCGTTTATGAAAATATTGAGATGTACCAAGTCTGAATGAAATCGGATGTTAAGTAAGTGTTTTAAGAGCTTGATGGATATTCCAAATTTCGAAATTTTGTGGGGGAGGTACTTGATGGAGTGGACCGATATAATCCATTTTTGCACCTGACCTAGAACTGACGTAAATATCAGGATTTGTAAAGTGAGAACAAAATTGGATTATCGATTATCTTTCTGTGCAGAAAATATATATATTTTTTGAAAGTATCGATCATTTGTGTGGGTGGTACCAGAAGGAGTGGACCGATATATTCCATCTTAGCACCAGACCTTGGGTTAATATAAATATTGGCATGTGTAAAATTTGAAGACAGTCGGACTCTTACATCACATTTTATGAGAGTTGAATTTATTTAAAATTTTAACCATTTGTGAGGGAGGTACTTGATGGAGTAGACCGATATTGTCGATTTTCACACTTGACCTAGCATTGACGCAAATATTAAGATTTGCAAAGTTGGAGCAAAATCGGATTATCGTTTCTCTTTCTGTGCAAAAAATATATGTTTTGAAAATTTCGACCTTTTGTGGTGGAGGTACCAGAAGTAGTGGAACGATAATGCCCATCTCCGAACTCGATCTAAGTTTGATAATATCATTACGATGTACCACGTTTTAGCCAAATCAGAGACTACCCTAGAGAGTTATCGTGCGCACGAGCCAGTCAGACAGACGGACGGACATCACTAGATTGACTCAAAATGTTGTGAAACGGATTTGGTCCAAAGAGATCTAGGGTCTAAGACCTTTATTTCGACTAGGCACATTTTGGCCGTATATTGGCCATATGGCTGAGGGTATATTAAACGCAAATATGTTTCCTAATTTTTTGATAAATTTTTTTCTAGGCCTCCCTTCGAATTGATGCATGGCATCGACATAAAATTTCGATTAAAGCAGGAAGTGTCAAAATAAAAAAAAAAATTAAATAAAATTAATGTGTATTTCGATTAATACCGAGGAAAAAAATATATATATACCCTCTGTAGCCATATAACGGCCCCATAGGAAGACCCTGATTCCCATAGATAAAATAAATACAATAATTAAAATATCGGATATCGAGGGGTACCGTTATATGGGGCTATACGAAGACGTGGACCCACATAGCTCATTTTCTGCCTTAGGCTGTAGTATCCATTACGAACTTCAAATACCAAAATTGAAACAATTCCGGTGAATAACGTCGCTAAAATCATCAAAATACAGACTATCGGGAGGTACCGTTATATGGGGGCTATACGAAGACGTGGACCTTCATGGCCCATTTTCAATACCAAAAGTCCTGCAGACATAATACACATTTGAGTAAATTTTTATCAACTTACTTTATTTTGTTCGGTAGCTAGAGTGATTTCCACAGACGGGCAGACGGACGGACATTGATAAATCGACATAGAATTTTATGCTGATCAAGAATATATATACTAGAACTTATATTTCTAGGTGTTACGGAATGACAACCTTAATATACCCTCCATACTATGATGGAGGGTATAAAAACAAAACATCGTCCCTTTGTCCTCACACAATTTTAATGTCCTGCTAACATGCTTCTCTCACATTTACTACCAAAACATACATCCGCATACAATACTAATAAATTAATCATTTTCATATTTTCTCCACATGTTTCATTTAGGTCTCTGTTCGTACTCCTCCTTGCGTTCCATACCAAAAGTAAACCAACAACCAAAAACAAAAAAATATTTAATCAAAATTTGAAATCATAAACAAATCCGGCCATCACAGAAACGCCAAGCAGGCAATCAAGCTATCATTGGGTATCGAAGTCATTGGTGGCGGCAATCCAACACAGAGCTGGGAGGCACAAAAAGAGACGAGTACGCACGAACCAACCACCCACCAACCACCACCTCACATTATAACCACCATCAACAACAACAGCAAATAAAAAAACAACACCTCAGAAAAAAATCAACAACAACCACTAGCACCCACCATCCATTAACCAATCCATCCATGTTCTAATTGGCAAACAAGTTAAAAGAGAAAAAAAAAAAACAAGCCCCGACTGTCATATCCGAATCCCAAAAGCAACAACCATCATCCAACAGAACAGGACAGAACAGATCATCAACGAATATTTCTGGTGGTCAGTTAACTAACCACAAATAGACTACGACTTTCCATCTCAATGTTCCTCTTTGGTTTCGACACATAAAATATGCGGATGTAACGAAGTTATCATTCCAAGCGTGCGTACGTGTGTGTGTGCGCCACAAATGTTACAGAGGAGCGAAGGATCATCAATTGACTCCTTAAATCTGGGTTATAATTAGACGACATACATTAAAAAATATATATATAAAAGAAATCTGAAGGATAATTAATAGGAGAGACAAGTAACCTCATACTCCCATAAACATTTGTTGTAGTGGTGATTGAGGGAGGAGGAGGAGTCATAAAGCCTGACGCCTATTGTGACAACAAGTTTCTATTTTGTGTACATTGTTTCTGCAACGTCTAAGCGACGTTTCACAATTTCCCCACCATGAATCTGTGGAAACGCATAGCATGCAATCCGGAAATCAAGCAATCCATGATACAGTACTACGACGAAAAGGGCTTGGCCGATATACGCGTCTATCTGGCACCATGGATTGAGGAAAGGATAATGTAAGTATATGCGCATACAACATTTTTTTTTTTGGAGATTGAATAATTTGTGTTCTTCTTCTTTGATTTAGTTTTGAGATGGTTGTTGTTGTGGTCTACGGGATGGAATAGGTTGCTCCTTGGCGATATAAAGATATTGAGCAAAGGAGTGGGACAATTTTCATCACAAAATTATGCAGAAGTTGAAAAAGTTGATTCCAAGTTAAATGTTTTCAAGCGGTCCTCCATCTCCATGCATCTCAATGTATCTTTCTTTAATGGAAATCTATTAAAAAAATCTTCAAAACAAAGAGGAAATCTTCAACAAGAAAAGGAAACCCTTTAATTTACCTTTACTAAGTCTACAATTTTCAACAGAAAGTTATTCAGAAGTTGAAAAATTGATTCCAAGTTAAATGCTTTCAAGCAGCCCTCTATCTCCATGCATCTCAATGTATCTTTCTTGGATGGAAATCTATTAAAAAAATCTTCAAAAAAAAAAAGGAGAAATCTTCAAAAAGAAATGGAAAACCTGCAATTTACCTTTACTAAGTCATCTGTATACAGAAGATCTTAAACGAGTATTTTGAGGGTAAATCTCCCATAAAGGACATCTTTTAGGAAAACTTTGAAAGAAGGCTCCCAAATGTCCTTCATAGACAGACTATAAAAATGTCCTCCATTGATAGAACCGCTTTAATGGATCTTTCTCGGATAAAAATTGAAGATTTTACGTCTTTTGGGTAGAAAGAAGATCTGTAGTTTGCTATGACTAGCTCCGCCATATACAGAAGGCCCTAAAACGGCGTAGCCATAAAGCACATCTTTAAGAAAACCTTTGAAAGAAGCCTCTCAAATGTCCTCCGTAGGCAGAATTCAAAATGAAATGATCTATTGATAGTATCGTTTTTATGGATCTTTCTTGGATGAAAATCCTTCCACTTCAACACGAAAATCATCATTTTTTTTATCTTTTGTATAGAAAGGAGAACTCTAATTTGCTATGCCTAGCTCTGCTATATAGAGAAGGTCTTAAAACGATGTTTCGAATCATGTATACCAGAAGGAGTCGACTGATATATCCGATCTTCACACCAGACCTTGAATTAATTAAAATATTCTGATGGGGGTAATTTGAAGAGAACCGGATGCATATTTCTGATTTTATGATTGTTTTGGTTATTCATAACTTTGATCCTGTGTGGGGGAGGTACTTAATGTAGTGGACCGATATTGTCCATTTTCGCACCTGAACTAGCACTGACGTAAATATTGAAATTTGCAAAGTTGGAGAAAAATCGGATTATGCTTTCACATTCTGTGGAGCTAAATATTATTATTAATACGATGTTTCGAATGGAAATTTCACAAAGGACTTCTTTTAGAAAACTTTCGAAAGAAGATCCCCAAAACTTATTTTAATATTAAACAAGTTAAAAAGCAGTAAGTTCGGAACTTTGAATACCCTCCACCATTTGGAACGAATTTGGAGATTTCCAAAAAATAAAATCCTTAAAAAATTCTGTTAACATTTTAAAAATACCGTAGACCAACAAAGGTATTTTTTTCTGTCATAAGCCACTACCATATTCAAATTCGAAACAAGAAATAAACGGTGAATAATGTAGCTAAAATCATCAAAATATCGTATATAAGGAGGTACCGTTATATCGGAGCTGTGCGAAGAGCTGGACCAGCATAGACAATTTTCTGTCACAGGCTGTTGCATCCATTACGAACTTGAAATATGACATCTCAAACAATTTCGGTGGAAATTGTACCTAAACTCGACATACGCGTACTACAAAATACCGAAAATAGGGAGGTACTGATATATGGGGCCTATACGAAGACCTGGATCTGCATAGACAATTTTTTGTCACAAACTGTTGTTCCCATTACGAGCTCTAAATACGTAATTTGAAACGATTCCGGTGAATAATGACGCTAAAATCATCAAAATACCGAATATTGGGAGGTACCGTTATATACGAAGACGTGGACCTGCACAGACAATTTTTTGTCATAGGCTGTAGTATCCATTACGAACTTCAAATACCAAATTTGAAACAATTTCGGTTAATAATGTCGCTAAGATCAGCAAAATACCGAATATTGGGAGGTACCGTTGTATGGGGGCTATACGAAGACGTGGACCGGCACAGACAATTTTCTGTCTTAGGCGGTAGTATCCATTTCGAACTTCAAATGCCAAATTTGAAACAATTCCAGTAAATAATGTCGCTAAAATCATAAAAAATACCGAATATCGGGAGGTACTGTTATATGGGGGCTATTTGAAAACGTGGACGACCTACATAGCCCATTTACTAACTTAACCTCCCTACCGGAAAATGTCTGCAAAATTTTAGCCTTCTATCTCAATTCGTTCGAAAGATAGCGTGGTTACAACAGACAGACAGACAGACAGACAGGCGGACATGGCTAAATAGAGTTAGAATGGATCGTCCATGGATATATCTTATTTAGAAGTCCTTTTAATTTCCTCATTAAATTCACAGTCTTTAATTCGCAGCCACAATTTCCCCTCATCACTGGGCATTAGTTGTTCCTGACAAATAGTTAAAGCCCTGAAGCCTATGCAATGAAAAGCTGGCTGAATGACTGACTGACTGATTGAATGCAATGCAATGCAATGCCATGGATTGGTTGCAATAATCCTTTGTCTTTGTTCACCGTAAATCCTTTCTGGTGAATGCATTCTTCTGTTCGTCAGCTTGAACATTTTGTTGTTATTGAAAGAGTTTTTTTTTTTTTTTTTAATGGTATGCATTGGCCACTGAAGCCCAGCAGCAGTAAAAGCAACAGCAACTATTGAACATTGTTGTTTTTGGAAATTTCTGATGTGATACGATTTCTTCCATTTTCCCTACCTTCCATTTGCGATTCATTGAAAAGGCTTAAGATTTAATGTGAAAAAGTCCTTCCAAAGAAAATACATTGAAGGGGCTTCGACTTATTACTATTATTTATGCAAATCTCCATTTCTGTTTATATTCATATTATTGAATGGATTTTAATGATAATTATGCGCGAGGAAGTCTTAGAAGTTTGAATATTTAATTTTTCGACTGGGAATTGCGTTGAAAAAAAAGACGGAGATAACGAACAAGTTTTTACACCGAGCTTTTTATATTCTCCCCTTCTGATTTTCCAGTGCATTTGCCCCCCTCCCCATTTCGAATGGATTTAAATTGCTTTCCGTTTTCAAACTTGTCAGGCTTTTCAATGCATTATTATATTTAAAATTATTGCGAATATTTACTAAAATGTTTTCGCTCTTAAAATACTTCCTTCGGCGAGGGATGAGATATAGTAACAAAGAGTTACAAGCGCAGTTGAAAAATCCATTATATTTGTATACCCTCAGCCACATGGCTAGAGAGGGTATACCTTCGGCCAAAACGTGCCTAATCGAAACAACGATTTTAGACTCTAGGTCTCTTTAGACCAAATCCGTTTTAGGGCATTTGGAGTTGATCTAGTGATGTCCGTCCGTTCGTCTGTCTGGCTGGTACGTACGATAACTCTCAAAGGGCGTATCCGATGTGGTCCAAACTTGGTACATCGTAATATTATTATCAATCTTAGATCGAGTTCGGAGATGGGCAATATCGGTCCACTCCTTCTGGCACCTCTCTCACAAAAGGTCAACTTTTTCAAAGAACATATTTTACTGCACAAAAGGAAAAAGGATAATTCGACTTTGCTTCAACTTTGCAAATCCTAATATTTGCATCAGTGCTAGGTTAGGTGCGAAAATGGACAATATCGGTCCACTCCATCAATTATCTCCCCCCAAAAGGGGGAATAATTATAACTCTTATAAAATTTGGTGTAAGAGTCCTATTGTCTTCAACATCACAATTTTTTATTAATCCAAGATCTGGTGTGAACATGGAATATATAGGGCCACTCCTTCAGGTACCTCCCCCCCAAAGGGTCCAAATTTTGAATACCCATGATGCTCATAAAACGTAAAATTAACATCCGATTCCATTCGGACTTGGTATATCTTAATATTTCCATCAGCCTAAGATCTGTTGTAAAGATGGTAGAGATCGGATTATTCCTTCTGGTACCTCCCCCACAAAGGGTCAAAGTTTTAAAAAACTAAAACGCTGATAAAAACCGAAAAAAGCATCCTGATCTCTTCATATTTCACACACCCCACTATCTCTTCTAACACAAGATCTGCTGTGAAAATGGAATATATCGGTTAACCCCTTCTGGTACCTCCCCACAACGGGTCAACATTTGTAATATCCATGCAGCTTCTAAAACCCGAAATTAAAATCCGATTCCATTTGAACTTGGGAAATCTCAATATTTCCATCAACACAAGATCTGTTATAAAGATGGTAGAGATCGGATTATTTCTTCTGGTACCTCCCCCCATAAAGGGTCAAAACGAAATAAGTATCCGGTTCTCTTCATATTTCACACATGCCATTATTTTTAATGACGCAAGATCTGCTGTGAAGAAGGGATATATCGGTCCTCCTCGTGATACCTCCCTCACAAAGGATAAACATTTTGAAAAATCCGATTCTCAATATTTCTCTCAACACAAAATCTTTTATAAAGATGGTAGAGATCCGATCACTTCTTCTGGCACCTTCCCCAAAAAGAGTCAAAATTTTGAATAACCAAAACTATCATAAAATCCAAAATCCGGTTCTCATCAAATTTCCCACATGTCAAAAATTTTACTAAAACAATATCTGCTGTGAAAAAGAGATATATCGGAGTACTTCTTCTGGTACTTCCCCACAAAGAGTTCAAAATTTTGAATAACAAAACGCTCATAAAACCCCTCCAACTCTCTTCAAATTTTACAAATCTATCGCACAATCTTTTGTGAAGATTATAGATATTTGTCAACCGGTTCTGGTACCTCAACCACAGAGAGTCACAATTTCCAATACTTAGATCTGTCCTAACATGCGAAACAAGTCGGCGATTCTATACAACTTGCTATATCTAAATATTTCCCTTAGCCAACAATCTGATATGAATATGAAATTAATCGAATTGGACAATATTGGCCAACTGCTTCGGAACCTCCCCCATAAAGGGTCAACATTTACATAAATCATTACTCTAGGCTGGGGACGTCAGAAGTATGTCGGCAAAACCGACCGATACATTTTTTTGTTTTGTAATTATCGAAAATAAATCTAATCTCACCTCTCTTTCCTCTCTCCCCACACAGGTCCGAACTCATCCACAACACAACATCAACGGAACTGTACGAACGTGATGCCCATCAGTTCTATGAGGATCTAAAACAGAAACTCATTCCGCTCAGCAACGATAATTTAATCAAATTTAAACTTGCCGAAATTTGCACTAGCATCACTCAAACACCAGCCGTGGAGTTGTATACGCACATACGTACCGGCGTCCAACGTGAAATACAGCTGTTGGACCAAATGCCTCAGTATTCGTATGTGGGCGGTGTGCCGGTCAATGGTACGGCTGTGGGCACACCCGGCATGTTAGGCGGTGGCGGCACCATTCCCGGCATGCACACACCCACCATGGTCACAAGCGGTAATGGTGGTGGTGGCGGCACCTATCCCGGCGATACCCTATATGCGGCTCACAGTTCCATACCCAAGTTGGGCATGTGTATCAATACGATTTTTGCCGAAATACAACAATTTGCCCGCAACTATGAGGGATTCCACAACAGTTTCACCAGCTATAATCAGCGTAAACAACACATGACCCAACAGGAAATTCAGCTGCATGATTTGCAGTTGCAGGAACAATGCCGCATTTTGGCCAGCACTCGTAGCAGCATTTTACAGGACATCAAGCGGGTCATCTTCGATTATGACTCCATACAGGAGACGGTCATAAATGAGTTGAAAAATTGGCAACGTAACCAGGCGCTGGCCGGTAATGGGGCACCATTCCGCGACAATTTGGATGACATACAACGCTGCATTGAGCTGCTGGTCGAGATGGTGGGCAAGATATTGGATAATGTCAATACCATGAATCAAATACGTTTGGATAACAACGATGAAATAAGTGACATAATTGCCCATGTACGACAGTCGCAGCAGCTGCTGGTGCTGTCATCGTTCATTGTTGAGAAACAACCGCCACAGGTTATGAAAACCAATACCAGGTGAGTGAGTTTTCGGAATGAATTCAAATATTAACAACTAATTATGCGTAATAATGTTGTTAATTAATGTGGGGAGGGGAGGGAAGGGAGGGTGGAGTGATGTGAAAAGCAGATTCATGGACATGTGTCTATCGGTGTGACCATTAGAATACATCGATGTGCTATGTGTGTGTGTGTGTGTGTAGCATGCCATGATGCTGCTTATCACTTGCGTTCGTTCGATTGCAATGATTGATATGTAGTTCTACTAATTGGTTTTACATTTCACATTTTCCAGATTTGCTGCCGGTGTACGATGGTTGATTGGACCACAATTGGGCATCAGTGTTAATGGTCCTCAAGTGGAGTGCATAATTCTATCAGGTATGTATAACAACAATTACACTTGAACAATAGCTGATAAATTTCCCCCAACCCCCACCCCATTGTAATTTCAAATGAAATGTGTGTGTGCGGATATCGTTTATCATCCAATGGGTTATGGTTATAATAATAATGACGTTGATAAATGCGATTGTATTTTGTGAAATAGGAACTCTTAATATCCTTAGGCATGCGGCTAGAGAGGTTATATATGATATATTTGATACGGTCAAAACGTACCTCATCGAAATTACGGTTTTAGACTCTTGGTCTCTTTGGACCAAATCCTTTTTAGGACATTTGGAGTCGATCTAGTGGAGTGGACCGATATTGTCCATTTTTCACACCTGACCTAGCACTGACGCAAATATTAGGATTTGCTAAGTTGGAGCAAAATAGAGTTTTAATTATTCAAAATTTTGACCATTTGTGGGGGAGGTACTTGATGGAGTGGACCGATATTGTTCATTTTCACACCCGACCTAGCACTGATGCAAATATTAGGATTTGTAAAGTTGGAGCAAAATCGGATCTTTCTTTCTCTTTCTGTGCAAAAAAAAAATATATTTTGAACTTTCGACCTTTTATGAGGGAGTTACCAGAAGGAGCGGACCGATATTGTCCATCTTAACACCAGACCTTGGGTTAGTATAAATAATGGGATGTGTGAAATTTGAAGATCTCTCTCTCTCTCTCTCTCTCTCTCTCTCTCTCAGACTCTTTCATCACATTTTATGAGAATTGTAATTATTACCCGAAGGAGTGGACCGATATTATCCATTTTCGCACTTGACCTAGCGCTAATGGAAATATTAGGATTTGCAAAGTTGGAGCAAAATCTAATCATTCTTTCTCTTTTTTTGCAATAAAATATTTTCCTTGAATATCTCAAATTTTTGGGGGGAGGTACTAGAAGGAGTGGACCGATATTGCCCATCTCCGAACTCGATCTAAGTTTGAAAAAAATATTGCTATGTACCAAGTTTGGACCAAATCGAATGCTTTCTTCAAGAGTTATCGTGCGCACCAGCCAGGCAGACCAAAGAGACCTAGGGTCTAAAACCGTTATTTCTACTAGGCACGTTTTGACCATATCAAATTGTATATACCCTCAGTAGCCAAATGGCTGAGGGTATAAATATTCTCTGAAAACCCACGTCTTGTAGGATCTTCAAAAATATTCCTTAAAAACCCACGTCTTGTAGGATCTTCAAAAATATTCCTTAAAAACCCACGTCTTGTAGCCTCTTCAAAAATATTCCTTAAAAATCCACGTCTTGTAGGATCTTCAAAAATATTCTTCGAAAATTCACGTCTTGTAGGATCTTCAAAAATATTCTTTGAACACCCACGTCTTGTAGGCTCTTCAACAATACTCTTTGAAAACACACGACTTGTAGGCTCTTCAAAAGTATTCTTTGAAAATCCACGTCTTAAAGGCTCTTCAAAAGTATTCTTTGAAAATCCACGTCTTAAAGGCTCTTCAAAAAATATTTTTAAAAAATCCACGTCTTTTAGGCTCTTCAAAAATATTCTTTGAACACCCACGTCTTGTAGGCTCTTCAAAAATATTCTTTAAAAACCCACGTCTTGTAGGCTCTTCAAAAATATTGTTTGAAAACCCACGTCTTGTAGGCTCTTCAAAAATATTCCTTAAAAACCCACGTCTTGTAGCCTCTTCAAAAATATTCTTTGAAAACCCTCGTCTTGTAGGCTCTTCAAAAATATTCTTTAAAAATCCACGTTCCGAAGACACTTCAAAAAATATTCTTTTTTAAAAATCTACGTCTCGAAGGCTCTTCAGAAAATATTTTTTAAAAATTCCACCTATTGGAGGCTCTTTAAAAATTCCCGCCTCGAAAGCTCTCTCTCACTGTGTAGGGAGAGGTAAAGAGAGACTTTCAATATTTTTTTTTTCAAAACACATATAATCACAAAATAATTTTGAATTTTTCTGCCTGATGTCCTGATGTAAAACCAATTAAGTTTATAGTAGGTTTGGTAGACAAATCATTATGCGCTGGCAAATTTCACGTGTGCTAAAGTAATCTGAAGGAAGTTTTTGCATGGTCCCTTTCATACTCTACTCTGAGATTATTTTTCTATGATAACCTGGTCACTTTTTTCTAGACTCTTTTTGCAATGCCAATTATTAATCAATGTCTTACGATGACAAAACAGTAACAATTATTGCACAATTTTTTCTTTGGTAATTCAATACATTACAGTTTCGATTGACAAAAAAGAAACAATTGTGTTTTTTTTCGGTGAGAATCGACCGCCACTGGAAAGTGGTGTAACATGCACTGTAAAATATGTTTTCAGTATTTCAGTATTGTTCTCCTATTACAAAAAAGTACGACAACAATTCTTGACTTGGTTCCAATAATCCACTGACACTAGCTGTATAGTCATTTGTTAACAATAACAATAATTACAACAAATACCATTAAAACGTTTATTATTTATTTTTTTTTTTTGTGGATGTTTATTTATTTTGTTTTTATTATATCTAAGGTGTCACGTTTTATATATATTGTTGGTGACTTTCATAGCCCAAGTGTAATGCTATCGTTAGCTGATTAACTCCAAACAGCTGGGTTACAGTTTAGCATTGTTTGTTTTGTTGTTTTCAACTGAATTTTATTATACCCTCCACCATACTATGGAGGGTATATTAAGTTTGCCATTCCGTTTGTAACTCCTCGAAATACTCATGTCAGACCCAACCAAAAAACCCAAAATATACTTGATCAGCGAAAAATTCTAAGTCGATTTAGCGATGTCCGTCTGTCTGTTGTAATCACGCTATTTTTCGAACAAATTGAGATAGAAGGCTTTATATTTTTTATGTTTATTTTTCCAGTAGGCAGGTAAAGTTCGTAAATGGGCCATGTAGGTCCATGTTTTCAAATAGCCCCAATATAACGGTACCTCCCTATATTCGGTATTTTGATGATTTTAACGACATTATTCACCAGAATTGTTTCAAATTTGATATTTGAAGTTCGAAGTGGATACTACAACCTACGACAAAAAATTATCTGTACAGGTTCACGTCTTCGTATAGCCCCTATACAACGGTATCTCCCGATATTCGGTATTTTGATGATTTCCGCGACATTATTCACCGGAATTGTTTAAAATTTGGTATTTGAAGTTCAAAATGGATACTACAGCCTAAGACAGAAAATCATCTGCATAGGACCACGTCTTCGTATAGCCCCCATATAACGGTACATCCCCAAATTCGGTATTTTGATGATTCTAGCGGCATTATTGAACGGAATTGTTTAAAATTAGGTATTTGAAGTTCGTAATGGTTACTACAGCCTAACACAGAAAATTGTCTGTGCAGGTCTACGTCTTCGTATAGCCCCCATATAGCGGCACCTGTCAATATTCGGTATTTTGATGATTTTAGCGACATTATTCACTGGAATTGTTTCAAATTTGGTATTTGAAGTACGAAATGGATACAACCGCCTAAGACAGAAAATTGTCTACGTCTGCAGGTCTACGTCTTCGTATAGCCCCCATATAACGGTACATCCCAAAATTCGGTATTTTGATAATTTTTGCGTCATTATTCACTGGAATTGTTTCAAATTACATATTTAAAATTCCTAATGGGAACTACAATCTGTGACAGAAAATTTTCTATGCAGGTCCATGTCTTCGTATAGCGGTACCTCCCGATATTCGGTATTCTGATGATTTTAGCGACATTATTCACTGGAATTGTTTCAAATTTGGTATTTGAAGTTCGAAATGGATACTACGGCCTAAGACAGAAAATTGTCTACGTCTGCAGGTCTACGTCTTCGTATAGGCCCTATACAACGGTACCTCCCTATATTCGGTATTTTGATGATTTTTGCGTCATTATTCACCAGAATTGTTTAAAATTACGTATTTAGAGTTCGTTATGGGAACTACAGCCTATGACAAAAAATTGTCTATGCAGGCCCAGGTTTTCGTATAGGCCCCATATTTCCGTACCTCCCTATATTCGGTATTTTGATGAGTTTAGGTACAAAACCCACCGAAACTGTTTGAGATGTCGTATTTGAAGTTTGTAATGGATGCTACAGCCTGTGACAGAAAATTGTCTATGCTGGTCCAGGTCTTCGCACAGCTCCGATATAACGGTAGCTCCCTATATACGATATTTTGATGATTTTAGCTACATTATTCACCGTTTATTTCAAGTTTCGAATTTAAATATGGCAATGGCTTATGACAAACAATGCCTATGTAGTCGTAAAGACCCCAATATAACAGCTATATTCGGTATTTTTAAAATTAAATAAAAAATAAGGATTTTATTTTCCAAATTCGTTCGCTTTTTAACTTGTCATACTTCAAATGAAAATATATTGGTATGGGCAATATTACAAAAAAAAAAAAAAACAACAATAAAAAAATTTCGATAAATAAAATATTGATAGTGAGCAATTTGCCAACTTGTTTCACAAGTTATGGCAGATAGAGGTATTGAAAATATTGACCCTTTGTGGGTGAGGTAACAGAAGGGGCTCCCAATAATATATATCATCTCCATATGTGCAATTTGAAGAGAGTTGGATGTCTATTTTGCTTTCTTTGAGCGTTTTGTTTTTCAAAACGATGAACCCTATGTGGGGGAGGAGGTACCAGAAGAAATGGTGCGATCTCTACCATCTTTATCTTCATATTCTGTTTATGGAAATGTTGAGATATACCAAGTCTGAATGGAATCGGATGTGAATTTCACGTTTTTTTAACTTCATGGATATTCAAAATTTTGAGTGAACCGATATATCCCATCTTCTCAACAGATCTTGTTTTAGTAGAAATAATGATATGCATGAAATATGAAGAGAACCGGGTGCTTGTTTTGGTTATTCAAAACTTTGACCCCTTGTGGAGGAGGTTCCAGAACAAATGATTTTTCGATTTATACCATCGGACATATATGATGGAAATATTGAGGTGTGCCAAGCCTGAATGGAATCGGTTTTTAGTTTCGCTTTTTATGAGCTTCACGGATATTCAAAATGTTGACACTTTGTGGAGTACCAGGGGGTGTGGACCGGTACGTTCCGTTTTCACATCAAACCAGTAAAGAAAGTCTTAAAGTCGGGCGGGACCGACTTTATGATACCCTACACCACTTTGCTAATTTAGTAGAGCTCCGCATAACAATTAAAAGTTTTTATGGGAGAATTCAATCATACACGCTATGATTATAATTATAATTTAAAGTTCAAAGGACTAAATATGCCGAAGCATTTGTATCTTTTAAATTCGGACTTGTATTGCCCATTTGGTGCACAATTAATTTGAAATCGGATAAAAATATATATGGGAGCTATATCCAAATCAGAACCGATATCGATAAAATTTGGCAAAGATATTTCTGAGCTGTATATGATATATTTCCCTGAATATCGTTGTTACGGAGTGCATATTACGGCTGCGGAGGACAAAAATAACAAATCGGATGAACAATATATATGGGAGCTTTAGCTATATCTGAACCGATCTTAACCAAATTTGACAAACTAGCTTCTAGACTCAATTCGGTCGTAAGTGCCAAATGTCATCCCATTTGGGCAAATATTAGACATTTGGTGTACAATAAGAGGTAAATCGGACGAAGTTATATATGGGAGCTATATCCAAATCTGAATCGATCGAGAAAAAATTTAGCAAATGTATTTCTGAGCAGTATTTGCTATATTTCCCCAAATATTGTTGCTACAGAGTGCATATTACGGCTGCGGAGGACAAAAATAACAAATCGGGTGAACAATATATATGGGAGCTATAGCTATACCTGAACCGATTTCGATCAAATTTGGCATACTTATTTTCAGGCCCAATCTGATCATACGTGCAAAATTCCATACTATTCAGATTGATATTACACGTTTGGTGCACAATAAAAGACAAATCGGACGAATATATATATGGGAGCTATATCTAAATTTTGACCGATTATCTCCAATTTCAATAGGGTTCGTCCTTGGGTCAAACAAATGATTTGTGCAAAATTTCATCTGGATAGGGCAATAAATGCGAACTGTACTTTGTTTACAAAAATACATGGACCGAGGGACAGACAGACGGACGGACGGACGGACAGACATGCATAAATCGACTCAGAATGTGATTCTATGCAGATCATCAAAAATAACTATGGGTCTATCTCGTTTCCTTTTGCCTGTTACAAACAAATGCACGAAGTCATAATACCCGTACTACTATGTGGTGTAGGGTATAACAAGTTAAAAAGCAGTAAGTTCGGCCGGGCCGAACTTTGAATACCCTCCACCATTTGGAACGAATTTGGAAATTTTCAAAAAATAAAATCCTTAAAAAATTCTGTTCAAATTTTAAAAATACCGAATATAGCCGTTATATTGGGGTCTATACGACGTGGACCTACATATGCATTGTTTGCATAAGCCGTTACCATATTCAAATGGGAAACTTGAAATAAACTGCAAAAAATGTAGCTAAAATCATCAAATTATCGTATATAGGGAGGTACCGTTATATCGGAGTTGTGCGAAGACCTGGACAAGCATAGACAATTTTCTGTCACAGGCTATAGCATCCATTACGAACGTCAAATACGACATCTCAAACAATTTCGGTGGGTATTGTACCTAAAAACTCGTCAAAATACCGAATATAGGGAGATACTGATATATGGGGGCTATACGAAGGCCTGGACCTGCATAGGCAATTTTCTGTCACAGACTGTAGTTCCTATTACGAACTCTAAATGCGTAATTTGAAACAATTTCGGTGAATAATAACGCTTAAATCATCAAAATACCGAGTTTTGGGAGGTACCGTTATATGGGGGCTATACGAAGACGTGGACCTGCATAGACAATTCTCTGTTATAGCCTATAATTACCAATTACGAATCTCAAATACCAAATTTGAAACATTTCCGGTTAATAATGTCGCTAAAATCGTCAAAATACAGAATATCAGGAGGTACCGTGGGGGCTATACGAAGACTTGGACCTGCACGGACAATTTTCTGTCTTAGGCTGTACTATCCATTATGAACTTCAAATACGAAATTTGAAACAATTCCGGTGAATAATGTCGCTAAAATCGTCAAAATAGCGAATATCGGGAGGTACCGTTATATGGGGGCTATATGAAAACGTGGACCTACATGGCCCATTTACAAACTTATCCTGCCTACTGGAAAAATAAACATGTGTGCGAAATTTTAGCCTTCTATCTCAATTCGATCGAAAGATAGCGTGATTACAACAGACAGACGGTCAGACAGACAGACAGACGGACATGGCTAAATCGACTTAGAATTTTACGTTGATCAATAATATATATACTTTGTTGGGTCTGTCATGAGTATTTCGAGGAGTTACAAACGGAATGACAAAGTCACCCTCCATAGTATGGTGGAGGGTATAAAAATGTGTATATTCCTACATTTATCCAGATTCCTAATACAACACATAACAAAAGCCTATGTGGGCGTCTGTGTTTGTCACTCACATTAAATTCTCTATGCTCCAAATTTAATTAATTTTAAAGAGTAATTAAATACTTCCATTATTCTACAACTAGTATTTATTTAATAAAATAATAATTAAAATGTTTGTCAATTGATGCGTTTTCTGTTAACGACAGAAAAAAAACGCTCTAATATTTAAATAATTTAATGCATTTTCCCATTAATTTTTCCCCCCTGGTTTTTTGTTAATTTTTCTCTCTTTCAAATTAATAATTTAATTGTGTACTTTAATGTAAATTAATTGGTATAACAAAACTGCTGCTTTTATTTATTCACTATTGATAATTAAACGTTTGCATTTTTCGCTTCCATTTAAACGTTACAAAATATTGTAGCAGCAGCAACAACAGCAACAACAACAATAGTGCACAATTTCAACTAAATTGTTCGCATAAATTAATAATTTATTTTGAGATCTGCCACTGCATCTCCAGCCAGTCAGCCAGCCAGCCAGCAAGTCGTCTCTGGCCCCCTCTCTTTGACGTTGGCGACGACAACGCTGATATTTACTATTCTCTCTCTCTCTCTTTTTTTGCAAAACTCATTTCCATTTTGCTTTGGAAATTACACATGGCAACAGATTCCCGGAAATGCATCTATTTGCCATTAGAATATGCAAAAATGCCAGTGTGTGGCATTCAATCGGTTGTAACCACATCAACCTATAACCAACCACTGCACTTGCGCCTTACCTCACCACACCACGGAATCGGCACCGCATCATGCCACACATTATTTTCACTCTCATTTAACTTTTTGTGGCAGGGCTAACTATGTGTGTGTATGTGTGTGTCTGGGTTCTACTGCTGCTGCTACTAGCTTCCCCATTTGAAACTATTAAGGTTTGGTTAGCAACCTATTATGACTTCATTTGCCATGGACAAGTTCAATAGTAAAAGCGATTATTGTGTTGTTGGTATTGTTGTAATCATATGTACGCACTGTAGGGTTGTCATTGGAGTTATACGAGGGTGGTTTAATGGATTTGGTTGAAGAATTGAATTATATCCTACACCACATAAGGGTATTATGTCTTTGTGCATTTGTTTGTAACATGGAGAAGGAAGCGCGAGGCAGACCCATAGTTACATTTGCGGATCTTTATGAAATCGCTTTCTGAGTCGATTTATGCATGGCAGGCCATCCGTCCCTCCATCTGTCCAGGTATTTTGTGAGGTCGCATTTATTATCCGATTAAGACGAAAATTTTTTCCAAACAATATTTGTTTGGCCCAAGGACGAACCCTACCGAAATTGGTACATAATCATGTACATACTGGGTTGGCAGCGGCTGGTTGAAACTGGGATCTTGTTGTGTTTTCGGGTCAATCCGGTATCGTAGAACCCGCTCCGGTGGGACCATCTACATGAGGAGGCGAAAGTCCTTTCCTTATGCTTTCGTTGCAGTACCTTCTTGGGTATTACCGTGAGAGTCATCCCAATCATCATATGGTGGATAAATCTCCTCCACCCAGGCGGAGGCTAGAGAGAGGGAGCTCTCTAGATCATGTATGTCCTTCCTGACACGCCTGGGTGGAGGAGATTTATCCACCATATGATGGTTGGGTCCAGCGCTACAAGAGAGAACCTCTAGATCAAGAAGCCTATCAGGAAGGTCTGAGGGGCTTTCATACAGACGCAGTCGCAGATGCTATTATCAATTATAAAATGAATGCCGTCCTCGGAGTACAGCCCCCTCCCCCATCCATTGCAGCTGAAGAATGTCAGCTGCCTAGACAAACCATGGTAGTTTTGGCGCAATTGGACACGAATTGATGAAGATGTGCGTGACATCTGCCCGACGGATACAGGCCCGCACAATACGCTGCACCTCTTTAATTGCACAGCCAAACCCCTACCCAACTCACTCCAGAAGATCTCTGGCTACAGCCCCATTAAAGTAGCCGAATTTCTAAACCTGGAGCTGGAACCAGATTAGCCGAATGCAAACACTTGCATGTACTACTGCTACAACAACAGCAACCGAAATTGGTGAAAATCAGATCTGATTTGGATATAGCTCCCAAATATATATCTTCAACCGATTTCGGGTTAATTGTGCACCAAATGTCGAATATCAATCCAAATGACCAGAATTTTGGTACATCCGACCGAATTCAGTCTAGAAGCAAGTACATCAAAGTTGGAGAAAATTGGTTCAGATATAGCTATAGCTCCCATATATATGTTTCATCCGATTTGGGGTTTTAAGTCCTTCACATGCGTAATATGCACTCTACAAGAATGATATTTGGTATCGGGCATCTGATACTGCTCGAAAATACCTCTGTCAAATTTTATCGAGATCGGTTCAGATTTGGATATTGGTCGCATATATATCTTCCACCGATTTCGTGTTAACTGTGCACCAAATGGCCTATATCTGCCAAAAAGTCCTGAATTTTGGTACATCCGACCGAATTTAGTCTAGAAGCAAGTACACCAAAGTTGGAGAAAATCGGTTCAGATATAGCTATAGCGGCCATACATATGTTTTATCCGATTTGGTGTTTAAGTCTCTCACATTCATAACTTGTATTCGACAAAAATGATATTTAGTACCAGATATCTTATAAAGCTCGGAAACACTTTTGCTAAATTTTATAGAGAATGGCTAAGGTTTGGATATATCCTTAATCTGACTTCAGGTTTATTGTGCAAATAATAATTCAGATCAGCTCAAATGGAGTGAATTTCGGGAAGTACTTTTCTATTTTGTGGAACCCGGCTCCGATATATATTTTATACCCTACACCACAAGGTAGTCAGGGTATTATGTCTTTGTGCATTTGTTTGTAACAGGCAAAAGGAAACGAGATAGACCCATAGTTCCTTTAGATGATCTGCATAGAATCACATTCTGAGTCGATTTATGCATGTCCGTCCGTCTGTTCATGTATTTTTGTAAACAAAGTACAGTTCGCATTTATTGCCCTATCCAGTTGAAATTTTGCACAAATCATTTGTTTGGTCCAAGGACGAACCCTATCGAAATTGGAGATAACCGGTCAAAATTTAGATATAGCTCCCATATATATGTTCGTCCGATTTGCCTTTACCTGTGCACCAAACGTCTAATATCAGCCCGAATAGTATGGAATTTTGCACATACGACCAAATTAGACCTGAAAATAAGTATGCCAAATTTGATCGAAATCGGTTCAGATATAGCTCCCATATATATTGTTCATCCGATTTGTTATTTTTGTCCTCCGCAGCCGTAATATGCACTATGTGACAACAATATTTGGAGAATTGTAACAAATACAACTCAGAAATCGCTTTGCTAAATTTTATCGAGATCAGTTCAGATTTGGATATAGCTCCCATATATAACTTCGTCCGATTATCTTTTATTGTGCACCAAAAGTCTAGTATTTATCCAAATGGGATGAAATTTGGCACTTACGACCGAATTGAGTCTAGAAGCTAGTATGTCAAATTTGGTGAAGATCGGTTTAAATATAGCTATAGCTCCCATATATATTGTTCATCCGATTTGTTATTTTTTCCTCCGCAGCCGTAATATGCGCCCTGCAACAACAATATTTGGGGAAATATATCAAATACAGCTCAGAAATACCTTTGCTAAATTTTATCGAGATCGATTCAGATTTGGAAATATCTCCCATATATAACTTCGTCCGATTTACCTTTTATTGTGCACCAAACGTCTAGTAATTGTTCAAATGGGATGGAATTTGGCACTTACGACCGAATTGAGTATAGAAGCTAATATGTCATATATATTGTTCATCCGATTTGTAGTATTGGTTACCCACAGACGTAATATGCACTCCGTAACAACGATATTCAGGGAAATATATCAAATTAGGCCTGAAAATAAGTATGCCAGATTTGATCGAAATCGGTTTAGATATAGCTATAGCTCCCATATATATTGTTCATCCGATTTGTTATTTTTGTCCTCCACAGCCGTAATATGCACCCTGTAACAACAATATTTGGGAAAATATATCAATTATCTGATTTCAAATTAATTTTGCACCAAATGGGCAATACAAGTCCGAATTTAAAAGATATTCGGCATATTTAGTCCTTTGAACTTTAAATTATAATTATAATCATAGCGTGTATGATTGAATTCTCCCATAAAATCTTTTAATTGTTATGTGGAGCTCTACTAAATTAGCAAGGTGGTGTAGGGTATCAAAAAGTCGACCCGCCCGACTTTAGGACTTTCTTTACTGGTTTTTGAATACATGATGGAGGGTTAACCAACCTTCCAACATGTTGATTAACCTTTCGGCTTTCTACATTATGCCCAAGGACTAATTATCCCAGCCATCACTACCAGTTTCCACACCGCTCCCATACCAAAACCTTCCAATTACGAACAACAAAACATGTTAACTCTTCAATTATTTTTGATGTAGAAATTGCAAAGTCAATCAACATCAGCATCATTATCGTTGTTGTTGTTGCTCTGTTATCATTGGTGTTTTACATCTCTGTTTACAAAGTAATGGCATGCTGTAAATATTCCTCCCACACACACACACACACTCTCTCTCTCTCCCTCTCTCCATTAAAACATCATGAACACACTATGTACGTTACAAAACACTAATAGTTATTTGTTGTTGTTTTTTTCCTATCCCGCAGAGGCTCAGGCTCAACGTCATTCCGCACAGCGAACAATGCCTGACTCATCCAGCAGCACACCAGCCTCATCCGGTGAAATTGTGAACAATGTTGGCAACATGGAATACAATAACCAGACGCGTGTATTTTCTGCCAGTTTCAGGTATGTACAAATTAAGCCAAAGATAAATCTCCATGCCATTCCCCTCTGGCGCCATTTCCTCCCACCCTCCCACAAATTCATTACATGCTGCAATACCTTTCATTGTTTGACTGTGCAGTGGGAGATGGGGGTTGGTCTGTAATAAGTTGGATTCTTGTGAAAAAGCCAAGGCCGGGGCCGGAGAGCATATCATCAGTGTCGTCCATAATTTGTTTTTCCTCATTTTGCCTTTACACTAAATTTCACGAATTCTATTTTTACAGAACAATGCAATTGAAGAAAATAAAACGTGCCGAGAAAAAGGGCACCGAAAGTGTCATGGACGAGAAGTTTGCTTTATTATTTTACACATCAGTCGTAGTCAATGATTATAGAATTAGGGTAAGTATAATCGAACACAGAGAAATAAATATATTTTTTAATTACAAATTAATCTCCCCCACCCACCAACAGGTCTGGACATTGTCATTGCCGGTTGTGGTCATTGTCCACGGCAATCAGGAGCCACAGTCATGGGCCACCATCACTTGGGATAATGCCTTTTCGGATATTGTACGTGAACCTTTCCAAGTGCCCGAACGTGTGGCGTGGACCCAACTCGCCATGGCATTGAATACCAAATTTGAGTCGTCAACTGGTCGTGCCCTAACCGAAGATAACTTGAATTTTTTGCGTAAGTATCGATTAGATTTAAAGGAGGGCTACTGCTTCGTTTGGAAGCCTAATGGTGGGGTGGACCCATATATCCCATCTACACAGCAGATCTTGTATTAATAGAAATAATGGGATGTGTGAAATATGAAGAAACCCGGATGCTTATTTCGGATTTTTTAGTTGTTTTGGTTTTTCAAATCATCAACCCTATGTGTGGGAGGTATCAAAAGGAGTTTTCCGATCTCTATCATCTTTATAATAGATCTTGTAATGATGGAAATATTGATATGTACCAAGCGTTGAATTTCGCTCTTTATGAGTTTCATGGATATTCAAAATTTTGACTCTTTGTGAGGGAGTTACCAATATATCCCAACCTCACAGCAGACCTTGTGTTAGTAAAAAAAGGGGTGTGTGAAATATGAAGAAAAACGAATGCTTATTTCGGATTTTATATATATTTTTTTTTTGTTTTTCAAATCTTCAACCCTATGTGGGGGAGGTATCAGAAGAAAAGGTCCGATCTCTATCATCTTTATAACAGATTTTGTATTGATAGATATATTTAGATTTTCGGAGTCTGCATGGAATCGGATTTCAATTTCGCGTTTTATGAGCTTGATGGGTATTGAAAATTTTGACCCTTTGTGAGGGAGTGGAGTTACCACTATATCCCATCCTCACAGCAGACCTTGTGTTAGTAAAAATAATTGGATGTGTGAAATATGAAGAGAACCGGATGCTTATCTCGGATTTTAAAATCGTTTTGGTTATTCGAAACCTTGACCCTTTGGGGGGAAGGTACCAGATGAAATGGTCCGATCTCTACCATCTTTATAAAAGATCTTGTGTTGATGGAAATATTAAGATGTACCAAGTCTGAATGGAATCGGATGTTAATTTTGCGTTTTATGAACTTCATAAATATTCAAAATTTTGACCCTCTGTGAGGAAGTACCAGAGGAGAGGTGGACCAACATATCCCATCTTCACAGTAGACCTTGTGTTAGTAAAAATAACGGGATGTGTGAAATATGAACAGAATTGGATACATATTTCGGATTTTATAATCGTTTTGGTTATTCAAAACTTTGACCCTTTGTGGGGGAGGTACCAGAAGGAATAGTCCGATCTCTACCATCCCATCCTCACAGCAGACCATGACCCTTTGTGAAGGAGTTTTTTTTTTTTTAAATTTCGACCTTCCTTTTCGTACAAGGAGATGTGGCCCAATATATCCCATCCTCACAGCAGACCTTGTGTTAGTAAAAATAATGGGATGTGTGAAATATGAAGAGAACCGGATGCTTATCTCGGATTTTAAAATCGTTTTGGTTATTCGAAACCTTGACCCCTTGTGAAGGAGGTACCAGAAGGAATGGTCCGATCTCTACCATCTTTAAAACAGATTTTGTGTTGATAGATATATTGAGATGTACTAAGTCTGAATGGAATCGGATGTTTATTTCGCGTTTTATTATTTTCATGGATATTCAAAATTTTGATCCTATGTGAGGGAATTACCAGAAGGAGTGAACCGATATATTCCATCCTCCAACATATATAGTGTTACCAAGTCTGAATGTAATCGGATGTTCATTTCGCGTTTTATGAGCTTCGTGGATATTCAAAATGTTGACCCTTTGTGGGGAAGTTACCAGAAGAAGTGGACCGATATTTTTCATCATTACACCAGACTATGGGTTAATAAAAAATAGTGTGATGTGTGTAATTTGAAGACAATCGGACTCTTACATCACATTTTAAAAGCGTTTGTGGAGGAGGTATTTGATGGAGTAGACCGATATTGTCCATTTTCGCATCTGACCCAGCACTGATGCAAATATTAGGATTTGCAAAGTTGGAGGAAAATCGGATTATCCCTTCTCTTTCTTTAAAAATGTTTACATTTCGTGGGGGAGTTACCAGAAGCAGTGGATCGATATTTGTCCATCTTCGAATTCGATCTGACCAGTTGAAAAATAAATGTGGAGAATGAAGAGAGGGATCATGGGTTAAGTTTGTTTCCCATAAGCAGGGGCAGAACAAATGTTCGTCAGGTAGCCTCATTCCCGTCTTGACAGAGCCTGAAGTAGTCGATATCATCGCAGCCCCTATTTTAAATAATTGCCTTATCTTACAGTGACCTGTTATAAATCCCAACATAAGTTTTATGTTTCGCCATAAAGATAAACGACTTGGACTCTTTCGCAAAAGTGTGTTTTAAATTGTCTTCGAGACCTTGCATCCGTCCTTCCCTTTATCCAGTTTTGTAGAACATTCCAGTAGTAATTTTTCTACACCATTCGAAAGTTGTTGAGGTGACTTCACCGTGCGATCTACATCCATGTAGGTTGACTCTGATCCGCGTCTTGCTGATTCAGCCGCAGCTTCAATGTTGTGGAATATATTGCGATGAACAGGAACCCCGGTTAAGCTCGATAAACGATTTAACCTTGATGGTATATGAAGCGACTGACTATTGACGTATATAGTCACCGGACCGTCAAGATCACAGATTCTCTTAGTCAGCAGATCAATGGCCTTATTGCTGAAGACTTTTGCTCCCATTCCGCGTTCCATCTTCTCTTCCATATATCTCTCCTCCTTCATCTCCTTCCTTCATATCTCTCTTCCAATTAAGTTTGTAGTCGAAAACTATTCCTAAGGTAGTTGGGCTCTCTGTAGATAGTCCCAATGCGACGCTGCCTAATTTTGGAGATGAAAATTATGGAACTTTTCTTTACCCTGTGAAAAACAAGGGCCTCTTGAACTCCAAGAGATCCGACAACTAGGGCAATGATTTTTATTCCCGTTTTTTCCAAATCCTTAAGTAATTTCGTTTTTCAGCAGATGCCACAGAAATGTGTGGATTGATGATTCTACTGCCAACATGGGAATATCAAGTTTTGAAAGGAAGTTATGGATAGACTCAGCTGTGATTTTTATTCCCTCAGCCATATGACCACAGAGGTGGTACATATCGTTCGATGCGACCCCAAAACGCTTCATCGAAATTACAGGTTTAGAGCCCAGGTCTCTTTGGATCAAATCCGTTTCAGGACATTTGGAGTCGATCTAGGGGTGTCAGTCTGTATGTCCGCTGCCTGGCAAACTTGGCACATCGTAATATTATTGTCAAACCTAGTTCGTATTGGGAGTTGGGCAATATCGGTCCACCCTTTCTGCTAACTTCCCACAAAAAGTCAACATTTTCACAGAAAGTAATTTACCGTAGAGACAAAAAAGTATAGCCCAATTCTGAGCGAAAATTCCAATATTTTATCAGTGTTAAGTCAGTTACGAAAACGGAGTATATCGGTTTACTCCATCAAGTACCTGATCAACAGAAGGTTAACATTTTAAATAATTATAACTCTCACAAAATATGACATATGAGCCCGATTGTCTTCAGCAAATCTCAATATTTTAACCAACAAAATATCTGGTGTAAAGATGAGATATATCGGCCCACTTCTTCTAGTACCTTGTCCATATCTTTTAAAAAACTATATCTCTCATAATATAGCGTCTCTAGACTTCGCACATTTCATAATTTCTACTTACACAAGATCTGGTGTGAAGATGATAGGTATCGGCCCAACCCTTCTGGTACCTCTCCCACAAAAGGGGCCTAACTCTCATAAAATGCGAAATAAATATACGATTCTCACACGACGAGTTCATTTTATTTGTTTATTTCTTTTTCGAGGCAAACTTTATGATCAGATTTGATATTTTCTGTGAAACTCGTCTCGAAAGAGAAATACACAAATAAATTGATCTCTTCCGGCTTTCCTCTTTACTGCTATTCAATTTTTCTTTATTGGAATTCAGTTACTCATTGTTTAATATTTTTTATATATTTTTTTCCAGATGAAAAACTCTTCCGCCGCAACATCATCAATGGCGAGGAAGACTACATAACCTGGGCCCAATTCTGTAAGGAACCCCTGCCCGATCGTTCGTTTACATTTTGGGACTGGTTCTTTGCCATTATGAAACTAACCAAAGATCATTTATTAAGTTTATGGAAAGCTGGTCTCATTGTCGGTTTCATTAATAAAGGTAAAGCCGAACGGACACTCAAAGAGCTGGTGGGTGGTACATTTTTGTTACGTTTCTCGGACAGTGAATTGGGTAAGTACAATGAGGGTTTTGCGATCATTTGATTTTGATTTGTAATTGTTTTTTGCATTTCGTCTTAGGTGGCATAACCGTGGGTTTCGTCAACGATCAAAATGTTGTTTTAATGCTGTCACCATGGACTGCACGTGATCTGAATATACGCGGCCTAGCCGATCGTATACACGATTTAGATGTTTTACGCTATATTTATCCCACAAATCGCTTGCGAGATGAAGCTTTTCAAGAATTTTATACACAACGAATGGGTAAGTTGTTGGGGATATATATTTATATTTTAAGGAAATTTACGGAGGCCTAATCTAGGCCTAATAGCTATCCATAAATAGCTGTTCAAAAATCATAAAAACATTTTGGAGAAGTTGAAATAATATTCTAATCTTAAAGAAAGATGGACACGGTTTTTTCTCAATTTATAGGTCAGTAATGACCACCAAAGTCATTTTTATATCTGCTTAAATGAAATAGAGTAGTGATGGATTTCTTAGAGTTAAAAGTACTGGCCAAATTTGACTGTGGATACCAATTCTTCATAGGATTTGTGGCTTAGATCTTCCAGAGCAGATCTACAATTTCAGAACAGAAATCTGGTAAGAATATGGAATTTATGATTTCTATTTCCTTCAAATTTTGCGCGTACCAAATATTTTTATCTGTATTAGATGAAGTATGAAAATGGAATACTTCGGTCCGCTATAACTGGTACCACACGCATATTTCCACATTTTCCAAAAATTGGCAAATATCTAATATAAGGTATGGGAAGTTTGGCACGTTGTAATACGTGGTGAGATGAAAAAACCGCAACCAACTTCAGACTGCTGTCATTTCTAAGCCACTCGTCCGAAAGCTGTTATTTACAAGAGTACAAAAGCATTTTGATAAGAATTTTCAAGAAAAAAGGTTATTCGTGATGTAATTCATGCGTGATAGTGTGATTTCTTCCGATATTTGGCTGGAAAACCACAAGTAGCTATCGTTAGAGCATTCCAGCATATAAATGTGAATAAATCGTTTGTGTCTCGTACCATCTCTCGTTACCGTGATACTGGTAGCGTAGTTCCTCGCTCAAGGAAATGGACGGAAGAAAACAGCAACATCAGGTGAAATGGTTCGAAAAGTAAAGAAATGACTTGATCGAAACCCGCATCACAGTGGCCGAAAAATGGCTCGTGAGCAGAACATATCGCAATATTCCATTCGGCAAATATTGAAAAAAAGAGCTCGGGGTAAAGCCATTGAAATTCCAAAAAGTGCAAGAACTTACACCGCAGCAGAAAAAAAATAGACACAAAAGAGTTGCTGCTTCGCTTGGCCGAAAGTGGTGAACTGACGAATTTGGTTTTCTCCGATGAGAAAACATGCGTTGTCCAGTAGTTTGTAAAGAAACAAAATGATTGTGTTTACTTGCCAAAGAGGTCAGCTGAAAATGTGCACCTTCGGTTGGCCACCATAATTCAAGCACCTGCCATGGTGATGGTGTGGGTCGCCATAACAGCCGATGGTCGCTCCCCGCTCGTATTAATCGATCTTGCATCGAATAAATGCCAAACATTATCGCGAAAATATTCTGGAGGGTGTATTAAAGCCTTGGGCACTCAAACATTTTGGCCGCAGACCTTGGACATTCCAACAGGACTCAGCACCCAAGAATGGTTACAAAATGAGGTTCCTCGCTTTATTTCCAGCGCACAATAGCCACTAAAATCTCCGGAGCAAGGTTGGCACTAAAAAAATCTAAAGTGTCGATCACCTCAAGCAAGCGCTTGGCCGGGAATGGGCAAAAATACCGCAGACCAACATTCGGGCAGCGTGCGACGGTTTCATTGACCGTTTGAAGGCCATAATTCGTACCAAAGGTGACCAATTCGAAAAAAAATTGAGGATCTTCATAGAATCACTTTCTGAGTTGATTTATGCATACCAGTCCGTCTCTCCGTCGGTCTGTCCATGCATTCTTGTGAACATAATGCAGGTCGCATTTATTATCCGATTGAGATGAAATTTGTCACACAACATTTGTTTGGCCCAAGGACGAACCCTATTGAAATTGGAGATAATCGGTAAAAAATTAGATATAGCTCCCATATATATCTTCGTCCGATTTGCCTTTTATTGTGCACCAAATGTGTAATATCAGCCCGAATAGTATGGAATTTTGCACATACAACCAAATTAGGCCTGAAAATAAGTATGCCAAATTTGATTGAAATCGGTTCAGATATAGCTATAGCTCCCATATATATTGTTCATCCGATTTGTTATTTTAGTCCTCCGCAGCTGTAATATGCTCTCTGTAACAACAATATTTGGGGAAATGTATCAAATACAGCTCAGAAATAGTTTTGCCAAATTTTATCGAGATCAGTTCAGATTTAGATATAGCTCACATATATAACTGCTTACGATTCGCCTTTTATTGTGCACCAAACGTCTAATATTTGTCCAAATGTGATGGCCGAATTGAGTCTAGAAGCTAGTATGTCAAATTTGTTGATGATCGGTTTAAATATAACTATAGCTCCCATATATACTGTTCATCCGATTTGTTATATATGTTACCCACAGCCGTAATATGCACTCCGTAACAACGATATTCGGGGAAATATATCAAATACAGCTCATAAATATATTTGCCAAATTTTATGGAGATCGATTCCGATTTGAATATAGCTCCCATATATATCTTTATCCGATTTCAAATTAATTGTGCACCAAATGGGCAATACAAGTCCGAATTTGAAAGATACAAATGTTTCGGCATATTTAGTCCTTGGAACTTTAAATTATAATCATAATCATAGCGTGTATGATTGAATTCTCCCATAAGAACTTTTAATTGTTATGCGGAGCTCTACTAAATTAGCAAAGTGGTGTAGGGTATCATAAAGGCGGCCCCGCCCGACTTCAGGACTTTCTTTACTGGTTTTAATTTGTTATTATTCTATTTTCTGGCTAGTTTTATGTTAACTCTCCAGGGTTCTTTTGCAATCTCTGTTTTTCTTATTTTATTTTATAAACCCTAAGCTAACACTCTCCTCCTCTTTTTGCAGATGAAAACACCCGTCGTGATGGTTATGTTACAAACACCATACGAGCTCATGTACCGGCCATTGAAAATAACTTTGGTGGTGTTACACCCCAGCACAATATGCAATCGCCCCATCCACAAGATATACAAATGGGAAAGTAAGTACAAATTTCAGTTTCAATGTCAATCCTGTCACCAAAAACAAAAAAACCACATACAAATCATGGCAAATAACTAAAATCACAATTTTCACCACTGACACAAAATCAAAAAGAAAAAAAAAAAAAAACAACAACAAACACCATTTTTATTTCTAAACATTTTTTTTGCATTTAGTTTTTTGTTATTTAATTTTTGCTAATCCAAATCTAATAGAGAAGAGAGAAATAATGTAGCTCAGATCGCACCTAAAAAACATACTGGCAATACTTTGAATTTTGTAGTTTATGGCTTTTTTTGGAAACAAAAAATGTAAATTAAATTAAGTTTTGCTTTTGTTTGTAACTCTTTTTTTAATTGCTTGTGGCATAGGCTTAGCTTAGCTTAGTTCTTCTACTTATTCTACCTACCTACCTCCTAGTGGTGGTCATACATCAAAATTAGAGTTTAAGAACGAATTTCAAACTTTTTTTACTGATTTAATTGTTTTGATTTTTTTTTCTCCCTTTCTCTTTCTTTACTATTATAATTTTTATCTGTGTGTGTATGTTCATTTACAACTACAACTACTTTCTTCGGCTTTGTGTGTGTTTTGTGGGGTGGTGTAATGTTATTTGTTTAAAATAATATCCGTCTTCCTGCCAAAACTAAACAAAACGCTCCAAAGTGATGCAACCAGCCTAGGTCTTATGGATGTTCTCTATTCAACGCCGGATGAAATTAACTGGGACATGATCGCGTAGTCTAATTTCTTACACAGCGCCCCAACATATCCACACCCACACCCCCAAACAAAAACAACAAAACATAGAACCCCAAAAGTCTGATTGTTGCCTAATTGAAATTGAAACAACAACAAAACAAAAAATGTGAAATTGTTAATTATAATTACGATATTCTTTTAATTTTTTTTCTTTTCTAAAATTATGTTTTTTTTTTAATTAATTAAAATTTGATTTTCTGTTTCTTCTCTGGATTAATAATTTTTCTAAACTTGTAATAAAACACAACATCACAAGTCTAAAATATTAAAAAAGAAAACAAAACAAGTGCCTTTCTTCTTCCTGTTATCCACAACATCTTCCTCTACTTTTGCGAAACTTCTACAACTGACTTGTAGCGTCGTTATCTTCTAATAACCAAAAAAAGGTATTTAAAGTTTTTTTCTCTAAATATTTGTTCCCTTTTTTTCACTAATACAACAAGAATTGTACGCTTTATCGATTTTAACAACGTCTCGTCATAACTTCATCATGTTCCATTTCACACCGGCCGGCTTCTATTGTCACTGCTGCTGCTAATTCATCCATTCCACTAATTGAAATAAAAAAGAAGAATCAATTCATTTTTTTTGCATCTCTCCATTGGGGTTTTCATTCACATCCATCAAATAGTTTTTTGGCATTGCATTTTCCCCATCACATATTCGTAGGTGTGTCCTGAGTGTCAGGACATTTCAGTAGTTGCTAGAAATAACAGTTAGTTTGTCAATCAAACATTTATTCATTTTAATTATGTTCCGTATTTTTTTTTTTTGTTTTTTTTTTTAACCAATTTCATTTTATTTTTCTTATTTAAATGATTAACAACATAAATATCTATAATACTATGGGATTTAAAATAAATATATATTTTTTTAATTGCTCTGTTCCAGAACTGCAAGAATTCTAAAGTTTTTACTAAGATTTCCTTTATGACACCGAAAAAAAAAATTGAAAAACTAGCAGATTCTAGGACAGAGCAAATATTGAATACATTTAAGTATTATTCCAAAAACCCAACTACACGAGACTTTTTCATATTTTAATTTTATTTTTTTGTAGCATACTTTTAGGAGCTTCAAAAAAATAAAACTTAAAAGAAGTGTTATACCATAGTAGAAGAATAAAGGTATATGCATCAATTCTTGGGAACATTCATATGTCAATATTATTTAAATGTTTTTTTTATACCCTCCACCATAGTATGGAGGGTATATTAAGTTTGTCATTCCGTTTGTAACACCTCGCAATATACTTTTTAGACCCCAGAAAGAATATATATTCTTGATCAGCTTAAAATTCTATGTCGATTTAACAACCGTCCGTCCGTCTGTCCTTCTGTGGAAATCACTCTAACTTCCGAACGAAATGAAGTAAGTTGATAAAAATTTACTCAAATGTGTATTATGCCTGCAGGACTTTTGGTATTGAAAATGGTCCACATCTTCGTATAGCCCCCATATAACGGTACCTCCCGATATGCGATATTTTGATGATTTTAGCGACATTATTTACTGGAATTGATTCAAATTTCGTATTTGAAGTTCGTAATGAATACTACAGCCTATGACAGAAAATTGTCTGTGCAGGTCTTCGTATAGCACCCATATAACGGTACCCCCCGATTTTCCGTATTTTGATGATTTTAGCGACATTATTTAACGGAATTGATTCAAATTTCGCATTTGAAGTTCGTAATGGATATTACAGCCTGTGACAGAAAATTGTCTGTGCAGGTCCACGTCTTTGTAAAGCCCCCATATAATGGTACCCCCTGATATTCGGTATTTTGATGATTTTAGCGACATTATTTACCGGAATTATTTCTACAGCCTATGCCAGAGAATTGTCTGTGCACGCTTATGACAAAAGTTGCGTATGCAGGTCCATGTCGTTGTATAGAGCCTAATATACGGCAACGTTCGGTATTTTTAAGATTTTAACAGAATTTTTAATGGATTTTAATTTTTTGAAAAATGCCATGCTATATACTCCGCATTACTATAAATGCACTTTTATTTTATTTACTCTATACTTTTAGTATATTTGTATTAATTTAAACTATACCATAAAACGTAACGTGTAACGTTTTTAGAATAAATATTATGGAAGGTGTCTAAAAGTATGCTGCAGATAATTGAAGGAATATTACCTTAGACTCTAACATGATGTGTAATCTAGCCTTAATATTTACCTTGAGGCGTGTTATATTCTATAGAGGTATTATGGCAGTGCGGGATAAATAGAATTTTTTGTCAATGAAATGAATATAACCGATTATCCTTTTTATAACACACGATAAGGAAAGAAACAGGCTCTAACCACGAATGTCTACGCGGGAAGGCTCCCGATCTTATCTGGAGATATTATTTCTTCAATCATGAATAATTTAATAATTAGAGTATAAGTTAACGCTATTGAGTCTTTTTCGTATCTAATCTATCCTATTTGTCTATCAAATATATCTGTCTCACGACATTTGGAGTCGATCTAGCGATGTCGATCCGTCTGTCTGTATGTCTGACTGGCTGATGCGCACGATAACTCTCGAAGGGAGTATCCGATTTGATCCAAACTTAGTACATCGTAATATTATTGTCAAACTTAGATCGAGTTCGGAGATGGGCAATATCGGACCACTCCTTCTGGTATCTCCCACACAAAATGTCAAAATTTTCAAAGAAAATAATTTATTGTACAGAAAGAGGAAGAATAATTCGATTTTACTCCAACTTTGCTAATACTAATAATTTGCATCAGTGCTAGGTCGGGTGCGAAAATAGACAACATCGGTCCACTCGGTCCATAAAGTACCTCCCCTACATAGGGTAAACATTTTGAATGTTTATAACTCTCTTAAAATGTGAATGTGTAAAAGTCCGATTGTCTTCAAATTACACACATTACAATATTTTTTTATTAACCCAAGGTCTGGTGTGAAGATGGGATATGTCAGACCACTCCTTCTTGTACCTCCCCCACGAATGGTCAAAATTGTAAATATCCATAAACACGCAAAATTATAAAAATGATAGATGTCGGGCCATTCCTTTTGGTATCTCCCCCACAATTATGTGTCGCTAACTTAACACGTTGCCATTCTAAGTCGAAAATGCTCATAACGCTTCCGTTTTTGCGGAAAGCCTTAAAGAAATAAATATTTAAGACCAGATTTCGTTGTAAGTCTCTGAACAGAAGAAGTTTGTATACCTAATACATGCCATAAAAATATCATAAATGTTAGTTTATAAAAAAATATTTTATATTCGAAAAATTTAGACCTTTTTAAGAATTCGCTCTAATTTTTTTTTTATTTTAATTCAATAACCAATAGCTTTTCATTTTAAGAAAGTGCATCAAATTTGGTGAAAATCTGTTCAGATACAGATTCATTCCATTTTGCATTTAAGTCCCTCACATTCCTAAAATGCACAGAACGGTATTTGGTGTCAGCTTTCAGATACGGCATAAAAATATTTTTGCTACAATTTATAGAGATCAGTTCAGATTCTGTTATAGCTCCCATATATATCTTCACCCGATTTCACGTTTATTGTCCACCAAAAATGTAAAATAAGTTCAAATTTTTGAGAAAAAAAAAACACATTTTTTCAAATTTTTGTCGCTAAATTTATAATCATGCAGTGGCTTCCTCGTCGCTCCCTAAAACTTTAAGGATCCTGAAAATTTCAGAATTGTACTTAACTGAAGTGAGCTACTACTATAGGTTTCGTTTCACTCCAAGGTGAAAAATTATTTTTATTCCCAAGCTATATGGAGGAAAATTTTCCAATTTGATTTCTGGCTAAACGTTTAAATAATTCAAAGTATTGTTAGTATTTTTCTGTTTTTTTTTTTTTTTTTTTTTTTTTTTTTGAAAAAACTTTTTCGAATACACAAGCAAGTCACACATACACCCCAACATTTCACACTCTTCACCCACTCGCCATTTTCATCTTTTCTATCATTTTGTGAAAACACACATCTTTCACCAAAAAGAAAAATAAACAAAATCTAATAAATAAAATTTATTTTCATTTTTCCTAACGCCACCTGCCACATATTAACCACAAATTCTGCAATAAAACCATGAAATTGTTAACAACATAATTTCCATTTAAAAAAAACAGCTTGCAAAACAGCACCATCATGCATCTTTAAATTTTATCCAAGAATAAAAAATGAGCAGCGAAAAAAATTATTAAATAATAGAAAAAAATTAAAATTAGTCAAATTTCAGAGAAAACTAATTTTATTATACAAAAAACTTAAGAGGCGTAATGAAATATTTTTAAATTTAAGGAAAATCTTATTACAAAGCAAAACGAAACTAAACTCTTAGCTCAAATATATATAGAACACAAACAAAAAATTAGGTAAATTTAAAACGAGAAACTATTTACTAGACACAATTAATGGTAATTCAATTTCCAATTTCCAACTAAGTGACGATGCATGTTTGTTGTTTCTACGTTAAAATAAAATATTGAAAACTAAAATTGAAAATTTCCCACATTGCATTTTTTTGTGTCATTTCTTTTTTTTATTTTTCCGAAATGCATCCAACCCAACATTCATTTTGAAATCATAAATTTTTGGATAAAATCTGAAAACTGACGTAGCTTTCTGTTAAATTTTGCACGCTTTCAAATTGCATGGTGTTTTTTGTTATTTATTCTTAGTTCAAAAATTTTGTATATAGAAATAAAAAAGAGTATTTTTTAGGGGGAATTTTGAACAGTTTTGAAATTTCACTTGACCTGCAACATGAAAAACATTTTGACTCAATACTATAAATCTTAAAACAAAGGTGCATTGCAATATATATGCAGAATATTTATCCATCTTTTGGATAAAATTTATCCCTCGTTGTGGATAAAATTTATCAACATAGTGGATAATATTTAACCACGTTGTGGATAATATTTAATCCACATTGTGGATAACATTTATCCACGATGAGGACAGACTTTATCCACGTTGAGTATAAAATTTATCCACGTTGTGGATAGGATTTATCCACATTGTGGATAGGATTTATCCACGTTGTGGATAGGATTTATCCACGTTATGGATAGGATTTATCCACATTTTATAAATTTTATCCACATAGTGGATAATATTTATCCACGTTTTGGAAAAAATTTTGTGGATATTTATCCACGCTGTGGAAAAAAATTATCCACATTGTGGATAATTTTTATCCATTTTGTGGATAATTTTTATCCATGTTGTGGATAATTTTTATCCTTGTTATGGATAATTTTTATTCATGTTGTGGATAAATTTTATCCACATTGTGGATAACATTTATTCACATTGTGGATAATATTTATCCACGTTGTGGATAATATTTATCCACGTTGCGGATAATATTTATCCACATTGTGGATAATATTTATTCACATTGTGTATAATATTTATCCACATTGTGGATAATATTTATCCACGTTGTGGAAAAAATTTTGTGGATATTTATCCATGTTGTGGAAAAAATTTATCCATATTTGTGGATAATTTTTATCCATGTTGTGGATAATATTTACTCACATGGTGGATAATCTTTATCCACTTTGTGGATAATCTTTATCCACGTTGTGGATAATATTTATCCACATTTTATAAATTTTATCCACATTGTGGATAATATTTATCCACGTTGTGGATAATATTTATCCACGTTGTGGATAATATTTATCCACGTTGTGGATAATATTTATCCATGTTGTGGATAATATTTATCCATGTTGTGGATAATTTTTATCCATGTTGTGGATAAAATTTATCCACATTTCATAAATTTTATCCATATTGTGGATAATATTTATCCACATTGTGGATAATATTTATCCACATTATGGATAATATTTATCCACGTTGTGGATAATATTTATCCACGTCGTGGATAATATTTATCCACGTTGTGAATAATATTTATCCATGTTGTGGATAATATTTATCCATGTTGTGGATAATTTTTATCCACGTTGTAGATAATATTTATCGACGTTGTGGATAATATTTATCCACGTTGTGGATAATATTTATCCACGTTGTGGATAATATTTATCCACGTTGTGGATAATATTTATCCACGTTGTTGATAATATTTATCCATGTTGTGGATAATATTTATCCATGTTGTGGATAATTTTTATCCATGTTGTGGATAATTTTTATCCATGTTGTGGATAAAATTTATCCACATTTCATAAATTTTATCCATATTGTGGATAATATTTATCCACATTGTGGATAATATTTATCCACATTATGGATAATATTTATCCACGTTGTGGATAATATTTATCCACGTTGTGGATAATTTTTATCCATGTTGTGGATAATTTTTATCCATGTTGTGGATAATTTTTATCCATGTTGTGGATAATATTTATCCACATTTTATAAATTTTATCCACATTGTGGATAATATTTATCCACATTGTGGATAATATTTATCCAAATTGTGGATAATATTTATCCAAATTGTGGATAATATTTATCCACGTTGTGGAAAAAATTTATCCAGGTTGTGAATAGTTTTTATCCATGTTGTGGATAAAATTTATCCACATAGTGGATAATATTTATCTACGTTGTGGATAATATTTATCCACGTTGTGGACAAAACTAATCCACATAGTGGATAATATTTATCCACATTGTAAATAATGTTTATCCACGTTGTGGATAATATTTATCCACGTTGTGGATAAAACTAAACCACATAGTGGATAATATTTATCCACATTGTGGATAATATTTATTGACGTTGTGGATAACATTTATCCACGATGAGGACAAACTTTATCCACGTTGTGGATAATTTTTATCCACGTTGTGGATAATCCTTATCCAGGTTTTGGAATATTATCTTTAACGTGGATAAATGTTATCCACAACATGGATAAATATCAAATTTTTTTTAATTCAAAATTGCATTCGAAGATTTTCTGTTCAAAATTTCCCCTTAAAATGTAAAATATTTGCTTGTTTGTTGTTATTGTTGTTAGTTTTAATGTGTTTTTGTTTATTTGTTGTTCTACCAAATTTTTAATATTTTTATTTTATTAATTGTTTTTATTTATTTATTTTTTTCCTTTTATTTCAGTGACAACATAAATTTTACGGACTTCGAGTCAATACTTTATTGAACGAAAACAAAAATAACAACTAAAAACCATTACTTATTAATTATTACTATATACATATACCTATATATATACACATACACATAATTTTTATAGAAAAAAAAATGAAACGATATTTTTTGTTTTGTTAAACATTGAAAAAAAAAACATGAAAGAGAGAAACAAAAGAAATTATTTTTTAAAATAAAGTAGAGGAACACAAAACAAGTTTTAGAAAAAAAAAAACAAAAGAAACGGAAATGTGAAAATATTTTAGAACGTAAATGTATTTTGAATACAACAGCATTTTTATGTCATATATAAATAAATAAATATTTTACAAATAAAGAAAACAAAAATCTAAAGTGGAAATATACGCAACTATTTCATATACAACAACTGAGAAGAAAAAAAGAAAACAACAACAAAGTAACCATATTAAAATTAATAAATAGATGTCTGTGCACTGTGAAAAAAAAACTAAACTTTGAGGTTAAGTAATAACATAACACAAACACATACATATAATAAATAAACAAAATAAGAAAGGAACTTTAACGAAGTCATACAAGTCAAGTCAATACAAATTTAAATGTCAAAGAAATAATTATTACTATTTTTAACAAAAAGAAAAAAAAATAAAAACAAAACATTCAAATAAAAAACAGAAACAAAAAAAGAGTCATTAAATTTTTAATGTAACGAAGGTCCACCCTAATATTATTATACACATGTATACTCTCTGCAAACACATATATACAAAGAAATATTGGTATATCCAACAAAAAAAATTAAAAAAAATCTTAACTCCGCCCAGGAAGAGCCCTGAGCCCCAAGGGGGCACTGAACACACCCAAATTACCACAACCATCCCTAACCATGGCCATGAGAAAAATAGTCCTCTCTCTCCTCCCCCTCCCCCTTCTAGTTCTCTGTTAACTACTGTCTTTTGCTCTTCAAAATTATAAAAAAAAAACTCAAAACGTTAAATGTTTTTGAAACATCCCATCATTCGTTGCAAAATGTAATGTTATTAACAATTTTAATTAATTACAAAAAATAAAGTTACACATACACACATATGTTTTATTGTAATACCGTTTTTTATTTGTCCTCCTATTCATATATTTTTATCTATAAATTAAAAAAGGAAAGAAGAAAAACAAAACAAACGTAAAATTTTAAATTTTATTTTAACAAATGAAACATTATTTTTTAATAAAATAAAAATTATTTTTAATAAAATAAAAATTATTTTAAAAGGAAATTATATTTATTTTCGTTTGTTTTCTTTAATGGGAATGTATGTGCGTTTTAGCATAAATTGCATGGTTTTGTTTGTCATCAGTTTTTTTAAATGGTTTGTATGTACAATATATGTATATATATTAATTTTTGTTTATAATAAATGGAAGTTGGAAAATTCGACAATTGATATATGTTGTAGTCAGTTTATATGATTCTATGTAAGACGGACAGACAAACGGACACCGTTAAATCGGCTTAGAATTTTATGCTGATTATGGATATATATATTTTATGGGTCTACGACGAATATTTTGGCATGCCACAAACGGAATGACAAAGTTTATATCCCCTCCTTTTCAAGGTGGAGAGTATAAAATGGTTAAAAAAACCTTTTTGTACCCTACACGACATAGTGGTAGGGGTACTATACCTTTGTACATTTGTTTGTAACATGGAAGCGAGATAAAACCATAGTTACTTTTGCGGATCTTCATGGAATCACTTTCTGAGTAGATTTATACATGTCAGCCCATCCGTCCGTCCATCTGTCCATGTATCTTGTGAGGTCCAAATAATATTTGTTTGGCCCAATAACGAACCCTATTGAAATTGGTGATAATCGGATCAGATTTAGATACAGCCTCAACCGATTTCGAGTTATTTGTGCTCCAAATAGTCAATATCTGTCCAAAAGACCAGAATTTTGGTACATCCCACTGAATTCAGTCTAGAAGCAAATGCATCAAATTTGGAGAAATTCGTTTCAGATAGAGCTATAGCTCCCATATACAGTAGCGTGCAAAACCGATCACACCTTCTGCGGTTTTAGATATTAAGCTCTGTAAAAATATTTGTACGCAATTAAATGAAATGAAACTTTGTTGATTCATTACTAGAAACAAAACAAAACAAATGGCATACAACACTATTTAGTATAACCAGGTTGTGCAGGATACTATGTAATAAACATGAGAGACATCACATATGTTCAGTTTTGCACGTTTCGCATTTATTCAAAAAGCAGAAAGTTAATGTAGAAATGTAAACAAATATTTACCGTTATTGGTCTCTCATGCTTTTGTTGATCTCTCATTGGTTTTTACTCTTTATCTTAGTTTGGTATTTTACTTTGATATTAGTTCTTAACACGTGTTGAAAGTGATCGATTTAATAAAATTATCATTTAATAAAAAATGAAAAAACTTAGCGTAGAACTAGAAAATAGTGTCGTGGTGTTAACGGAAAAAGGGCATTCTACCAGAGAAATAGCCGAAAAATTGAATATTGGTCAAAGCACTGTAGTTAAAGTCCAGAAAAGAAAAAATATTGTGCGAGCGCCAAATGTTGGAGGTCGACCGAGACAACTTTCTGACGCGGATGCCCGCTTAATGGAACGAGAAATGAGAAAAGATAGTTCCATAACACCTAAACAAGCTGCAGATGCATTAAATAAGAATGTAAGCGAGTGGACCGCCCGTAGAGCGTTGCATAGAATTGGATTGCTATCAGCAGTAAAGAAGAAGAAACCGGCTTTATCCGCTAAAAATGTTAAAGCTCGTTTAGCATTCTGCAAGAAACATGTGAATTGGAGTGTTGAGGATTGGAGGCGAGTCATTTGGTCGGACGAAGTAAAAATAAACCGATTTCAATCAGACGGAATAAGTTACTACTGGCGTCGTCCCAAAGAAACCATCCAAAGGCATCACGTGAAACAAACAGTGAAACATGGTGGAGGTAGTTTGATGGTGTGGGGCTGTTTTACATGGCATAATATTGGACCAATTGTTAAAATAAGTGGGATAATGAAGAAGGAGGACTACCTGGATATTTTGAAGTCAAATTTACCAGACTTCGTACAATCCAGTCCATACTCGGAGGAGCAAGTCATTTTCCAACAGGATGGAGACCCGAAACACACCGCCAAAATAGTAAAAGAGTGGTTTTCCCAACAAACATTTAAGCTTATGGAGTGGCCCGCACAATCACCCGATCTCAATCCAATTGAGAATTTGTGGTCCATTTTGAAAAAAAGACTTGGAAAATACAAGAGAGCTCCTGAGAATATGGATGAACTCTGGCGGCGTGTACAATTTGAATGGGGACAAATTCCTGACAATTTTATCCAAAATTTAGTGGAAAGTATGCCCAAACGTATGAAAGGTGTCATAAAAAATAAAGGGTTATGGACAAAATACTAAGAATTTGGAAAACAACGAATATATGCGAAACGTGCAAAACTGAGCACATGGAGTTCCTCTTATGTTTATAATAAATTATCCCGAATATGTATACACTTTAAGTTGATTTCAGCCTTAATATTATTATAATGAATTAAATAAAATATAACATAAGTTTCATTTAATTTGATTGACTTTAAATATTGTTACACAGCTTAACTGCCAAATTTGCAAAACATGTGATCGGTTTTGCACGCTACTGTATATCTTTCATCCGAATCGTTGAATAAGTCCCTCACATTCGTAATATGCATTCCCCAACAATGATTTTTGGTACCAGACATCAGATACAGCTCTGAAATAAGTGTATTAAATTTTGTCAAGATCAGTTCAGATTTAGATATAGCTCCCATATATATCTTCAAACGATTTCGTATTAATTGTGCACCAAATAGTCAATATCTGTCCAAAAGTCCAGAATTTTGGTACATCCCACCGAATTCAGTCTAGAAGCAAGTACATTAAATTTGGAGAAAATCGGTTCAGATATAGCTGTAGCTCCCATGTATATGTATTATCCGATTTGGGGCCTAAAGTCTCTCACAAGCGTAATATGCATTCGACAACAATGATATTTGGTACCAGATATCAGATACAGCTCTGAAATAAGTGTATGAAATTTTGTCAAGATCGGTTCAGATTTTGATATAGCTCCCATATATATCTTCAACCGATTTCCTGTTAATTGTGCAGAAAATAACCAAGATCAGTCCAAATGACATGAATTTTGGTACATCCGTCCAAATTCAGTCTAGAAGCAAATGCATCAAATTTGGAGAAAATCGGTTCAGGTATAGCTATAGCTCCCGGGTATATGTTTTATCCGATTTGGGGTTTAAAGTCCCTCACAAGCGTAATATGCATTCCTCAACAATGATTTTTGGTACCAGATATCAGATACAGCTCTGAAATAAGTGTATGAAATTTTGTCAAGATCGGTTCAGATTTTGATATAGCTCCCATATATATCTTCAACCGATTTCCTGTTAATTGTGCAGAAAATAACCAATATCAGTCCAAATGACCTAAATATTGGTACATCCGTCCAAATTCAGTCTAGAAGCAAGTACATCGAATTTGGAGAAAATCGGTTCAAATAGAGCTATAGCTCCCATACATATCATTCATCCGATTTTGTGTATAAGTCCCTCACATTCGTAATGATGTTTGGTACCAGATATCAGATACAGCTCTGAAATAAGTGTATCAAATTTTGTCAAGATCGGTTCAGATAGAGCTATAGCTACCATATATATCTTCAACCGATTTCGTTGTAATTGTGTAGAAAATAGCCAATATCAGTTCAAATGACCTGAATTTTGGTACATCCCACCGAATTCAGTCTAGAAGCAAGTACATTGAATTCGGAGAAAATCGGTTAAGATATAGAAAATATCTTAAATATAAAAAATTGATATTTTTTATCAGTCTACTCAGCATATAATTCAGTTGGTGGAGGCTCAGTTTCACTCTCACTCTTTGTGCAAAACCGAGCCAGTTTTTTTCGGAGGTCTAATTTAGTTAGGACATCATTGACCTAATAATACAGCTTTTTGTTACTTATTGAAATTTCCGGAAAATAGTTTTTAAAGAGAGTGCCATCTTAATTTGTGCTCTCTTTCTCTTCTACCTCCATTTCAGAAGGTGCAGGAAACTGTTACTATTAAAATATGTTCATCTTTCATAGGTAATTTTTTAATTTTTATTGACTTTTGTGTATTTGTCTAATACAGCCATCATTGTTTGCTGGGTATTGCGAAGTTGGACAATTGTGGATCAAGAATTCATGAAAAATTACATTTTGGAATTTACCTTCGAATTATAAAACTCAACTGTTATAAAAAGTGGCGAAACAGGTATTGAGTTATAATTAAGCCAGTAAACGGATGAAAATGGACTCTATGACTATAACAAAGTTTATAAAATAACTCCAACTAAATGTATTAATAAATTGAGTTATTGCATGTTTGTTACATATATATTTATTCGTTTATCCTTCAATATTTATTAGTTTCCCAAACTGTTCTGATTTATGTTACATTGTCTAATCCTTGATGTAGTTATCTCTACGTAATCTAGGTTGTGATTTAAAACCACGAAGAAAACAACAACAAACAGAATAAGAAATACAACAATTATCTAAATGCGCAAAAATATCACATTAAATATTTGTTTTCGAAAAACTATGAAACTACAAAGGAAATAGAAATTGAAAAAAAGAAGAATAAGAAATATATATTTACAAATTCAAGAAGAAGAAGAAAAAAGTGGAAAAAGGTATGAACAATATACGTTTTATCAATATTAAAAAAAAACTTGTTATTGGAAATAAGTCAATAAATAGATTAAGAAATAAAAAAAAAATGATAAAAACAAATATTTTCAAAAATATTAAAAATGACAACAGTGGAAGAAAAAAATGAAGTGTTTTTTCAAAATTATAAAAAAAGAAAATAAACAAGTAAAATAGTATCAGTCGGTTTTGCCGACAGATGTATACCCTCAGCCTTGAGTTAGGAACGTGACAGATTTGGACTATATCGACTACTTCTTGTACTTTATATGAGGTATGTGCACCTTTTCGGAAAATGGAAATATGCCTCAGGTAACAGATACAGCGGACCGAAGTATTCCATTTTCACACTTCATCTAATACAGATAAAATACATCATCCTAGTTTGAATAGAATCGGATGATAATTTTGCGTTTTATGAACTTCATGGATACTCATAATTTTGACCTTTTGTGGGGGAGGTACCAGAAGGAGTGGACCGATATATCCCATCTTCACACCAGATCTTGAGTTAGTAGAAATAATGGGACGTGTGTAATATGAAGAGAACTGGATTTATTTTATTTCGGATTCTTTGGAATGGAATCGTGTTCAAGTGTTTTAAGAGCGTGATGAATATTCAAAATTTCGACCTTTTGTGGGGGAGGTACTTGATGGAGTGGACCTATGTTATCCATTTTTGCACCTGACCTAGAACTGATGTAAATATCAGGATTTGCAAAGTTGGAACAAAATCGGATTATCGATTCTCTTTCTGTGCAGAAAATATTTTTTTTTTTTTGAAAATCTTGATCATTTGTGTGGGAGGTACCAGAAGGAGTGGACCAATATATTCCATCTTAACACCAGACCTTGGGTTAATATAAATATTATGATGTGTGAAATTTCAAGACAATCAGACTCTTACATCACATATTATGAGAGTTGTAATTATTCAAAATTTTGACCATTTGTGGGGGAGGTACTTGATGGAGTGGACCGATATTGTCCATTTTCACACTTGACCTAACACTTACGCAAATATTGAGATTTGCAAAGTTTGAGCAAAATCGGATTATCGTTTCTCTTTCTGTGCAAAAAATATATATTTGTTAAAATTTCGACCATTTGTGGGGGAGGTACCAGAAGGAATGGACCGATATTCCATCTTAACACCAGACCTTGGGCTAATATAAATATTGGCATGTGTGAAATTTGAAGACAATCGGACTCTTACATCACATATTATGAGAGTTGTAATTATTCAAAATTTTGACCATTTGTGGGGGAGGTACTTGATGGAGTGGACTGATATTGTTCATTTTCACACTTGACCTAACACTGACGCAAATATTAAGATTTGCAAAGTTGGCGCAAAATCGGTTTATCGCTTCTCTTTCTTTGGAAAAAATAAATTTTTTGAAAATTTCGACCTTTTGTGGGGGAGGTACCAGAAGGAGTGGACCGATATTGCCCATCTCCGAACTCGATCTAAGTTTGACAAAAATATTACGATGTATCAAGTTTGGACCAAATCGGATACTCCCTTCAAGAGTTATCGTGCGCACCAGCCAGCCAGACAGACAGACAGACGGACGGACGGACGGACATCGGTAGATCGACTCCAAATGTTCTGAAACGGATTTGGTCCAAAGAGACCTAGGGTCTAAAACCGTTATTTCGACTAGGCACGTTTTGACCGTATCAAATGATATATACCCTCTGTAGCCATATGGCTGAGGGTATAAAAAATATTAAAAATTAGAACAGTGGAAGAAAAAAAGTAAGTGTTTTTAAAAATTAAAAAAATAAATAATATAAATAAATAAAAAAAAAATAAAAATTAATATTTTTTGTTCTACAGTTGTAAGATAAATATTTGTCGTTTCTTCTTCCACTGTTGCTCAAATTATTCCACCAAAAAAAAAAAAAAAACGAAATAGACTTTCGCCTACTAACATCGCAGAGTGACAAATGAACTAGAATATACACAAAATACATTATCACCCACTGTATATCATTTACAAATATATTATACATCGGAATAAATAAAAATTCTTTGTAAAAAAAATATATACAGGTCTGTTAGGAAAAGGTTTGGATAAAAGCATTTTTCTTGAAAATTTTTAGTCATATTTATACCCTCAGCCATATGGCTACAGAGGGTAAATATCATTTGATACGTCCAAAACGTGCCTAGTCGAAATAACGGTTTTAGACCCTAGGTCTCTTTGGACCAAATCCGTTTCAGAACATTTGGAGTCGATCTACCGATGTCCGTCCGTCGGTCCGTCCGTCTGTCTGGCTGGTTGGTGCGCACGATAACTCTCGAAGGGAGTATCCGATTTCATCCAAAGTTGGTACATCATGATATAATTTTCAAACTTAGATCGAGTTCGGAGATGGGCAATATCGGTCTACTCCTGCTGGTACCTCCCCCACAAAAGGTCGAAATTTTCAAAAAAATTATTTTTTGCACCGAAAGAGAAACGATGATCCGATTTTGCTCCAACTTTGCACATCTTAATTTATGCGTCAGTTCTACGTCAGGTGTGAAAATGGACAATATCGGTCCACTCCATCAAGTACCTCCCCCACAAATGGTCAAAATTTTGGAATAATTATAACTCTCATAAAATGTGATGTAAGAGTCCGATTGTCTTCAAATTTCACACATCCCAATATTTAGGTTAACCCAAGGTCTGGTGTGAAAATAGAATGTATCGGTCCACTCCTTCTGGTACCTCCCCCACAAAACTTCGAAATTTTCAAAAAATGTATTTTCTTCACAGAAAGAGAATCGGTAATCCGATTTTGCTCCAACTTTGCAAATCCTAATATTTGCGTCAGTGCCAGGTCTGGTGCGAAAATGGACAATATCGGTCCACTCCTTCTGGTAGCTCCCCCACAAAGGGTCAAAATTTTAAATAATTACAACTCTCATGAAATGTGATGTAAAAGTCCGATTGTCTTCAAATTTCACACATCCCAATAATTTCATTAACCCAAGGTCTGGTACCAATGGGAAAATCATCGGTCCTCTCCTTCTGGTACCTCCCTCACAAAAGGTCGAAATTTTCAAAAAAAAAAAAAAAATAAATAAAAAATAATTTTTGCACCAAAAGAGAAATGATAATCCGATTTTGCTCCAACTTTGCACATCCTAATATTTGCGTCAGTTCGAGGTCAGGTGTGAAAATGGATAATATCGGTCCACTCCTTCTGGTACCTCCCCCACAAAGGATCAACATTTTAAATAATTACAACTCTCATGAAATGTGATGTAAAAGTCCGATTGTCTTCAAATTTCACACATCCCAATAATCTCATTAACCCAAGGTCTGGTATCAATGAGAAATTCATCGGTCCACTCCTTCTGGTACCTCCCCCACAAGAGGTCAAAATTTTAAATAATTACAACTCTCATGAAATGTGATGTAAGAGTCCGATTGTCTTCAAATTTCACACATCCCAATAATTTCATTAACCCAAGGTCTGGTACCAATGGGAAAATCATCGGTCCACTCCTTCTGGTACCTCCCTCACAAAAGGTCGAAATTTTCAAAAAAAAAAAAAAAAAAAAAAAAAAAAAATAATTTTTGCACCAAAAGAGAAATGATAATCCGATTTTGCTCCAACTTTGCAAATCCTAATATTTGTGTCAGTGCTAGGTCTGGTGCGAAAATGGACAATATCGGTCCACTCCTTCTGGTAGCTCCCCCACAAAGGGTCAACATTTTAAATAATTACAACTCTCATAAAATGTGATGTAAGAGTCCGATTGTTTTCAAATTTCACACATGCCAATATGTATATTTACCTAAGGTCTGGTATTAAGATGGAATGTATCGGTCCACTACTTCTGGTACCTCCCCCACAAATGGTCGAAATTTTCAAAAAAAAAAAATTTTGCACCGAAAGAGAAACGATAATCCGATTTTACTCTAACTTTGCACATCTCAATATTTGCGTCAGTGCTAGGTCTGGTGCGAAAATGGACAATATCGGTCAACTCCATTAAGTACCTCCCCCCACAAATGGTCAAAATTTTGAATAATTATAACTCTCATAAAATGTGATGTAAGAGTCCGATTGCCTTCAAATTTCACACATCCCAATAATTTCATTAACCCAAGGTCTGGTGTTAAGATGGAATATATCGGTTCACTCCTTCTGGTACCTCCCTTACAAAAGGTCGAAATTTTCCAAAAAATAATTTTTGCACCCAAAGAGAAACGATAATCCGATTTTACTCCAACTTTGCACATCTCAATATTTGCGTCAGTGCTAGGTCTGGTGCGAAAATGGACAATATCGGTCCACTCCATCAGGTACCTCCACCACAAAGGGTCAAAATTTTGAATAATTACAACTCTTATAAAATGTGATGTAAGAGTCCGATTGTCTTCAAATTTCACACATCCCAATAATTTCATTAACCCAAGGTCTGGTACCAATGGGAAAATCATCGGCCACTCCTTCTGGTACCTCCCCCACAAAAGTTTCAAAATTTTGAATAATTACAACTCTTATAAAATGTGATGTAAGAGTCCGATTGTCTTCAAATTTCACACATTCCAATATTTATATTTACCCAAGATCTGGTATTAAGATGGAATATATCGGTCCACTCCTTCCGGTACCTCCCCCACAAATGGTCGAAATTTTCAAAAAAGAAATATTTTTTTTTTCTGCACACAAAGAGAATCGAAAATCCAATTTTGTTCTCACTTTGCAAATCCTGATAATTACGTTAGTTCTAGGTCAGGTGCACAAATGGATAATATCGGTCCACTCCATCAAGTACCTCCCCCGCAAATGGTCAAAATTGTGAATAATTAAAACTCTCTCGACTGTTTTCAAATTTCACACATTCCAATATTTATATTTACCCAAGGTCTGGTATTAAGATGGAATATATAGGTACACTCCTTCCGGTACCTCCCCCACAAATGGTCGAAATTTTCAAAAAAGAAATATTTTTTTAAAGCTCTTAAAACACTAAATTAACATCCGATTCCATTCAGACTTGGTACATCTCAATATTTCCATAAACACCAGATCTTTAAGAAAGATGGTAGAGATCGGACCATTCGTTCTGGTACCTCCCACACAAAGGGTCTAAGTTTTGAATAACCAAAACGGGCAAAGTTTCTACTATTGTTGCATTGTTTCTACTTACTCAAGATCTGCTGTGAAGATGTGATGTATCGGTCCACTCCTTCTGGTACCTCCCCCACAAGGGGTCAAAATTTTGAGTATCCATGAAGCTCATAAAACGCAAAATTAACATCCGATTCCATTCAGACTTGGTGCATCTCAATATTTTCATCAACACAAGATCTGTTACAAAGATGGTAGAGATCGGGCCATTTCTTCTGGTACCTCCCACATAGGGTTCAAGATTTTAACAAACAAAACGCTCAAAGAATGCGAAAGAAGCATCCATCCATATTCTCAAATTTCCCACAAACAAACATTATTGCTACCACATGATCTGTTGTGAAGATGATATACATCTGCCAACCCCTTATGGTACCTCACCCACAAAGGGTCATAATTTCCAATACTTATATCTGTCATAACTTAAGAAATAAGTTAGCGATTTTTTACAACTTGCTATATCTAAATATTTCTCTTATCCAGTATTCTGATATGAATATGTAATTTTTCGGATTTTATGATTTCGCATAAAATTGGATACGAATGTTCGATTTCCTTCAAATTTTACACATACCAATATTTTTTATCTTTTTTTTAGATAAAGTATGAAAATGGAATACTTCCGTCCGCTATATCTGTTACCTGATGCATATTTCCATTTTCCGAAAATTTGCACATATCTCATATAAAGTACAAGAAGTAGTCGCTATATAGTCCAAATCTATCACGTTCATAACTCAAGGCTGGGGGTATACATCTGTCGGCAAAATCGACTGATATTATTTTTTTTTTTTTGTTTTTTTTTTTTTTCATTTCAAACACTTTTCAGACAGACTGTACCCATGGCTACACTCATGCAAAAATTACAATTCAAATTAGTCTAAGATTTTATGTCAAATTGTCGGCAAGTCCGCCAGTCAGTCAATGTGTCTATGTGCATTTGCTTGTTGATTACTTTCGCTATATATAACAAAAAATATATACCAAAGAGAAAAAATATGATTACATTTTTAAGAGATTTTAAATATAAAAACCCATACGAATCTAAGTTTTCACTTTCAAGTACAATTTTGCTATTGTTGTCTAAATGGAAAAGAAAACCAAAAAAAAAAACATGACAACGAACAATTTATTTACCACATTAAATAAATAAAAAAACAAATATTTAATAATAAAAAAGAATTTATAGAAATAATTACATTCGGGGAAGCTCAAAAATAATCTATTTATAAATGGATGAGAAATGTGATTGGAGTTTCAATGGGAAAATTATATTTTTAATTCAGAGTTCCTTACATTCTAAATATTTCCAATAAGTCCGAAAATAGATAACAGAAACACAAATCCAATGGGGGAAGAGGTAATTAACTTGGATCTATTTTATACCCTACACCACATAGAGGCAAGGGTATTATGTCTTTGTACATTTGTTTGTAACATGGAGAAGGAAGCGAGATAGACCCATAGTTACTTTTGAGCATCTACACAGAATCACTTTTTTGGTCGATTTATGCAGGTCAGTTCGTCCGTCCGCCCGTCTGTCTGTCCGTCTATTCATGTATTTTTCTGAACAAAGTACAGTTCGCATTTATTGTCCGATCCAGACGAAATTTTGCACAAATCATTTGTTTGGTCCAAGGACGAACCCTATTGAAATAGGAGATAATCGGTCAAAATTTAGATATAGCTCCCATACATATCTTCGTCCGATTTTCCTTTAATGGTGCACCAAACATGTAATATCAGCCCGAATAGTATGGAATTTTGCACATACAACCAAATTAGGCCTGAAAATAAGTATGCCAAATTTAATCGAAATCGGTTCAGATATAGCTATAGCTCCCATATATACTGTTCATCCGATTTGTTATTTTTGTCCTCCGCAGCCGTAATATGCACTCTGTAACAACAATATTTGAGGAAATATAGCAAATACAGCTCAGAAATATCTATGCCAAATTTTATCGAGATCGGTTCAGATTTGGATATAGCTCCCATATATAAGTTCGTCCGATTTACATTTTATTTTGCACCAAACGTCTAATATTTGTCCAAATGGGATGGAATTTGGCACTTACGACCGAATTGAGTCTAGAAGCCAGTATGACAAATTTGGTGAAGATCGGTTCAGATATAGCTATAGCTCCCATATATACTGTTCATCCGATTTGTTTTTTTTTTGTCCTACGCACCCGTTTTATGCACTCTGTAACAAAAATATTTGGGGAAATATATGAAATACAGCTCAGAAATACATATGCTAAACTTTTTTCGAGATCGGTTCCGATTTGGATATAGCTCCCATACATAACTTCTTCCGATTTGCCTTTTATTGGGCACCAAACGTCTAATATTTGTCCAAATGGTTTGGAATTTGGCACTTACGACCGAATTGAGTCTAGAATCTAGTATGCCAAATTTGGTGAAGATTGGTTCAGATATAGCTATAGCTCCCCCATATATACTGTTCATCCGATTTGTTATTTTTGTCCTCCGCAGCCGTAATATCCACTCCGTAACAACGATATTCAGTGATATAGCGAATACAGCTCAGAAATATCTTTGCCAAATTTTATCGAGATCGGTTAAGATTTGGATATAGCTCCCATATATAACTTCGTCCGATTTACCTTTTATTGTGCACCAAACGTCTAATATTTGTCCAAATGGTTTGGAATTTGGCACTTACGACCGAATTGAGGCTAGAAGCTAGTATGTCAAATTTGATCGAAATCGGTTCAGATATAGCTATAGCTCCCATATATATTTTTCATCCGATTTGTTATTTTTGTCCTCCGCAGCCGTAATATGCACTCTGTAACAACAATATTTGGGGAAATATATCAAATACAGCTCAGAAATACATTTGCTAAATTTTTTTTGAGATCGGTTCCGATTTGTATATTGCTCCCATATATAAGATTAAAATTTCTCCGTCAAATTTGGTGAAAATCAATTCAGAATTGAATATGCCTCCCATGTTTTATATGTATATGTATAACTACTCTAAAGCGAAATCTTGATAGGTGGTATGATCTACTCCAAATAAATTCTTTTGTTACGGGAGCTCTACTATATATATTCCTAAGGGGTGTAGGGTATCATATAGTCGGTCCCGCCCGACTTTTGACTTTTCCTTAATGCTTTCAATTTATATTGGAAATATAATACTCCAATTACATTTCATCATTCTAAAATTTAAAAACGATAAAAACAGATGGAACGAAGCTGAAAGCATTTCAAAAATGGTCTTCAGTTAGAAAATAAAAACGGTTTTCAAAATTTCAAAGAAGGAAATTTAAAAAAAAATATATATAAAACATATATATAAAAACACAAAATGTTAAAAGTGATTTTTGTCAAGAATAAAATCTAAGTTTTAAAAAAATGAAAAATAATAAAAACTAGTTAGTAAAATCTAAATATTTGAATATCAATAAGTAGCTAGTAAAATTTTTTGCTAAAAACCAAAAAATATATATATGTTTTTATTTTCAAATAATAAAAAAAAAAAACAAAACAATTGAATTAATGTTGACCACACCTTTTAAAATAAATATATAATAAATGTTGTAATTAGTTAAACGAAAATATACAACCACACACCCACACACACTATAAAATAACGAATTTATGTGAGAAAAATAAAAATAAAAAACCATAAAATATATTTCTGATATATTTACACTTCAAAACTCTTTTTAGAATAAGACAAATATTTAAATGTAAGAGGAAATCGAAACGAATTTTTAAATAAGATTTAAATATTTTAAGTGGAAACTAAATGTATATCTTCAATTCTAACTTGAAGGTAATATTTTTAAATTATTTTTTTCAATAATATGACAAAAGTGAGTTTAAAAGCGAAATATGAAAAATATTTGAAATATGAAAATATGTCAAATTGTAGAACATATTTAAGCCGATTTTAGTAGAACAACCGCTTGAATTTTTGTTACAACCTAGGAAATACATGCCAAAATATTGAGCGTCTGACATTCTAAGCATAGTTTTTTAAATTATGAAATAAATATAGATCCTTGCAGACCCTTAAAAATTTAAAAGAGCTATTTATTAAAATGTGTTCCTAAAGTTCGAACAGGTTAAAAAGGTCTGAGAAAAATATTATTTTTTCTACAAAATTTCTAAATAAATCGATCAAATAAATTTTTCTGATGAATGGGTCGAAAATATATCAAATTTTAAAAAATCTTAATTTAAAAGTGATTCGAAAAAAGTTTTATGCACGAAATTTATTGACTTTTTTTATACCCTCCACCTTGGAAAGGAGGGTATATTAACTTTGTCATTCCGTTTGTAACATCCCTAAATATTCGTCGTAGACCCCATAAAGTATATATATTCATAATCAGCATAAAATTCTAAGTCGATTTAACGATGTCCGGCTGCCTGTCCGAATGTCTTTTGAAATCACGATACAGCCCACATTATTTGACGTAGAGCGCCAAAATTTAGCAGAGCAATTTGTATTGTGTCTAGGATGGTTGGTATTGAAAATGACAAATATCGGTCCACGTTTTGGTATTGTCCCCACATAACGGTACCTTCCGATATTCGGTATTTTGAGGATTTTTACCACATTTTTTTCACGGATTTGTCTGAAAATTGGTATTTGTAGGTCATAATGAGTTCTAGCTCCGGTGGCGAAACATTGCAACTATAAGCCCACGATTTGGTGTAGCCCCCCTTTTAACGGTACCTCCCGATATTCGGTATTTTGAAGATTTTTTGCCACATTTTTTATGGATTTGTCTAAAAATTGGTATTTGTAGGTCATAATGGGTAGCAGTTCGTGTGGCCAATCATTGTAATTATAGGTTCTCGTTTTTGTATAGCCCTATATAGCGGTGCCTCCCGATATTCGGTATTTTGATGATTTTTGCCACATTTTTTCATGGGTTTGTCTAAAATTGGTAGTTGTTGGTCATAATGGTTTCTAGCTCCGGTGGTGAAACATTGCATGTATAAGCCCACGCTTTGGTACCGCTATATGGGGGCTACATATAGCGGTACCTCCCGATATTCGGTATTTTGATGATTTTTGCCACATTTTTACATTGATTTGTCTAAAAATTAATATTTGTTGCTCACAAGGGGTCCCAGTTCGTGTGGCAAAACATTGCATGTATATGTCCACGTTTTGGTATAGTCCTCATATAAAGGTACCTCCCGATATTCGGTAATTTGATAATTTTTGCCACATTTTTTCACGAATTTGTCTGGAAATTGGTATTTGTAGGTCATAATGGGTTCCAGTTCCGGTGGCGAAACATTGCATGTAAGGGTCCACGATTTGGTATAGCCTCCATATATCGGTACTTCCCGATATTCGGTATTTTGATGATTTATGCCACATTTTTTCACGGATTTGTCTGAAAATTTGTATTTGTGGGTCATTACGGGTACCAGTTCGTGTGGCAAAACATTTCATGTATAGGTCCACGTTTTGGTATAGCCCCCATATAACGGTACCTCCCGATATTCGGTATTTTGATGATTTTTGCCACATTTTTACATTGATTTGTCTAAAAATTGGTATTTGTAGGTCATAACAGGTCCCAGTTCGTGTGGCGAAACATTTCATGTATAGGTCCACGTTTTGGTATAGCTCCCATGTAACGGTACCTCCCGATATTCGATATTTTAATGGTTTTTGCCACATTTCTTGGCGGATTTGTCTAGAAATTGGTATTTATTGGTCTTAATGGGTTCCAGGTACCTATATAGCGGTACCTCCCGATATTCGGTATTTTGATGATTTTTGCCACATTTTCCCACGAATATGTCTAAAAATTGGTATTTGTGGGTCATAATTGGCTCTAGTGTTTCCATTACCCTAATTTTTTTTACTTGTTATTTTTTCAAAAAAAACTAATACATACACAAAATAGGCGGAAGTCGGGCACACTTAGAAAAAATTTGTAATCAGCTGATTGCTCTACCTTACCCTTTTATTGTACCATGCTAAATCCGAAGAGTGGGAATAATGTGGTTATAATTTTCCAAAAAAAAAAAAAAAAAAACGTTTTTCTTCCAAAATCGACTTAAATATTGAAAATAAGGACGAAATGCAAGTTGCAGTTATTTTTTAAAAAAATCCAAAAAATATTATTTTTTAAAAATCCACTTAAAATCTTTAGAAAAATAACAAAAATCTACTATTTTACAATTCTACATTTTAAAACATACAAAAAGGAAATTAAAAAAATATATGTATACAAAAAAAAAAAAGAGAGAAAACTTTTTAAAAAAATATTATTAAGAACACAATTAAGCCTAAAATGTAAACACAGTCAATATTCATAAATGTTTCTACATCAAAAAAAAAACCCAAAAGGGAAGAAAAATATATATACAAATTCTATTAAAAAAAAAAAAACAAATATAATGAAATATATTTATAAATGTATGTGTGTGAAAATGAAAAAAAAAATAAGAAAAACGAAGCCAATAATTTTAAGAATACAAAAGAAAATGAAGCTCTTCAACACTTTAGGATAGTGGTATTAATGTTTCAAATGGATGTTAATTTCTGTTTTATCTGGCCAAGTAATAATTGTTATAAAAAATGACAGAAGAGTTAAACATTATATAACAATTGAATATTTTAATGAGAAAAAACAAATATAATTCTATTGCAACAATAAGAGAAAAATAAAAAAATGTGGCTATTGAAAAAAAAAAAATAAGAATATAAAATAAGCACACATACACACACGTAATTATTTATTATAACAGAAGAAGAAGAAAAATACCCAAACAACTCTCAACTCTGTGCTTTTTTATAGAATTTCAAAAAATATATATATATACATACATACATACAAACAAATTATATATAAAAAAATTGTATATTGCTGGAACGTCCTGGATACTGTCCATTTTCAAGGTAATGGGAATGAATGCAAAAAGCTAAGGTATTAGATTGGAGTATTTTATTTTTTTTTGTCGAAAATATTGGTAATACAGGGCGAGATAAGAAAAAACTGCAACAAAGTCAAAAGCCATAATTTTTACATTTTTTTAATTTTATTGAATAAAAGCAAAAAAAAATTGGAGATAGTATCAAATTTTGGAATAAGTTTAGATTTGATCGAATTGGTCACCTTTGGTACCGACCCCAAGAAACAAAAAAATACAATTCTCGTAGAAATGGAAAGGGTCATCCAATATTCGGCTTAACTCTAGTTTCGTAAAAACTCTCGATTTTTTTCAGACATTTTTTCCAGAGGTAGGTATTTGCACCCTGACCCTGGGAAAGTATTTTTTGTCTTGGGTCACGGACCCGGATATTTGACCGAAAAGTCCGGGTCCAAAACCCGATTAGACCCGGACCTACTAAACCGATATGGGCCATATAGGTATCAGTATTTGAAAGCTAATGAAAATCCAACAAGTGATCACATGGGGAGGTTAATTAAAAATTGTTCCGGAATTGTATCAAAAAATTACTGATTTTCGGCACCTGAATTTTTTTCAAAATCCCTCAAAACTCGACAAAGGCCTCATTTTGCGAGGCCACAAAATTTATGCCAAATTATAGTCGAAACTATAAATTTTCCGAAATATGTGTTATTATCAATCTGGGATCCAGAGATATGAATATTTGAACCCGGGCGAGCCGATTTAGTTCAACCCGTTTCTTGGGCCTGGAATTTTTGGTAAAATATCCGGAAATCAGGGTCCTTCCCCCAAGAACAAAATACTTTTCCGAGATCATGGATTAAATACCTACCTTATTTACCAGACTAGAGTTGTTCCCAATGTTTATACAGGGTGAGATAAAAAAACTGTTGCAAAGTCAAACGCCAAAATTTTTAGATTTTTCTTTAAATTTTATTGAATGAAAGCAGAACATGTCGGATATAGCATCAAATTTTAGAATAAGTTTAGATTTGTTCGAATTGATCACCTTTGGCACGAATTATGGCCTTCAAACGAGCAATGAAACCATCACACGCTGCCCGAATGTTGCTCTGCGGTATTTTGGCCCATTCCCGGCGAAGTGCTTGGTGGCGAGGTGATCGACCCCTTTTTTTTTTTAGTGCCAACCTTGCTTTCCAAAATACTCCATACACAATAGTCCAACGGATTGGTATCCGGAGATTTTGGTGGCCATTGTGCGCTGGAAATGAAGCGAGGAACCTCATTTTGTAACCATTCTTGGGTTGCGCGTGCTGAGTGCGTTGGTGCTAAGTCCTGTTGGAATGTCCAAGGTCTGCGGCCAAAATGTTTGCGTGCCCAAGACTTTACTACACCCTCCAGAATATTTTCGCGATAATATTCTGATGCCACGGTCGATTAATACGAGCGGGAAGCGACCATCGGCTGTTATGGCGGCCCATACCATCACCATGGCCGGTCGGCGCTTGAGTTCTGGTGGCCAACCAAAGGTGCACATTTTCAGCTGACCTCTTTGGCAAGTAAACACGATCATTTTTTTTTGTTTACAAATTTCTGGACAACGAATGTCTTCTCATCGTAGAAAACCAAATTCGGCAGATCACCACTTTCGGTCAAGCGAGGCAACTCTCTAGCTCTTTTGGCCCAGGGCTTTAATACACCCTCCAGAATATTTTCGCCATAATATTCGACATTTATTCTGATGGCACGGTCGATTTAATTGAGGGGAGAGCGACCATCGGCTGTTATGGCGGCCCATACTATCACTATGAGTTCGGGTGGCCAACCGAAGTTTCACACTTGCAGCTGACCTCTTTGGCAGGTAAACACGATCATTTTGTTTGTTTACAAACTGCTTGACAACGAATGTTTTCTCATCGGAGAAATGCAAATTCGGCAGTTCCCCACTTTCGGCCAAGCGAAGCAACCTTTTTAGATCTTTTGAGTCTATTTTCTTTCTATTGCGGTGTAAGTTCTTGCACTTTTTGGAGTTTCAATGGCTTTACCCCAATATTTGCCGAATGGAATATTGCGACGTGTTCAGGTCACGAGCCATTTTTCTGCCACTGCGACGCGGATTTCGATCAAGTCGCTTCTTTACTTTTCGAGCAATTTCTGGTGATTTTGCTGTTTCCTTCAGTCCACTTCCTTGACGTCGGGCTATGCTACCAGGATCACGGTAACGAGCGATGGTATGAGACACAAACGATTTATTCACATTTAAATGCTGGAGAGCTCTAACGATAGCCACTTGTGGCTTTCCAGCCATATATGAAGCGATCACACTATCCCGCTTGAATTCCATCACGAATAATTTTTTCCTGAAAAGTTCTCACCAAAATGCTATTGTACGCTTGTAAACATTACAATGAGCTGTCACTGGAATAATTTTAACAGCTATTGGACGATTGGCTTAAAAATGACAGCAGTTTGAAGTTGGTTGCAGTTTTTTCATCTCACCCCGTAATTCAAAGGAAATTTTATATAATTTAAGAAAAATCTAAGATATGCCTTCCCATAAATTTATTAAATTTCTTCTCAAGAAAAAATAAAAAAAAATTCTGAAAAAAAATTATTTAAAAAAAAATAATATTTTTTTTTTTTAATTTTTTTTTTTTTATGAAAAATTTTTTTTATGAAAAATTTTTTTGAAAGAAATGACAGATGCAAATTTTTATAAAGAGAATATGGCTCATTTCCCGGAAATTTTACAAAATTTTTTTAATTTTCAATTTTTTTTCTACCCACTCTAATACTTCCCAACCTACCACACCAATTGGAATTAAATTGTCTTTTACAAGAAAAAATCGAATGCAACATCGTGTAACAATTCTTTGTCAAAATTGCCAATTACAATTGAATAAAGTTTGAGAAAAAAAAAACGAACCGAACGAACGAATATTGATGAACACAAAAAACAAATTTGGTGTTTTATTGTTATTCCTGCGCACCCCCACACTCCTCCAGAGGAAAGGTATTGTATGGAACTCAAAATCTATTCTATCTACTATTAATAAAAAATATATATATATTTACTGTCGTCTTTAATGTCCTGAATGTTCAAAGACTCGTTGCAATAAAGTTTTCTTTAGGCGGTCAATAAAATAGGGTTACCGCTGCCCACGAAAATATTTACTTTATTTGTCCATAGGATTGCTATTTGTGATTAATTTATTTTTTAATTAAAAAGAGCAGCTAAATTCTGCGGGGTCGAAGTTTTTATACCCTCCACTTGAACTAGAAAAAATTAAAAAAAAAATAAAATAAAAAAATTAAATAAATAATTAAATTGGTCGAAAATCAAAAAATTGAAAAATAAATTCTACGAAAAATACCACTCAAATCAAAGCCGCTATATGGGGGCTATACGAAGACTTGGAGCTGCATGAGTAACATTTTTTTAAAATTTGAAACAATTCCGGTGAATAATGTAGCTAATATCATCAAAGTACCGAATATCAGGGGGTACCGCTGTATGGGGGCTATACGAACACCTGGACCTGCATAGACAATTTTCTGTCATAGGTTGTAGTAGACATAACGAACTTCAAATACCAAATTTGAAATAATTCGGATAAAAAGTATCGCTAAAATCATCAAAATACCGAAAATCGGGAGGTGCCGTTATATGGGGGCTATACGAAGATGTGGACCTGCATAGACAAATTTCTGTCATAGGTTGGGGTAGCCATTACGAACTTCAAATACGAAATTTGAAATAATTCGGATAAAAAGTATCGCTAAAATCATCAAAATACCGAATATCGGGAGGTGCCGTTATATGGGGGCTATACGAAGTCGTGGACCTATATGGACAATTTTCCGTCATAGGTTGTAGTAGCCATAAAGAACTTCAAATACGAAATTTGAAACAATTTGCGTAAATAATGTTCCTAATATCATCAAAATACCGAATAAAGGGAGGTACAATTATATGGGGGCTATACGAAGACGTGGACCTATATAGAAAATTTTCCGTCATAGGTTGTAGTAGCCTTAATGAACTTCAAATACGAAATTTGAAAAAAAATCGGTAAATAATGTTCCTAATATCATCAAAATACCGAATAAAGGGAGGTACCGTTATATGGGGGCTATACGAAGTCGTGGACCAGCATTGGCAATTTTCTGTCATAGGTTGTAGTACCCTTTTCGAACTTCAAACTCGAAATTTCTTGCAATTCCGTTGAATAATGTCGCTAGTATCATTAAAATACCGAATAAAGGGAGGTACCGTTGTATGGGGGATATACAAAGACGTGGACCTATGTAGACAATTTTCCGTCATAGGTTGTAATACCCAAAACGAACTTCAAATACGAAATTTAAAATAATACGGATGAAAAGTATCGGTAAAAGCATCAAAATACCGAATATCGGGAGGTGCCATTATATGGGGGCTATACGAAGGCGTGGACCTGCATAGACAATTTTCCGTCACAGGTTGTAGTACCCCTTACGAACTTCAAATACGAAATTTACAACAATTCCATTGAATAATGTCGCTAATACCATCAAAATACCGAATATCAGGGGGTACCGTTGTATGGGGGCTATACGAAGACGTAGACCTGCAAAGACAATTTTCTGTCATAGGTTGTGGTACCCAAAATGAACTTCAAATACAAAATTTTAAATAATTCGGATGAAAAGCATCGCTAAAATCATCAAAATACCGAATATCGGGAGGTGCCGTTATATGGGGGCTATACGAAGACGTGGACCTGCATAGACAAATTTCTGTCATAGGTTGGGGTAACCATTACGAACTTCAAATACTACATTTGAAATAATTCGGATGAAAAGTATGGGTAAAATCATCAAAATACCAAATAAAGGGAGGTACAGTTATATGGGGGCTATGCAAATACGTGGACCTAGACATTTTTCTGTCATAGGTTGTTGTACCCATTACGAACTTCAAATAACAAATTTGAAATAATTCCATTAAATAATGTCGCTAATATCATCAAAATACCAAATAAAGGGAGGTACCGTTGTATGGAGGCTATACAAAGACGGGGACCTGCATGGACAATTTTCTGTTAAAGGTTGTAGTACCCAAAACGAACTTTAAATACAAAATTTGAAGCAATTCCGGTGAATAATGTCGCTAATATCATCAAAATACCGAATATCGGGAGGTGCCGTTATATGGGGGCTATACGAAGACGTGGACCTGCATAGACAAATTTCCGTCATAGGTTGGGGTAGCCATTACGAACTTCAAATACGAACTTTGAAACAATTCCGTTGAATAATGTCGCTAATATCATCAAAATACCGAATATCGGGAGGTACCGTTATATGGGGGCTATATGAAGACGTGGACCTGCATGGACAATTTTCCGTCATAGATTGTAGTACCCATTTCGAACTTCAAACTCGAAATTTGATGCAATTCGGGTGAATAATGTCCCAAATATCAACAAAATACCGAATACTTGGAGGAACCTTGACGTGGGGCCTATACGAAGAGCTGGACCTGCATGAACAATTTTCGGTCTCAGGTTGTAGTACCCCTTACGAACTTCAAAAGCGAAATTTGAAACAATTCCGGTGAATAATGTCGCTAAAATTATCAAAATACTGAATATCGGGAGGTGCCGTTATATGGGGGCTATACTAAAACGTGGACCTATATAGACAATTCTCTTTCGGGGGGTAAAGTACTCAGAGGGAACTCCTTGTGTGGATTTTCAGAAAATTCCATTGAAAAATTTAGCTACAATTATCAAAATACCGAATATCGGGAGGTACCATTGTGTGGGAGCTATACGATATCGGTGACCTATATAGACAATTCTCTTTTAGGGCGTAGAATAGTCACGAAAAACTCCTTGTGTAGAATTTCAGACAATTCCATTGAAAAATGTGGCAAACATCACCAAAATACCGAATATCCCGCGGGGTACCGTTGTATGGTGGCTATGCGATATCGTGGAGCGATATCGCCCATCTTCATACTTGGCCTGCCTGCAGACAAAAGACTGATCTGTGCAAAATTTTAGCTTCCTATCTTTATTCGTTTTGACTCTAGCTTGATTACAACAGAGGGGAAGACGGACGGACGGACAGGTCTAAATCGTCTTAGAATTTTACGCTGATCCAGAATATCTATATTTTGTTGGGTTTAAAATTATTTAAATTCCGATGTGTTACAAACGGAAAGACAAACTTAATATACCCTCCCTAATATGTATGGCGGAGGTCAGAAAACATTAATTTTCCAATTTTTTTCCTCCACGTAAAATTTTATCACCTTGGCAACCCTGCTGGTTTGGTTAACATTTTTCAACAAATAACGTGCGATATGTAAATGAATTGCCACAAGATTTATTTGTAAATATCCGCAGATATTTGCATTAAAATTCGTAGAGAATCACTTGACACACCTATGGCCACTTCCCCGACGCAGCACTCACACATCACATCATCATTATCATCATCCGAGGCAGTAGCTAAAAGTCATTCGACCAGACAAGCACTTCAAATACACTTCTAAAACGGCAAATGCAATATTTATGGATTTGAAAAGTGGCATTTATAAATAACTTGGTGGCACAAGGTGTGTTCAGCGAGGCGGAATTGAAAATTTCTAAACAAAAAAAAATCATATTTCCATCCCGGGCTGTATGGCAGATTCTTATTCTTATTCGGTAAAGTTTCTATCAGGAGACAAATTTCAATTTTCTCCAAGAATTAGGGGAAAATCCAGCGGATTATGACAGTAGAGCTAAAAAAAGAAGACAAGTGTATCGGCGTTTTGAAAGTTTACATCGCAAAGTAATTGGCGCATTTTAGGTATATAGTGTCTTCGCCAAAATTGCAGATAAAACTTCCAGGAATATCTTTGTAGAAAATGTTAACCCTCGAGCAAGCCAACAAATGGGTCTTTTTGATCCTTTTTAGAAAAAATCGTTAAAAACTCCCTTTAAACGTCAACGTAGCAGGACAAAATATTCCACAAAATTATTTATCATCAAATTCTACTATAGGTCCTAGAAGACGTCAAGAGTCTAAATCTTACCTAAACGCCAGGTATTCTAATATATTAAAAACACATTTTAGGGTTAAAGCTATGCTTTGTGTGAGTTTGGACAAAAGTCTCCCACAATTCGTCATTTTAGAGGGATGACGTCAAAGACAAAAATATTCTTCATCAAATTTCACTATAAGTCGGCAAAGAAGAGAAATCTCTATTTCCACTCCCTGATTTTATTTTTTCAATTTTTCAAAGAACTCTTCGATTTTGAAAAGTTTTATAAAATTTCGTTTTAGGTGCAAGGTGTCTAAAGAAGAAATATTCTACACAAAATTCAACTATAAATCTCAGAATAAACCATATATCTAGTCTCTAAAACGTGCCTCATCGAAATAACGGTTTTAGACCCTAGGTCTCTTTGGACCAAATCCGTTTCAGGACATTTGGAGTCGATCTAGTGATGTCCGTCAGTCCGTCTGTCTGGCTACTGCGCACGATAGCTCTCGAAGGGAGTTTCCGATATAATCCAAACTTGGTACATCGTAATAATATTATCAAACTTAGATCGAGTTCGGAGATGGGTAATATCGATCCAATCCTTTTGGTACCTCCCCCACAAAATATCAACATTTTCAAAGAAAATAATTTATTGCACAGAAAGAGAAAGGATAATCCGATTTTGCTCCTACTATGCAAATCGTAATATTTCCATCTGTGCCTTGTCGGGTGCAAAAATGGACAATATCGGTTCGCTCCATCAAGTACCTCCCCCCAAAGGCTCAAAATTTTAAATAAGTATAACTTGAATAAAATTCGAAATAAGCCTCCGATTGCCTTCAAATTTCACACATTTTAATAGTTTTATCAACCCTAGGTCTGGTGTGAAAATGGAATGTCTCGGTCCACTCCTTCTGGTACCTACCCCACAAAAGTTCGAAATTTTCAAAAATATACTTTCTGCACAGAAAGAGAAAGGATAATCCGATTTTGCTCGAACTTTGCGAATCCTAATATTTTCATCAGTGCTAGATCAGTTGCGAAAACGGACAATATCGGTTCGCTCCATCAAGCACCTCCCCCACAAAGGGACAATATTTAAAATAATTATAACTCTTATAAAATCCGAAATAAGCCTCCGATTGTCTTCAAATTATACATATCACAATATTTTTAATAACCCAAGGTCTGGGTCGAAGATGGAATATACGGGTCCACTCCTTCTGGTACCTCCCCCACAAAAGGTCGAAATTTTCAAAAAAAAAATTGCGCAGAAAGAAAAGCAGTAATCCGATTTTCCTCTAACTTTGCATATCTTAATATTTGAATCAATGCTAGGTCAGTCAAATGGACAATATCGGTCCACTCCATCAGGGACCTCCCCCACAAAGGGTAAAAATTTTGAATAATTACAACTCTTATAAAAAGTGATGTAAGGGTCCGATTGTATTCAAATTTCAAACATCCCAATATTAAAATTAACCCAAGGACTGGTGTCAAGATGGACAATATCGGTCTACTCCTTTTGGTACCTCCCTCACAAAAGGTCGAAAATTTCAAAAAGTATATTTTTTGCTATAACTTTGCATATACTAATATTTGCGTCAGTGCTAGGTCAGGTTTGAAAATGGACAATATCGGTCCACTCCTTCCGGTACCTCTCCCACAAATGACCGAAATTTGCAGAAAAAAAACATTTTCTGCAGAGAAAGGGAAGCAATAGTGGAATTTTGTTCTAATTTTGCAAATCCTAATATTTGCGTCAGTTCTAGGTCTCGTGCCAAAATGGATAATATTGGTCCACTCCATCAAGTGCCTCACCCACAAAGGGTCAAAATTTTGAATAAATATAACTCTTAAAAATATGATGTAAGAGTCCAATTGTCTTCAAATTTCACACATCCTACTATTTTTATGAACCCAAAATCTGGTAGTAAGACGGATTATATCGGTCCACTCCTTCTGGTACCTCACCCACAAACGCTCAAAATTTTGAATATCCATGAAGCTCATAAAAAGCGAAATTAACATCAGATTCCATTCCACATATGGTACATCTCAATATTTCCATCAACCCTAGATCTGTTATAAAGATGGTAGAGGTCGGACTATTTCTTTTGCTACCTGCCCAACATCGTTCAAAATTTAGAAAAACATAACGCTCAAAGAAAGCGAAATAAGCATCCAACTCTCTTTAAATTGCAAACATCCAAATATTTTTGAAGATGATATACATCTGCCAACCCCTTCTAGGATTCCCGCCCATAAATGGTCACAATTTCCAATACTTATTAGTAGTTTGAGCATTGAGAAAGATTGCCTTTTTTGACACAATTTTTGTTAGACCTTCCTTTAGTTCGGATAGCAATTTTCCGGTGCTCCAAACATTTTTGATGGCTGGATGTAAGATCTATAAAGAAAAGATATTTTTCGTACATTCTCTACGCCTAGCATAACAATATCGGCAGGGTCATTAACTCCATTATTGTCTCCGAAGAACAGCCTTTATCTAATGGTCTAGTATATATTTCTACTTTGCCTCTTTAGGTTCATCATTTTAGATCTTCTTCCCCAATTTCTCAAATAAATGCGTTTCCAATATCAGAGGAGGTCTCTTCAACAACACCAGTCTTTCAAATCCTATTCATATTTCCCATAAATAATCGAATATAAACAATGTTCTAAAAAAGGAAAGTTCATTTCGCTTTGTGGGTGGGTGGTGGTGGTGGTGTTGCTGGTGAGTGTAGAGAGTAAACAATAACAAAGAGTCTATGGCATAGACTCAATGCACCACAAAGTCGTCCCTCAGAGAGACTCTGGCCATGTTAGACGTCTCTGCTTTCAAATGTTTTTTTTTGTTTTGTTTTTGGTCTCACACACCTTAAGTCTGGCAGAGTAAATAGCCTAAATAGGTGTACTGTATTTAACCGCAATTTGAGTAATCTGTTGTTAGTTTTCGTTTTGTGTAATGAGATTTTCGTTGTTGTTGTTGTTGGCGGTTGTGTGTGTGTGGTTATTATTGATATTTATTTTTGCACTTGCGCTTTAATTTCAATAGCTTTGAATGGGGGACTTGAGAAATTTAGCGAAGACTTTTGCGTGTGCTTGTACGCTTTGAGGTTGGGAATAATGTCAATCAGACATTGTTGCCAACATTGAAAAAAAACACCAAAATCGTTGTATTTTTCCCAGGAGACAATTTGTTTTAGGGAATAAACTTTGACTTCTGTTATGATTATTTTATTAACCCTCTATGGAATAGGTTTCGAACTAATGTGATAATATTGCCCATTTTTCGTATCGGACATAACTAAATATGACAATATTGGATGGTTCCAGATATATTTCAATTCCATATTCCATTTTCACACTTCATCTAACACAGACAAAAATTCTAGCAAAATTAAAAGAAAATCGAACTTTTATATCCAATTTTATGCGAAACCATAAATTCCATATTCATATCAGGCAAGGTGTAAAGAATCGCTGTTTCGTAAGATATTACAGATAAAAGTATTGAAAATTGTGGACCATTGTGGGTGAGGTACTAGAAGTGGTTCGCAGATATATATTGTCTTCACAACCGATCTTGTATTAGCAAAATTGTTTGTGTGCGTGAAATTGAAGAGAGTTGGATAATTATTTCGCTTTCTTTGAGCGTTTTGTTTTTCAAAATCTTGAACCCTGTGTGGGGGAGGTACCAGAAGAAATGGTCCGATCTTGAGAAATATTTTTTTTTTGGACTGATATATTCCATCTACACAGCAGATATTGTGTTAGTAGAAAAAATGGGATATATGAAATATGAAGAGAACATAATGCTTATTTCAGATTTTATGATCGTTTTTGGTTATTCAAAACTTTGACCCTTTGTGGGGGAGGTACCAGAGGGAATGATCCGATGTCTACCATCTTTGTTACTGATCTTGTGTCGACAGAAATATTGAGATGTGCCAAGTCTGAATGGAATGGATTTTAATTTTGCGTTTTATGAACTTTTTTGGTGCCTACCCCACAAAGGGTATTTGAACCTTTGTGGGGTAGGCACCAGAAGGAGTGGACCATTTTATCCTATCTTCACATCAGAGTTGGCGCTAGTAGAAATAATGGGATGTGTGAAATATGATGATAACCGGAAGCTTATTTCGGATTTTATGATCGTTTTGGTTATTCAAAACTTTGGCCCTTTATGGGGGAGGTACCAGAACGGATGGTTCGATCTCTACCATATTTATTAAAGTTCATGTGTCGATAGAAATATTGAGATATACGAAGTTTGACTGGAATCGGATATTTATCGGATATATTTGAATATTCAAAAATGTGACCCTTTGTGAGGGGAGGTACCAGAAGGAGTGGACCGATATATTCTATCTTAACACCAGACCTTGGGTTAATAAAAATATTGTGATGTGTGTTATGTGAAGACAATCGGACTCTTACATCATATTTTAAGAAAGTTATAATTTTTCAAAATTTTGACCCTTTGTGAGGGAGGCACTGGATGCAGTGGCCCGATATTGTCCATTTTCACACCTAACCTAGAACTAACGAAGCTATTAGGATTTGCAAAGTTGGAACAAAATCGGTTTATTGCTTCTCACTGATGAAAATATTTAGATTCTATGCAAAAAATATATTTTTTGAAAATTTCGAAATTTTGTGTGCGAGGTACCAGAAGGAGTGGACCGATATTGCCCATCTCCGAACTCGATCTAAGTTTGACAATAATATTACGATGTACCAACTTTGAATGGAATCGGATACTCCCTTCGAGAGTTATCGTGCGCATGAGCCAGACAGACGGACGGACGGATATCGCTAGATCGACTCCAAATGCCCTGAAACGGATTTGGTCTAAAGAGACCTAGGGTCTAAGACCGTTATTTCGACTAGGCACGTTTTGGCCGTATCAAATGATATATGTATATCCTCTCTAGCCAAATGGTTGACGATATAACAAGTAAAAAAAACATTAAGTTCGGCCGGGCCAAACTTTTAATACCCTCCACCTTAGGGTAAAATAAACATTAGAAGAAATGTGGCAAAAACCATTAAAATGCCGATTATGGGGAGGTACCGTAATATGGGGGCTACACCAAAACGTGGACCTATAATTACAATGTTTCGCCACACGAACTAGGACCCATTATGGCCCACAAATACCAATTTTTAGACAAATCAGTGAAAAAATGTGGCAAAAACCATCAAAATACCGAATATCGGGAGGTACCTTTATATGGGGGCTATATCAAATAATGGACCCATCCATGCAATGTTTTGCTACCGAAGCTGGAACCAATTATGACCAACAAATACCAAATTTCAGACAAATCCGTGAAAAAAATGTGGCAAAAATCATCAAATTACCGAATATCGGGAGGTCCCGTTATATAGGGGCTATACCAAAACGTGGACCTATAATTACAATGTTTCGCCACACGAACTAGGACCCATTATGACCCACAAATACCAATTTTTAGGCAAATCAGTGAAAAAATGTGGCAAAAACCATCAAAATACCGAATATCTTGAGGTACCGTTATATGAGGGCTATACCAAATCATGGACCCATACATGCAATGTTTCGCCACCGGAGCTGGAACCCATTATGACCAACAAATACCGATTTTCAGACAAATCCGTGAAAAAATGTTGCAAAAATCATCAAATTACCGAATATCTGGAGGTACCGTTATATGGGGGCTATACCAAATTTTGGACCCATACATGCAATGTTTTGCCACACGCTCAGGGACCTGCTATGACCTACAAATACCAATTTTAAGACAAATCCGTGAAAAAACGTGGCATAAATCATCAAAATACCGAATATCGGGAGGTACCGTTATATGGGGACTATACCAGAACGTGGACCGATATATCTCATTTTCAATACCAACCATCCTAGACACAATGCAAATAGCTCTGCTAAATTTTGGAGCTCTACGTCAAATAATGTGGGCTGTATCGTGATTTCAACAGACAGACAGACAGACAGACGGACAGACAGACAGACGGACAGACAGACAGACAGACGGACATCGTTAAATCGACTTAGAATTTTATGCTGATTATGAATATATATACTTTATGGGGTCTAAGACGAATATTTAAGGATGTTACAAACGGAATGACAAAGTTAATATACCCTCCTTTCCAAGGTGGAGGGTATAAAAAGGGTTCGCACCTCTGCATTTCGGCAATTACTCTTGTCAAATTTAACTGCCACTGATTTGTGTCTCTGTTTTTTATATATACAGTGGTTTCTATTTACCTGCATCAACATTAGCTGCGCATTGGCCTTTGCAGACCAAAAAACTTTTTTTATGCCATTTTTATACCCTCCACCTTGGAAAGGAGGGTATATTAACTTTGTCATTCCGTTTGTAACATCCTTAAATATTCGTCTTAGACCCCATAAAGTATATATATTCATAATCAGCATAAAATTCTAAGTCGATTTAACGATGTCCGTCTGTCTGTCCGTCTGTCTGTCTGTCTGTCCGTCTGTCTGTTGAAATCACGATACAGCCCACATTATTTGACGTAGAGCTCCAAAATTTAGCAGAGCTATTTGCATTGTGTCTAGGATGGTTGGTATTGAAAATGAGATATATCGGTCCACGTTCTGGTATAGTCCCCATATAACGGTACCTCCCGATATTCGGTATTTTGATGATTTATGCCACGTTTTTTCACGGATTTGTCTTAAAATTGGTATTTGTAGGTCATAGCAGGTCCCTGAGCGTGTGGCAAAACATTGCATGTATGGGTCCAAAATTTGGTATAGCCCCCATATAACGGTACCTCCAGATATCCGGTAATTTGATGATTTTTGCAACATTTTTTCACGGATTTGTCTAAAAATCGGTATTTGTTGGTCATAATGGGTTCCAGTTCCGGTGGCGAAACATTGCATGTATGGGTCCATGATTTGGTATAGCCCTCATATAACGGTACCTCCCGATATTCGGTATTTTGGTGGTTTTTGCCACATTTTTTCACTGATTTGCCTAAAAATTGGTATTTGTGGGTCATAATGGGTCCTAGTTCGTGTGGCGAAACATTGTAATTATAGGTCCACGTTTTGGTATAGCCCCCATATAACGGGACCTCCCCATAATCGGCATTTTAATGGTTTTTGCCACATTTCTTCTAATGTTTATTTTACCCTAAGGTGGAGGGTATTAAAAGTGTGGCCCGGCCGAACTTAATGTTTTTTTACTTGTTTTCTGAATTCCTTTATTTGAATTGTATTTAAGTGCCCAATCGATAGCTGCACATTGGACATTCCTGCCTCGAAAATTTGGTAATTTTTTTTTTTAATTTGGTTACAAAAGTTGTATTTATCTGCACAAGAAAATTTTTTGCAAACTCCAAAAGGACACTAAAAAATACCACTTCGTTTTTGTTTTTGTATTCGCAAAAACAATAACAACACAAGAAAAGAGCATGCATTAAAAACATATTCTCGCTTCCTCTCCCACACTAAAAGATGGTTATGCTGCTGCTGCTTTGTTGTGCACGAATAGAAAATTAAAGATAACTGCACTTTTTGTACACGTAAGTAAAATTAAAGATACCTGCTTCATTGTGCAGATAAATGCAATGAAGCTACCTGCATTTTGGGCATTGCTGCACAAGATGTCGTGCAATTTTTGATTGTGCAGGTAAGCAAAAAATACTGTACCTACATTCATAAATATACTACATTTGACAATGATTGCATAAGGCTCCCTTCTAGCACTGCTCAAACCCGTGAACTAGCACATGAGGCCAAAAACAAGATTATTTAAGAGAAAATAAAAATTATAATTTTTTTTAAATTATTAATAAAACGAATTATTACAAAAATTGAATAAATTATAATTTCACTCTACTTTTTTGATGATTTACAAAGCTAAGAGAAATTTGACTTGTGAGCGAGGTCTGGTTTTTGAGCAGCGCAGCTCCCTTCCTAAATCTGCCATGAATGATACTTTCTTAAAAAAAAATATTTCTGGGAGTTTTTGGCCTTCCCTAAAACCCTCCATATCGTAGATCTTAAAAATAATCGCTAAATTCCATTCACAAAAGGTCAACAACACTGTTATACATAAATAATACATTAGGTGTGAGATTTCTCGTTGTTGTGATCTTTTCATTTGTTGATGATTTGTTGTTTTTTTTATTTTCTTCAATAAACACAACATTAGCCAAGGGACATAGCGTAGCCCTCACCCACCACTCCCCCAAATACATAATCTTAACTGAAAACACTACTGTTTGTGTTTTTTTTCTCACCTATACAGTACATCTCACTCTCCCTCTAGTTTGCTCTCCTCCAAGTTGCTCTTCTTTGTGTTTTTTTTTCTTTCCTCGTCTTGGCAATTAATTTTCATCAGTAAACACAACATTAGCCATGGGACGTAGCATAGCGGCACCCCCACCACCCCCAAATACGAGCACTCAACTTAAATGACTTCTGCAGCGGTGCTCAAAACCGTGTTCTAGAACATGAACAGAAAAAAGAGATAATTTAAGAGAAAATTAAAATTCTGTTTTTCTTTATATTTTACGATTCAATTCAACTCACTCTCCCTCTAGTTTGCTCTCTTCCAAATAGATCTTCATTTTTCTTTTCTTTTCTCATCTTGGCAATTTATTCTTCTTCTTCAGTAAACACAACATTAGCCAAGGGACATAGCATAGCGACACCCACCACCCCCAACCACGTAATCACAACTGTTTGTGTTTTTCTCTCTCCTAGACAGTTCATCTTACACTCCTCTCTTCCAAGTTGCTCTTCTTTGTATTTTTTTTCTTTCCTCGTCTTGGCAATTGTTTTGTTAGGCCTTTGTGGGACTTTGTTGCCATTCATTCGCCAGCTGCAACAGAAATCAATCAGTGGCCAGCCCAGCCAGACAGTACGTAATCCGCGTCAGTTGTTTGGTGCAAGTGCACGTCAAAGGTTGTTTTATTTTGCCGGTTCGACATTAGTTCGTTGTTGTCCGTGGTGTCGTTAGTTTGTGTCGTGTTTCGGTTGCTCCGTTGGCAAGGCTTCTAGTGTCGTTTGTATGCCTGTGTTTTTGTAATAATTGTCAAAAAAATTATTGAAAAAAAAACTAAAAAAAAAAACAGTTCTTTTGTGGTTTATTGTCGGTGATAAATAAAGAACACAGCGGTCGTGTCGTCGTCATCGTCTACCAAGTAAAACAAAGTGTCCTTGACTTTTTTTATTTTTAATTTTGTTGGTGGATAAACTTTGGTGGTGTCACTCCCTGCCACCCTCAACATGTCTTTTGCAACAAAACCCTTTGTGCTGGTTGTAAACGTTATTAAATCGATAGTGGGATATGCCAGATGTCAGCTGGACAATGTTTTCCACGAGTGAGTATGACACATTCTTATCGGAGTCGCGTAATTGATTTTTCCCCCAAATGTTTGGGAAAAAATCGAAGTGAAAACACATGACGACTGGGTCAAGTGCAAGTTGTGTGTTTATTGCTGTTGTTGTTGTTGTTTTCTTTATTATGTTCTTTCTTGTTTGTATGTAATATCACATACACACGTCAAAAATACCATACCCCCATTTATTTGCGGCGTGTGAAAGTTAAAGGTGCATTGTTTACATTTTGAATAGGGTTGCCAGAGTTCAATGACAAATGTTAATTTGTTTTAATTAGGAGATTGAACTCTGGCGTTGCGTAATTTTCGGTGTGAATTGGGGTGATAATTATTTAATTTTGTCAAATACATTTTTTCATTCTTTTCGTGTAACTGGTGAACATTTTTTTTTGATTACGCATGGACAAATATTGAATGTAAATTTCGGAGTAAGTAAAATTCGTTGAATGTAGCAATAGTGGGAAAATCGAAGGTATCTTATGTATTTTTAATTTCGAACACCCTCGGCCTAATACCTGCAGATGGGACGTATTGACAGGATAAAAAAGACATAAAATGGCAATGACTACACCTTTTTATACCCTCCACCATAGTATGGTGGGTATATAAGGTTTGCCATTCCGTTTGTAACACCTCGAAATATACTTTAGACCCCACAAAGTATATATATTCTTGATCAGCATAAAATTCTATGTCGATTTAGCAATGCCCGTCTGTCTGTCCGTCTGTGGAAATCACTCTATCTTCCGAACGAAATGAAGTAGGTTGATATATTTTTTTTTTCAAACGTGTATTATGTCTGCAGAACTTTTGGTATTGAAAATGGGCCATGTAGGTCCACGTCTTCGTATAGCCCCCATATAACGGTACCTCCCGATATTCGGTATTTTGATGATTTTAGCGACATTATTTACCGGAATTGTTTCAAATTTCGCATTTGAAGTTCGTAATGGATACTACAGCCTATGACGGAAAATTGTCTGTGCGGGCCCACTTCTTCGTATAGCCCCCATATAACGGAAACCCCGATATTCGGTATTTTGATGATTTTACCGACATTATTTACTGTAACTATTTCAAATTTAGTATTTGAGGTTCGTAATGAATACTACAGCCTATGACGGAAAATTGTCTGTGCGGGTCCACGTCTTCGTATAGCCCCCATATAACTGAACCCCCCGATATTCGGTATTTTGATGATTTTTGCGACACTATTTACCGGAACTATTTAAAATTTGGTATTTGAAGTTCGTAATGGATGCTACAGCCTATGACAGAAAATTGTCTGTGCGGGCCCACGTTTTCGTATAGCCCCCATATAACGGAACCCCCGATATCCGGTATTTTGATGATTTTAGCGACATTATTTACCGGAATTGTTTCAAATTTTGCATTTGGAGTTCGTAATGGATACTGCAGCCTATGACGGAAAATTGTCTGTGCGGGTCCATGTCTTCGTATAGCCCCCATATAAGGGTACCTCCCGATATTCGGTATTTTGATAGATATTACAGCCAATGCCAGAATATTGTCTGTGCAGTTTTTTTTTAGTTTTAGTATAACCCCATGATACCTTTCTATATTCGGTATTTTGCCAAATTTTTACCAAATGGTGGAGGGTGTTCAAATTTGTCTCGGCCGAACTTACAGCTTTTTTACTTGTTCAGATTGTAATTTAAGAATTCTATTTGTTGTAATTTAAATTTTTATTTGAATTAATTCAGTTGAAATTCGAGAATTTCAATTGTTGATAGGATATTAATTTTAATCATTCAAGAAGGCGGGCCCGACTTGATAATACCCTACACCACTATGCGTATTAAGTAGAGCTCTCGTAACAAAAAAAATGTATTGGAAATTTATGTAAAGTAGATCATACCAACTAGGAACCTTATTTAAATGCGTATCATGGCTTTAAAGTAGTCACAATTTGGGAACTATACCCAACTCTGAATCAATTTTCAACAAATTTGACGGAGGATTTTGTACCTCCAGTACCAAAAAACATTGCTGTATAGTGCATGCTATGACTTCGATGATAATTATATTAAACAATATTTTTCGGAGCAACAGACCGAATTTCACTAAATGGAAAAATTCGGTTGAATATAAAAATATCTATTCAATTTGGGCTAATATTACATAAATGGTGGACAATAACCGTAAAATCGCATGAAGATTTATATTGAAAGTATATAAACATCTGAACAGATCTCTGTGCAGATTTCGCAGAGGTATTTTCGAGCTGTATCTGATGTCCGGTATCAAATATCATTGGTGTGGAGTGCATATTACGCATATGGGGGATTTTAACCCCAATAGCATGAAACATATGTATGGGAGCTATAGCTATATCTGAACCGATTTTCTCCAAATGTGATGTACTTGCTTCTAAACTGAATTCGGTTGGGTATACCAAAATTCAGGACTTTTGGTCCTTTGCTGATGTTGGCCATCTGGGACAAAATTAACCCGAAATTGGTTGAAGATATACATATATATGGGAGCTACATCTAAATCTGAACCGATCTCGATAAAATATGACAGAAGTATTCCTGGGCTGTATCTGATATCTGGTATCAAATATCATTGTTGTGGAGTCCATATTACTCATATGATTGACTTTAACACCAAATCGGATGAAACATATATATGGAAGCTTTTCACCAAATTTGAAGTATATGTTTCTAGGAAGAATTTAGTCGGAATTGCCAAGATTTAGTTAATTTGGGCTGATATAAGCCGTTTGGTGCGCAATAATCCTGAAGTCGGATGAAGGTATTTGTAGGAGCAAATCTGAACCGATCTTAACAACTTAGGCACTTATTTCTGAGCTGTATGACATATCGTATTACACATGTAAGGGACTTAAAACCCCAAATTTGGTGCACAAAAAACCTGATATCGGATAAAGATATATATGGGAGCTATATCCAAATCTGAACCGATCTCGATTAAATTTGGCAGAGGTATTCCTGGGCTGTATCTGATATCTGGTACCTAATATATATATGGGAGCCATAGCTATATCTGAACCGATTTTCTCCAAATTTGATGTACTTGCTGCTAGACTGTATTGGGTTGGATGTGCCAAAATGTATTATTATTTTAGGCGAGAGTAGGCACCGCGGTCAATAGCAAAACTAGTAACCTTTAGTACTATTCATGTGAATTTAGTACTCATTTGCAAAACCATTCTAGGTCTCAATCCTGGTCACCAACAGTCGCAATATACCTGCACAGGATTCCAGCTCTATCCCTCACCCAATACCAATTTATATACAATTTTCTACTTTTTTAGCAGCAGTTGTTCGAATTTCTTACCTCTATACTTCAACCTCAGATACCAACAGTTATCTAAACATAACATTTCAGCATTTTACCCCTATCCCTTCACCCAATACCAAATATAGTACTATTTAGTACTTTTCGTACAAATATAGGACGCATTTCCAAACCACTGCCAAATTTCAACCTCAGATACCTATATTAATCTAAATATAGAATTTTAGAATTTTATCCCTACCCCTTTACCTAATACCAAATTCCAGATACCAACAGAGACTTCAATATTAAATTTGAGGATTCCAGTCACCGAAATACCACGTTCACCAAATACTAAATTTAGTACCATTTAGTATTTTTCGTACGATTATAGAACATTTTTAAAACTACCTCCATATTTCAATTCCAAATACCAATAAAGACCTCAATATCAAATTTCTAGCTCTATCCAGCTCTATCCCCACACCTAATACAAAATTCTGTACTTTTCGTATAATTATAGTACATAAAGTTGGGATTCAAGCTCCATCCCTTTACCCAACTCCAAATATAGTACCGTTCAGTACTATTCGTGCAATCATAGCACACATTTCCTAACCACCTTCATATCTTAATTCCTGATACCAACAGAGACTTCAATATCAAATTTGAGGATTCCAGCCCAAATACCAAATTTAATACAATTTTGTACTTTTCGAACCTCCCACGTATCTTTACCACAGACACCAACATTAATCTTAATATCGAATTTTAGAATTTTATCGCCATCCCTTCAGCCAATACCAAATGTGGTACTATTTTGAACTTTCCGTACAAATGTCAACGCATTCCCAAAGCCACCTCTAAATCTCAACCTCAGATACCAATATTAATCTAAATATCGAATTTCAGAATTTTATCTCTATCCCTTTACCCTATACCAAATACAGTGCCATTTGGTACTTTTCGTACAATTATAGCATACATTTCTGAAACCACCTCCATACCTTAATTTTAAATACCAACAGGATCCTCAATATCAAATTTGAGGATTCCAGCCACATCCCTTCAGTCAATACCAAATTTAGTATTATTTATTACAATTATAGTATGCATATCTAAAACCAGATCCTTTTCTCAACCACCGCCATCAATAATGCCCTCCATACCGAATTGCAGGATTTTTTCTTTATTCCTTCACTGAATACCAAATTTAGTACTTCTTGTACCTCCTAAATATCAAATTTGAAGATTACAGCCCCTTCCCTTTATCCAATACCAAATTTAGTACCGTTTAGTACCTTTCGTACAAATATAGGACGCATTTTTAAACTACCTATGAATCTTAAACACAGTTACCATCAGTAATTTAAATATCAAATTTCAGAATCATATCTCAATTCCGTCATCCAATACCAAATATAGTACGATTTAGTACTTTTCGTGCAATTGTACTACACATTTCCGAAACCACCTTCATATGTCCAGGCTACACATGTCCAGCAACCCTGGTACCAAATTTAAGATTTCAAGCAGTATCTGTTCACCCAATACGGAATTGTACCAAATATAGTACTATTTAGTACCCTTCGTGCAATTGTAGTACATATTTCCGAAACCATCTCTATATCACAAACATACTGCAAAACCGGGAACCCAATAAAAATTTTCGAAATTCCTGCTTCATGCGGTCACCCTTAATCAAGCTTCCAAATTTAGTACCATTTAGTACAGATCGCACACTTAGTACGTATTTTCAAAACCAAGTTCGCATATTCAAAATTTCAAGTTTATAGCTTTGTTCGTTCAAATAATACCAAATGATTACATTTTAGAAGTTTAGTACCCTTAACGGACTTTTTGTTACTTTAAAGTTAGAATTTCCAAAAAATCATTGGTACATCTATTCTGCACTCTATCAGTGCCGAAACCCTTGGAAAAATAACACCGACATTTAAATCTTAAATAACATAATCTCTTTTTATTTTAAATGCATTTTCCTCGGCCTCTTTCTCTCTCTCTCTCTCTCTCTTCTCCTTTACACAAACATTCATCTATTCAATAATTTTCTTCTGCCGCAATTCCGCAATTTGTCTCTCCGAATATTGCAATACCTCACGCAAAACATCATCCGTATGCTGGCCACATACCGGCGGTGCTGTCCTGGCATCATTTTTCGATTCACTGAATTCGACAGGGGGTCCCACCATTTTCACCACCCCATCTTTGCTATGGGGCAGGGTCTTGACCAAACCGATTGACTTGATATGTTCATCTTCAAAGACCTCACGTATGCTATTCACCGGTCCCACAGGGAATGAGACATTTTCGAATAATTCCATCCATTGTTTTGAGGTTTTCTGAGAGAAGATATTATCCAGAATTTTAATTATTTCCTCACGATTTTCAACACGATCTTTGTTGGTTTTGAATTTGGCGTCCTCGGCCAGGTGTTCGAGTTTTAGGCGTTGACACATTTCCTGAAACTGCTTATCGCTGCCGGTGCCCAAGGTGAGATAACCATCCTTGGTTTTGAAACTTTGATAAGGTACAATGCTGGAGTGGGCGGTGCCCCAACGTTGGGCATCCAGACCGGCATTGAGATAATTGGAGGCCACATTGATGAGCATCGAAACCTGGGTGGAGAAGAGATTGACATCGATTTTTTGGCCACGACCAGTGCGTTGCCGGTGTAGCAGAGCTGCCAAAATTGCACCATGGGCATATAGGCCAGTGGACACATCCGTTACGGCCACACCCACTTTACTCGGTGGCCCCGAACGTTCTCCAGTTATGTGCAGCAATCCACCCATGGAAGCAGCTATGACATCATACCCCGGCCGCTTGGCATAGGGACCCCGGGATCCATAACCTGTTAGGGAACAATAAATCAAGTGGGGCGCCACTTTCTTGAGCTGCTCATAGCCCAGCTGCAATTCATCCAATTTTCCCGGAACATAATTCTCCACCAGGATATCACAGGTCCGAGCCAAATCGTAAATGATATCCTTGCCCTTTTTCAAATCAATGCAAACACTTTTCTTATTACGATTCGAGGCCAGGAAATAGGTGGAATCTTTGCTCTTCTCCAGGAAAGGTGGACCCCATTTGCGTGACTCATCACCTCCGGCATAGGGTCTTTCGATTTTGTACACCTCAGCGCCCATGTCAGCCAAAAGCATGGTACAATATGGGCCGGCCACAATGCGTGTAAGATCCAGAATTTTAATACCCTTCAGAGGGTGGTCGTCTGTTATCTCCCCCGTTGCCGATGTTGCCAAAGTTTTGCCCCCAACTGTAAAAGCTTGGGGTCTGTTAAGTAACTGCCTGCCAAACAGACTCTGGAAAACTTGACAGCGCATTAACATTGTTGTGTTTGTTGGTGGGGGTCACGGGTATATACGGCAAGAAGAAGAAGAAGCGCATAAAAAGCTTATCGTGTTGTGTTTGCCTTTAGCGAGATGTTGTTGTTAGTATTTTTTCCATAAATCACTTGTGTTTTTGTTGCCGGTACATATGTTCTTATTTGTTATGGAATATTTTTGTATGGCTAAACGTGCCTCTATTGTTGTTGTAGCTATTTTTCTTTTGTTGTTGTACTCTTAAGTTAACTTGAGAACAATAAAATTCTAAAGAGTTTCACTTTCGTGGCTTAGTTTCTCTTCCTTCTTTTTCGCACCGATCACAACAGCTCCGAACAAAGTTTCGCGCACAACTAATTTGGATGGCTAAAAATTTGTTCGAAGTTGACTGCTGTGTGAATATTGAGAGAGTGGGAGAAATATAGTTGATATCAGGGATGGGAGTTTGAAACTATACTTTAAGGCCTTTTGGTTCTACGAAAAAATTCTTTTAAAAATCCACGTTTATAGGCCTTCTGGGGTCTTCGGAAAAATTCTTTTAAAAATCCACGGCTTTTGGGGTCTTCCAAAAAATTCTTTTAAAAATCCACGTTTACAGGGCTTTTGGGGTCTTCGGAAAAATTCTTTTAAAAATCCACGGCTTTTGGGGTCTTCGGAAAAATTCTTTTAAAAATCCACGGCTTTTGGGGTCTTCGAAAAAATTCTTTTAAAAATCCACGTTTACAGGGCTTTTGGGGTCTTCGAAATTTTTTTTTTAAAATCCACGTTTACAGGCCTATTGGGGTCTTCCAAAAAATTCGTTTAAAAATCCAAGTTTACAGAGCTTTTGGGGTCTTCCAAAAAAATTCTTTTAAAAAATCCACGTTTACAGAGCTTTTGGGGTCTTCGAAAAAAATTCTTTTAAAAATCCACGTTTACAGGTCATTTGGGGTCTTCGAAAAAATTCTTTTAAAAATCCACGTTTACAGGGCTTTTGGGGTCTTCGAAAAAATTCTTTTAAAAATCCACGTTTACAGGGCTTTTGGGGTCTTCGAAAAAATTCTTTTAAAAATCCACGTTTACAGGGCTTTTGGGGTCTTCGAAAAAATTCTTTTAAAAATCCAGGTTTATGGGCCTTTTGGGGTCTTCGAAAAAATTCTTTTAAAAATCCACGTTTACAGGGCTTTTGGGGTCTTCGAAAAAATTCTTTTAAAAATCCAGGTTTATGGGCCTTTTGGGGTCTTCGAAAAAATTCTTTTAAAAATCCACGTTTATGGGCCTTTTGGGGTCTTCGAAAAAATTCTTTTAAAAATCCACGTTTACAGGGCTTTTGGGGTCTTCGAAAAAATTCTTTTAAAAATCCACGTTTATAGGGTTTTTGGGGTCTTCGAAAAAATTATTTAAAAAAATCCACGTTTACAGGGCTTTTGGGGTCTTCGAAAAAATTCTTTTAAAAATCCACGTTTATAGGGCTTTTGGGGTCTTCGAAAAAATTCTTTTAAAAATCCATGTTTATAGTCGGTATAGGTCTTCGAAAAAAAAATTCTTTTAAAAATCCATGTTTATAGTCGGTATAGGTCTTCGAAAAAAAATTCTTTTAAAAATCCATGTTTATAGTCGGTATAGGTCTTCGAAAAAAAATTCTTTTAAAAATCCACGTTTACAGGGCTTTTGGGGTCTTCGAAAAAATTGTTTTAAAAATCCACGTTTACAGGCCTTTTGGGGTCTTTGAAAAAATTCTTTTAAAAATCCACGTTTACAGGCCTTTTGGGGTCTTTCAAAAAATTCTTTTAAAAATCCACGTTTACAGGCCTTTTGGGGTCTTTGAAAAAATTCTTTTAAAAATCCACGTTTATAGAGCTTTTGAGGTCTTCGAAAAAATTCTTTTAAAAATCCACGTTTATAGTCGGTATAGGTCTTCGAAAAAATTCTTTTAAAAATCCACGTTTATAGTCGGTATAGGTCTTCGAAAAAATTCTTTTAAAAATCCACGTTTATAGTCGGTATAGGTCTTCGAAAAAATTCTTTTAAAAATCCAGGTTTATAGGGCTTTTGGGGTCTTCGAAATATTTTTTTTAAAAATCCACGTTTATAGGGCTTTTGGGGTCTTCGAAAAAATTCTTTTAAAAATCCACGTTTATAGGCCTTTTGGGGTCTTCGAAAAAAAATTCTTTAAAAAATCCACGTTTATAGGGCTTTTGGGGTCTTCGAAAAAATCCTTCTAAAAAATCCACGTTTACAGGGCTTTTGGGGTCTTCGAAAAAATTCTTTTAAAAATCCACGTTTACAGGGCTTTTGGGGTCTTCGAAAAAATTCTTTTAAAAATCCACGTTTACAGGGCTTTTGGGGTCTTCGAAAAAATTCTTTTAAAAATCCACGTTTACAGGGCTTTTGGGGTCTTCGAAAAAATTCTTTTAAAAATCCACGTTTACAGGGCTTTTGGGGTCTTCGAAAAAATTCTTTTAAAAATCCACGTTTACAGGGCTTTTGGGGTCTTCGAAAAAATTCTTTTAAAAATCCACGTTTACAGGGCTTTTGGGGTCTTTGAAAAAATTCTTTTAAAAATCTACGTTTACAGGGCTTTTGGGTACTTCGAAAAAATTATTTTAAAAATCTACGTTTACAGGGCTTTTGGGGTCTTCGAAAAAATTCTTTTAAAAATCCACGTTTATAGGCCTTTTGAGGTCTTCGAAAAATTTCTTTTAAAATTCCACGCTTATAGGCCTTTTGGGGTTTTCGAAAAAATTCTTTTAAAAATCCACTTTTACAGGTCTTTTGGGGTCTTCGACAAAAATTCTTTTAAAAATCCACGTTTATAGTCGGTATAGGTCTTCCAAAAAATTCTTTAAAAAATCCACGTTTATAGTCGGTATAGGTCTTCAAAAAAATTCTTTAAAAAATCCACGTTTATAGTCGGTATAGGTCTTCCAAAAAATTCTTTAAAAAATCCACGTTTATAGTCGGTATAGGTCTTCAAAAAAATTCTTTAAAAAATCCACGTTTATAGTCGGTATAGGTCTTCCAAAAAATTCTTTAAAAAATCCACGTTTATAGTCGGTATAGGTCTTCCAAAAACTTCTTTAAAAAATCCACGTTTATAGTCGGTATAGGTCTTCCAAAAACTTCTTTAAAAAATCCACGTTTATAGTCGGTATAGGTCTTCCAAAAAATTCTTTAAAAAATCCACGTTTATAGTCAGTATAGGTCTTCCAAAAAATTCTTTAAAAAATCCACGTTTATAGTCGGTATAGGTCTTCCAAAAAATTCTTTAAAAAATCCACGTTTATAGTCGGTATAGGTCTTCCAAAAAATTCTTTAAAAAATCCACGTTTATAGTCGGTATAGGTCTTCGAAAAAATTCTTTTAAAAATCCACGTTTATAGCCCTTTTGGGGTCTTCGAAAAAATTCTCTTAAAAATCCACGTTTACAGGGCTTTTGGGGTCTTCGAAAAAATTCTTTTAAAAATCCACGTTTACAGGGCTTTTGGGGTCTTCGAAAAAATTCTCTTAAAAATCCACGTTTACAGGGCTTTTGGGGTCTTTGAAAAAATTCTCTTAAAAATCCACGTTTACAGGGCTTTTGGGGTCTTTGAAAAAATTCTTTTAAAAATCCACGTTTACAGGGCTTTTGGGGTCTTCGAAAAAATTCTCTTAAAAATCCACGTTTACAGGGCTTTTGGGGTCTTTGAAAAAATTCTTTTAAAAATCCACGTTTACAGGGCTTTTGGGGTCTTCGAAAAAATTCTCTTAAAAATCCACGTTTACAGGGCTTTTGGGGTCTTTGAAAAAATTCTTTTAAAAATCCACGTTTACAGGGCTTTTGGGGTCTTCGAAAAAATTCTCTTAAAAATCCACGTTTACAGGGCTTTTGGGGTCTTTGAAAAAATTCTTTTAAAAATCCACGTTTACAGGGCTTTTGGGGTCTTCGAAAAAATTCTTTTAAAAATCCACGTTTACAGGGATTTTGGGGTCTTCGAAAAAATTCTTTTAAAAATCCACGTTTACAGGGCTTTTGGGGTCTTTGAAAAAATTCTTTTAAAAATCCACGTTTACAGGGCTTTTGGGGTCTTCGAAAAAATTCTTTAAAAAATCCACGTTTATAGGCCATTTGGGGTCTTCGAAAAAATTCTTTTAAAAATCCATGTTTACAGGGCTTTTGGGGTCTTCGAAAAAATTCTTTAAAAAATCCACGTTTATAGGTCTTTTGGTTCTTTGAAAAAATTCTTTTAAAAATCCACGTTTATGGGCCTTTTGGGGTCTTCGAAAAAATTCTTTTAAAAATCCACGTTTACAGGGCTCTTGGGGTCTTTGAAAAAAATTCTTTTAAAGATCCACGTTTATAGTCAGTATAGGTCTTCGAAAAAATTCTTTTAAAAATCCACGTTTACAGGGCTTTTGGGGGCTTCGAAAAAATTATTTTAAAAATCCACGTTTACAGGGCTTTTGGGGTCTTCGAAAAAATTCTTTTAAAAATCCATGTTTACAGGGCTTTTGGGGTCTTCGAAAAAATTATTTTAAAAATCCACGTTTACAGGGCTTTTGGGGTCTTCGAAAAAATTCTTTTAAAAATCCATGTTTACAGGGCTTTTGGGGTCTTCGAAAAAATTCTTTAAAAAATCCACGTTTATAGGTCTTTTGGTTCTTTGAAAAAATTCTTTTAAAAATCCACGTTTATAGGTCTTTTGGTTCTTTGAAAAAATTCTTTTAAAAATCCACGTTTATGGGCCTTTTGGGGTCTTCGAAAAAATTCTTTTAAAAATCCACGTTTACAGGGCTCTTGGGGTCTTTGAAAAAAATTCTTTTAAAGATCCACGTTTATAGGGCTTTTGGGGTCTTCGAAAAAAAAATTCTTTAAAAAATCCACGTTTACAGGCCTTTTGGGGTCTTCGGAAAAAAAAATCTTTAAAAAATCCACGTTTATAGGCCTTTTGGGGCTTCGAAAAAAAAAAATCTTTAAAAAATCCACGTTTATAGGCCTTTTGGGGTCTTCGAAAAAAAAAAAAATCTTTAAAAAATCGACGTTTATGGGCCTTTTGGGGTCTTCGAAAAAAAAAATTTTTAAAAAATCCACGTTTACAGGGCTTTTGGGGTCTTCGAAAAAATTCTTTTAAAAATCCACGTTTACAGGGCTTTTGGGGTCTTCGAAAAAAAAAATCTTTAAAAAATCCACGTTTACAGGGCTTTTGGGGTCTTCGAAAAAATTCTTTTAAAAATCCACGTTTACAGGGCTTTTGGGGTCTTCGAAAAAATTCTTTTAAAAATCCACGTTTACAGGGCTTTTGGGGTCTTCGAAAAAATTCTTTTAAAAATCCACGTTTACAGGGCTTTTGGGGTCTTCGAAAAAATTCTTTTAAAAATGCACGTTTACAGGGCTTTTGGGGTCTTCGAAAAAATTCTTTTAAAAATCCACGTTTACAGGGCTTTTGGGGTCTTCGAAAAAATTCTTTTAAAAATCCACGTTTACAGGGCTTTTGGGGTCTTCGAAAAAATTCTTTTAAAAATCCACGTTTACAGGGCTTTTGGGGTCTTCGAAAAAATTATTTTAAAAATCCACGTTTACAGGGCTTTTGGGTTCTTCGAGAAAATTCTTTTAAAAATCTACGTTTACAGGGCTTTTGGGTACTTCGAAAAAATTATTTTAAAAATCTACGTTTACAGGGCTTTTGGGGTCTTCGAAAAAATTCTTTTAAAAATCCACGTTTATAGGCCTTTTGAGGTCTTCGAAAAATTTCTTTTAAAATTCCACGCTTATAGGCCTTTTGGGGTTTTCGAAAAAATTCTTTTAAAAATCCACTTTTACAGGTCTTTTGGGGTCTTCGACAAAAATTCTTTTAAAAATCCACGTTTACAGGTCTTTTGGGGTCTTCGACAAAAATTCTTTTAAAAATCCACGTTTACAGGTCTTTTGGGGTCTTCGACAAAAATTCTTTTAAAAATCCACGTTTACAGGTCTTTTGGGGTCTTCGACAAAAATTCTTTTAAAAATCCACGTTTACAGGTCTTTTGGGGTCTTCGACAAAAATTCTTTTAAAAATCCACGTTTACAGGTCTTTTGGGGTCTTCGACAAAAATTCTTTTAAAAATCCACGTTTACAGGTCTTTTGGGGTCTTCGACAAAAATTCTTTTAAAAATCCACGTTTATAGAGCTTTTGGGGTCTTCGAAAAAATTCTTTTAAAAATCCACGTTTACAGGGCTTTTGGGGTCTTCGAAAAAATTCTTTTAAAAATCCACGTTTATAGGCATTTTAGGGTCCTCGAAAAAATTCTTTTAAAAATCCACGTTTATAGGCCTTTTAGGGTCCTCGAAAAAATTCTTTTAAAAATCCACGTTTATAGGGCTTTTGGGGTCTTCGAAAAAAATCTTTTAAAAATCCACGTTTATAGGGCTTTTGGGGTCTTCGAAAAAAATCTTTTAAAAATCCACGTTTATAGGGCTTTTGGGGTCTTCGAAAAAAATCTTTTAAAAATCCACGTTTATAGGGCTTTTGGGGTCTTCGAAAAAAATCTTTTAAAAATCCACGTTTATAGGGCTTTTGGGGTCTTCGAAAAAAATCTTTTAAAAATCCACGTTTATAGGGCTTTTGGGGTCTTCGAAAAAAATCTTTTAAAAATCCACGTTTATAGTCGGTATAGGTCTTCCAAAAAATTCTTTAAAAAATCCACGTTTATAGTCGGTATAGGTCTTCCAAAAAATTTTTTAAAAAATCCACGTTTATAGTCGGTATAGGTCTTCCAAAAAATTCTTTAAAAAATCCACGTTTATAGTCGGTATAGGTCTTCCAAAAAATTCTTTAAAAAATCCACGTTTATAGTCGGTATAGGTCTTCCAAAAAATTCTTTAAAAAATCCACGTTTATAGTCGGTATAGGTCTTCCAAAAAATTTTTTAAAAAATCCACGTTTATAGTCGGTATAGGTCTTCCAAAAAATTCTTTAAAAAATCCACGTTTATAGTCGGTATAGGTCTTCCAAAAAATTCTTTAAAAAATCCACGTTTATAGTCGGTATAGGTCTTCCAAAAAATTCTTTAAAAAATCCACGTTTAGGTCTTCCAAAAAATTCTTTAAAAAATCCACGTTTATATTCGGTATAGGTCTTCCAAAAACTTCTTAAAAAAATCCACGTTTATAGTCGGTTTAGGTCTTCCAAAAAATTCTTTAAAAAATCCACGTTTATAGTCGGTTTAGGTCTTCCAAAAAATTCTTTAAAAAATCCACGTTTATAGTCGGTTTAGGTCTTCCAAAAAATTCTTTAAAAAATCCACGTTTATATTCGGTATAGGTCTTCCAAAAAATTCTTAAAAAAATCCACGTTTATAGTCGGTATAGGTCTTCCAAAAATTCTTTAAAAAATCCACGTTTATATTCGGTATAGGTCTTCCAAAAAAATCTTTAAAAAATCCACGTTTATAGTCGGTATAGGTCTTCTAAAAAATTCTTTAAAAAATCCACGTTTATATTCGGTATAGGTCTTCCAAAAAAATTCTTTTAAAAATACACGTTTAAAGGGTTTTTAGGTCCTCCAAAAAATTCATAAAAAAATCCACGTCAATAGTCGGCATAGGTCTTCCAAAAAAATTCTCCACGTTTACAGGGCTTTTGGGTACTCTAAAAAATTATTTAAAAAATCCATTTTAACAGGGCATTAAGATCCTCCAAAAAATTCTTTTAAAAATCCACGTTTACAGGGCATTCTTTAAAAATCCACCAAGTGGTACTAAATTGGACAACGGAGAAAATTACAGAGCAGAATTCCTAAAATTTGATTTTAAGGTCACTGGCGGTATCTGCGATTAAGATATGGAGATAAATTTGGTATTGGGTGTGGGGATAGAGCTGAAATTCTGAAATTTGATATAGAGGCCTCTGTTGGCCTCTTGGGTTTACATAAGGAGACGTTGAGATAGTTTTGGGCCAACAAATTGAATACGGGTCCATTGTGTTATGCTTTTACTAATACCGTCCTCGGTTAACTCCAAAAAAGAAAGATTTTTCGTGTGAAAGGTAAATATTTTTTGTGATTATGAATTCCCATCCATCTCTGAAATATAGTAAAATGTGAGAATTCTCTTAAAATGTGTACTCTCTCTTAATTATTTTTCTCTTCATTGATAATAAACGATACGAGAAAGATAAAGTGAGCAGCAGTTATTCTCTTAGTTTTATAATAACCTACTAGTAGCCTGATATCTTATATCTTTTTTATATCATATCTGTATATAATTGAAAAAAAAAAAAACATCCATATCAAAAATAATTATCTGCTCCGCTACCTCGCTTCAAATTTATTTATTTTATTTTGTTTTTTTTTTTTTTCCAACTTTTATTTTCTTAAGAATATTTTTGTTTAGAGGTCAATGCGTTTTTTGCATCGCCTTCTTTTAACCTTCGAAAAAGCCCAGCCCAGCATTTCAGGAGGATAACGTATTGATGACGAGGTTGGTTGATTTTGTTTTGATTTTGGAATTTCCCTGCAGTTTAAAGTGCAGTAAGGTCAGTAACCAAAAAAATAAGCACCACCAAACCTCAAACATTCTTAATTGAGCGGAAAATTTGAGGCAGTTCGGAAATGGCGTGTTGATAATGAAAACAAAGGGAATCTGGTTTCATGTTTCTCAGTCACCTGAATAATTAGTAGGGAAAAGTTTTTTTGTTGCCGATTATAACAATAATGGAATATCCTAACAGTGAACCTTTAAAATTACCGAAATTGAGATTTTATTAAGGGGCTGACTGAGAGGTTGTGTCGTATACGACCTTTTAGACGATCTGAGAAACGCGAAGCTGTATAAGGCAGCCGACGACGGGAGTCTTTATAGGTGAACCAAAAACGAGGGTGTCTATATAGGCAAACCAAAGACGGAGAGAGAGAGAGAGACAGACGACCTCTTTGAGGTCTTCTATGGACAGAAGACCTCCTTGAGGTCTTCTATGGACAGAAGACCTCCTTGAGGTCTTCTATGGACAGAAGACCTCTTTGAGGTCTTCTATGGACAGAAGACCTCTTTGAGGTCTTCTATGGACAGAAGACCTCTTTGAGCTATTCTAAAGACAGAAGACCTCTTTGAGCTATTCTAAAGACAGAAGACCTCTTTGAGGTCTTCTATGGACAGAAGACCTCCTTGAGGTCTTCTATGGACAGAAGACCTCTTTGAGGTCTTCTATGGACAGAAGACCTCCTTGAGGTCTTCTATGGACAGAAAACCTCCTTGAGGTCTTCTATGGACAGAAGGCCTCCTTGAGGTCTTCTATGGACAGAAGACCTCTTTGAGGTCTTCTATGGACAGAAGACCTCTTTGAGATCTACTATGGACAGAAGACCTCTTTGAGGTCTTCTATGGACAGAAGACCTCCTTGAGGTCTTCTATGGACAGAAGACCTCCTTGAGGTCTTCTATGGACAGAAGACCTCCTTGAGGTCTTCTATGGACAGAATACCTCCTTGAGGTCTGCTATAGACAGAGGACCTCCTTGAGGGTTCTATAGACAGAGGACCTCTTTGACATAATTTTTCTCCTGTGCATCTCCCTTTTTGTAAAGCTTTCACAAATATAAACAAATCTCCTACCCAATTCTAGATTTCACGCCATAAACATTCTGTCAAGCGGTCGGTAAGCGTGTGTGGGGAACTTATCACATCCCATATGAATGCGATAATTTTATGCACAGCTGCTGCCGACTGAGATTAGAGGAGATATTACCGCATAAACTTTCCATTTTGCAAATTCACTTATCGATAATGCTTGGTCATTGTTTACTTTTGTCTAGCACCCTTCGCTCCCCCATCATTCCACAGGCTTCGAAGAATTTTGTTGTGGTCGCGAGTCGGAAAAATATGAATGAAAGCCAACTGATAAGGAAATGGGATGTTTACTATTCTTGTTGACATTTTTTTGTTCTCCGTTGAAGCGGTCAGTTTTGTTGTGTGTTTTTTTTTTCATCGCGGGAATATTCAAAAGGCATAGATATTGACAGAAAATATGGAATGTCATTTCCTTTAGTTGGAATTATGACGGAAAAAAAGTACCCGAATGCACTATTGCAGAATGATGGGAATGCAGGATGAGCTTTTATATCAAGAAATTCTTCTAAGAACTCTATAAACAGAAGACCTCCTTGAGCTATTCTATAAACAGAAGACCTCCTTGAGCTATTCTATAAACAGAAGACCTCCTTGAGCTATTCTATAAACAGAAGACCTCCTTGAGCTATTCTATAAACAGAAGACCTCCTTGAGCTATTCTATAAACAGAAGACCTCCTTGAGCTATTCTATAAACAGAAGACCTCCTTGAGCTATTCTATAAACAGAAGACCTCCTTGAGCTATTCTATAAACAGAAGACCTCCTTGAGCTATTCTATAAACAGAAGACCTCCTTGAGGTCTTCTATAGACAGAAGACCTCCTTGAGGTCTTCTATAGACAGAAGACCTCCTTGAGGTCTTCTATAGACAGAAAACCTCCTCAAGGTCTTCTATAGACAAAAGTCCTCCTTGAGGTCTTCTATAGACAGAAGTCCTCCTTGAGGTCTTCTATAGACAGAAGACCTCCTTGAGGTCTTCTATGGACAGAAGATCTCCTTGAGGTCTTCTATAGACAGAAGAGCTCCATGAGGTCTTCTATAGACAGAAGACCTCCATGAGGTCTTCTATAGACAGAAGACCTCCATGAGGTCTTCTACAGACAGAAGTCCTCCTTGAGGTCTTCTATAGACAGAAGGCCTCCTTGAGGTCTTCTATGGGCAGAAGACCTACTTAAGGTATTCTATGGATAGAAGACCTCCTTGAGGTCTTCTGTGGACAGAAGACTTCCTTGAGGTCTTCTATAGATAGAAGACATTCTTGAGGTCTTCTATGGACAGAAGACCTTCTTGTATTGAAAGAAGTTTTTCTAAGGGTGTTTTATAGAAAGGCATTTGCAAAGTATTCCATCTACATACCCCTGTCCGAGTTCCCGAAATCTGTTTTCCATAAGGTTTTGTCCGCCGGAACTTAACACCATTTAAACTCGTTTCCCGATTTAATTTTATTCAACTACCCCGCCAGACAACATGTCTGGCCTCTGGGTTCTGAATAAATGTTTTTAATTTCGATTTTTTTTGTTGTTTTTCGTATTGAATATTTTAATGTTTTTGTTATTGTTATTGGATTGCATGATAATTGTGAGACAATTAATTCAATGTTAATAAATGTTAAATAATCTAAAATAGCTATTGATTTGCTATTGTTGCATTTCAATATTAAATCTCAATGGGGCGATACGAGCGTAGAGAGCAAAAAAGCTGTAACAAAACAGTAGCAAAACTGTCAATTATTTTTTTTTAATATTTATTTTTGTTGCAATTTACACCTCATAAATGTCAAATGTCAGACGAATGGTTAAAAAATTAAATGAGTTGTGACGTAAAACGTCTTAATTTCTGACACAAGGCGAGTGACACGGCATCTAGGGATACAGATTTCCATTTGTGTTTTATTCGAAGTTAAATTTTTCTTTCAGTTTTTTTGTGCGATTTGGAGATTAATGGTTGCTTGAAGACGTTTAAAAATAGATCGAAGTGAAATGATTCACTTGGAATTAATTTGGGATTGCATCCCATCCCATATGTCAATGTCCCATAATTTGCCACCATAAATTATTGGAAAAATTTTCCATAAGGATCTGCAAGGTGTGAATTGGTTTTATTATTTTAATGCAAATGATAATAATATTAAATAATATTAATTATAATTTTTAAAATTAATTATTTGAACTACTTTTACCTCTTTTTTTAACGATTTTGGGTTTTAAGGATCGATTTTCCTTTGTGGGGGAGGTGCCAGAAGGAGTAGACCGATATATCCCATCTTCACAGTAGATCTAGTCTTAGTAGAAATAATGGAATGTGTGAAATATAAAGAAAAACCAGTAAAGAAAGTCTTAAAGTCGGGCGGGGCCGACTTTATGATACCCTACACCACTTTGCTAATTTAGTAGAGTTCCGCATAACAATTAAAAGCTTTTATGGGAGAATTCAATCATACACGCTATGATTATAATTATTATTTAAAGTTCAAAGGACTAAATATGCCGAAGCATTTGTATCTTTTAAATTCGGACTTGTATTGTCCATTTGGTGCACAATTAATTTGAAATCGGATAAATATATATATATATGGGAGCTACATCCAAATCTGAACCGGTCTCGATAAAATTTGGCAAATTTATTTCTGAGCTGTATTTTATATATTTCCCTGAATATCTTTGTTACGGAGTGCATATTACGGCTGTGGGTAACAAATATAACAAATCGGATGAACAATATATATGGGAGCTATAGCTATATCTGAATCGATCTTCAACAAATTTGACATACTAGCTTCTAGATTCAATTCGGTCGTAAGTGCCAAATTCCATCCCATTTGGAAAAATATTAGACGTTTGGTGCACAATAAAAGTTAAATTGGATGAAGTTATATATGGGAGCTATATCCAAATCTGAACCGATCTCGATAAAATTTAGCAAAGGCATTTCTGAGCTGTATTTGATATATTTCCCCAAATATTGTTGTTACAGAGTGTATATTACGGCTGCCGAGGACAAAAATAACAAATCGGATGAACAATATATATGGGAGCTATAGCTATATCTGAACCGATTTCGATCAAATTTGGCATAATTATTTTTAGGCCTAATTTGGTTGTATGTGCAAAATTCCATACTATTCGGGCTGATATTACACGTTTGGTGTACAATCAAATCGCAAATCGGACGAAGATATACATGGGAGCTATATCTAAATTTTTACCGATTATCTACAATTTCAATAGGGTTCGTCCTTGGGCCAAACAAATGATTTGTGCAAAATTTCATCTGAATCTGGTAATAAATGCGAACTGTACTTTGTTCACAAAAATACATGGACAGACGGACGGACATGAATAAATCGACTCAGAATGTGATTCTATGCAGATCATCAAAAGGAACTATGGGTCTATCTCGTTTCCTTTTGCCTGTTACAAACAAATGCACAAAGACATAATACCCTGATCAACTTGTGGTGTAGGGTATAAAAAGCTTATTTCGGATGTGGGTATGAAAAGGGGGACGTTGTAGAATTTCTTTCTGCAATTAAAACAAAATGAAACTGAAGATAACGCTTGATTCTATCGCATATAGGTGTTACACCCAACATATTAACATAATTTACTCTTGCCATCCCAAGTCTAGCACCCATAGCAATGGGATTCCCTGGGCGGAACATGTTTGTTTTTTATTCGCTTCAGTGGAAAAATAGATAGAAATATACAAATGCAACTTTTCTACCTTCCGGGAAGAATTTTCCACTGGAATATTGACGCATACAGACAGGTGTAATTCAATACTCTCTTAATAAACTGCCGCTCCCTCGCTCTCTGAAACACGACATTAGCGTGGAAAACCTGTTCTCCAAAAGAAATTTTAAAAACATTCTCGCAACCATGTGTTCTATGCAACATGCAACCATATCAAACAGACACTTCATACTGA